>NC_080788.1:90590806-91227139 GCF_028018385.1 Neofelis nebulosa
GTTCATCAGGGAAATTGGTCTATAGTTCTCCTTTTAAGTGGGGTCTCTGTCTGGTTTTGGAATCAAGGTAATGCTGGCTTCACAGAAAGAGTTTGGAAGTTTTCCTTCCATTTCTATGTTTTGGAACAGCTTCAAGAGAATAGGTGTTAACTCTTCCTTAAATGTTTGGTAGAATTCCCCTGGAAAGCCATCTGGCCCTGGGCTCCTGTTTTTTGGCAGATTTTTGATTAATAATTCAGTTTCCTTACTGGTTATGGGTCTGTTCAAATTTTCTATTGCTGTTTCAGTTTTGGTAGTGTATATGTTTCTAGGAATTTGTCCATTTCTTCCAGATTGTCCATTTCATTGGCATATAATTGTTCATAATATTCTCTTATTGTTGTTTGTATTTCTGCTATGTTGGTTGTGATCTCTCCTCTTTCATTCTTGATTTTATTTATTTGGGTCCTTTCCTTTTTCTTTTTGATCAAACTTGCTAGTGGTTTATCAATTTTGTTAATTCTTTCTTTTTTTTTTTTTTTTTGTTTTGTTTTATTTATTTTTTGGGGGGGGACAGAGAGAGACAGAGCATGAACGGGGGAGGGGCAGAGAGAGAGGGAGACACAGAATCGGAAACAGGCTCCAGGCTCCGAGACATCAGCCCAGAGCCTGACGCGGGGCTCGAACTCACGGACCGCGAGATCGTGACCTGGCTGAAGTCAGACGCTTAACCGACTGCGCCACCCAGGCGCCCCAATTTTGTTAATTCTTTCAAAGAACCAGCTTCTGGTTTCATTGATCTGTTCTATTGGTTTTTGTTTGTTTGTCTGTTTGTTTTAATAGCATTAATTTCTGCTTTAATCTTTATTATTTCCTGTCTTCTGTTGTTTTGGGGTTTTATTTTGCTGTTCTTTTTCCAGCTCCTTAAGGCATAAGGTTAGGTTGTGTATCTGAGATCTTTCTTCCTTCTTTAGGAAGACCTGGATTGCTATATACCTTTCGCTTATGACTGCCTTTGCTGCATCCCAGAGGTTTTGGGTTGTGGTGTTATCATTTTCATTGGCTTCCATATACTTTTTAATTTCTTCTTTAACTGCTTGGTTAGCCCATTCATTCTTTAGTAGGATGTTCTTCAGTCTCCAAGTATTTGTTACCTTTCCAAATGTTTTCTTGTGGTTGATTTTGAGTTTCATAGTGTTGTGGTCTGAAAATATGCACAGTATGATCTTGATCTTTTGTACTTACTTAGGGCTGATTTGTGTCCCAGTATATGGTCTATTCTGGAGAAAGTTCCACATGCACTGGAGAAGAATATATATTCTGCTGCTTTTGTATGAAATGTTCTGAATATATCTGTTAAGTCCATCTGGTCCAGTGTGACATTCAAAGCCATTGTTTCCTTGTTGATTTTTTGATTAGATGATCTGTCCATTGCTGTGAGTGGGGTGTTGAAGTCTCCTACTATTATGGTATTACTATCGTTGAGTTTATGTTTGTGATTAATTGATGTATATATTTGGGTGCTCCCACATTTGGCACATAAATGTTTACCCTTGTGAGGTCTTCTTGGTGGATAGATCCCTTGATTATGATATAAAGTCCTTCTGCACCTCTTGATACAGTCTTTATTTTAAAGTCTAGATTGTCTGATATAAGTATGGCTACTCTGACCATACTTATTTGGTCAACTTTTGTTGACCATTAGCATGATAGATGGTTCTCCATGCCCTTACTTTCAATCTGAAAGTGTCTTCAGGTCTAAAATGGGTCTCTTGTAAACAGCATATAGATGGATCCTGTTTTCTTATTCATTCTGTTACCCTATGTCTTTTGATTAGAGCATTGAGTCCATTGACATTTAGAGTGAGTACTGAAAGATATGAATTTATTGCCATTATGTTGATTGTAGAGTTGGAGTTTCTCGTGGTTTTCTCTGGTCCTTTCTAGTCTTTGTTGCTTTTGATCTTTTTTTTTCATCTTTTCTCCCCTCAGAGAGTCCCCCTTAAAATTTCTTGCAGGGCTGATTTAGTGGTCACAGACTCCTTTAATTTTTGTTTGTCTGGGAAACTTTTTATCTCTCCTTCTACTTTGAATGATAGCCTTGCTGGATAAAGAATTCTTGGCTGCGTATTTTTCAGATTCAGCACATTGAATATATCCTGCCACTCCTTTCTGGCCTGCCAAGTTTCTGTGGATAGGTCTGCTGCCAACCTGATCTGTCTTCCCTTGTAGGTTAGGGACTCTTTTTCCCTTGCTGCTTTCATGATTCTCTCCTTGCCTGAGTATTTTGTGAATTTGACTATGATATGCATTGTTGATGGTAGGTTTTTGTTGAATCTAATGAGGGTCCTTTGTGCTTCCTGGATTTTGATGTCTGTGTCTTTCCCCAGGTTAGGTAAGTTTTCCTCTATGATTTGCTCACATAACCCTTCTACCCCTATTTCTCTCTCTTCCTCTTCTGGGATCCCTATGATTCTGATGTATCTTTTTAATGAGTCACTGATTTCTCTAATTCCTACATTGTGCTCTTTTGCCTCAATCTTCCTCTTTTTTTCTGCTTCATTATTCTCTATAAGTTTGTCCTCTATATCACTGATTCTCTGTTCTGCCTCATCCATCCTTGCTGCCGTGGCATCCATCCATTATTGCAGCTCAGTTGTAGCATTTTTTATTTCATTCTGACTATTGTTTACTTCTTTTATCTCTGTAGAAAGGGAGTCTAACCTATTTTCAACTCCAGCTAGTATTCTTATTATCATGATTCTAAATTCTGGTTCAGACATCTTGCTTGTATCTGTGTTGGGTAAATCCCTGGCTGTCATTTCTTTGTGCTCTTTCTTTTGGGGTGAATTCCTTCATTTTGTCATTTATAAGAGAGAAAAGAAATTATTGAAGTAGAAAAATTAAAATAAAAAAATTAAAATTAAAAAATATTAAAATTAAAAAATTAAACACACACACACACACAAATCAAATAAATGACGCTAGATCCCAGGTGTGTTTTGGTCTGGGTGTTGAAAGTGGTTTGACAGATTAGAGAAAAAAGGTGGTGGGGGAGGGAGGAAATTGTTTGGGAATTTGAAAAAATGAATACACTGAAGTAGACTAAAATGAGATGATGGGAGTAAAATAGAATTTGAAAAAATTTGCACAAAAGTAAAGAATGTAGTAGAAAAAATTAAAGAAAAATATTTTTAATAAAATTTAAAAATAAAAATGAATTTTTTTCTTTCTGTATTCAAGAAAAAGAAAAGAAACAAAACAAAGAAAAAAGAAAAAAATGAAATGGTTTGAAAATTTGAAAAAGTGAATACACTGTAGTAGACTAAAATAGAATGATGGAAGTAAAATAGAATTTGAAAAATTTACATAAAAGTAAAAAATACACTAAAAAATTTCAAAAAAAATATTTTTAATAGAAATTGAAAGTAAAAATGAAGATTTTCTGTTTCTGTGTTCAAGAAAAAGAAAAGAAGTGAAAAAGAGAAAAAAAAGAGAAAGAAAATTGAATAGGTGGACCTGCTAACAGACTGAAATAGGACTGAAATTATTTTGTTTTCCCCTAGAAGTCAGACTATGAAGCACTTTATGGTCCATAAAGTAAGCTGGCATGGTACTTGTGTTCTTGAAGAGTGAGGTTGGCCCAGTTGGGCGGGGCTCAGTGTAACGGCTCCGTTCTCCAGTAGATGGCGCTGCTAGCCTACTGGGGTGGAGTGTTGTGGCGCTTGTAGGGGAATATGCACCATGTGCGGAGTGGTGAAAATGGCGTCACCCAGCTACCCAGTCTCTAGTATCAGAACTCTGTTCTCCCCGATCAGCTATTGCACACCAGTGCTCTGTCTTCAGCTTTCATTCACTCCCCACTTTTTCACTGTTTGTGACCAAGCCCCAGGCAGTACCTCTCTCCCAAGTTTGTCTCAGATGCGGCTGTTTTCCCTGGCCCCTTATTTCTGAAGGACTGCGGCTTTGACCCATTCTGACCTTCTGTGGGAGGGTCCCACCGAGCAATGGCCAAATGTCGGCTGCACCCAGGAACTCTTGCTGGATCCTGCTGTTGCTAGTGCCCCAAGACTGTGGCCAGGTGCCAGCTCGCCCCAGAAAAAGTTTACGAGATAGTGTAGTAGCAGCGTTTCAGGGATTATGGAAAATCACAACACACATCTGGCACCAGGCTTCACCCTCAACGACCTTGTTCCAGCACCAGTGAATGTGGCTGTTTTCTGGGGTCTGGTGGGACCAGGTTGCTTCATCAGTCTCTACCAAATGTCCTTCCAGCAGTGGAACCGCTTTTCCCTGTGTGGCCCATGAAACTCCCAGACCCTACTCTGCTCCTGGGGATTTGCCCTTCCCACCAGAGCACTGCCAGGTATCAAGCTGCGGAGTTACAGACTTTGTGCTCCCCTTGTTTACAGTCTTAATGGAATTTAAACCCTCTCCTTTCTCCTTTCTCCCTTTTTAGTTTAGTCCCTGTGGCTGTTTCCAATTTTCCAAGTTCTTTCCAGCTGCTTTTGGGGAGGGGTGCTTTTCCCATATCCCCCCCTCCCCGCCCCCTCCCCGTCTCTGTCCTCTCTCTGCCCACAAAAGCACCTCCCTGCCTGCTGCAGCTTCTCACTTCCCAAGTTCACTTCCCTGCACCACGTACCTGCTGAATTCTGTGGTTCAGGTTGTGCAGATTGTTGTGTCAGTCCTCCAATAAGTTTTCTAGGTGTGCAGGACGGTTTAGTGCTGGTCTGGCTGTATTTCATGGATGCGAGACACACAAAAAAACTTCCATGGTGTTCCGCCATCTTGGCTCCTCCCTAGATAAAAATTTTTAAAGATTCACTATCCCTACAATGGGAATGATCGTGTTAGCAAAGCTGAAATGATCAATGAAACCACTTTAGTTATAGACAACATTCAGGTCAGCCTCTGCTTTACAGACCAAGGTTGCTATTGATGATAAAATTGTGGAATATTTCCAACTTTTGCAAAAGTCAGTGTCTGTGCAATAGCTAATGCAATTAATGCATTGGGCCAGGTGGAAAGATCAATTTAAAAATGGAAGGAGAGGGGGCGCCTGGGTGGCGCAGTCGGTTAAGCGTCCGACTTCAACCAGGTCACGATCTCACGGTCCGTGAGTTCGAGCCCCGCGTCAGGCTCTGGGCTGATGGCTCAGAGCCTGGAGCCTGTTTCCGATTCTGTGTCTCCCTCTCTCTCTGCCCCTCCCCCGTTCATGCTCTGTCTCTCTCTGTCCCAAAAATAAATAAATAAATAAATAAATAAATAAATAAATAAATAAAAAAAATAAAAAAAAAAAATGGAAGGAGGAATACCCCCATGGTTTTCTTCAGCTGCTTTGGGTCCAGAACCCTTGGGATATGTTTGAGTTCAGTACTGCAAGTTAGCATCTTCTTGCTGCTTTAGGTCTGGTTAATAGTAGCCGTAATTAAATGCTATATGAAAGGAATAGATTTGGTATCAGTCTCTGTTAATTAGATTAATTGGAGTAGCCACCAGAGTGGAGTACTTAGTGGAAATTTAACCTGAGGCCCGATGGTTTATGACTGAGGGGTGTATATTGTTGGAAGACCATTCTTCATGGATCTCTCATATTTCTGCATGTCTTATGAAAGGAACTATGAATGCCTTTATTCAGGACTATTTTTAAAGGATGTTTATAATATAAACAGACTTGGAAGTTAGAAGCAGTAATTCTCTAGGAAGAAAGGGTGACTTTGCTTACGTGGAGCCTTGGAACATAGAGATAGTGTCTTTCTCCAAATAAAGGGCAGGCATTCTGATTGTCCAGTATAAAAAGGATATTGTCTCATGCTGAAGCAAAGGACAAGTACTTTAAAAGTGCTTATTAAGGACTATAAACGACTTGGGTTCCTAAGTTCAGGGTTCTTTTCCTATACCATAGCCCAGTGCATGTAGAGGAATTCATCTGGGTCCATTTAGTTGCCTCTGTGGGACTTGGGAATTAGGAGGACTGACACGATATGCTGATACTCATAGTGCTTGCTGTACTGAAATAATACAATCCTTTGTCTTGGATATTAGAGTTCATTTCTTCCATCAACTTCAGTGAAACTGGCAGGCTTAAATGTAGGTTTCTATACTATATTGTATTAGACAAACTATTTTTCCATTATAAAATATTTTGTGATAGATGCCTTTTTCTTTACATTTTTTTTAATGTTTATTTATTTTTGAGAGAGAAAGAGAGACAGAGTATGAGCAGGGGAGGGACAGAGACAGAGGGAGACACAAAATCCGAAGCAGGCTCCAGGCTCCAAGCTGTTGGCACAGAGCCTGACGTGGGGCTCGAACCCACGAACTGTGAGCTCATGACCTGAGCTGAAGTCAGACGCCCAACTGACTGAACCACCCAGGCGCCCTGATGGATGCCTTTTTCAAACAAAATATTTTTTCTATTTTTAATTTAATGAAATGGAACTCATCAAATGCTTTTTCTACATTCCTTGACAATTTTCTAAGTTTATTGAAGTGATTTTCATAAACACATGTCTGGTATTAAATCACTCTTACATTCCTGAGGTGGGGGGGAGGGGGAAGCCTATTTGATCATAGTATATTACTCCGTAAATTAATTGTTGATTTCATTTAGTTAGTGTTATTTAGGAATTATGCTTCTATTTTCTAATGCAAAACTTCCATTATCCAAAATTTGGCTGTCAGCTTGGTTCCCCAATAGTCAGAAGGATGGTTCTTTTGGTGGGAAATGCCTGTTGACCTTGACTCTCTTTTCAAAATTATAAATCAGGTGTGATATTCCATTCTTGGGGGAACTACAGAAAGAAGTGCCACTATTAATGACTTGAAAAGTACCGAAATGGAAATCCTAGCATTTCTTTCTTTTTCTCATTTGATTAACTTTTGAATGTGTGAGGGGCACCTGGGTGGCTCAGTCAGTTAAGCGTCCAACTTCAGCTCAGGTCATGATCTCACAGTTTGTGAGTTTGAGCCCCACACTGGACTCTGTGCTGACAGCTCAGAGCATGGAGCCTGCTTTGGATTCTGTGTCTCCCTCTCTCTCTGCCCCTCCCCTGCTTGTTCTTTGTCTCTGTCTCTGTCTCTCTGTCTCTCTCTCTCTCAAAAACAAATAAACATTAAAAAAATGTGAATGTGTGAAAATTGCATAACTTAACCTTGGATTTGCTACTAAAGATATTACCTCTTATCTGGAAAAAAAAATCCACTTCCTGGAATTTGGGCTGTAGCTATTTTGTCTGGTAAATATTTTTTTCCTATATCTGTTGTATTTGTCAGAATTCCCCAAAGAAACAGAACCAATAGAATAGGATATATAGATATGAATATAGAAATATAGATAAATATGTATTGTAAGGAATTGGTTCAGTTGATTATGGAGGCTGAGATATCACGTGATCTTCATTTGGCAAGCTGAAGACCCAGGAAAACTCATGGTGTAGTTACAGTCTGTGTACAAGACCTGAGAACCAGGAGAACTGATAGTGTAAGTTCCAGTTTGAGGGCAGGAGAATGTTTCTCTTCTCAAGCAGTCAGGCAGAGAGGAGTGAATTCTTTCCTCCTCCATCTTCTTATTCTATTCAGTATTTCAAGGGATTGGATTATGTGAGCCACACTGGGGAAAGGCAAACATGTTTTACTGACTTTACCCATTCAAATGCTAATCTCATCAAGAAACATCTTCACAGACAACACAGGAATAATATTCAGCCAAATATCTGGGCACCCTATGGCTCAGTCAAGTAGACACATTAAAAATAATTATCACATCTTGGGGCGCCTGGGTGGCTCAGTCGGTTAAGCGTCTGACTTCAGCTCAGGTCACGATCTCGTGGTCCGCGAGTTCGAGCCCCGCGTCGGGCTCTGGGCTGATGGCTCAGAGCCTGGAGCCTGCTTCCGATTCTGTGTCTCCCTCTCTCTCTGCCCCTCCCCCATTCATGCTCTGTCTCTCTCTGTCCCAAAAATAAATAAATGTTAAAAAAAAAATTTTTAAATAATTATCACATCTGTAAACAAGAAAAACTAGACTGGATTTTATTTCACATGATAGGGAAAGATGCACTTTCATAGCAGTGTGCCTTCCTGGTCTTACCTTGAAGATATTTCAACCATCTTGGTTTTTGCCAGATTTTAGTTAACAAGGAGAATTGTTGTCTCAATGTCCCACAGAATATTATGGTATTCCTCAGAAAACATAGTGCTTACTAGACCTGGTAAGCAGAAAGTAGAAGTTATCCTAGAAGACTTAATAAATCATATGAATAACAGTTTGTGGGTGAAAACCTCAATAAAAATTCAAGGACCAGCCTCGTTGAAGTTACCATTGATACAGTAGTCTGCAGGATGAACCTTGTACCATCGAACACCAAGAAAAATTCCGTTGTATGGTGGAAAGTTGGATTTTTTAAGGAAACATATACATATTTGAATGTGTTTTGAAGTAGCCAGTTTTGAGAGACCAAGTTTAGACCTCAGCACAAGCTTCCTTCTTTTTGGATGTCCAAAGTAGATCTAAATATGCTTTAAATGTCTATGGAAGTGGTTGGAAAATTACACCCTGATGGCTAAAACTATTTCATCACTTGTGTTTGTACATTAGTTTCATTGGAAGACACTTACTTGATTCCATACTTTCTAGGTCTTGTTTTGCATTACAATAGTGGAGTTGAGTAGTTGTGACAACTACATGGTCATGAAAGTCTAAAATATTTACTCTTTGGCCCTTTATATAAAATGTTTGTTTATCTCTGGTCTATGGCATTTAGAGCTCTGGAGAAAATTCATATAAATATCTACAGATAACTATTCTCCTTTGCTGGGGGGCCCTGATAGAGAACTGATGGTCTCACCTTGCCACGCCAAGTGATTCTGTAACCTGAGCTGCCCATCATAAGTTAGGCATTTTCTGGTTCACTTAGCCATAATGTTAGGTATATAGCAGCACTATATCATCACGTGGTAATGGAAGATTTAAGTGTTATAAGCAGACAGGTCAAATTCCCACAGCATCTATTTTTGTTGCTTGTATTGGTCTTTTCACTAACACCTGTGTCTTGTAAATGTAACCATAACAGTCCTGGAAGCACAATGATCACTTCATAAGATGTTTTTTACCATTGCTCCACCAGCCCTGGGGATGGTAGCAGGTTCCAGCTGTTCTTATTTTGTGGGGTAAAATTATTATTCACCTTTTGTTTCTCCAGCACTTTCAATACTTTTGTTAACAAATTCCATATTAAGTACCCTCTGTTTGATGTTTCCAGAGTAGTTTCTGTTTTCCTGCCTAGACACTAATATAACCTCCATCTATTTTGATGACATTATGCAGTGAAAGTATTCTGTATAAAACTGTTAATGGTGGATCCATGTCATTATATGTTCATTAAAATCCATATGGTGTGTTTTTTTAAAAGCCATGTGGACTCTGGATGATAAAGATGTGTCAATGCAAGTTCATCAGTTGTAGCAAATGTACTACTCTGATGGGGGATATTGATGGGGGACCTGTATTAAAAGGGGGCAGGAGGTATATGGGAAATCTCTGTACTTTCCACTAAATTTTGCTGTGAACCAAAAACTGCTCTAAAAATAAAGTCTATTTTTTAAGTCCTTAACTGATTTTGCTAGTGATGTTATATGTGCCATTAAAATTTCTTTAAATAAAAATATTTTTTTTACATTATCTAGAACGACTTTCAAAATTAGTAAATATTTTTTCCTTACAGGTTTTGTAGAAATGGCTTTTAAAACAATTTGGCACTGTTATCCTCTGGAATTACTAATACCCCCAGATGTGAATCTGATTCATTAGGGTTGTTGAATATAGCTGTTCAAAAATACTAATTTTTAAAATCTATTATGTCTGTAGTTGTCTCTCCACTTTTTTATTTTATTTGGATTAGCTGTAATTTTTTTCATCCATTTTGCCTTATGTTAGGCATGTTATTAGTTTTTGTCCATAGTATAGATTTTACCTCACAATTATATGGGGTTTTTAGCTACTTTTTATTATGTATTTCTAATTTTATTTTTTAAAATTTTTCTAATGTTTATTTATTTTTGAGAGAGACAGTGTGAGCAAGGGAGGGGAAGAGAGAGAGGGAGACACAGAACCCGAAGAAGCTCCAGACTCTGAGCTGTCAGCACAGAGCCTGACATGGTGCTCAAACCCACGAACTGCCAGGTCATGATCTGAGCCAAAGTTTGATCCTTAACCAACTGAGCCACCCAAGTACCCCATGCATTTCTAATTTTATTGTGTTGGGGTAAGAGAATAGAATTTTCCTAGGTTCTTTGGATTGTGGCCTAGTCTAATAGTTCATTTTTTATTACTGATCCATGTATGCTGTGTGAGATTTCAACCAGAAAAACAGAACGAGTAGGAGATATGTATTAAAAGAATTAGTGTAATAATGTGACTTAGGTGATCATGGAGCCCAGCTACACAAGTCAAAAATCCATGGGGCAGGCTGTCAGGAAAGACACCCTGGAACTCTAAACCAAAAATTGAAGCTGTTGTCCATAAACAGAATTTCTTTAGGAAAGTCTCAGCTCTGCTTTTAACTAATTGTATTAGGCCCACCCAGATTATCTAGAAAATGTCCCTTAAAGTTAACTGATATAAGTTGCAATCACATCTACAAAACATGTCCTCAGTAATACCAAGAATTGTGTTTGATTTAATAACTGGATACTATAGGTCATTTTGAAGTAAACACACAAAACAGCCATATTCATGTGCTAAAAATTGTGCATTCTATATTATTTGACTGCAAGCTTTATTCTATCTCCCTGTATTTATGCAAGAAGCTGATAGCTACTAATTTATTCTGAGGCATTATTTAAGTACAAAGGTATTATTTTTGTCAATTAGACCATTCCCCTAATGTTTTCCATATCGTGTTCAGATTTGTCAGATATATATATTACAGTTTCAGGTATTTAGATTATTTTCCTAGGATGTCATATTCTGGTCCTGTATCATTAATTCAGGAAATGAAAAATAAAAACAAAACCCAGAATCAAACAAACAAAAACACAACCCTAATATTCTGTTGTCTTAAATGCATGTATGATAGCAATATGTTTCTGGGTTTGTTTTATCTAAGAATCTCTGGATTTTATTTAATGATCATGGGTAATGAATGTAAGCACTCCCATTTTTAAGAGCATACTTCACTGAAAAGAGGCTTCCTTGAGGTTAGTGAGTTTCTGGTATGTCAAATAAAGACTCAACCCTACAATGTTAACTGTGGGCTCTCTGTAGAGCACCTCACTTTATGCAAACCCTAAAAACTGCTTTTTGCAAAAGACTGTCTCATTCTGATACAGCTATATAGCTTGAAAGATGAAGTGAAGAATTGGTAAAATGATGCCAGATAGCCTGTCTACACTGATTATTTCCTGATCCTCCCCGTATCAAATGGATTCATTATAGTCATGCTCTTGTTCCACTGCCTTTAGCTGATATCACTGATTTTTGAAAAGCAAAGAAGCAAACATTGACCCACACAAGCAATGTAGGGAAAAGAAAGGGCACAACTCAAAAGCTCTTTCTTACCTTATCTCATAGTTATGGCACCTGGCTGTCTCCTTATTTGGGCTCCTTACATTTTCTGAAGGACCAATACATCTTACAGAATCTCAAGCCTATATTTTCTTTTCTTATCTTATGCATAAAATCAAGAATAAACCTAATTTTACTGGCTAGAAAATTAAAACTTTTAT
This sequence comes from Neofelis nebulosa, assembly GCF_028018385.1. Lineage (NCBI taxonomy): Eukaryota > Metazoa > Chordata > Mammalia > Carnivora > Felidae > Neofelis > Neofelis nebulosa. The sequence continues at coordinate 90,602,510 of NC_080788.1, forward strand.
ATGCTCTTTTACAGATTTATGTTTTTAGGACTAGGAGCTACTCTGCTACTATAATAATTCAATGATATTTATAGATAATGTCAAAATATTGCACATTGAAGTGACAAGATTGATTTTAAAGTGACTTTTTATCAATATATTTCTAGTTTGTGTGACTGTGGAATATTGCATACTTGTTAAAGCACACAGAAAATGAATCAAACAGAAGCTTTAATATTCCAAGTTTTCTTTAAAGAGAAATCCACCTATGTTCTTAGAAAAATAAAGTTCATTTTTTAATGTGCATATACTGATTTGTTTTTCAAGGCTGTTGACTGAGAGAATAGCTCTGCAGCAGAGCATGTGTGACGCCGATCACCCTCCCCAGACCGCCACCTACCTACCTTCACCTCCCCTCCTCCACCCCCACCCATACCCTTCTTGCTTCTGCTTTTTGGGTACTCACTATAACTGCTCTCCACTCTCTTAACTCTAGTATTCATCTCTGTTTGTCATGGTCCAGGACAAATTTAAGCCATATCTTGTGAATTTAAAAATTGGTATTAAAATTGAATGTTGGTAAGAACATGGCTAAATGAAAATAATTCATATAAGTGTGAGAATTTCTGGAATCAAAACTGTGGGGGGTTGATATGACTTTCAGAGGTCCTCTCGATTACAGTGATGGTGGCATGTAACTCTTCATAGTCATAACCCTGTGAACCACAGAAAATGGAATACAGTTCATTTATAAAGCGGGTTTACGTGGGGCGCCTGGGTGGCTCTGTCGGTTGAGCATCCGACTTCAGCTCAGGTCACGATCTCACTGTCCGTGAGTTCAATCCCAGCATCGGGCTCTGTGCTGACAGCTCAGAGCTTGGAGCCTGTTTCAGATTCTGTGTCTTCCTCTCTCTCTGCCCCTCCCCCACTCATGCTCTGTCTCTCCCTCTGTCAAAAATAAATAAACGTTAAAAAAAATTATAAAGCAGGTTTATGGGCTGGTAGATGAGGAGGCCATACTGTACATGCAACATTACTGTTAACATTATTATAAAAATATTAATGCTAACATTTTAGTGACTGTGTTTAATTTGAGTATGCAATTTCTTCACAGATAGCTACTGGTACTCATGAGTGCATAGATGTTTTATAGTGGCAGTAAATTAATGCACAAGGTAAATTAGTAACAACATATACATTTACCTGTGGTATACAAACTTGACAAAAATGGTTCTTTTGTTGAAACTATTTTTGCTCCAGGAAGTATACCCTAATCTTTAATATGAGTCTATGAATATAGGAAGACATGATATTTACTTAACGGTTTCCAAAGAAATTATTCATAAATTTTAATGAGTATTAAATTTTAATAACTATCCAGTTTTATTAAATTTTAATTATATAAGTAATAGATGAATTTGTTCTCCTTTAGAACATCTGCATATTGTTGATAAAATTAAAATTACTCCCTAATCATCACCCCGTACTCTAGTCACCTCTCTTCCTCATCCAGGATGATTACTGTTTTCCTGCATCATTCTTGACTGATTTTTGAACTTTTATGTATAGTTGAGAAACATAAATATTAATAGACAATATTTTGCATAATTTTTCTGTATCTTTTCAGATAATTGTATCTTACTTTAATACTACTCAGAAGCTTACTTGTTTTTAACCAAACGGTTTTTTTTATTTGAGAATATTATCTTTGAGAAACATGCAGATCAAACATTCCTTTATATATGGTTTGTAATGAACTGTAGAGATGCACTATATTTAATTCAGACATTGATTTTTGGTGGACATTTAGATTGTAATCATATATTAAATGATACAATTACTTACTATCTGGGAAGTCTTGTGGTTGGAAGTTTCTCCAGTTTATATATTTGAGGTAGAAGTTGTGGGACATAGAAACATTCTTAGTTTTAAGTGATGGTACTAAGCTGTAGTGTTGTGATTTATAATAAAAAAATATTTATTTTGTCTTTCTCCCTTTTCCTGGTACACAGCTCCTAAAACCCTTGTAATTTCCTAAGCTTATGAATAATGGGAGTATCTTTTGTTATAATATTTAGGGGTTAATTTGTCTTCACATCACTACAGTTTCTGAATTCCTTCCAGAGTGACAGAGGTGAAGGTGTCTTTTTTTTTTTTTTTTAATAGCAAACTTCTTTGAACCACAGCTGAATTTATGTTAATGAGGTGACTTTTGAAAAACCACTAAGGAAGGAAAACTCCTAACAAGGGCAAGCCCCTTGTTGACACTTGATTCAGGGTTAGAACTTTCAGCCTCTCCTCCCAACCTCTAGAGAGAGGAAAGGGGCAGGAGATTGAGCTAATCACTAATGACCCATAATTTAATCAATGTGCCTAGGTAATGAAGCCTCTATAAAAAGTACTAACTGAAGGGATTTGGAGAGCTTTTAGATTGGTGAACATGTGGAGGTGCTAGGAGAGTGGCACACTTCACACTTAGGGAGGATATGGAAGCAGTGTGTCCCTTCCCCCCGCCCTCCCCCCACCCCCCCCCCCCACCCCATGCCTTGTGCATCTCTTATCTGGGTATGCCTGAGTTATAACCCTTGTAATTAACCAGTAGTCTGGTAAGTAAACTCTTTTCTCGGGTTCTGTGAGCGAACCTCACGAGGGCAGTCATGGGAACCTCTGGTTTACAGTTGGTCAGTCAGAAGCCCACACGATAACAGACTTGCAACTGGCATTGGAATTGGGGGCAGTCTTATGAGACCAAGCCTTTAACTTGTGATATCTTACACTCTCTCTGGGCAGATGGCATCAGAATTGAATTAAATTGTAAGACACCCAACTGGTGTCAGAATTGCAAACCCCTACATTTGGAGTATTCTATGATGTGAGAAATAAGCCCACTGACCCAATCAAAGGAGGGAGAAGGAGACTCAGCAACAGTGAAGCAAGGCTTTCATCAACGTTCTTGCAAGAGAACGTTCTTGTGTCTTATGGACAGGCACACTGGGGTTAGTTAGAGCAGGCAATTTGTCTGATAGCCTGCAAGTCCCTCCCCTGATTCCTCATTGGCTGAGTACTATAAAGGTTACAGCCTTACCTGGGTGTGGCCTATGCCCATGTAAAGCAAAAAGTAGTCTGTCTGGAACAAATGTACATTTCCTGACGTGGTGCAGAGACTTTCAGTCCTCCTCCTTCTGTTCTTTGGTGAGTGCTCATTGCAAAGCCCACAAACCAGAGAGGGGAAGAAGAATCAAGAAGTGAAGAGTCTAAGGGTTTGGGACTCTATTGTGGGGGGATGATGTTCGTACATACTTCCAGTAGGTTATAAACCTATTGTTAACTAGACAGCACAGCTTTTATTTGGTATTTCTGAAAAGGAATCATCTCCCTTACTTCTCACAAGTGAGTAGCCTAATTTTCTTTTTTCTGTGAGTAAAATCTTTTTCCTTTTTGCTACCCACTACATTGATGTTTATACATCCATACTCCCAAAAATGATGCATTAAAATATCCTTTCTGTATAATGTTGCCATGTCTTTTTTTATTGCCTATATTTTATATACCTATTGACTAAAATTTTTAAACAATCATTTTTTTAACACTAAGAAATTTGATTTAATTCAGGATCCCCTATGATGCTGTGCTGGTGAAAGGTGACAATTCTATTAATAAATATGAAATCTCTTCTCATGACATAGGTTTGGCTTTCTCTCTTTAATGTCCCTGAAAAGTGAGATGTGTTTTTGGATTCATGAAATCACTTATTAGGCTGCAGAATTATCTAATTATGATGATGGCACTGCCCCTCTCCTTCCATATGTGAATCCAAGAGGGATGTTGTCTCTGGTAAAAAGGGGAGAACAAACAGGATGGAAGGAGACTGGTATTTGGATTTAAAAACTCTTGAAAAGAATCTCAGCATGATATACTAGAGTGTGACCATGAGCAAGTTATTTAAGTTCCATAGGAATTCAGTTTCTAGACTCAAAATGTCATCAAAATGAATGCTACTTCCTTTATCTATTTTTTTTATTGTGAGTGTCAAAAGAAGTATGTATTTAATTTTATATTGTATAATGGAGCTTCATACAGAGATTCTGTCTCAATTTGAGAGTTTAAATATAATCCCACCAGGTTTTCTTTATTTTAGAGAAAACATTACAATATTTATTTGGCAGAGGGGGCTTTGGTGAGAATCTTTTTTCCAACAAAGCAAGTTAATGGAATGCCATTGAAAAATGTTCTGATTTAACTACACGTTGGTACATTTGGGAGTCCTCAGAAATGGACTCCTTTGTTTATATTAGGCATAAAAACATTTTACATCTAAGACCTGCATTGGGGATTTACACATATTCTTTCTTACTGAGGCTAATGAAAGCATTTTGTTTCACTCTTTCATTTTAATTAGGTGTTTTCTTCCTTTACTAGGGTTCTCTTGCTCTAGGGATTTCATTACTTTATGATATTGGCTCCAATTGACATTTTGTTTGGTGTTTCATAGACAATGAGAAAAAAGTAGGGAGTTCATTTGTAATTTGGAAAAAATAATGAGCAGACTATCATCACCTACCAGTAGAGAAAAGTCTCCCCCAGGCATAGGCACACACAATTAGCTGCCAGACCCATTACTCTTCTCTCCATTGATCATGGTCCCTTTTCAGAGTTCCCAGGTGATCAATACAGTATGTTAAGAAACAGTTCATGGAGTGTCCATTTAAGAATTATAGATGCATTCAGTACCAGGGCTTTCACTATAAAAAAAGGTTAAGATAATTCCAAAACTTGTAAAATGGCTTCCCAGAATAAATTTTTAGAGTCTTTTAACTTGATTTTAAGCAATGAGAATCTTAGAGGAGACAATTTCTTGTTAAAGTCCCTCTAATCAAAAGTAAAATTCCCTGAGGATTATTTTTCCTCTTGAGAACAGCTATTAAATCAACAACACCTGTGTGCTAAATAAATATGTATGTTACATATTAAGAAAAATGTAGTTAAAAAGCATAGCAACATCTTAATAGAAAATGAAATGCTTGTTAAAACAATCTGACTTCCAAGAGTAATAAATCCTATAACTTTGTAGTTGGTACTTCAAAATATCCCCATAGGAGACTAATGTGTCTGAAGAATTTGCAATATAAAAATGTGGGAAAATAGGGTCTGATGTTAAAAGAAGGTAATAGAACTACAGAAGCAAAACACCCACAGAGTAATGGCTTATCAATAATGGACTAGAAATCAAGCAAAGTGGTGTGTGTGTGTGTGTGTGTGTGTGTGAGAGAGAGAGAGAGAGAGAGAGAGAGAGAGAGAGAAGAGAGAGAGAGAGTAAACAAATAGCAGCCAGAGAGCTGATCCAGATGACATTTCAAAAATTCAATTAAATAGATCAAAGAGAAAAGAAACTCAACATCATACATGTGGAATATAGAAATGCAAATTAAAATCATAATGACATATCTCTACATAACCACGAGAGTAACCAGACATGAAAAGACAATAACAAGAGTTGAGGATGACATAGAGAAACTGGAAGTCTTCTGCATTTATTTTTTTATTATGAAATTTATTGTCAAATTGGTTTCCATACAACACCCAGTGCTCATCCCAACAGGTGCCCTCCTCAATACCCATCATCCACCGACCCCTCCCCCCACCCCCCATAAACCTTCAGTTTGTTCTCAGTTTTTAGGAGTCTCTTATGTTTTGGCTCCCTCCCTCTCTAACCATTTTTTTTTCTCCCCCTCCCCCATGGTCTTCTGTTAAGTTTCTCAGGACCCACATAGGAGTGAAAACATATGGAATCTGTCCTTCTGTCTTCTGCATTTATAATTGGAATGTAAAATGGTACAACCAATTTGGAAAACAGTTTCACAGTGTTTTAAAAAGTTACACAAAAATTACCTTGTAACCTAATAATTCCACTTCTGGGTATCCATCCGAGAAAAATAGAAAAATATGCCTGCAAAAGATGAATGTGAATGTTCATAGCAGCATTATATATAACATCCCCAAAATGACACCAGTGTAAAAGTTGACTAGCTGGTCAACATACCCATACAGTAGAACACTATTAAGCAATATAAAAGGAATGAGGTACTAATGCATGCTACAGCATGAATAAATTCAAAAGCATCATGCTATGTAAAAGAAACAAAAGACAAAAAAACTACATATATTTGAGTCATTTTATCTGAAATATCCAGAGCAGACCAATCTGCAATGACAGAAAGCAAGTATTATAATGGATACCTGCGGCTGGGGTAGAAGGAGGAATTGACTGCTAACAAGCAAAAGTTATCTATGCAGTAACAGAAATGTACTAAAGTAGGTTTGTGGTGATGTTTGCAGAGGTATATTTAACAAAAATCATTGAGTTGTACACTCAATGTAAAATAGGTGAATTTTGTGGTGCATATATTACATCTCAAAAATGCTGTTGGAAATAAATACAGGAACATTTTCAGTACATCCAAATAAGAAATGAGGAAACAAAGACAGAAGGACTAAAGGAAAAAACTAACAAACCATCCAAAATCCAAACCATGTAGCACAGATCATGCACTCTCTTGTCTTTTCCAACTTAAGTATGCTAACACAGAGTTTGTTGTTATGGTTAATTATAAAAATCCCACCCAGTTCACTAGAAGCACCTTTACCTGAAGGGTAGTAAATTATATTGATGTACCTTTTGAATCTTCATAGAAATGGTAAGATAGGTATTTCAGTATCATTGGAGGAGACTGCAGACCAGAAAGACACCTTCAAGAGGAGGCTTGGAGATATTTAAAGTTGGTTTTATTGTTGTTCTGAGGAGTCTGGCTCCATTTTTTAAATGATTGGAGCACCTGGGTGGCTCAGTCGGTTAAGCCTCCGACTTCGGTTCAGGTCATGATCTCATGGTCTGTGAGTTCAAGCCCCTCATTGGGCTCTGTGCTGACAGCTCAGAGCTCAGCTTGGTGACTATAATTAATACTATATTGTAGGGGTGCCTGGGTGGCTCAGTCACTTAAAGATCAACTCTTGATTTTGGCACAGGTCATGATCTCAGGGTCGTGGGACTGAGCCCTGCACTGGGCTCTGCAATGAATGTGGAGCCTACTTGAGATTCTCTCTCTCTCTCCCTCTGCCCATCTTCCCCCCCCCAATCTGTGTAAATTAATAATAATAATAATAATAATAATATATTGTATATTGGACATTTGAAAGATCTTAAGTGTTTTTTAACACATACGTAAAGGTAGATGTGAGGTGTGGACATGGTTAATTTATTGTGTTAATTGTGTTAGTTATTTTACAGTGTGCATGTCTATCAAAACATCAACTTGTACACCTTAAATATATACCATTTTAAATTACCAATCATACCTCAATAATGATGACAAAAAAATCCCCAGAATCTATTCCATGAAACAAGTAATAATAGGCTTTATTGTTATAATGCAGTCAGAAGTCATTTCTGAAAAAAATTATGCCAAATTATCTGAGTTTCACTTGAGTATGAACTCCAGCTTATTTTTTTATGGGCATTCTGTTTGTAACATCAGTATGCACACAGATAATATATGAGAAATGATAATATGGTATAGTTTTTTTTTTATTTTAATCCTCAAAATACATAGGTGGGATTAGAAGGAGGAAAGTTAACAGAATTTTTAGGATCCAGATTGAAGGGAAAGAGATTTTACAGTAACTTCCTGTCATTTTTCTTTATGTCACAATTAGCATTTGGTCATTCTTTCCTTGAGGCTGGATATTTCTCTTTCCAAAGTAGTTTTTCACTTTCTTTGAGCTAAAAGTTTTTGTGACAAAGAATCATCATATTAAGACATTCTTTCAGGGGGAATCTTTTCAAATTACTATGTAGTTAAGAATATAGAAAAAATAATTAATGAAGTTAAATCTTCTACTATTATAAAAAGTAAAATAAAAAGAGGTCTGATATGTGGTACTACATTGTGATAACTCTTTGAACATACAATGGGAGAATTAAAGCAGGACATATTAATACTTTGATGGCTTGTTCTAGTTTGAGAGCATGGAAAATAATATTGTCTCTTAGCTACATCCTCAGAAGCCCAGTAGGATAAAACTAGTTGCTTTCTAAAAACATCACCACTATTAAAAATTGAAGAGAGAGATTAGAATCCAGAAAACTTTAGGAATATTTAAGCTGATATGACCTACATGAGGCAGATTTAAAAATTGGAAATGCATTTTCAATAAACATTTGGAATGATTTTGATATAGTAATACTCTTTGTCTCTTGTGTTTAGAGGTTATATATATTATCAAGGAAAACCCCTGAGAGGGATGGGAAAGTTTCTGACACCAGAATAATTAAATGAGATTTACTCAATATTAAAGCTACTGATTACTGTATAGCTATTAGCATAAGTGATAACTATTTGAGAAAAATGTCTGATTATGGAGAATGAAGATTCTTATGCATATGTCTGTCTTAGAATAATGTGCTTCAATACCTATAGGCCTTGGTTTGTAGCTAGAAAACAAAGGCCAAGGTGCAAAATGTTTGGCAAATCAAGTGTAATATGGCCTGAGACTGACATGGCAGACCTTCACATCCATAATTAAAACCACTGACATTTACTGAGGGCAGTCATGGAAAGTGCTTTGGAATATTCAAACTGAAGTACATTTAGGATTCATTTATACTCACATGACTTTCTGTTAGGATACTCCATGTATGTTTGATACAAAATATATATCCAAATTAAACACTGAAAATAGTATATAATAGAAACAACATATATGGTCCATAAACCAGCATTGGTGAAAACATGTTAAGCACTTATATGAAGGAGGTATTCTGGCAATGCCCACCAAAGGCCTGGAATTTGAAACTTACTGAAACTTGGTTATTGAGATAAAGTTCACTCTATATTAATATTTGGTGTATGCGTAAAGGTCAGTTTTTTCTGGGAAGGAATAGATATCCCTACTGTAAATTAACATATTTATTTTGTAATAAAATTAACTTGTTTTACAAAACAAAATAATGATGATAATGCTGAAAAACAAGCCAGTTTCCATATGAATCACCAGTGTCACTTCCAGGTATATACTCAAGAGAAAGCCTGTGTGCATATAAAAACTTGTGCGTGAAAAAAGAAAAAAAATGATTAAAGGAGAATCCTGAAGAAGCATGAGGAGGTAAGGTATAAAGTATACACACATGGAGGACTAAATTTAGAACTAAATTTGTTTGTTTTTAATGGAATGAAAAGGAAGTATCTAAGTAATTTGTAGTTAACACAAAGCTGTTTTAGGAGTATAGAGGCATGCCATGGAGTTTTCTAATGGAACATGTCAAAAAATAATGTCTTATTCCAGTGCCCATAATACTGTGATATTTACAAAAGGGGAGCAAATGTATAGAAATTAAGAACTGTCTAAACTGTTAAGTTTAGGAGAGAAATATAAACAGGCATATGTAACAGGCATAAATAATATAATTTGATATTGATTAGCCTGTTAATCTCTTTAAGTACAAACATTTGGATACATATACATATTTACATAAGTATATTAAAATTATTTAATGAGAACTAAATTAAATGGGGGAAACTGATTTAAAATTATACTCATGCATTCTTAAAATCAAAAGTTCCTAAATATATAATACATTATTTCCCAATTTATTTGTTAAAATCATTCTTTCTGGTTTAAAATTCCTTTTTTATAGTTACTACTTTTTAATGTAAACATATTTGGAAGCAAAACATAAGAAAAATGGACGAGCTCAGGTCAGCAAATTTTCAAATTAGATAAAATCTATGTCGCTGATACCTGTTTCAAGAAACAGAACATTACCAACATCCCAGAAGTACCCTCTGTGGCTCCCTCCAGTCATTACCTTACCCCCAGAGGTAAATACTCTCTTAACATCTAATATCATATATTAGGTTTCCCTGTGTTAAACTTTGTATAAACTGGAATTATATAATATGTTCTGTTTTCTTCTTGGTGTCTTTCACCAGGTGAAATATCTCATTGTGTTTGTGAGACCCACCTACCTTATTGTATGTTAGTTTCATTGCTATGGATTATTCTACTTGGTGACTATATCACAATTTATTTATCCTTTCTGTTACTGGTGGATATGTAGGTTGTTCCAGCATGGGATTATTATGAATAGTGAGGCTATGAACATTTTTGTACATGTGTTTTCATGAACATATGAATACCTTTCTATTGGGTCTATGCCTAAGAATAAAAGTGTCAGGTCATGAGTTATGCATCTGCTAGACTTTAGTTGATACTGCCAAATCATTTTCTTTCCTTTCCTTTTTTTAAACATAAAATTGGTTTATAACATTATATGTGTTTCAAGTGTGCAGTATAATAATTCAATATTTGTATACACAACAAAGTGACCATCAAATGTAGTTACTGTCACCATGAAAGTGACCCTCCTCATCCTTTTTACCCACTCACCAAATCCTTTCTGATGACCACCAGTCTGTTCTCTGTATCTGAGTTTTATTTCATTTTATTTGTTCATTTGTTTTGTTTTTTAGATTCCACGTACAAGGGAAATCATATAACTGTCTTCCTTTGTCTGACCTATTTGACTTAGGATAATACCTTCAAGGTCATCTATGTTGTGCCAAATAGCAAGACTTCCTTCTTTTTTTATGGCTGAGGAGTATTTCAGTGTGTGTGTGTGTGTGTGTGTGTGTGTGTGTGTATTATACCTTTATCCATTCATTTATCGATGGACACTTAACGTTGTTTTCATATCTTGGCTATTATACATAATGCTGCAGTGAAAATGGGTGGTACATACATCTTTTCAAGTTAGTGGTTTATTTTTCCTCAGATAAATATCCAGAGGTGAAAGAAATGCATCATATGGTAGATCTATTTTTAATTTTTTGAGGGAGCTCTGTAATGTTTTCCATAGGGGCTCAGTACTTTTTATTCCAACAGTGTACTGTGTTAGCTTTTCTCCATATCTTCTCCAACAGGGGTGAAGTGATATGTCATTGTGGTTTTGATTTGAATTTCGTTGATAGTGATGTGAATGTCTTTTCATGTGCCTGTTGGCCATCTGTATGTCTTCTTTGGAAAAATGTCTATTGAGATCCTCTGCCCATTTTGAAATTGGATTGTTTGTTTTTTCGCTATTGAGTTGTTTGAGTACTTTATATATTTTGGATGCTAACTCTTTATCAGATATATAATTTGCAAATACTTTCTCCTATTCAGTGGATTGCCTTTTCATTTTGTTGAATGTTTCCTTTGCTGTGCAAAGCTTTTTAGTTTGATGTAGTCCCACCCGTTTATTTGTTGTTGTTGCTGCCTTTGCTTTTGGAGTCAGGTCCAAAAAATTCAATGCCAAGACTGATGTCAAGGAGCTTACTGCCTGTACTTTCTTCTAGGAGTTTTATGGTTTCAGATCTTGCATTCAAGTCTTTAATACACTTTGAGTTAATACATAGGAACCCAACGGATAATGTGAAATGCACCACTATGTTTTCGAGTGATTAATTGGGAAGCTCACCTTTACTGGGTCGTTTTTCTTTTTTTGTGCAATATGTGTGAATATTGTGGAGAATTCCTGAGATGTATTATTTTAAAATGTTTCACAATGTAATATGTGAAAGTAATGCAGTTACCACAACATAAATTTGCTTAGAATATATTTTAAGGTCTAATTAGATCCCTATGATACCTCTTCAATATAATAAGACTAATTATGTTGAATTGCAAGAGAAACTACATGTTACATATAAAATGGAAAGATAAACTTATAAGATGACTCAACTAAAACATTATATAGATCTATTATAATTCGGCTTCAATCAATCATATGAAAGATGACAGAAAAACCATCAATTTTCAAATGTATCTGAACAGATGTTTTATTATGGATTGCTTTTAATGTAGTAATATCTTGGGGTGCCTGGGTGGCTCAGTTGGTTAAGCATCTGACTTCCACCTAGGTCATGATCTTGCAGTTCATGGGTTCAAGCCCCACATTGGGCTCTATGCTGACAGCTCAGAGCCTGGATCCTGTTTCAGATTCTGTGTCTCCCTCTCTCTCTCTGCCCTTCCTCCGCTTGTTCTCTGTCTCTCTCTGTCTCTCAAAAATAAATAAACATTAAAAAAATTTAATGTAGTAATATCTTTTAAAAGCATATGAAAGACTTAGCAGATCTGGTTAAAAAGTTCTAACTCTGTAGAAATTACTAAATCTTCTCATGAGAAAAGTGACAGAATTAAAATCCAAAGCTTTGTGCGTAATTCAGCAACTTAGTATTTAACTGAAAATTTTTAAATAGCTTTTTTTCAGTATAACTAATATACAACTACAAATATTTAGTGTATACAGTTCGATGAATTTGCTCTTATTCTAACACCTGTGATGGGTGCCTTCAGATTCATACATGTTGTTGCAAGTGGCAGATTTTCCCTCTTTTTTAAGGCAAAATAATCTTCCATTGTATGTATATACCTCATTTTCCTCAGCCATTCATCTGTCAGTGGACAATGAGTTGTTTATATATCTTGGCTATTGTGAATAATGCTTTAGTGAAATTGGGACTGTGAAGTCTCAGCATTCTGGGACACTTCCATAGGTGGTTAACTGAATTTAAATATAAAATATATTGGAATATCAACTCATGTACTTATAAGAGTTGAGAATGTTAAGTTAAATTAAAAGTTAACATTTTAAGAAGCACCAGGCAAAGCAATATATGAGTTTTTGGTACATCTGAATTAATTTCATCTTAAGAAAATTAATATTTTATGACATTTTTTATATTTTACCATATTTCTTGATTGCACTTGCCACTGAAAGTGAAGAGCAATATAAAATCATATGTGGCTAATTCTATTTTAGCTCTTTTATGTTTGTTTGTTTTTAATGTTTATTTATTTTTGAAAGAGAGAGAGAGAGAGCATGAGCAGAGGAGGGGCAGAAAGAGAAGGAGACACAGACTCTGAAGCAGGCTCCAGGCTCTGAGCTGTCAACACAGAGACTGATGCGGGGCTTGAACCCACGAACCGTGAGATCATGACCTGAGCCAAAGTTGGACACTCAACCGACTGAGACACCCAGGTGCCCCAATTCTATTTTAGCTTTATACAATTTTTATTTATAGTTCATCTAAACCTAAGTGACCACACTGTACTTAGTGATATTCAAATCACAGTGAAAATAGAAGATAATTCAGAAAATTATTGTTCTGTTAAATTGTGACTTAAAACAAACCCCTATATTTTGCCATAAATCACTGTACTTTTGTAGCATTTTTCTACACATTTAGGAATTAAATTCTTTTTTAAATTTTTTTTTAGGGGCGCCTGGGTGGCTCAGTCGGTTAAGCGTCTGACTTCGGCTCAGGTCATGATCTCGCAGTCTGTGAGTTCAAGCCCCGCGTTGGGCTCTGTGCTGACTGCTCAGAGCCTGGAGCCTGTTTCAGATTCTGTGTCTCCCTCTCTCTCTGACCCTCCCCTGTTCATGCTCTGTCTCTCTCTGTCTCAAAAATAAATAAACGTTAAAAAAATTAAAAAAAAAATTTTTAATGTTTATTTATTATTTTTGAGAGAGACAGAGACAGAATGCAAGTGGGTTAGGGACAGAGAAAGACACACACACAGAATCAGAAGCAGGCTCCGGGCTCTGAGCTGTCAGCACAGAGCCCGACACAGGGCTCAAACTCAAGAGCTGTGAGATCATGACCTGAGCCGAAGTTGGACGCTCAACCAAATGAGCCACCCAGGCGCCCCAAGAATTAAATTATTTAAAAAATTCCTTAACATAACTTCTGCATGTGTTGTATGTATTTTTTCATTATTGACTTATGTATTTATTTATTTTTATTTATTTTCCTGAACATTTTATTTACATATACATTTATTTTGTTAAGAATTTATTATCATTTTTTAAAATGTTTTATTATTTTTGAGAGAGAGAGACAGACAGAGCTTGAGCTAAGGAAGGGCTGAGAAAGAGAGAGAGAGACACAGAATCTGAAGCAGCTCCAAGCTCTGAGCGATCAGCACAGAACCCTGTGCCAGGCTCAAACTCACAGACCATGAGATCATGACCTGAGCTGATGTCTGACACTTAACTGACTGAGCCACCCAGGCACCCCTACATATATACACCTAGTTGTGACAAATTAATACACCCAAGTAAGCATCGCCAAAATCAACATAACAAAGAATTCCATCAACTCAAATATTTCCTCTTGTCCATTTTAAGATTAGTCAGCCCCCACGACCACCTTGCTTTGCTGCTCACCAATCCCTTGGCCCAGAAATCAGTGATCTCATTTCTATCACTATAGATTAGTTATGTCAGTGCTAGACTTTATATTAATGGACTCATCTAGTATGTGCTCATTTTTATGGATATATGTTTTCATCGCTTCTAAATAAATATCTAGAAGAATTACTAGGTTGCATACTAAGTGTATATTTAATATTAAAAGAAACTTCCAAATGGTCTTCAAAGGTTATAGTTATTTCACATCCTCATCAACCCGTGATATTACCTATCTTTTTAATTTTTGATATTCTAATAGGTTTGTGGTTTTAATTCATTATAGTTTTCATCTGCATTTACCTATGACTATAAATATTGATTTTTTTATTTCATAAACATATTAGCTACTGTATCGATTTTTGTCAAGTATCTGTTCAAAACATCGTCTATAACTGAGTTAATTATACTCTTGTTGAGTTGTAACATTTAAAAAAATGATATGTCTGCATGTAATTTAAAATATATATATATAATTTGTTTTTCCAAAGTCTTTAAAGTGTCTTTATTTATCTCTTTCTTTTTAATTTTTAAATTTTATTTCAATCCAAGTTATTTAACATATAGTGTAATAATGGTTTCAGGAGTAGAATTCAGTGATTCATCACTTACATATAACATCCAGTGTTCATCCCAATACGTGCCCTCCTTAATGCCCATCACCCATTTAGTCCATCTCCCCACCCAACACCCCCTCCATCAACAGGACTCAGTTTGTTCTCTGTGTTTAAGAGTCTCTTATGGTTTGCCTCTTTTTATCTTATTTTTCCTTCCCTTCCCCTATGTTCTTTGGATAAATACCTAGAATTGCAATTCCTGGATCATAGGTAGTTCAATTTTTAATTTTTTGAGGAATCTCCATACTGTTTTCCAGAATGGCTGCACCAGTTTGCATTCCCACCAGCAGTGGAAAAGCGCTCCCCTTTCCTTGTATCCTCACCAACATCTGTTGTTTCCTGAATTGTTAATTGTAGCCATTCTGACAGGTGTGAGGTGGTTGTTATATATATATTTTTAAGAGTTCATTGTAGTTCAAGATTAATCTTACACAGCATGTATTTGTTCATTTAGACTCAGTTTTAAGGTTCGAAATGAACTATTTCCTCTTAACATGTTACAGAATTTTTATGGTGGGTAAGAGGATCTTAGATCTATCTTCCATTATCTTGTTAGATTCTGGCAGCTTCCCCGTCTTTGATATGGCCTTCATGGATGTATCAGTATATAAGAATCCAGTGCTTGCATTATTGATATTATATTATTTTCTGATCAACTCTTAAATATGAAAGCATTTCAAAACATCAGATGTAGTCAGGTGCTTTTTTGCACAATAAATTGTGACTTCCTTCTTTATTCCATCCTTCTAGTGCACACCTCTGAAACTCCAAATAAGAAGCAGTATGATATCTTAAAATATTCATTATTTTGCTTTATTTTTATCCTGTAACTACTTAGACACATCTACATGGCCTATAGAAGAAGTGTGATTATTAGAGCAAAAGTGCTAAGAAAAATGTCAGTTTAATGTTCACCTTTATGATTGAAAGCAACTCATGAGGCTCACATCAAAAATAAACCTTGTTATTTAAGGTTTGCTTTGTCTTTATTGTTGTTTTGGAAAAGAAATTACTTCAGGATTAAAAAAAAAAGGTAAAGATCATACAGAGTTATCCTACAGTTAAGGAAGGGGGAGGACAATGTATTTATAAAGCAATAAGTGAGGGCATCAGACCTAGGAAGAGCCGTGTCCATGGAGCCAAGATAGATCCAAGCTAGATAGAACCAAGACAGATCAAGGGAGAGCTGTCTTCTGATGTTCCCAGCACCACAGACAGTTGTGGAAGTGGACCCCAATGCCTAAAGACCACCTATGATTTATTGCTGTGGGTATCAAATTGCCTGTGCTATGTATCATATTAGATGTCCTTTGATTGCTGTGAAGAGTGACTTTTGACAATGGCCTGTGTGGGATATGGAATTCTTATAGAAGTACTCCCGATGAATATACATAGGCATACCTTCTGATGAAAATATAGAATTGTTATATAAACACATGTGTGTGTGTGCATGCACACACACACACACACACACACACACACATTCCTCATTATTTTTATTCTCTATGGATGGATGTTACAGTCTGGTTGAAAGGCTTTCCTATGCCCAGTACTTCTTTTGCGAGGAATATACTAACTGGACATTGTTCTTTGAATATTAAGTGAAACTTTGATAATTCCAAAATATGGAAACAAAACTAATTTTACATCTTTTCATGTCATCCCTTCATTTACATTTATATTCTTTTAAAGGTTTATCTATTTAGTCTTATAATGTTTACTGTACCATTTCTTTGATATTTTAAGCTGTATTTTTTTAGTTTCAATCATTATTCAGCAATAAAATTTATTTTTTTCCCAACATTATTCAAGAATTTCCAAGCATCATACATCTTTAAAAGATAAGTAAACTTTCACAGAACTGGACTCTGAAACTACCTGACCTGCAGCAGGTACTGCTTTGCCTCATGATTTACATTATCCAGGAATGTTCACATTTTATTTACAATGAAATGAACTCTAATGATGAGATTCATGATACATGCTACTACATTGGTTATGCACTATATCTATACATAATCATAACAATAAAATTGTGATTGTTTTGGATTGGGTGAGAGTAAGATTTGTAGATATGTCAGATACAAGTCATTGGGATGCAAGTGAGATGAAAAATTCCTTGATGGTGGGAACTGCCTTTAGAAATCCACACATTTATTTTATTTTCCTTCAATTAATTTTATGTTGGATTTTCAAAATATTCATTAATTTGAGGTTAATTTTAAAATTAAAATATCATAAATGACTTCATTTTCTTGTTCATGTGCAAATGAGTTCAAATATGCTGACCATGCATGCATTGGAATTATTCTTAGTCACGCCTTAAGGAAACCATTTGTCTCAATTTAATTTTTCTGAAGAAAATAGCAGTAATGTTAATTGCCATATATTGTAATTTGTATCATGCCACCATAAATCAAAGTTAACAATTTCTCTCATATAATATGTTTTCTGTTATTTCAAAGGGAACTGAGAAATATCTATGATATAGAAACCATCAATTATAGTTTATGGTTTAATTTTATTCATATATATACACATATGTGTATATATGTATATATGTGTGTATATATATGTATATAGATATACATATATATGTATATATGTGTGTATATATGTATATATATATACTAGAAGCTCATGTATACATGAAATTAATTTTGACAAACCTTATAATCTGATTTCCCTGTTCTAATATGCATAATATTATATTTTAATTTATTTTCAATTAAAATTATACCTTTTTATTGAATTGTTATAACCCTTAAGGACAAAATATAGCTTATGAGGTGTGAATTGCCATTGATTTACTTGGTAAATAAACTTGCTCTGAATGCAAATATCTTATATTCTCTATTTTACCTTACTGGAAATAGGCTTAATAAATAATTAAAGTATTAATTACTATAAGCCCTCACATTCCTAAATTTCTATTTTTGTCCACAAATTCTGTATTTATTGAATAGCTAGACTTTCTACTGGGATTGTTACTAATAGGTTGAAATAAAACCATTTACTTAAAAGAAATTGCATAATCTTTCATAGTAATATCAGATATAAAAATATTTGCTCTATAACTGAGAAAAATGTAAGCAGTTTATAGATCTTTGCTTATTTTGATGGAATGAAATATATCATCAGTGTAATCCTCTATTTCACATTATCAACATTTTTTTCATCCAAAATTGATAAATGATCTTCACAATTATGTACTAAATTTACCTTTAGCTCTCTGATAATATCTTGATTACTGCTGTATTCTAATCAATAATAATAAGCAAGAGTAACAGAAAACCCATTGGACTTGGTGTCAAAATATTCCATAGACTAATGTCAAATTGGACATATGGTAAAACATCGTTATAGTTAAGAGAAATCATCTTGATGCCTATTTTCATAATCCCTAGCATTAATCTTAAAATGTAAGTATAACAATGCCATAGATTGAAAGAGTTCTAAATAATAATTTGTATTTTAAAATAACTCTACACATACATTGAATATTTTTAAAAGAATTTGCATGGTTTTAATGTAGGCAAGAACGTTCAAGGATGCTATAAAAATAACAAGAGGGCAGAGCTGTATTTCTCATTCAGAAATCATTTATCAGACATTTACATTATGCTACTGTTGCAAACACTGTAGAATTAATAATGAATTATGGTCTCTGCCTTGAATCTGTTCAGTCAAGGGGGACAAGTAAGCAGAGTTTCAATTCAGCATGACAAGCGTTTTGATAGAGATTACTTTAGATATTGGCAAGGGAAAACTCCTTAGTGGGTTATCAAAAACTTCCTGGAGAATATAACTGACCATCAATTTTATAAATTAAAAATGTATCTTAATCTAACATTTTGGTTGTTCTCTGCAGAAGGATCTTTTAAGATAATCCTATTAGTCATATACTTTTGGAAAAAGAAGATTGATATTGGCCTTAACTCATCTTTTTTTTTTTTAATTAAAATAGCATATTCTTTTGTATTAAAATCAATACCCATCAATTTTTAACATACTTACTACATTCTGATTAGGATATTGAACAAATTAGAATCTGACATTTTGACCTGTAACTCTCAAACAGAATAATTTAGGTTACATTTCATTAGTTGTAACAAAACATTATATTTTTCTTATATTTTACAAATGAAGCTAATTTAGTTTTTTGTTTTTTTGTTTTTGTTTTTTAATTTTTTTTAATGTTTATTTATTTTTGAGACAGAGAGAGACAGAGCATGAACAGGGGAGGGGCAGAGAGAGAGGGAGACACAGAATCCAAAGCAGGCTCCAAGCTGTCAGCACAGAGCCCGATGCGGGGCTTGAACCCACAAACCACCTGAGCCGAAGTCGGACGCTTAACCGACTGAGTCACCCAGCGCCCGGCTAATTTAGTTTTTAAGGAAAAAAATGGTCAGTTCTTTTTATGAAATCAGTATTTTCACCATTTATCAAAATCTTAATGTTGACAATATTTTCTTGAGAACAAATCTATCTACTTTTTCTTACTGACATGGAAAATTCAAACTTTGTAGAGGTTTCCTATACTCCAACTCTGTATTTCTCCAGATAAATATTCAATTATTTTAATGTTCCCTCAAAGAACAGGGTTCAAATCCCTGAATTCCCTTACTCAGTTCTTTTGTAAGTTCCTTTAATTCAAGGAAACTTTTTTTTTGATGGCATGCATTTATATAACTCTTGAGATAATATCTCAATATCTTAGAGAATTTTGAAAACCTACTTGGAATATGTCATGTACTCATCTAAATACCTTTAATTATGGGTAGTTTAACTATAAATTAATCCACAATTTCCATACTAGTTACCATAGTAGGCTATTGTTCTATCAGTGTTTAATACACAATAGGTATACAATAAGTAATTATAAAATAAATTAATACACTATTGAATAAATCATTTGTAAAGCTAATCTTTTATCAAATTCATCTGCTTTGAAATTTTACAAATATATTTAGGAATAAATATTCAAGTATTTATATGCATTGCTTTTAAAATAAGTCTTATAAATTTATCCCATTATACAGATTAAATTTGATGCTAATTTAGCATCAAAATTGTTACCAGTTCTCATCATTAACACCTTTTTTTTTTTTTATTTTTTTTTAACGTTTATTTATTTTTGAGACAGAGAGAGACAGAGCATGAACGGGGGAGGGTCAGAGAGACAGGGAGACACAGAATCTGAAACAGGCTCCAGGCCCCGAGCTGTCAGCCCAGAGCCCAACACAGGGCTCGAACTCACCAACTGTGAGATTGTGACCTGAGCCAAAGTTGGACACTTAACCCACTGAGCCACCCAGGCGCCCCATCATTAACACCTTTTAAAAGTATATCAAATACAGTAATGTTCTTATTCAGGTAATTAATTAAAAATTTAGAATAGGTTAAGGCAGAGAATAAATCCTAATACTCTTTCTGGAAGAGAGTATTTATTCTTTAATCAACTCCCTTTAGTGGAGGTCATTTGATATGTTATTAATTTGGCTAATGGAATTGGCATCAAACTCATAATTCTTCATTTTTGCTATAAAAATGTGAAAGACTTGGGGTGCCTGGGTGGTTTAGTCGTTTGAGCATCTGACTTCAGCTCAGGTCATGATCTCATGATTTGTGGGTTTGAGTCCTGCCTCAGGCTCTGTGCCAATGGCTCAGAGCCTGGAGCCTGCTTTGGATTCTCTCTCTCTCTCTCTCTCTCTCTGCCTTTCCCCCACTCATGCTCTCTCTCTGTCTTTCAAAAATAAATAAATGTTAAATTTTTTTTAAATATGAAAGACTTAACATTACATTATCTGTAGATTTTCCAATGATATAACATTGCTATGTGTAAATTTTAGCTTTGAATAAACTAGAAATACAGGAAAATGTTTAGTGTTAACATGTCATAAATAAAATGAAATTTGTGTTAACTTTAGCATTTTGCTTGACCTATGTCTATTTGTCATCATCACTGACTTTTAGTGAATAATCAACCCATATATAACCATTAATAATTTTTGAATATATAAAATATTGGTTCTCTCAATAGCACTTAATAGCACTTAATCTTCAATGAAATTTTTCTGAGAATAATGTCTGATGTCAAAGAATCAGAAATGTGGAAAACCGTGGAATAGGTTTTCTCAGGAGTAGGATTACTAAGAGTTGATTTATGCTTTATAATTTGAATCATTTTTAATTTTTAACAGCAAACCCAATCCATTACATTAAAATTATTCTATGAATTTATATACTTTCATAACATTGGTTCATCAGAGTGGAATTGTAAGATGTCCAATGCCATGTTATTTCAGATATTAAAAAACAACTTAAATACCTAAGAAGAATAGATCAGTTAGGCTCATTTTGTTAAATTCATACAAATCAAAATATGTAACTAGTTTTAAATATGATATATTTACATACATTTTGACTCAATGATTCCACTAAAAGCTTCATAATCAAATAGAAAGGTAGGCAGATATACAGATAAACAGATACAAAAACAAGCATACAGAGAGATAATAGATAGATTAAACATATGATAGATGATAGATAGATAGATAGACACAAAAGACAGAGAGCTATATACACACAGGTACACACACACACACACATATAGTAAGAAGTACGTATATGGATGGAAAGAAATAGGTGATAGAAAATCATATAGGTAATCTTAATCATATAGACTTATGGTCAGACAGAAAGGAAGAGATCTACAGATAACTAAGACATACAGAGAGAGAGAGAGAGAGAGAAAGAGAGGTATGGATAGACAGAAAAATAAGCAGACAGATAAACAAAATGACATACACATATTCATATAGCCTGATAAATAGAGGTATAAGACCCAAATATAGAAAGAAAGAGAGCGAGAGAGAAAGGATGACTACGTATTATTCCAACACCTGGGGATAAGAATTTTTTTAGTAAGGCATGGTTATCTTTTAGGAGGAAATTCATTAGCACTTGATGTAGAAGTGAAAAATCTCAAAATGCATTTCACGGGAAGCATGACAAAATAACCATGGAGATAGCTAAATTGCTCACGTGAAAGAATGAAAATTTTTTTCACCAAAAAGTGAAAAGTAGGATGAAAACCCCAAGTGTGGAGTGAGATGGACGTATGTCGATTTATACTACCTATGTAAAGGTTCTGCTGACAAAAACGGTGAAAAAAAGGGAAGTTTGGTGTTAATTTTGAATTTATTTTCTACAATTAAAATTACCTCTTCAGCAAACAAATCTACAGTAAAGTCAATCAAGCTCAAAAGTCTTGGGAGTAATTTGTATTTAACTGATTATCTTTTATAAAGGTGTAACATTTGATTAAATATTATCAGCTTTTCTGGAATTGATTGACTTCCAATAGAGTGCTCAATGACTAAATGTTTATAGAGGATCATATCCTTCCAGGACTGATATGGATTCTTTGGATATATTAATAAAAAAAATCCTTGTCTCTATTGAACTTACTTTCTAATGGAAGTAGATAGATTATAAACAAATAAGAAAGTTAATATATAACCTATGATGAGTGTTAAGTGCTATGGGAAAAAATAAAAGTTGGATAGGAAACACTGATGTGTATAGGATGATTGAAAAGGCTTCATTTAAAGAGAGACTCGAAGAGGGAGTTAATTTGTTAACACGAAAAAATAAGTTTCTGGTGGAGAGAAGCATGCAAAAACCCTGAGCCAGATGGTTCCTGGCATGGTAGGGGAATATTAAGGAAACTTAGATTACAGAACAGTCTTCAAAAGCAGTAGGAGGGGGGAATAAAGGTAGGGTTAGCAGGAGGTGAAGTAAAGAGATAGCAGGGGGCTAGATCACAAGTATCTGTTAGGCTATTATGAGGATTTCAGGAGATACTTAGTCAAGGCTGATTATGCTATGGTTCTGTAACACATGTACTCGAATTATCAGTGACCTAGCTCACACAATATTTACTTGTTTGCTCACAGAAAACCTTATAGTTCAGATAATCATCATATAGGAAAATATAGCATGATTCTTGGTCCAGTATCCTATTGCAGATGAGATGAGGTAGGATCTAACACACAAGTAGAGGGTTGGCTTTATATAGAATCGGGGACAGTTTATGTGAAGAGAGAGGACAGAGAATATGGAGATGTATTTGGGGGTGTAGGTAGGGAGATATGGCACTCAGGGAATATGAAAATTCTTGTGATTGTTTCTATTTTCTCAGTGAGTTTGGATATACTTATCAGCTGATAGTATGAATCTGAAGACGTATTGGTGATTTCAGGAGAGAGAAACCGAGAAGGTGCCATTGAAAGAGATAGCAAGGAAATGGATTAGGGATACACAGGAGATTCCTATGCATGTTAGAGTGCCCATTTGAAGTTTATAGTCCAGAATTTAAGGCAAGGCCTGGCAGCAAACTTGTGTGATTTTCTCCAGCCACATTCATTTGCATATGGAAGGAGATAAACAAAGAATTGGGTTTTCTTTCCAGGTGAGTAAAATGAGGAGCAGACTGAGCATTAAATTGAGGGTTAATGCAAGTGAGTGGTTACAATAATGGTCATTGGAATCTCAGCTATGTTAACAGGGAAGTGAGCAAAGGGGGGGTGTGTGGAGGAATTGTTAAAAAGTGTATGTTCCATTGTATTACAGGTTGAGCTGAATTTGAAGACTTTCTTGGCAGGGTAATAAAATGAGTGAACTATATAGATCATGGGTGACACAATACTGATGCTTGAAATTGGGAGAAAAGATTCGTTGTATTTATTGAGACAGGTGGAAAAAGTGGATAAGTGATTTTATCAGTGAGAGGGCCAATAACAAACAGGAGAATGATGAAACAAATAGTTTGAGGTCTTGCTTGTAAAACTGTGATTATAGGGGAACCAGAAGGGATCGTGTCCTAATATGAGGATTAGAAGCAGCTCACTCTGAGATCCAGAGAGAAAGAGTTTATAAGAACGTGAAGGAAAAGAATCAAACAGAGTGAACATTTTTAAACTTGGACAGCAAACAGAAGGTATTTTTGCATTCAGATATAGACAATAAGTTTCTTTTTTAAATGAGCAAATGTACTGAGGGCACTCTGACTGAATATTGGAAGGATTATCTGTTTGGATATTGGGATTAGTTAAAAATATGACCGAAGTACATTTGAATAGTGTGACAGTTAGAGGAGAAGAAAATAGCGCTTACAGAATTAGGAAAAAGGTAAGTAAAGATTTAAGGGTTTAATGTACATTCCTTAGATAAAGAGCGTTTTTGTATAGTTAGAAAATAAAGCCCAGGGGCGCCTGGGTGGCGCAGTCGGTTAAGCATCCGACTTCAGCCAGGTCACGATCTCGCGGTCCGTGAGTTCGAGCCCCGCGTCAGGCTCTGGGCTGACAGCTCGGGGCCTGGAGCCTGTTTCCGATTCTGTGTCTCCCTCTCTCTCTGCCCCTCCCCCGTTCATGCTCTGTCTCTCTCTGTCCCAAAAATAAATAAAAAACGTTGAAAAAAAAAAATTTAAAAAAAAAAAAAAAAGAAAAAGAAAATAAAGCCCAAGAAGACTTGTTTGGGTACAAAACCGAATATCATGTTTTGGTTCTTAGTGGATTGATCCTTTTGCTATTATGTAATGTCCATCTAACTCCAATAATTTCTTTGCTATGAAATCTACTTTATCTGGTGTAAATACCCACTTCTGTTTTGCATTTTACCATGGTTTTTCTGATATATCGCTTTCCATCCTTTTACTTATTCATTTTTTAAGTTTTTTTTTAAATTTCAGTTAATTAAAATGCAGTGTAATATTAGTTTAATATACCTATATTGTGTTTTAAGTCAATTTCCTATAAATAGCGTAGTGTTGGGTTGTGTTTTTCAATTAGTTTTAGAATAGTTTTAGATTCATAGAAGAAGTGTTAAGACAGTATAAAGTTCCCACAGATCCCACACCCAGTTTCCCCTATTAAAATCTTACATTAATGTCACATTAGATATTTTGTAGATATCTTAAAATTGGGAGTTATCTCATTTGTTTTTATAATTAGGTTGGAACTATGTGTATTTGGGAGGAAGAACACAGAGGTAAAGTGCTATTTAAAACACAATATTTTGACAGTACCTATCATAACATGACTTACCAGTGTTATTATCCTTGATCCCCTGGCTGAAGTAATGTTTGTCTGGTTTCTCTATGGTAAACTTAATCTTTTTTTTTTCTCTTTTCATACCTCCCTCTTTGAGGAAGTGTGCAACCTACACGTAAAGAATGGGGAATTAGACATTATATTATTTCATTTATATGATATGTTCAGAACAGACAAATTTAAACAGAAACCAGCTCTGTGGTTACTTAGGACTGAGGGTAGGAGAGGGAATTAGCTGCAAACAGGCTCACTAGAATTGTTTTAGGATAATGAACATGTTTTAAAAGTGGACCATGATGATTATGGTTATGATTATGATTATTATGATTATTATCATATTAGTTATAAATAATTAAAATGCATTCAATTGAGAATCATTATGTGTGAATATCATGTATAAATTAGACCTCACTAAAGCTATTGATACTATCCCCAGAAAGTAAAAGTTGAAGAAAATCATAGAAATAAGTTTTACTCAGATAAATGTACTTTTCAGATCTTTTACAGTAGAATGCAGTTACAATATGGCTCACATTCTGTGTTTCTGTGCACTCAGTTTTATATGGCAACTACTGTTTATTCTTATGAATATTAGCATAATAAAAACTCAGCCATGAATTTTTCAATCATTTTATTTTGCATATGGCATACTTAAAAGGGAAAAAATAGGGGCGCCTGGGTGGCGCAGTCGGTTAAGCGTCCGACTTCAGCCAGGTCACGATCTCGCGGTCCGTGAGTTCGAGCCCCGCGTCAGGCTCTGGGCTGATGGCTCGGAGCCTGGAGCCTGTTTCCGATTCTGTGTCTCCCTCTCTCTCTGCCCCTCCCCCGTTCATGCTCTGTCTCTCTCTGTCCCAAAAATAAAATAAAAAATGTTGAAGAAAAAAAATTTAAAAAAAAAAAAAGGGAAAAAATAGTGTATATGGTGATATATTTATTGAATGATTACTTTATGGAACGATCACTTGCCAGAACTCTTAAAAATATATAAAATGAATGATGGCTGCTAGCCTATTTTCTGTTAGCCTATTTCCAGAATTCTAATATGTAATGTTAGTTCCAAAAACAATGCTTCAGAAATCCTTATTACCGGTCTATATTACTAATCTCAGCTATTATAATAAACAGCTTATTGTTAACATAATTTAGGAATTCATCATTTGCATTAACCTGTTCATTATCACTTCTTATTGATACAGGTTTTATATTGTTTCTATGTAGTTGTCCTTACATGCTTCGTTAATATTAGATGATAAAAATGAATTGAAGAAAAACTGATATGAAGTTTGAAGTAAAATTTTAATATTTAAGGCAAAAAAGGTGATAAGATATGGCATTCATTCCATTTTCCTCCTGAAGACAGAGAAAAACACATTTTTTACTATCTAGTTCTGGCCGATGTAATGTAACAAAAAGTGATATAAACCACCTCCAGTCTGGGTTTATAAACACATCCTACACAGAATCCCACCCCATTGTTTCCTTTTCTAGTGCAATCTTGGATGGGAATGTAAAGGATGGTGATAATCCAAGAGTGAATAAATTAAATCTCTTAATAATTTCATGGAGAAGAATCCTTACCATAACTTCCAATCTCATTGAGCTGTGAAGCAATTAGAAACAAATTATGTTAAGTCACTAAGATTGGTGAGGCAGATTTTCTATTAGCTTGTTTACAGAATTCAAGTTTATGTCATTAGTTCCAACCTAAAATAAAATATTACATCAGAAATACCTACACATGCCCATATTTCCTGGTTAATATTTTTACCATCCTTCTTTAGAGCTTTTTAAAAAAAAATTTTTTTAATGTTTATTTATTTTTGAGAGAGAGAGAGAGGGAGAGGGTGAGCAGGGGCAGGGGAGGAACAGAGAGAGAGGGAGAGAAATAGAACTTGAAGCAGGCTCCAGACCCTGAGCTGTCAGCACAGAGCCTATCAGGGGGCTTGAAGCACAGAGCCTGTCAGGGGGGCTTGAACTCACAAACTGTGAGATCGTGACCTGAGCTGAAATCAGTCGCTTAACCGACTGAGCCACCCAGGCTCCCCCTTCTTTAAAGCTTTTAAAATGCAGGGGTGCTTGGGTGGCTCAGTCGGTTAAGCTAAGCGTCCGACTTCGGCTCAGGTCACGATCTCGTGGTCCGTGAGTTCAAGCCCCGCGTCGGGCTGTGTGCTGACAGCTCAGAGCCTGGAGCCTGCTTCCGATTCTGTGTCTCCCTCTCTCTCTGACCCTCCCCCGTTCATGCTCTGTCTCTCTCTGTCTCAAAAATAAATAAATGTTAAAAAAAATCTTAAAAAAAATAAAATGCAGATGAGGATGCTGTGAAATATTATATAAATGCACACACACATTAGAAATTGATTTTAGTGTATCGAGCACTTGCTGTGTGCTAGATACCATTCTAAATATTTTATGTGTTCATTTATAAGATCTTATCAGCAACTAGTGAGATCAGTGCTATTATTATCATCACAGAACAGATGAGAAAATTCAGGGAGAGTGAACGTCTATGCTAATGTTAGAATATGTTTCTAGAAAGCGAAATTGCTAGCACTGGAACACAGTCAGACTTGAAAGCACGAGCTCCTAACTACAAACTAAGAAAAACCAGGGGATACAAATCTATACATGAAACTGGTTTTACATATTTTATCCTCTTGTAATTTTAGTGTAGTCTCATCATCTTACCACCCTCTAAATGTATATAGATTTATACATAATTCTTTTGGTATTAATGAGTCATAATAGCAATGGCAATAATAATCACAAAAATAGCAATAAGAGCAAAAAACCCTTGAATATAGTATGCCAATATATAAAAGATGTGCTCAGGGCTAATATTGACACAGGAGTTTCTGAGGTTAGTGCTAAGAGTAAAACTAAATCTGCAGACCAGGAAACCCAGATGACAGGACCCCATACCTTATGCTCTTAACCACTACAATATCTCTTCCTGGTTAATGCATCATCCGCCATCATCAAATGGGAGACACAACTGTGACTAAAATGGCAATCATGTGAACAAATCTTTTTGTAAGAGAATTATATTTTGTGTGGTAGGTACATACCTGTGCCTGTGTTTTACAATTACATCATTTCAAATTCCAGCCAAGATGACCAGTAACAGGCTTCCCGAATGGCAGTCACAATTCCTGTATTAATCAGCTGTATTCAGCATGGTGAAAACAGGTTTTACAACCCTAAACTATGAAGCAAAGTAACCCTTTAAGATTTTATGTATAAAACACTATGTTTTAAATTGGAATCTCAACTTGTAGATTTGACTAGGGAACTTGCTGACTCTGTAGGAATTTCCTGACATGTAGATCAGACCACATGATACACGTTGCCATTTAAGACTGCCAGGACTTTTCAGTTTCCAAATACTTTCTCATTGACTTAATGCATAAATGCCAGCCCTAAAGTTTTAAAGATGACAGTTAAAATTTAAGTATGTTTTCTGGGAATGATAACACTATAAGCCATTGTCAGCCACTTATCAATTCAATTATTAATAAATGCACTATATTATTTATAAAATGAACCCACATATTTAAAATATGATGGATAGAATCTTTCTTTTATCATAGCCTCTTTTGCGTTTTATTTCACAGTATCTACCAAAATAGATACTCCCCAAAACTGTAATAAAAATTTGCTTGCATAGAGCTTATTTAGAGCAAGTCACTTTTTTAAAAAAAATGTTTAACGTTTATTAATTTTTGAGAGACAGAGACAGAGCGTGAGTGGGGGATGGATAGAGAGAGGGAGACAGAAGCAGAAGCAGGCTCCAGGCTCCAAGCTGTCAGCACAGAGCCCTATTCAGGGCTCAAACTCACAAACCGTGAGATCGTGACCTGAGCCGAAGTCGGACGCTCAACCAACTCAGCCATCCCGGCGCCCCAGCAAGTCCCTTTTTTTTTTTTTTTTTTAAACATTTATTTATTTTTGAGACAGAGAGAGACAGAGCATGAACGGGGGAGGGACAGAGAGAGAGGGAGACACAGAATCTGAAACAGGCTCCAGGCTCTGAGCTGTCAGCACAGAGCCCGACGCAGGGCTCGAACTCACGGACCGTGAGATCATGACCTGAGCCGAAGTCCGACGCTTAACCGACCAAGCCACCCAGGCGCCCCAGCAAGTCACTTTTAATACAACCAGAACAGGTGTGCCTGGGTGGTTAGGTCAGTTAAGCGTCCAACTCTTGATTTTGGCTCAGGTCATGATCTCATGGTTCATGAGATCAAGCTCCTGGTTGGGCTCTGTGCTGAGCTTGCTTAGGGATTCTCTCTGCTTCTCTCTCTGCTCCTCCCCTTGTTCACACTCTTTATCTCTCAAAATAATTGAATAAACATTAAATAAAAAAGAGAACCAGAACATACCTGACACCAGAACACTTGTAAGAAAGGCAGGTTCAGGTTAAATATTACAGTAGGTTCCATGCAGGTGGAAAGACAGGAGGATACTGATCAGAAGAACCACAGGGGCGCCTGGGTGGCTCAGTCGGTTAAGCGTCCAACTTCAGCTCAGGTCACGATCTCACGATCTGTGAGTTCGAGCCCCGCGTCGGGCTCTGGGCTGATGGCTCAGAGCCTGGAGCCTGCTTCCGATTCTGTGTCTCCCTCTCTCTCTGCCCCTCCCCCATTCATGCTCTGTCTCTCTCTGTCTCAAAAAAAAAAAAAAAAAAAAAAAAGAACCACAAATTCCAATGTAGGGAATAATGTTAAAACTTAAAATTAAGCTAACTCAAGAATAAAAATGCATATGGTAATAAACTATATTTATATCCAAATTATGTATAGGAAATATTTTTATGGGGTCATTCTAATGAATTTTAGAAATGCAGATATTATACATATCATCCAAAAAATCTGACCCGGAGATTTTCGTCTGATCTTTACCAAATATTCGAAGAACGGATACATCCAATGTAGCACTTTTTTCCCCAGGAGAAAACAACAACAAAAACCACAATTTATTTCGTGAGGCTAGTGTAACATTGGTCACAAGAGCCTGACAGGCTAGGTAAAAGAAGGGTGTAATAGGCCAATCTCAATATTCAATATACAATTCTGATACAAGGTATTCACATATACTTTAAAAAAAATCTAGCATACAGAAATAAAATGCCACTTGCTTAACTTTGAAGAGGTAACTAAAATAAAATTAAAATACTAAAAAGTGGGGTGCCTGGCTGGCTCTGTCAGAGTGTGTGGCTCTCGATCTCAGGATCATGAATTCGAGCCCCGCATGAGATGTAGAGATTACTTAAAATAATTTTTAAAAACCTTTTAAAAACACTAATAAGTATTAGGCAGTAACAACAAATATATTTGATGACACTTTTTCTATTTAATATTACAGTTTTAGATACTGGCTATATGCACACAGTATTAAACATATGCAAGTAAAACAAACCAAAGAAAATGCAACAAAAATGTAAAATACTTCAAATGAATATAAAGCATGTTCATGATCTTATGAAGATAATTTCAAACATGTCTTGAAAGATATTTTTTAAAGATGAAAATAAATGAAGTGGCATACTGCATTTACAAAGGGAAATGTTAATATTCCCCAAATTCATCTATCGATACAATGCAATTCCAGATTCATAAATAAGAAGTTTCATGAAACTTAAGCTGATTCTAAAACTTATATGAATATCCAACAATCAAAAACAGCCAGGTTATTCTGGAGGGAGCAAGGAAGGGGAATTTGTCATAATTGCTTATGCTAATTATGAAACTGTCATATTTAAGATAATGTGCTCTTATGCAGGAATAGAAAATTAAGTGAATTAATAGAATAGAGAACCAAGAAAATGACCAAAATTTTCTATAAACTGAAGGAAATAGGTCACATTTCAGATCAGTGAGAAGTTAGAATATAAAGATATGGTCCTGGGAAAATTGATCCCCCATATGCTTACAAAAAGTAATTTGATCTCTTCCTGGCGTTTCACAAAAATTTAATTTCAGATTGATTATAGACTTACACTACTTAATTGTGGTTGGAGGATAATTTCTAAACAAAACATAAAATAAAACCACAAACCATAAAGCAGAAGATTGATATATTCAACTGCATTATACTGAAAATAGTAAGTATGGATGCCACAAACAGAGATATATTTATAATTCCCAAATAACATATATTTTACTCTTAATATAAAATATTTACTATAAACTAATAAAAATAATGTATTCAGTAAAAATGGGGAAAATGATAAGAATTGTCATTTCATAACATTGTTGCAAAAACATATGATAGAAATACTCACATTAGAAATGAGATGTGCAAAATAACATCATGGGATAAATTTTCAGACCTACCAGGCTGGCAAAAAAGAAAAAAAAAGATACCAAAAGTTAATGAAAATAATAGTGAAATTCTTTCACTGCTACCCATAGTTTAAATAGGTAAAAGTACATAGAAAACCAATTTTTTCTTTACTAAATATACTTAAAAATGCACATATCAAGTGATCTAAGAATTCCAAGAATAGTACATACTAGAAAAGCTTTCACAAGTGGTATAGGAGATATAGGCAAGATTACACATAGTAATTTATGTAGTAAAAATAAATCTGAACACAACCCAAATCTCCATCAACAAAATAAAGTGAATAAGTAAATTGTTGTTTATGTATTCAAGAGAATCTCACATAATTGTGGAAATAAAGGAGCTAAATTAATCTCAGAATATCAGTATGGGGTAAGCAAACCACAAAAGTCTCTTTACCACGTAATTCCATTTATATGTATATTTAAGTCCATGAATGAAAAAGAATACTCTTTTGCGTAAAATATCAGCTAGGAATTGTTAAATTCCTACTAATAGAGACCTTACTATAGTAGCTCAGATAATTTCAGATCTTATTTTTCAGTTGAAAGAAGCCTGGGAGGTGAGTAATTCAGGGACTGCATGCTTTTTTTTTTTTATGCTCCTCCTTACTACCCATTGTCTATGTTCAAGTTCAAAAGGTGATCATTGAAGCTTAGACATCAAGAACATATTATAGATAGTAATAAGGAGTAGAAAAAGAAAAATGGACAAATAGAGAAAGAGTTCTCCTGAGAGCCCAACTCGATGCCTTTCACTTGGGTCTTTCATCTCAGAGGTCACAGAAGCTAGAAAATGCAGTAGTTTAGCTGAGTAGACTGTCACCTTCAGCTCTGTTTGAAGAGATGGAAGGGGAAGGATATGGGATAAGTAACTGGCAATCTCTCGTTCATACAGTGCAATGGCAAGGAAAAACAAGATTAATACAGAAAGTATCTGTGGAGACTGGAAAAATGGATGCTTTGCACTTGGAGTGCACGTGGTTTGATAAATACATTGGTATCATTTTATATCTAAAACTTGATGGTAAGTGCATGGGTGTTTATTTCTAAACTTTATATATGTTACCTACATTCTTCTCTACTCTGATAAATAAGTAAAAATAAAATGAAACAAAAGAAAAAAACCTTTCCAGTTTGTCTTTCCATTCCAATGTGCGAAAAGCAAAATTATGATATCCTTTCTTTTAATGATTGCTGAAAAAAAAATACTACAATTTTTTTTTTTTTTTTTTTTAGAGAGAGAGCCTAGGTGTGAGTAGGGGGAGAGAGGCAGATGGAGAGAGAGAGAGAGAGAGAGAATCTTAAGCAGGCTCCATTCTCATGTGGTGGAGCCAGACACAGGGTTCAATCCACAACCCTCAGCTTATAACCTGAGCTGAAATCCAAAATTGTAGAGTGAAAAAAAACCCTAATATTTAAAGTTATGACTTTATAGATTATTTTCTTAAGTGTTAAAGGCTTTAATTTCTTCAAGGCCATGAGATTTCAATAATTCAACAGAAGTTAGTGTGTAGAAGGGCCCAAACTTAACCAAGCGCAGTTTTGTCTGCTATCTTCTGTCCACAGTACACAAGCACATATGAAATAGATCCAAAATCATAGTTAAGGGCCTATAGCCTAAATCTTCTCATAAAACTTATTGACTTGTGCTTGAGATAACACATTATATTACCAATAAAATAAATCCTACTTCAGATACATTTTATAGATTGCTTGAAATTTTTGAACCCCATCTTTCTTTGCCTTTGCTACAAAAGTTAATACATTTTTGCTTGTCAAAATTGTCCTCATCTCCGAGAAGGAACCTTTCATTGCCCTGGCTTAAACTTCTTTCTGTCAAGGTCCTAAAACTTAGAAAAGTAGTGGTGATCTTTTGAGAGAAGGAATTTATTATATTGTAAGCTGGCAAGTAAACCTACTAGATGGTAATTTATCCTGGAAACAACCCAATGAATTCAATCCGTCAAAACTGTGGTGGCAGACTTCACTAAGATATTAGTATGTTTTTTCCTCTTTGTTAGGAGAGTAAAACTAGAGGTTAAGCATTTATTCCTCTTCCCCTTCTAAGAAATCTGTACAATTTACCTCAAGTTACCTCTACGTGCTTCTTAAAAAACTGAATTATTTCCCAATTTATTCTCCCACATTCATAGAAACTTTTATATATTCACCTGGAAAAACCCTTTCCCCTATCACAGCCATGGATGAACCAGGTTCTTATATTACTGTGATTACTAGATGCAATCGAAGGTAACTTGAATATATCTTCCCCCCCCCCCCCCCCATATATACCCTACCACTTGTTTCTGTGCCCACTTGTTCTGGCCTTTTTTCTGTTACTAGGGCTCTAACATCTCTGCTTTGTTCTAAAACCAATTTCTCCCCCTTCTCACTATATCCCACCTCTTTCCTCCTACTCAAAGGCAGTGTCAGTAATTTGTTTTCACCTACATCAATGTTTTTTTCACGTACATTATGAACTCTTATCTCTCGACTGGATAATACCTTCAAGCCCACACATAAGCTGTATTTTTTCACATCTTGAAATTTTACACCTTCTCTTGGGACCTCTCTCCTCAACTGAACACATATATATTTAATTGCTTACTCTTTATTCGAACGTGCACTTCATACTTGACCTGTTCAAAACCTAAACCATGTTGCTCTTTTTTAAAGCACGTACATAGCACCACCTTTTCCTATGCCTGTTTTATTGCACTGGCTTCTAACAGGCCCCCTTGCCTCTGCTTTTTCTTCCTAAAATCCATTTTCACCCAATAGAGAAATCATTTCAGTGTCAAGAGAGACTATGTTACTCCTCAGCATCTCTAATGGCCTCCTCTCAAGCTTATAATGCAAGACAGAGTCTTTGCCATGGTCAATCCTGGTCCCACTATTTCTCTCTGGCTGTTTTCCACTGTACTTTTCCTTTGTTTTCTTTACTCCATTTGCTCTATCTTGGTGTTCTTAGAAAATGCCAAACATGCTCCCATTTTAGTATTTTCACAGTTATTCTTCTCTGTACTTGTAACACTTTTCTTCCATGTTTTTCAGGTGTCTACTCAAATGTCTCATTATCTGGGTCTTCCCTGACTTCTACATATAACAACACATGCACATTCAAAACACTTTATCCTCTTTGTATCACTTATATTTCTTCAAATCAAATGTTTTCTCTTTTCCCCTACAGAAATATATCTTCATGAGGGAAAGTACTTTTACTGTTTTGGTTTCTCATGTATTTCAAGTGCCTTGTTGGTGCTTGGCACATGATACATTCTCAACATATATTGTTAAATGGATGGATGCAATAATGTTGGTCTGTTTCAGATGTGCTATTCTTTATTTATCAGGTTCTAAGCCATGACTTTCTAAGATAGTTTTAAACTCTGAAATTAGGTAAAATCATTCAGCCCCAGTCAAAATGGCTAATGAAGCACATATAGTCTTTTTAGACACTACATATATATATATATATATATATATATATAGTGTATATATATATATATATGTGTGTGTGTGTGTGTGTGTATTTATATATATTACTGATTATATTCTCATCTTTCATAACATTTATAAACTGCAATGCCTAACAATAGAAATTATACACGGTACTCAGAAGGAGGAATAAAAATGGGAGCAGTGAAACAGGCTTATTAGAGGGTAAATGACGATGGAGAACAAAAGTGAGCACAAAGTAAAAGTCAAACAAATGAAATTCTCAGAAGTCTGAGTTTTTTGGTTGAGGGGTTTTTTGAGAATTATTACCTTAACATAACACAAGATACCTATTCACGAAGACATCTATAATACCATTTTATCAAAATGTAAGAGATAAAGTTATGAGAATCCATTCCATCAAGTCATTCACTGAAAGTTAGATTACATATTTTTAGAATTGCTTTAACATGGCCATGTTTTAATATAGTGTGCACTATATTTTAATGATTTTTTAAAACTTTATTTATTTTGAGAGAGAAAGAGAGTGCAAGCAGAGAAGGGGCAGAGAGAGAGAGAGAATCCCAAGCAGGCTCCAAACTGTCAGTGCGGAGCCCAGTTCAAAACTGGAACTCACGAACTGCAAAATCATGACCTGAGCCAAAATCAAGAATCAGACACTTAGTTGATTGACCCACTCAGGTGCCCTCACACTATATTTTAAAAGGTGTTTCAATTAAAAAATTTATTTAGACGCCTTTTCTGGATATGTGTTTTTATGTACTTATTTTCTGATATTACTGGGTGAGTGAGACATTATTGGATTTTACTTTATGCAAAGTTCTATTCATGGTTGTCTCAACAAAATGGAAATTATACATTTGTACTTTCGTAGCCAACACTGTACCTGAGCATTTTTATGTATAATTTTCATAATTGTGTTCACATAGATCTTTGTGAAATCTAAGATATGAAAAACTGGAGGTAAGCTATGTATAAATAAACTGGATTAAACATTTTGTCAGGAATATAATCATCTTTTAATCACCAAAATATTATTCAGCTACAAATTAAAAATAAGGAAAGATAAAAGAATTTGGAACACCAGAAGAGGGCAGTTTAAGAAAAAGAAACAACTAGGAGAAACTGTTGTAACTTTCCCCTAGTCTATATACTTTGGACTCTCCTTGACCCAAGGTATATAGCTTAGGTATAAATTTAACTGAACCTTTCCTTATATATCATAAAATCACCACCAATTTTCTTGCTCAGTTGGCTACCTTTATCTGCAGAGCAATTCCACGTATGAGTTATATGTGATGTTAGAAAATCAGAGTATCACTATTTCTCCCATTTGTAGTAGAGACAAATGGAGGCTTAGGTATCAGCAGCTGCTGATGTCTCTTCAAATAAAGTACCTCTGTTTATTAGATATCCTTTATTTAAGTCTTAAAAATCTTTTATTTTTCTTTCTTTCTCTGGGCTTAGAAACATCGTGAGAAAATATTCTGAGGGTTTTCTTTTATTTATTAAAAAGGTTCTTCTGTTTAATAATAGCATGATGATTTTACCTTCCAATCACTTATTTATTGAATAAATATTTATTAACTGTAAATATATATGCCTGATACTGTACTTGTTTGAGATAAAACAGTGAGCCAGAGGGAATGTGTTTTTGGGCCCATAGTGGTTAAATCCCAATGAGAAATAGGGTTAGCTGAAGCACTAAAACTGAAATGATAATATTAAATATATTGGGAAAGTAGCCACGGATAATAGGGTAATTAAATGAGCAGTTGGTGGAGAGTGTGAAATAAGAAAAAAAGATAAGTTGATAAATATTTATTGCCCAAAAGTGTTATTTAAAAAAGCCCAAATAATACGGGCTTACATTACCCTGAACAATGTTTCAGCTATTCCAGATTAAAGTAATTTACAGATTTTTACAGTAATTTACAGTATTTACAGATTAAAGTAATCAAAGAGAAAATGTTAATTGTATTTCCCTTAGAGTCCTTGCATGCTACTTATAACATTTAAGGAAATGAAACCTTGGTAATACCTATACCCAATGTATTAGTTGCTATGAAAAGATTTACCCAAAACATAGCAGCATCAAACATTAAATATTCATCATTTTAAATAACAATGAACATTCATTATTTTATAGTTTCTATGAGTAGGGAATTTGAAACAGTTTGGTTAGACGGTTCTGGTCTAAGGTCTCTCATGAAGTTGCAGTCAAGATGGCTGCTGAGGTGACAGTAATCTAAAGGCTTGATTGTGGCTGGAAGATGTACTTCAAAGGGGCTCTTATTGAGAGGTTATCAATTCCTTTCCTGAGGACTGCTAGAATGTCATTATGATGTATCTGCTGGTTTCCCCCAGGGTACATGATTCATGAGCAGAGCAAGGCAGAGGCCATAATGTCTTTTACAATCTAGCCTCAGAAGTCATACAACATCACTTCTGCAATATACTGTTGGTTACACAGCCCTACTGAATGTGAGAGAACACTACATAAAAGGGTGGATACCATGAAGTGGGCATCATTGGGGGCCATCTTGGAGGCTGGCTTCTATATCCAGGATCATTTCCTTTACTTTTTCTTTCAACTGTTTTCATTTAAAATCTGTCTTACTTAGAGTAAGTTGTGATCAGACTCAGCATATTTTCAAATCTGTGTGACAGATGCTATCTTGTCTGTAATTAGATAAGTTCTTCCAAAGCCCTAAGGCAAGGCCCTCAGAACTAAACACCTGTTGTACTTCCTTTATTTATTGGGTGATTTAAATTATGAAAAGGATGTATCTGTTTTGGAAATTCCTAGGATGTCTTTTGTCCCTGATGTTAACATGTTTCCATGCAATGCCTTTTAAGCTAAAAATAACATTTGTTATTTAGAGATTGTTTTCCCTGCCCTTTATTTTACATGTAAGGTTACTAATAATCAGAGAGGTCCAGTAACTAAGATTGTAAAATTTGGAATAGAATTCAGGTTGTGACTCTTAATCCTTTGTCTTTCCTTTACAACTTGCTAGCAGCTGAATAGTTTTCAATAATTTCATTCTAGTATAAGAAAGCATCCATAAATTTAGCAGTAGAGATTTGCAGGCTTGTTATAATGGAACACTTCAACAGTGCCAGCAGCTATAAACTTTTTCATGTATGATTTTCTTCTTTTCATTATGCTGGAATTTCTGCTTAGCATTTCAAAGACATAAAGCAATGAAATGGGACTTCCCTCAAAGAGAAAACAAAAACAGTGAAAATGTATAGGAAAATTGCAATTTTAGAAATGTGTTGGTTTCAAAGTTCTGACAACAAAAGAAAATTTTAGAAACATATCCGTGTAATTATATGTTGTTTTGACTGAACAAATAACAAGACTATGGAATCATTAAATTTGAACCCACACATAATGTGGTTCTCTCAACCATTGATATCTACTTAGCACATCTGTGTTTGAAAATATATTTCATTCCCTTCCAAATGAAAGTGATTTCCCCCTTTCCAAGCCAGATTATTGATGTTAGAGGCACCATGCCTAAGGGTTGAATCACTTCAAAGGTGTGAATCAACTGTAAAATGAAAATTAATTTATCCATGAACAAAAGTAATAAGGATAGAATAGTGGATCACCAACTATTAAACTCTATTATTTGCTTGGTATGTTAATGTCTGACATGATATTTTGTGATTCTTTACCACTTCTTCTGTTCTTGACATTTTATTCTTCATAATAAGATTTAAAAACAGAAGAAAATGCCACAAAGCTAAATAAAATACAATTATATGCTAGAATATTTTAGGCTTTGTTTTTAATTGATTTTCTCATTGGAATAACTGCTCTTAAGTGGCCCATTTGTAAAATTATCAGAAAGGAGGTAAGAAAGAAAGAACTGCCTTATAACTCCCAAATGTTTTGCAAAGAAACTTGTCATTATAGTCAGAATTAAGTTTTTAACATTTAATCTTTTATAACAAATATAATATTGCATAATGCAGCTCCATTTTAAAATAAACTTTTATTTAAATACTAGTTTTAAATTTAGATAAAATAATTGAGTAGTCAAAAGAGTTCCCATACACCACACACCCAGTTTTCCATATTTTTTACCAAACAAATATTGATATATTGCTATTAACAAAAGTCTATATTATATTCATATTTCCTTCATTTAATGTCCTCTTTCTACTTCTGGATCCCATTCCAAATATCATATTATATTTAGTTATCCTGTCTGCTTCTGACAGTCAGCCATGACAGTTTCTCTGACTCTCCTTGTTTTTGGTGACTTTCAGAGTTTTGGTGTGTACTGGGTAGATATTTGTAAAATGTGCCTCTATAAAAGTTTGAGGCTCTTCTTATGGTTAGATTGGGTTACATGTTTTGGGGGAGGAAGACCACAGAAGTAAAGAGTGACCCCTTTTTAAAGTACATATATAACTGACTATTCAACGCTGTTGTGATCTCTCATTCTATCCGATTATGTATTCAACTTTATGTTTTCATGAGCTTTTGGACCTGAATCCAGATAGTTTTATTACTCAAATGTGTGGGATTAACTTGATATTCTTGAGGTATTGATGCCTACAAACGAGTTTGACAAAGTCTGTAGACTTTCGTATATATGATAATAAAAATGTATGAATTAAATACTCAGCTTTCTTTATAAACTTTTGGAACCTGAAGCTCTGAAAATTATGCTCAACTTGATGACTGTAATATAAATGTCATCTTCACCTGTATTGTAAATCTATAAAAACTTTATGTTAGTTTTCATTGAGAATAAATTTCCCAAGGTAGATTTTCTATGAATTAGTTTAATGAAACCTCATGAATGGTATTCATTCAATTTTATCACTCCATCTATAAATTCTTCCCCTCATAACTAGTAAAGTTCAATTTTGATTAAGTAAGTTCTGAATATATTAACTATATTGTCTATTAATTTTGCATAATTATTTCCTGACAGTGGAATTTCAGAGGGCATGTATATCAAATATAGTATGTGTATATAAGTCAACTGCTATGGAAGTCCTAAGTAGATATATGGAACATAAGCATCTTTATGAAGTATAATAAAATTCTGAATTATACTTAACATTATATTTTATCTGTCACATGAATTAATAATATGAAAGGTAGGAAATTATGTTAAAATTTTCGGGCGTTGAAGCTAATATCAGAGTATTATTGATAAGGTTGATATAAACTATAAAATTCTATATTGAAGTGCTATGTATACACAATTGGTATGACAATAATCACGATAGCTGAATCATTCCTTTTAAAATCACATCCAAAGCATCTAATCTTCCTTTGCGAAAGAAAGTTTTGAGAATGAGTGCATTAACTAGTCACTATTGATAGTACTGCTGAGTTGAAACACCTGACCTTGGCTTAGTTAGACACAGCTTCTCAAAGTCACCAGATGTCAAAACACAGATTTCTGGGCCTTATCCCTAGAAATTCTCATTCACTTGTCTGACAAGGGGCCTGACAATTTACATTTTTAGCAAGTCTCATGTTGATATTGCTGTCTCCCATCCACTGGATACTTTAAGAACAAAAAAGCTAGTGTATGAGATGTTCTACTCATTTATGAGAGTAGTAACTTCCTTTTTAGGGACGGTATTCTGGGGAGGAAGTCAGAGAAGTCCATTAAAGAACAAATTCCACGGGGAAAATGAAGTTAATTCCTCCAAAATTCAACTTATTTTTTATATAA
This sequence comes from Neofelis nebulosa, assembly GCF_028018385.1. Classification (NCBI taxonomy): domain Eukaryota; kingdom Metazoa; phylum Chordata; class Mammalia; order Carnivora; family Felidae; genus Neofelis; species Neofelis nebulosa. The sequence continues at coordinate 90,643,022 of NC_080788.1, forward strand.
AAATCAACTGTCTTCACAAGTATATAATCTATTCTAAAATACCTTGTTCCAAAGGGCATAGTGGCTTTTATACCATTGTGGTTCTGGAAGGATTTTGCAAGCAGTTTTTAAAAATGTTTACATGCCCAGTCTATATTTGTCATGTGTATAGGTTGGTGTCCTAAGCGTAACAAAGATAGAATGTATTTAAGTAGAAAGAAGAATCAGATTAAAATTATATAGAAAAAAAATTTTAAGTGTTATGAATTTATTTTTCAATCTTTGCTTTTGTAAACAAGAAAAATTTAACTGAGTGATTAAAAGATCAAACTGACCTTCTTGAACAATTCATGAATCAGGCCACATCCCATCTAGCAGAAAGTAACTGTGTCCTTAGGAAAGGAAGGGTTTTTTTTGTTTTTTTTTTAAATGTTTATTTTATTTTTGAGAGAGAGAGAAAGCGCGTGAGCAGGGGAGGGGCAGAGAGAGAGGGAGACACAGAATCTGAAGCAGGCTCCAGGCTCTGAGCTGTCAGCACAGAGCCAGATTCTGGGCTCAAACTCATGAACCATGAGATCATGACCTGAGCTGAAGTCAGACACTTAACTGACTGAGCCATCCAGGCACCCCAGGAAAGGAAAGGTTTTTAAAGGTGGTGGGGGAGGGAGGATAATTATTAGGAAAGAATGCATTGTTTTAGGCAAGGTCACCCTCCTAAGGGGAATAAAAGTGTTCTATCAGTAAATGTCTCAGTACTGACTGAAAATTGCATGTTGACTCATTAAAAGTTACACTGGTATAGGGATTAGAACTATAGTTAGGTGTTAAATTTTGGTTTGCTGATGTGGGCTCTTAACATAGGTGACTCCATTTGGAGTCTGTTTTTTTTTTTTTTTTAACAGTTATTTTATATTTTATTTTATTTTATTTTATTTTATTTTATTTTATTTTATTTTTTTAATTTTTGAGACAGAGAGAGACAGAGCATGAGCAGGGGAGGGGCAGAGAGCGAGGGAGACACGGAATCCGAAGATGGCTCCAGGCTCTGAGGTGTCAGCACAGAGCCTGACGCGGGGCTCGAACTCTCAGACTGAGAGATCATGACCTGAGCTGAAGTTGGTCGCCCAACCGACTGAGCCACTCAGGCGCCCCTTTTTTTTAACAGTTTTTCAGGATTTCAATTATTTTCCATGAGACTAATGATTCTGTTAAAATTAGTATTTCTGACATGGTTTTCACATAATTTAAACAATCAAAATTTCCATTTCTAGAGAATTGAATAAGGCAATTGTGTATGTAACATTTCAAAAATAAAATATTGTAAGCCATTACCAAGCTATTATTTTAGTTGAAGCTGTCATGTAAAAGAGTTAAAAAGGGAAAATAAATATCATGTTGTAATAGAAATATTCATATGATCTTTGTATTTCACATATATTGAAATTACCTTCTGAATATTTAAATCAAAATAACAGTCAGATAATGTCTGCTATTTGAGCTAATACCATTATTTTAAATCATCACAAGTTTAGAAATAATATAAGTCATGCCAAACCCATATGCCTGTATGAAGTAGTGCCTTTCTCTGAAATCAATTCATAGCTTTCTACACTACTCTATGGTTTCCACAAAGATACTTACATTTGCAAGCTTATTTATAGTAAATTTTCCCTCACATCATAGTTGTAATTTTGCTCCAAAGCATGTCTCATCAAAAGGGAGAGGGTTTACAGGAATAATAAAAAAAATCCTTTGAAAGTTAACTTAGATGTTTCCATACACCAATGTCGCAAAAACAACAACAACGACAACAACAACAAAACATACCTTTGGGGATTTAGTAAATCTCTTATATTTTCATCATGTATTCATTTCAATTAGAGAATGATTACAAAGTAAATGAAGCTTTGGTGGGACAACAACCAAGATGAATGCTAATCTGTGATTTCCTCAGCTTTATGTCAGTTCTCATTAGATTTATACAACACTGCAGATATGAAATTACATGTAAAAATTGTTTAGCAATGCTTTAATGAAGTGTATATTCTTTTTTTTTTAAGTGTATTTATTTGTTTTGAGGGAGAGTGAGAGAGAGCAGGGGAGGGGTAGAGAGAGACAGAGAGAATCCCAAGCAGGTTCCTTACTGTCAACACAGAGGCCAATGTGGGCTCAATCCCACAAACCCTGAGATCATGGACTGAGCTGAAACCAAGAGTCAGATGCTTAACTGACTGAAGCACCCAGGTACCTGAACTTTCTATTATAGAATATATTATATATTGGTATAACTGCAAATCAGTGTTAGCATAAGATATAAACCATATTTTTCATCAATGAGTTAGTTATATGTATTGAAATGGTTGGCCCTTATGAAAACTATTTTTTCTTCCATACCACTGAATGATGTGTTTAAAAAATAATTATAAATTTAGTCTAAAGTTAATTCCAATTAATTTGGTATTCCAGGGGAAATGAAATGTCAATTTAAAAAAATCTTAACCCTACTTACACTTTATTATTTAACGTTAAACTTTCCAATACTACTTAAAACTCATTTCCAGAGCCATTTCTGAAGTAATATGAAAAAACTCTTCATCCATCTTGACAATTTAAAAAACTTACTGCACATTTTTTATTTGCTTTCACCTAAAATCAGTCAAAATTCCAAATTATAAAAATTATGAAGTATGGGGGTGCCTGGGTGGCGCAGTCGGTTAAGCGTCCGACTTCAGCCAGGTCACGATCTCGCGGTCGGTGAGTTCGAGCCCCGCGTCAGGCTCTGGGCTGATGGCTCGGAGCCTGGAGCCTGTTTCCGATTCTGTGTCTCCCTCTCTCTCTGTCCCTTCCCCCGTTCATGCTCTGTCTCTCTCTATCCCAAAAATAAATTTAAAAACGTTGAAAAAATTAAAAAAAAATTATGAACTATGGAAGGAATATACTGACTAATTCTTTCATAAAATGGAATAAAAATACAAGTAAAAATGGTTTAGCTCCAAACAGATGCATCAAAGCGAGGCATAATTTATATCTCCTTTATCTAACTTCCTTTCTTTGTTTGAAGAGGAGGAAGGGAAGCAAAATAGAGGTGGAGAGTTTGAGAACTCGAATTTTTTCTGTTGATGCCAACACAGGGATTTCAGGAGTCAGTCAGCAGTAGAGAAAAGGTACCTGTTTTCTGAAACTGTCCTAAAGAGATTATGCACCAAACATCCCATAAATTCCCACTATATCAACAGGAATGGCAGCTTCTTTTAATCATCTCCTGATTTGCTATATTAGCAGCTCTGATACACCCCTGGCACTTTTGTAGCTCTTTTGAGTCTGCCCTTCCAATGTTGTTTAAACTGATTTATTCTACATAATGTTATTGAAGAAAAGGGGTCCAAAAAGAGAGATTCTGTTCAACTTCGAATTGGACGTGAGTGTTTCCCAATGGGGATAATCCTTTATGCATGTGAAATTTTGATAATCGAATACAATTTTTTTGGTCATTTTTCTCGTGAAATTTCTTTCTAGCTTCTAATATTAATTATTTCTACTTAGCCTCTGATAGTAAATAATATCAGTCACTGATATTTTGTTGCATTTGGATCTCCTGATTCCAGAATATGAAACAATAGTACTTTATATTTATTTTAGTAAAAACAAAACAGTAGAACTATTTAAGCTCTTAAATAGAAGTTAGCTAATTTCCCTATGGATTTCCAGTTTGAAACATTTACATTTTATATTAATGAGAGTAACCACTCTGAAATCATGTGTGCAATATGAAATCACTACAGATTCATGAAGAACAATCAGCTCAGTCTAGAGTGTGGTCTATTAATATTCAAATTAATTAATTTTGTTAAGAAATGTCCCTAGTCAACTGAAAATAATATATCAGGTGTCCTGGCAAGAAAAATAATTTGACATCATTGATTCAAATGAAATTATTTTTTAAGCTTTTATTTAAATTCTAGCTGATTAGTGTACAGTGTAATATTAGTTTCAGGTGTATAATTTAGTGATTCAACACTTCCATACAATATCTGGTGCTCATCACAAATGCACTCCTTAATCCCCACCTTCCCACCCACCTCCCCTCTGTTTACCAGCAGTTTGTTCTCTATAGTTAAAGAGTCTGTTTCTTGGTTTGCCTCTCTATTTTTTTCCCCTATGATCATTTGTTTTGTTCCTTAAATTCCACATATGAATTAAATTATCTGACACTTGTCTTTCTCTGGCTGACTTATTTTGCTTAGCATAATACTCTCTAGCTCAATCCATGTCGTTGCATATGGTAAGATTTCATTCTTTTTTATGGCTGAGTAATATTCCATTGCATGTATATTTATACCACCTCTTCTTTATCCATTCATTAGTTGATGGATATTTGGGCTCTTTCCATAATTTTGCTATTGATAATGCTGCTGTGAACATCAGGGTGCACGTATCCCTTCAAATCAGTATATTTTACCCTTTGGGTAAATACCTAGTAGTGCAATTGCTGGATCCTAGGGTAGTTCTATTTTTAACTTTTTGAAGAAACTTCATATAGTTCTCCAGAGTGGCTGCATCAGTTTGCATGCTCACTAACACTGTAAGAGGGTCCCCCTTTCTCCACATCCTTGCCCACACTTGTTGTTTCTGGTGGTGTTAATTTTAGCCTTTCTGACAGGTGTGTGGTGATATCTCATTGTAGCTCAAATAAAATGCATTTAATAAAGGGACTACATAGAAGCAAAGATTAAAGAACAAACAGGGATGATAATGTGCCCCAAGACCTGAGATAGCAGGAAGCTCTTATTTTCACAGCTGAAGGGACGGAGGAAGACAATGTGTCTTGAGCACCAGGTGAGAGCTGCAGCTTAGGTAGGTGGGAGCGTTTTCCTGGAGCTGTGATCTTGAGGGCCACAGCTCAAATACTGATAAGAAGCTGACACAGAGAGTGGAAAGAAACATCCTGCTTGATCTCTGCCAGTGTTTCTCATGTGCCTAATCCGACCAAAGCCAGCAAAAAAAGAGAATCTGGGTGATACCTGCATGAGACTCAGCCTCTAGGGACACAGCAGAGGAGAGGAAACAGATATGGAGAGGAAAACAAAAAAACAGAACTGGAACATTCACTGACAAGGTTAGGGGAAAACACAATGAACCCCCACAGCCCAACTTGGGTTGTGCCATCAAGTGTTAGCTTCTTGACCTATTTTCTTCAGGGTTTACCATTAGCATTTTTGCATTTCTAGTTACTTCATGCTACCTTCAGGGCTTTCCTTTCAGCACTTCCCTCAAGTGTCATATAAGTCTTCCATGAATCACTCTTAGCAGACAAATTTAGCAACTTGTGGAGAGAAGAAGGAGGAGCAAGAGCAAAAGTGGGAGGTGGGGGAAGGAATAGGATGGGAGAGGAGGAGGGAGAAGACAGAAAGACAGAACAAATTATATGAATCCCTTCTTATTATGGCTTATGCTTATCTAGTCCTCTTTTTTAATATACTAGTGCTTCTCCATTTGTGAGTAGACAAGAATTAAATATCCAAGTAGATTTTCAGAAAGGCTTCAATTATTTTTGTTTCTTTTTCTCATTTTTCAAACTCCTTTTTTCACCTTTACCACTGAACACTACCTTGACTGAGTAAAGATTAAAAGTTTCATAAGCTTTCCTGTAACATTCCTTAGATCTTGTTGTAATGTCTGTTGGCATCTAATCTCATGGGGGAAGTCTGAGGCAAGCTTTCTTTCTTTGGATAATGACCTGCCATTATTCTGGATAAATTTTAAGATTTTTGTCTTTCCTTGAATTTATTAATTTCATAAAGGCTAAATTCAGTCTTTTCAAATATTTCTTTTTAATTTTCTTTAACTTTTTCACAATATATATTCTCAATTTCAGATGTTCCTTTATGTGTATATTTAGGATTTTTTTCCTAACAGATAACAAATATATTTTATTTCTTTATTTCTTCCTTCAAAAATAGTAAACATATGTGTATTAGATCTTTATTGTTTTTCTGTATGTGACTTCTTCTCTAAATCATGCCAATATTTCACCTCTTTTGAATCTTATAATTTGTTCCGGACACATCACTGATGCTCATGATGGTGAGAGGATGCCTAAAATGGGCTATTAGAACAGAGTAAGAAGGTTTGATTGGTGAAAAGCTGCATGCTGGTGTCTATCCGGACAAGGATGTATGAAAATGCCCTCCCCAAACCAAAGCAAACTAAAAAGCATTAAAAAAAATTGCACATGTGAGGTCCTCAGTCTTTTTTTTTCTAAACGCTTATTTTTGAGGGAGAGAGAGAGAGAGAGAAAGAGACAGCAGGAGTGGTAAAGGGAGAGTGAGGGAGAGAATCCAAGCAGGCTCTGTGCTGTCAGTGCAGACCCTGATGCAGGGCGATATCTCACAAACCATGAGATCATGACTTGATCTGAAATCAAGAGTTGGAAACTTAACATCTGAGCTACCTAGATACCCCTCTCAAAGCGAGTCTTAAAAGGGTGAGAGATAGACTCAAAAAAAAAAAAAAACCCATGAAAATACCAAGGAGAGAAAGATCAGGCTTTAACAGGTGCCAAAGTCAAGAAAGAGCAAAGCCAAATCAAGAGGGAAATTTTAGGTCTCTCCTACCTCTTTGTTTTAACCTGAATACTCTTTGCTCCAAACCTGGAGGTACTCAGACAATTTTATAATAACTTGATGAACACCTGTACTGTTTTGCTTTTAGATAATATTAAATTTTCTAGTGACTACTTAAAATAGCCTTTCTCAGGGTGCCTGGGTAGCTCATTCAGTTAAGCGTCTGACTCTTGATCTCAGGTCTTGATCTCAGGGTCTTGAATTCAAGCCCTGCATTGGGCTCTGTGCTGGATGTGAAGCCTACTTTAAAAATAAACAAATAAAATCAAATAAATAAAAAAATATCCTTTCTCAGGAAATCATTAAAAGTCCAGACAATTTAGTATTATGTCCTCTATTTAATATCACAGTTAAACATGTATTCTAAATTATCTCTGAATTTTACATCAAAATTGCTAGATTCTTCCTATTTGTTCATTATTCACACAATAGTTAGCTTGTAATACTGCTAATTAGGCTAATTATTGGGTCTAGTGCTCTGAATAATTCTTCTTGGTCTCTTAAACATACAAATGTTTTAAACACACAAATGTTTTAAAATTTATTGTTCTTTCTATAAACCAGGCCTACTATTCAACTCTTATCTATCTTCAATTAATAATAGATCTGACTGCTTTACAATTGTAACTAATATTTACATAATATTTACCGTATGCCAGGGACTCTTGAATGTTCCTTATGTTTAATCTTTATGACAGTCCTATGAAACAAGATCTAGGAACAGTTGCATTTTAATTTATTTTTAAAATGTTTCTAATGTTTATTTTTGAGAGAAAGAGTGCATGAGAGAGTGCAAGCTGGGTGGGGGTGTACAGAGTGGGTACAGATGCTTAACCAATTGAGCCACTCAGGTGCCTCGTTGTGTTTTATATGTGAGGATTTGAGGCCCAGCAAAATTTTTTAAGTTTATGTATTTATTTATTTATTTATTTGAGAGAGAGAGAGAGAGAGAGAGAGAGAGAGAGAGAGAAAGCATGCACATTAGTGGGGGAGGGGCAGAGACAGAGGGAGAGAATGAATCCCAAGCAGGCTCCTCACTGCCAGCATGGAGCCTGATGCAGGGCTCGAACCCATGAACTGTGAGTCATGACCTGAACCAAAACCAAGAGTCGGATGCTTTACTGACTGAGCCACCCAGGTGCACCCACAGAAATTTTTATAATTTGCTCCTGGCCACATAGCTCAAAAATAAACCCAGAATTTAAGCTCAGATAGTCTGATTCCAAAATTGGCCTTTAAGTAATATACGATCCCTCTTTAAAACATGGGAATAATGGAAAAGTGAGGTCCGTGAACAATCTACATTAAAATCACTTGTGTTCCTTGGTAAAATGTGCATTCCTGGGCTCGTCGGCTTCTGTATTGCTTAATAATTTAAACAGAAAGTGCAGGTGATTCTGAGACCCTACCATTTCAAAACCATTGAAATTATAGTTATTCTTATGTGTATTTTCTTTGACCATAAATTCAGAGCAGAGTAGATGATATCTTTGATTTTCAAACTTTTGATTAGACTCTAACTTTCTCTCTGCTTTGTCATAAATTTTATACTGATTGAGATGATTTCTGTTTTCACAAATCCTATTGGGTATTCTTATATTTTATCTACAAATTCCACAAATAGTCAAACAACTAATATATTAGCTGAGGAGACTGTATCAGTTAAAGATGCCTTTGAGGGGATGCAAATTGGTGCAGCCACTATGGAAAACAGTATGGAATTTCCTCAAAAAAATTAAATGTACAACTATCTTATGATCCAGGAATTATACTACTGGCTATTTACCAAAAAAAATACAAAAACACTAATTCAAAGGGATACATACAACCCTGTGTTTATTGCAGCATCATTTACAATAGCCAAACTATGGAAGCTGACTAAATGTCCATCTATAGAGGAATGGATAAAGAAAAGATAGTATGTATGTATATATGTGTGCATATATATAGATATATTTAATATTCTGATATAATATTCTGATATATTCTGATATATATATATATATATATATATATATATCAGAGTATTATTCATCCATGAAAAAAGAATGAAATCTTCCCATTTGCAATAACATGGATAGAGCTAGAGAGTATAATGCTAAGAAAATACATCAGTCAGAGAAAGACAAATATCATATGATCTCACTCATGTGTGAAATTTAAGAACAAAACAAAAGAAAAAAGAAAAAAAAAGAGTGAGAGATAAACCAAGAAACAAACTCTTAACAAACTGATGGTTACCATAGAGGAGGTGGGTGGGGGGATGGGGGAAATAGGGGATAGGGATTACCATCACTTACCATGATAAAAAAAAATCATAAAATATAATAACAAACAAAAAAAATTATTTGTCTACAACTAAAAGAAAACTTATCAATGGCTAAGATTAACAAATCTTTATTTATTTCAAATCAAATCCTTTGTCTCCCCTTGCCTTTCTTAACATGTTAATTTTGATGCTCATATTTTTCATTTCATGTATTTAAGATGGCAACTAGACCTTAAGACTCATAACTGAATTCCACACAGGAAAAGGGGAGAAATGGAAAGAAATACGTTTCATTTTAAAAATTAAAATTAAAAAAAATAACAATGGACACTTTTCCCAAGGACTCCCAACTGCTTTATATGGTCCTAAACTCTGTTACATGGACATCCTTTGGTGTTTGGCAACTATATTTAGGTGTTTAGTCAACCAAACAGTGCAGGCCAAAGGCACCCCTATAACTATGCATTGCCTACATTAATTTTTCCCCTATACACAACAACGTATCATCTCCTTATCCAGGTAAGATTGACTTGTCTCGTTCAGTTACTGCATCTGGCTTGAAATTGGAAACTTGGGGCACCTGGGTGGCTCAGTCAGTTAAGTGTCTGACTTCGGCTCAGATCATGATCTCACAGTTCGTGAGTTTGAGCCCCGCATCAGTCTCTCTGCTGACAGCTCAGAGCCTGGAGCCTGCTTTGGATTCTGTGTCTCCCTCTCTCTCTGCCGCTTCCCTGCTTGCATGCTGTCTCTCTCTCAAAAATAAATTAACATTAAAAAAATTTTTTTTTAATTGGAATCTCTTCATCATATGCGGATGTTGTGTCTTAGGGTCTGATAATCTGCCAATTAAAATGCAATCTGTCTTCAACTAACTCACATAACATATAGTAGTATCAAAGGAAGAGGAAGTAAGGGACTTTATTTCCAGGGGGTAAGGGGAAACTCTGAATAATCACTCATCTGTGAGGAAAACTTGCTCTTTTAGTCAATAGAAAAGCCCTGGTTTTACTTTTGGAAGAATCCTAATATGTTTTACTACACCTCAATGTAACTTCTGAGCAGATCCCATTGGGGAGGATACTTTTCTTGCAGGCTATGTAGATTTAGCAGCTAATTTTAAGTTGGTGGAATTTGGGGTCTTGTAAATTGCTTTAAGGATTGAACAATTGCAGGTTGTTCCAGGCCATATACAAGGTTCCATATTGGCAACAGTTCCCTCAAAACTTGCAAAGATAACCAATTAGTTTCCAGTAATGTGACTATGTCTCTAGACACAGCCAGGATCTTAGATCAACATAGTCTTTAAGTCTGAAGATTATAATATTTCATTTACTGAACTCTTTGTCTGTTAGCCCATAGCTTAATGGCTGCTACTTGACCACACCATTCCACTTTTCCAATATAAACAATAATTTTGTGGTTTCTCTCCACCATTTAATTTGGAAGAATAACCTTAGTGGATGGTGCTTTGAAAAGTGTGGGGTACTAGTTGCATATACTTTAAAGCTGCTGCTTGACATTCTCTACTTAGGATCTGTAAATACAGAGGAAAGTGGCTTTTTTAACCTGGCAAGGCTCCGAGCTGGGGAACTCTCAGACAAGTTTGATTTCAGGCTGTTAAGAAGAGGGTGCCTCACTGAATTCCCTGCCACCTTCCATGGAAGTCAGGTTAATTCTGGTTTCAGTTCATTCATCTCTCCTAGGACTTTTCCTGACAGCTGCACAAAATTAGCAGAAGTATCATAACACAGTGAATTTTGCTCAATTTCTTGTTGTTGTTTTGTTTTATACTACTTCCTCTAAATTATGGTGTCATTGAGTATGTGGTCTGCATCTCAATGAATACAGCAGGTGATCTTGAACAAGTATTTTGCCATCACATAACAGGGGGCTGAGTAATTTTCCAACCTGCAATAGTTATGTACTGATCTCCCACTGATTAATTACCAGAATAAACCAGTATCATACATTTGCCTCATTGCCCAGTACTTACTGAATATTTTTCTATAGTTTGGGAACTTTTCCACTTTATCTCTGCAAGGTAGAAATTCGAACATTTTCTTCCCCATGCTTCTTTGCAGCTTGTGCACTAGCAAGTGATGTAGACCCTACTACTCCCATGCTCTTGAGCAATATGAAGAAGCAAAAATGGTGTTGAAGGAAGGTGGAAACAGAAGCATCCCCGTTCTATAGTCATGAGTGATTGCAAGATTGCATTCACGATGCACAGTGGCTTTGTTGCTCCCAGCAATGGCAGCTGCTGAAGATTATGTTCATGGCAGGAATCTAGACACTTCCTGGCTACTGCATTCATGATGGCAAAGGTATTGGTGACCTCATGCCAATTATGTAAAGTAGATTAAGGGCATGATTTCTGGAAACCTGGCTTCAAGCGTGTTTCTCCAGGCCTCCTGATACTCCAGTATGATAACTCCCTTTCCTTTTACTGAACTCCATTTCTACTTTTTCCTCTGCCAGCCTCAGGTTTCCTTCAAATTAAGGACACTAACAGATAGAAGGGCATTACATTCTAATGAGATACATGCTTGGAAGCACCAAACATAACTAAAAAATATGAATGTGGGTATGAATTTATTAGATAATTGGAAAAAGTGTATGGGCACATGTTTGTGTATATACTGTGTGTTTATTCCTTTCATCACATATTGTAAATGCCATTTAATTTGTTTCATTATATCTACACAGAGATATAGATGTGTGCACCCCAACACATGTACACACTCTACGTACACACACACACACACACACACAGAGCATAAAGAAGTAATTATGAACTTGAAAGTAAATACTCCTAGGCAAATTGATTACAGAAATGGAGGCATTTTTTTTTCATTAAGATGGAACCCCTTGTTCAAAATAAAGGTAAACTTTTGCCTTAGGCAAAATTACTTAGTTTCATGCCCTTTCCTGCTTGAAAAATTCTGTAAAAGACATAAAATGTGCCTATGTTCTATATTTATGTCAAAGCAAAATATAACTAATAATGAAGATTATTGATTAAAGATGTTTTAAAAGAGTTGCTACAAATAAAAGTTCTTACTAAAATGGTTCATTTTAAATAGCTGAGCCCTATTTATCCATGTTCTCATTTTTTTAAAGATTTTATTTTTAAGTAATCTCTATAACCAACATGGGGCTTGAACCCACAGCTCCAATATCAAGAGTCACATGTTCCACTGACTGAGACAGCCCCGTGCCCCTCAGTGTTGTCATTTTTTTTAATAAGGAGAGCAAAATAGTTAAATAGAGATACAGATACACACACACACACACACATATATGTGTATACTATAACATGTACATATAATCATAAAGTAATTAAATTAATAAAGTAATTCGTGTGTGTGTGTGTGTGTGTGTGTGTGTGTGTGTGAATCAGAGGAATATGGAGACTTCAGGGGAATCTTTCACATAATTATCTTAAATTATATTTTATATAGCTTATTTGTCAGAATTGTGCCAATTCACCATTTACCCAACTGATAAGAGACCTAAGAAAAAAATACATGTATCTATAGGTATTTTACAAGAGTATATGGAAATTCTAAGACTATTTCTTTTCTTAAAATGAATTAAATATTACAAATACATTGTATTATTATTTTTTAATATTTATTTATTTTTAAGAGAGAGAGAGAGACAGAGCTCGAGTCAGGGAGGGGCAGAGAGAGAGAGGGAGACACAGAATCCAAAGCAGGCTCCAGGCTCCAAGCTGTCTGCAGAGACCCCTACCCGGGGCTCGAACCCACAAACCGTGAGATCATGACCTGAGCCCAAGTCAGACGTTTAACCAACTGAGCCACCCCAGTGCCCCAAATACATTTTATTTTTAAACATTGAGACCACAAAATCTTTGTAACTGTATACTACATTCACTTTAATCAGATTGCTTCTGTAGTGCCTACAAATTTCCCTCATATAAATATTAGATTTTTCTATAAATGTGAAATTATTAATATAACCAATCAAAAATATTTAAAATTGTGTATTAATTACTTTGTTAATGTTTGCTCCCTGTTACCGGTGCTGGATATCTCTACTTAGATGTGCTTCTGGCATCTTACCGCCAGCAAGTTGAAAAATGACCTCAATATGTTTTGTGTCCTGGCCTCCACTGATTTTTCCTATTTTGGCTAATAAATGTATTATTCACATAGTCATTCAAGCCAGATGCCTGGAAATTATCCCTTCTTTATCCCTTTTCCTCATAGTTCTATTTTCTTCGTGTAGGAAGAGATGGTATTCAAGGTAATTTATGAAGACTCCATTTAATTTTTGATAGATTCTGAGCAGTCTAGGACAATGAATCTGCATTATTCCTCTTTGTATTCACCAATGGGATCTATAAAACTAAACAATAAATGTTAGTGTTAAACTTTAATTTTTTTCAGGAAAAAATTTACTTGTCTATATATAGTGCACGTAAAATATTTACCTATATAGATATGCTATTTTCTTCATGGGCTTATGGGCTCTTTGTTTAGAGATCCTAATCCAACTTCTATAAGTTTTTTGTAGATAAATATGAGCGCATATATATATATATATATAGTTTATTTATTTTGTGAGAGAGAGCAGGGAAGGGGCAGAGGGAGAGGGAGAGAGAGAATTTGAAACAGGCCCCCTCACTCTCAGCATTGAACCCAATGTGGGGCTCGAGGTGGGGCTTGAATCCACGAACGTGAAATCATGACCTTAGCTGAAACTAAGAATCGAATGTTTAACCGACTGACCCACCCAGGCACCCCAGTATGCTCTATTTATTAACTGAATCAATAAGATTGAGCTCCTTCAATTTAGTAGCTTAGAACATTGTTATGCTGTCATGAATCAGGTCTTAAAGCCCTGGAGTTTTCCAGAACAATGCTGGAGGAAAATTGAATAGCACTTGATTATTTCTGATTCCATTATTGAAAAAATAGTACATGTTCACAATCTACCAAACCTATGGCCAAATATAATTTGATCCTTTTGATAGTTTCTATTTAAAATTTTTTTTAATGTTTTATTTATTTTTGACAGAGAGAGAGAGAGAGAGACAGAGCATGAGTGGGGGAGGAGCAGAGAGAGAGGGAGACACAGTCTGAAGCAGGCTCCAGGCTCTGAGCTGTCAGCACAGAGCCCGATGCGGGGCTCGAACTCACAGACCGCAAGATCATGACCTGAGCTGAAGTCAGACGCTCAAATGACTGAGCCACCCAGGTGCCCCTTGATCGTTTCTATTTTTATGTCTTTTGAATTCAACTAGTATAGTTAATTATATTGTTTTTGCTTACATTTTCAATCTACAAATTATTGTAGAAGACAGGCAATAACAATCTTCAAGTTAAGGTTATTTTTATTTGAAATAGACAATGCTAAACCAGATTATACTTATCTAAAGCTTGCGATAGCTATTAAAACCATTCTACTTTCTAGGGAAAAAAAAAACATTAAACTTCTCATAAGTATTAAATAGTTTTTGAAAATGTTAACAAGTAGGAGGAAAAATTACTAAAAAGGAAACTAATATTAAAATAGCATTCTATTTATCATCTTTTGATTAATTATTATAGAACTAACAAGAGGGGAAAACAACTTAAGCAGTGCCTTGTGTTAATTAAGAAATATGCATATTTATCATCTGTGTAAAATAACTTCTAAGATATTTGAAATGTTTGTAAAGCTATTATTTTAGAAAATTCTCACCTTTGTGTTTCCAAATTTGGGAACATTCAGAACAGAATTTTTCCTTCTTCAGTGCAGGCTTACTTTCTACCAGCTGAAAAATCATATTTCAGGACGTTTGGTTTTCATACACATAGGAAATATCTTTTCAGACACTCCTTCCCAAAGTATCACTATTGGAAGGGAATTGAATGGAATTTGAATTGATCAACTTTTTAAAAATACAGTCATAAAAAAAGGGGGGATGTTAATAACAGCTTAGCAGATAGGTATCTTCTCTATTTTACTCAAGAATATAAAAAGCTGCACTGATCCTCGGATTGCACTCCTTTGAATGCATTACTTATTCTGAAATCCAGCATAATGTTAAATTTAATCATAATTTTAAATCAGAATACTTTGTTAAGTATTTGTGGGTTTGGGGCTGCTATTATATATAATTTGGTTAGGTTACCCAGCGATGTTAAGTTCCACATTGCTAATCATCTCTCTTACCCTCAAGATTCTCAAGGAAGGATACTATGGCAGGGGGAGCTAAGGTGGCTACTAGTAGGAGCACCCTAGGCTTGCCTCATCCCTTGAACACAGACAGATAATTACTGAATCATTCCGAATACCCAAGGAATTGACCTGAGGACTGACAGAACAAACTGCATAACTAGAGGTAGAGAAGAGGCCACTTCGAGGAAGGTAGGAAGTACAGAGACTTGGTTTATGGGGGAAATGGATCGTGGGTGCTGTGGAAGGTAGGGATTCCTGGTTGCAGAGAAAGACAAGAGAAAACAGAATGAATGGAGATAAGCCCAAGAACACTTCCCCAAAGCCATTGGCTGGGAAAATTAGAGGGGCTGATTGTTGTGAGTTTTGCAACCAGCAGTGCTCCAAGACTGGAATTTCAGAGGTTCCCAGGTTTGACTATTATAGAAACCAGAGGACACTGCACTACTCCTGGAGCAGAGGCAGTCAGACAACCCTGAGGAAAACTGCAAGATCTGAGGATAGCATAAGTGGCACAGGGAGACGCTTTTTATTCTTTTTGGAGTACATTTATGAGAGATGGCATTGCACATCTAGGCACAAAAGAATTGGCATGTGCCATTTCCCTCCTCTGCCCCTCAACATAGGCATAGAGATACCTGCTGAGGGTAGCTCACTGGGACACTGTTTTGTCAGCTTGCTCCAAATCCCATGCTCCTGTGCTCTGGTGCAACTGCCATTCTGGGTTAAACCTGGACCAGTCCCAGGGCAGCAAGACCCTTTCCCACATGACCAGTGCAGGTCCCTGCCACAACAGGTCCCTGAAGTTTGGCATGTTGAAAGTCAGCAGCCTTGCTGGGGTAAAGCCCAGGGTTCCCTGTGCTGCTCTGCACGGCTCCAAGCAGGCAAGTGACCCAGAGACAGACAATGTGAAATAAGCAATCTGAAAAAGGCCTGTGACACATGTGGTGAAGTTCACTCCATTGAGAATGCTTCCCTGACAGCAACAGGCATGGATTCCCCTCTCCAGGGACAAAGGAGCGAGTCAGCACCATTTCCTTCCATGCCCCTCAGCATAAACCAACTTCAGTAAACAACACAGTGGCAACACTGGCTGCCTAAACTGCTTACACCAAATCCCTCCCTCTGTGCTCCACCGAGAGTGCTTTTCTAGGGCAAGTGTGCCTAACAACCAGTACGGTAGGCCCCTTCCCCAGAAGACCAGCACAAACCCTGCACACACCATGTCTACTAATGATAGAGGACTGCAGATCTTCAATTCTAGTGCAAATAGCCTTAGGTCTTTATTAGCAAGCAAACCAGAACACGTCTAGTTAAAACTCACCACACTTTGGCCAAGATCCAAATACTCCTCACTGCAGGCAAGGAGAAATTCTGCAGAGGACTGACCTGAGGGATAGAGTAGCCATAACACAGCAGCAGAGTGCGCACAGCACACAGCAGCAATGCTTCCTGAAATGCTAATCCCTGGACATTATCTGACCTCTTCTTCATAAAGACATTACTCTCAGGAGCAGAAAACATAATAGGCTTCCCTCACACATGTGGGAAGACAGAGATCTAGACAAAATGCCAAGATGGAAGAATTCATTCCAAAAGAAAGAACAAGAAGAGGACACGGGCCAGGGATCTAAGTGAAACAAATATAAATAATATGCCTGTTGCGGAATTTAAAGCAAAAATCACAAAGATACTGGTTGGTCTTTAGAAAGCATGGAAGACACCAGGCAGTCCCTTACTGCACAGATGAAAGACGTGAAAACTAGTCAAGCCAAAATGAAAAGTTCAATAACTGAGATTCAAACAAACTGTATGTAATGACTACAGAGATAGAAGGAACAGAGGAACAAATAAGTAGTATAAAATATAGAATTATGGAAAATAATGAGCTGGTTAAAAGAGGGAAAGAAAAACCTTAGATTATGAAAGTAGAGTTAGGGAACTCAGTGACTACATCAAGCATAATGACATTCGTATCATAGGAGTCCCAGGAGACGAAGAGAGAGAAAAGGGGGCGGAAGGTTTATTTGAGAAAATTATAGCTGAAAACTTCCCAAATCTGGGGAAGGAAACAGACAACCAAGTCCAGGAGGCACAGAGAACTTTCGTCAAAATCAACAAAAGCAGGCCAACACCAAGACCTATTCTAGTTAAATCTGCAAAATACAGAGATAAAGAAAAAATTCTAAAAGCAGAAAGAGAAAAGAAGTCCCTAAGTTACATGGGAAGACCATTAAGGTTAGCAGCAGATCTCTCCACAGAAACTTGGCAGGCCAGAAGGGAATGAAATGATATTTAGAATGTGCTGAATGGGAAAAATCTTCCGCCAAGAATACTCTATCTAGCAAGCCTATCATTCAGAACAATGGAGAGATAAGGAGTTTCCCAGATGAACAAAAACTAAAGGAGTTCATGACCATTAAACCAGCCCTGCAGGAAATATTAAAGGGGACTCTTTGAGTGGGGAAAGAAAACTAAAAGCGACAAAGACTAGAAAGGAACAGAGAAAATCTCCAGAAATAATGACAAAACAAGTAATAAAATGGCACTAAATTCATATCTGTCAATAATTACTCTGAATGTAAATAGACTAAATGCTCCAATCAAAAGACACAGGGTGTTAGAATATATATATATTCTGTAATCTATATTATATATATAATATATATATTCTGTATAATATATATATTCTGTAATATATATTATATATATAAAATTTTATATATATAAAATTAATCTCTTGTAGTCAGCATATACATGGGTCTTGTTTTATATATATATACATATTACATATGTAATATGTATATACATATATGTATATGTATATACATGTATATATATACACACATATACATATGTATACATGTATACATGTAATATGTATATACATATGTATATGTATATATATAAAATAAGACCCATGTATATGCTGCCTACAAGAGATTAATTTTATACCTAAAGTTACCTGTAGATTGAAAGTGAGGGGATGGATAAACATTTACCATGCAAATGGACACCAAAAGAGAGCTGTAGTAATTTATACCACAGAAACTATATTTTAAGCCGAAGATTGTAACAGGAGATAAAAAGGGCACTATATCATAATAAAGAGGATTATCCAGCAAGTAACTCTAACACTTTTAAATATGCCCCAACTTGGAAATACCCAAATATATAAAACAATGAATAACAAACACAAAGGAACTCATAAATAATAATGCAATAATATTAACACCCCACTTACAGCAATGGACAGATCATCTAAGCAGAAAATTAACAAAGAAACAATCGCTTTGAATGATACACGGGACTAGATGGACCTAACCGATATATTTAATACATTTCATCCTAAAGCAACAGAATGTACATTCTTTTCAAGTATACATAGGACATTGTCAAGAATAGATCACATACTGGGTTCCATTCAGGCCTCAACAAGTACAAAAATACTGATAATACTATGCATCTTTTCTGATCGCAATGCTATGAAATATGAAGTCAATCACAAGCAAAAATTTGGAAAGACCACAAATACCTAGAGGATAAAGAACATCCTTGTAAAAAGAATGAATGGGTCAACCAGGATATTCAAGAAGAAATTTCAAAATGCATGAAACAAATGAAAATGAAAACATGATGGCCCACAAACTTTGGGATGCAGCAAAAGCAGATATAAGAGGGAAGTATATAGCAATATAGGCCCACATCAAGAAGCAAGAAAAATCTAAAATAAACAACCTAATCTCACACCTAAAGGAGCTAGAAAAAGAATAATTAGTGAGCACTTAAGCCGGCATATTAAGGGAAATAATAAAGATTAAAGCAGAAATAAATGATACAGAAACTAAAAACAATCAGTGGAACAGATAAATGAAACCAGGAGCTGGTTCTTTGAAAGAAATAATAAAAATGGCTTATCAAAAAGAAAATAAAAGACCCAAATAAATAAAATCACAAATGAGAGAGGAGAAATAACAACCAACACCACAGAAATAAAAAAAGAAAACTATAAGAGAATATTATGAAAAATTAAATGCTGACAAATTGGACAATTTTGAAGAAATGGATAAATTCCTCGAAACATATAAATTACCAAAAGTGAATTAGGAAGAAATAGAAAACTTGAACAGACAAAAAAACAGCAAATAAATTGAATCAGTAATCAAAAATCCCCCAACAAATAAAAGTCCAGGACCAATGGCTTCCAGGGGAGTTCTGCCAAACATTTAGAGACGAGTTAATACCTATTGTCAAACTATTCCAAAAAAAAAAAAAATTTAAGGAAAACTTCCAAATATATTCTATGAGGCTAGCATTACCTTGATTCCAAAACCAGGCAAAGACTACTGAAAAAGAGATCGATTGGCCAATATCCCTGATGAACATGGATGCAAAAATTCTCAGCAATATACTAGCAAATTGAAACCAGCAGTGCATTTAAAGAATCATTCACCACAATCAAGTGGGATTTATTCCTGGGTTGTAAGTGTGGTTTAATTTTCACAAATCAATCAACATGATGCACCACATTAATAAAAGAAATGATAAAAACTATATGATCCTCTCAATAGATGCTGAAAAAGCACTTGACAAAGTACAGCATCCATTCTTGATAAAAACCATAAACAAAGTAGGGATAGATGGAACACACCTTAACATCATAAAGGCCTTATATGAAAGATCCATAGCTAATGACCTTAATGGGGAAAACCTGAGAGTATTTCCTCTACAGTTAGGAACAATACAGAGGGGGTTAGGTTTACCACTGTTATTTAACATAGAACTGGAAGTCCTATCCTCAGCAATCAGACAACAAAAAGAATAAAAGACATTCAAATTGGCAAGGAAGAAGTCAAACTTTCACTATTTGTCGCGAACATAATACTCTATATAGAAAACCCAAACGACTCCATCAAAAATCACCAGAATTGATATGTGAATTCAATAAAGTCACAGGATACAAAATTAATGTACAAAAATCTGTTGCATTTCTATAAATCAATAATGAAACAGCAGAAAGAGTAATGAAGGAATTGATCCTATTTACAATTGCACTATAAAACCTAAGATACCTAGGAATAAACCTAACCAAATAGGTAAAAGATCTGTACTCTGATAACTGTAGAACACTGATGAAAAAAATGGCAGATGACACTAAGAAATGTAAAAACATTCCATGCTCATGGATTGGAAGAAAAAACATTGTTAAAAGGTTTCTACCACCCAAAGAAATCAACATATTTAATGCAGTATCCATTAAAATACCACCAGCATTTTACACAAAGGTGGAACAAAGAATCCTAAAATTTTTATTGCACCACAGAAGACCCCAAATAGTTAAAGCAATCTTGATATAGAAAGGTAAAGTGGAGGCATCACAATTCTGGAGTTCAAGCTATATTACAAAGCTGTAATCATCAAGACAGTATGGTACTGTCACAAACACAGACACATAGATCAGTGGAACAGAATAGAAAACCCAGAAATTGTCCCACAACCCTATGGTCAAGTAATCTTTGACACAGCAGGAAAGAATATCCAATGAATAAAAGACAATCTCTTTAACAAATGGTGTAGGAAAAACTGGACAGCAACATGCAGAAAAATGAAAGTGGATCACTTTCTTACACCATACACACAAATAAATTCAAAATGAATGAAAGACCTAAATGTGAGTCAGGAAACCATCAAAATCCTAGAGGAGAACACAGGCAATAACTTCTTTGACCTCACCTGTAACAACTTCTTACTAGATATGTCTCCTGAGATAAGGGAAACAAAAGCAAAAATGAACTATTGGGACCTCATCAAATTAAAAAGCTTCTGCACAGCGAAGGAAGCAATCAACAAAACTAAAAGGCAGCCTATGAAACTGGAGATACTTGCAAATGACATATATGGTAAAGGGTTAGTATCCAAAATATATAAAGAACTTTTGAAACTCATGAACCAAAAAGCAAATAATCCAGTTAAAAAAATGGACAGAAGGGGCGCCTGGGTGGCGCAGTCGGTTAAGCGTCCGACTTCAGCCAGGTCACGATCTCACGATCCGTGAGTTCGAGCCCCGCGTCAGGCTCTGGGCTGATGGCTCGGAGCCTGGAGCCTGCTTCCGGTTCTGTGTCTCCCTCTCTCTCTGCCCCTCCCCCGTTCATGCTCTGTCTCTCTCTGTCCCAAAAATAAATAAAAAACGTTGAAAAAAAAAATTTAAAAAAAATAAATAAATAAAAATAAAAAAATAAAAAAAAAAAAATGGACAGAAGATGAATAGACATTTTTTCCAAAGAAGATATCCAGATGGCTAACAGACACAAAAAGATGCTCAACATCACTCATCATCAGGGAAATACAAATCAAAACTACAATGAGATACCACCTCACACCTGTCAGAATGGCTAAAATTAACAACACAGGAAACAACAGATGCTGGCAAGGATGTAGAGGAAGGGGAATTCGCTTGCGCTGTTGGTAGGAAAGCAAACTGGTGCAGCCATTTGGAAAACAGTATGGAGGTTCCTCATAAGTTAAAAATGGAGCTACTCTAGGATCCAGCAATTGCATTACTAGGTATTTATCCAGAGGATACAAAAATACAGATTTGAAGGGGCATATGTACCCCAACATTTACAGAAGCATAATCAATAAGAGCCAAATTATGGTAAGAGTCCAAATGTCCATCATCTGTTGAATGCACAAAGAAGAGATTTGGGGGCATTAGGAGGCTGAATATCTGACTTCGGCTCAGGTCATGATCTCTGGGTCTGTGAGTTTGAGCCCTGTATTGGACTCTGTGCTAACAGCTCCGACCCTGGATCCTGCTTCGGATTTTGTGTCTCCCTCTTTTTCTGCCCCTCCCCTGGCTGTGCTCTGTCACTCTCACTCTCTCAAAAATAATTAACATTTTTTTTAACAATTTTGAATAGAGATTATATGTGTGTGTGTGTGTGTGTGTGTGTGTGTGTGTATCTATGTATATCATGTGCTTATGTAGTAAAATCTTTAGCACATTCAGTATGAAGTGTTCCATCTCTGCTACAACTGGGGTCGATGTTCATTTTACAAGCCAATGTTGAGTGGAAAAAGGGAGACCCTGGTATCTTGACCACATCACTTGCATTT
Organism: Neofelis nebulosa; assembly: GCF_028018385.1. Lineage (NCBI taxonomy): Eukaryota > Metazoa > Chordata > Mammalia > Carnivora > Felidae > Neofelis > Neofelis nebulosa. Next base: position 90,665,195 of record NC_080788.1, read on the forward strand.
TACCTGCTACAACATGAAGCTGGAGATTTGGTAGGTGAGGAATTGTGGCCACTTGCCTTTCTTAAGAAGATATCAGATATCCCAAATAACTGGGAGCTGAGCGAAGAGGAACACCTGTTTTCTTGGGCATATCTACCTGGTGGAGCTTCTATCACATGGAGCTGGAGGATGTTAAAGAGACCATGGATTGTGATTTAGCTGCTACAGGCTCTTGATATTCTTACTAGGATTTAGTAGATCGTCCTGAGTAATATTTCTTTATTGCTCTATGTCCCTTGGACAATTTCCAGAGGTTTTAACTTTTTAATAATTAAAAACATTTTTTTAAATGTTTCATCAGTTAGGGTATTTTCACTGAGAAGTGTTTTGGTGGCATCCCTTATACCACAATTATGGAAGTCATCTTTATCCTATGCTTTATTTTTGTTTCCATTTATATTTCTTTTTGGATAATTTCTATTGAGTGATGTTCAAATTTAATTATATTCTTGTCTGTGTTGAATTTCCTCAAGAGCCTGTTGGAAACATTCTCCGTTTTTATAATTGTCTTTGTTTTGATATTTATAATACATTATTCCTTAGAGTTTCCATTTCTCTGCTGAAATCACCCATCAGATCTTGCATGTGGTTCACATTTTCCATTAAAAAGCAACTTAACTTTAGATATTTTAAATTCCCTTTGTCATATTTGAGTCTGTTTATTGCTTTGTCTATTGAGTGTCATGTTTTTTCTGCAATTTTGTGTGTGTGTGTGTGTGTGTGTGTGTGTGTGTTTGAGAGAGAGCCTGTGAGCAGGGGAGGGTCAGATAGAGGGGAGAGAGAGAATTCCAAACATGATCCTCATGGTCAGCACAGAGCCAGACTTGGGGCTCTATCCCACGAGTGGTGAGTTCATGACCTGAGCTGAAATCAAGAATTGGATGCTCAACTGACTGAGCCACCCAGGGCCCTGGTGTGTGTGGTTTTTTTGTTTGTTTGTTTTGTTTTGTTTTGTTTTGTTTATGCTTTGTATATTTTAAATGTCAGACATCTAGTGTAAGACAGTAGACATTGAGGTAAGTGGTGAATAGGGCACATTTTTCTTTTTATTAGACCTTAAGGCAGTGGATTGAGTTAATCTAGTTAAGAGTCAGGGTTAAATTCTGTTACTGCTATGACTTACCTCAGTGAATCACACACTTCAGATTTCTCTAATAATATCCATGCTACAAAAAGAACAACAAATGTAGCCTAAGCTAGGAGAAGAAGGGAAATAATAAAGATTAGAGCAGAAATAAATGATACAGTGTTGTGGATTGATTTGTAAGTTTTTTTCCCTTGGTGTATAGTCTACTTCTAGCTTATATCTTTGTAGTGTTAAAATCACCTAACTTGTATTGGTTATTGAATTAATATTTTATGATAAAGAAAGAAAGATGAAAAAGAAAGGAAAAATGAGTCTTCTATTCACTGGCTTTGGAAAAATTGTCAGTTTTATAACTAAGAAACAGGAAATAACTGTTTTTTTTCCTTCCCTCTCTTTCTTCTTCTTCTTTTTTTTTTTTCTTCCTTTTTTTCCTTACCTCTGAGTTGGTAACAGGATAGACATCTCAGATTAAAAATTGGCAAGTTCTGGGGGCTGGGTAGCTCAGTAGTTTGAGTATCTGACTCTTGACTTCAGCCCAGGTCATGATCTCATGGGTCCTGGGATGGAGCCCCATGTTAGACTCTGTGCTGACAGTGTGGAGCCAGCTTGGGATTTTCTCTCTCCCTCTTTCTCTGCCCCTCCCCTGCTCACATGTGCTCTCTCTTCTCTCTCTCTCTTTCTCTCTCTCTCTCTCTCTCTCTTTCTCTCTCAAAATAAATAAGCATTAAAAAATAGCAGGTACGGGGCGCCTGGGTGGCGCAGTCGGTTAAGCGTCCGACTTCAGCCAGGTCACGATCTCGCGGTCCGTGAGTTTGAGCCCCGCGTCAGGCTCTGGGCTGATGGCTCGGAGCCTGGAGCCTGTTTCCGATTCTGTGTCTCCCTCTCTCTCTCTGCCCCTCCCCCGTTCATGCTCTGTCTCTCTCTGTCCCAAAAATAAATAAAAAACATTGAAAAAAAAATTAAAAAAAAATAGCAGGTACCTTTTCTATTTACATGTATAAATTTAGGGGCTTTCTTGGTCTCCAGTACAATTCTTTTCTTTTAACCTTTCAATGTGAAATATTTTCAACCTTCAAAAAGTTGTAAGTGCAAAAAAGAGTGCAAAAAGAGTATATCATATATGTGCTCTCAAATTTCCTAATTTTTTACATTTACCACATTCAACTTATCATTCCCTATCAATCCACTATTATAGAAATATCTACCTACCCACCTACCTATCTATCTATATAAATGTATATATACATACAAAATATTTTTTGAAACATGTTTCAAGTATGATAACAAATTATAGGTTACTATTTTAGTGTGTATTTCCTAAAAATACCAATGTTTCCTTTTATCACAACAGTACAACCATCAAATCAGGACATTTTCACTGGTAAAATTCTATTATCTATTCCAGGGATGTTAAAGTATTGCTGATAATTCTAATATTTGTTTTTATAGGTTCATAATCCAATTTGAAATCATGCATTGCATCTAGTTAACAAGTCTCTTTAGTATTCTTCAGTCTGGAGCACTTCCTAAATTTTCCTTTGTCTTTTAGTACTCTGGCATTTTTGACACAAACAGATATTTAATTTGTAGAATGTCCCTCAACTCAAAGGTTTGTCTGATCAGTCTTATTTGATTCAGTATATGCATTATATTTTTTAAAAGGCCATGCCATATATAATTATATTATCTACAAAATTATCATATTGTTTTAAAGATATATCAAATGAAGAAAATAGATAAAAGATATATACAGAAGAGAGATATTTGTTTCATATAATAATTACATACTATTTGTTATTATTTGTGGAATGCTTATAAATCTGTTCAAGTCAAGCAACTAATCCTAATGGTGATGACCTGACTTATAACATCTTGTTTAGAGATAACAATCTTTTTCTTCCTCCAAATTTTCATATACATCAGGAGAACAGGATGAGTTTATCCCCTGAAATTGTGAGAATAAAGTACCAATTCCCAGCACGTAGTTTTGTATAGAAGCTCTCATTCCTGCCTAGATGATGCTTTTCTCCTGACATAGTTTTCTTAATTACTCTGAATATAAGCTGGCTGTTTATATTTGGTAATCATTCAAAAGAAGCTCTTTAATCAAATAGCTCTTCCTTTATGCAAAGATTGTAATAGTTTGTTATTTGCTGTACTGGGAACTTTGAGATCTTTAGGTTTCTTTTGATCACTATGCCAATTACTTTGTTGTAATTAAAGATAATGGAACTTTGATAATGATTTTGCCACCTATGATACTCAAGATAATAGGCTGGTAGAAAAATATCAATAGTTACCCGACGTTGTTTTGAATGGCAATTGATATAACTGTGGCATGCTAATATAAGCATAGCAGCTGTCTACTTCTTCAAGTGTGTGTGAACCCTAACCCATGACAGCTGTGCTGGTAAGATGCTGAACACTAGTCTGACTCAAATAAAAATTACTTCAAAAACAGCTTGGGTTGTATATGACCTCAGAATTTAGACAGAGAAAGGATTCAATAAAGACATGATAAATCAATAAGTTTTTTTTTTCTATTGTCCACTAGTACTCTCTAATTTGGTACATTAAAAAGGAGGGTAAAATATCATTCTGATAATATGAATCACTTTTGCATTGTATTTTGGCTTTGCTTTTCATCTTCATGGATAAACGGAATTTTCAAAAACTGTTCCACGTATTCTGAAGTCTCAATTATTCCTCCGATGCTTTTTATTTTTTAATTGAAAAAAAAGCTAGATCCCAACAACGTCTTTGTACAAAACCTGGAAAATCTACGAGATAGGGTTAAGAATGAGTGTTGGAAGATAGGTAAATTTTAAGAAGCTGTCAGTGAGGTACAGGGGCACCTGGGTGGCTCAGTTGGTTAAGCATTCAACTTCGGCTCATGTCATGATCTCGGTTTGTGGGTTCCACTGCATGTCAGACTCTGTGCTGACACCTCAGAGCCTGGAGTCTGCTTTGGATTCTGTGTTGCCCTTTCTCTCTGCCCCTCCCACACTCGTGCTCTGTCTCTCTCTGTCTCTCGAAAAAATAAATAAACATTTTTTTTTTTAAAGCTGTCAGTGAGGTACAATTTACAACCAGGAATCAGTGATTTTGGAGATCATTTCTTTTTATTTTTCAACTTGCATATACTCTTTCATGCAAGCCACCTCTTTGACACATTATGTCTGCAAAGACATATTCTTGCAAAGAGAGGCATTATTTTGGGATCACCTCCTGTCTCATATAACAAAGGCATTTCCTTTTGTAATCCTTTTGGAAATATCTTTATAATGAACTTTTCACCTCTAGATTAGCCTTATTGTTTATCCCTGTTTCCACGACATACTATTTTTGGATATATTTATATTTTCAATATATTTATATATTTTTATATTTATATATATTTATTTATATTATATTATATTTATATTATTTTTATATTTGTATTTTCAAGTATCTATTGCAATCTTTTCTTTTGATAACCTTGTAAAAATATGGAAGGACTAATATACACCTACTTACTTTCTACCATTTGTAGTACAGTAACTTCAATTTGTAAGTTTCTTCTATAGTCTTCTTCACGTCTACATCCCTCAACTTCTTGGCTTCTCTCATCTGTACTCTTATGATATTAAGGTGGAAAACATTAATAAACATTCTATGATTATGAATAGATACACAAATCTTTGTCTAAAAGCTGGCTTTAAAGGCTAAAAAGGAATATACAGTATTTACCTTATATTGATATGAATATAATGTTCACTGTTGTATCAGACAGTTATGATATATGGCAAGCAAACACAAAATATCAATGGAATAGACAATAAGCATTTATTCCTCGCTCACTCATCTACATGTTAACTGGAGTTCCATTGATCATAGGTGGGCTCACTTTTCTCCAGGTCTCAAGCTCATATTGGGCCCATTTCACATATCCTAATATAGCAAGGCAGTCTAAAGAAGGCTCCTCTCATTGAAGCGGGGGGAAATGTGAGAGGAAAACCTCAGACAGGAAAGCATGTTTTAAAGATTTTTCTTTGTTATATCTGCTAATATTGCATTAAACAAAGCAAATCACTTGGCCAAGTCCAAAGTAAAAGGGTGGTGAAACACATTCTGACCTTGATAAAGCAATAACAGTATGTTAATGTGTACTCTAAAATTGTGGTAAAAACACAGATCAATAATTCAATGTAACAAAATTGCATAATTGCATTTTCAAATGAAATCCTACAAGTCTATTTCCTTTCTACACAACAATTTATCTTTTCATTTTTTTCTTTTGCTATGCAATTTCATCCTTAAGTAGTTGTAGCTATTCTAGTGTAATGTCTACTCTGTAGAATTTTTTGCCTTGAATAAATCCAGTCTGAGATGGCTCTATTCTCATCTTTCTCTTATTTTTAATTACTTTTCTCTAGCTGTGCACTGAAGCTATTGTTTTCAGAAATTCTGCTTTTTTAAAAAAATATTTTTATTTATTTTTGAGAGAGAGACTGAGCGTGAGTTGGGGAGGGGTAGAGAGAGAGGGAGACACAGAATCCAAAACAGGCTCCAGGCTTCGAGCTGTCAGCACAGAGGCGAACGTGGGGCTTGAACTCAGGAATGGCGAGATCATGACCTGAGCCAAAGTCAGTTGCCCAGCCAACTGAGGCACCCAGGTGCCACCTGCTTTTTTTTTTTTTTTTTTTTTGAGATTAGACATAACATTTCTTGGTCCCCTGTCTTTATCTTTATTAGGTGCCACCTTGATTTTCTGAAGCTCATTCTCAAGTAAACTCTTAAGAGTTGAGGTAAACTCACTGAAATCTGCTAATATGACCTGTCCTTTAATCTACTTTTATGTTTGATTATGAGAGTTTAACTGGACATCTAAGTTTAGACAAAAAAATTGAAATCTTTATTAAAAATTAACTGATGAGAATTATGATGCTCTATGTGACTTTTGTTGTTTGTATTTGACCTATATTTTCATTTGTGAAAAATTTAAATTTCTTCTTATAATCAAATCTTTCAGAGTTCACAATGTTAAGTTTCTAAATATGATAATGGGGTAATATTAAAGTCATATCTTTGATCATTTTTATCCTAAAAAGGTATACTTCTTTCCTCATGTGCCTAAAAAACAAATGAACAAACAAACATCCTTATGCTATAGGCATAGTACTCCACAGAAAGTTTTTGGGGCACCTGGGTAGCTTAGTTGGTTGGGGATCCAACTTCGGCTCAGGTCATGATCTCACCATCCGTGGGTTTGAGCCCCGCGTCGGGCTCTGTGTAATAGCTCAGAGCCTGGAATCTGCTTCAGATTCTGTTCTCTCTGCTCCATCCCCATTCATGCTCTATCTCTCTGTCTCTCAAAAGTAAATAAACTTAAAAAAAAAAAAAAAAGAAAGCTTTCTTTCTGTGTCTATTACCAAGTTGGTCTGTTTTCAACCTGCTCAGTGGCTTTCTTCCTGCTTTTTAAGTAAGTGTGTAGGATTCTATATTGTTCTGGATCTTGGTGAGAAGACAAATACACCAGTTGTAAAAAAGCATTAATGTCATTATGGATGTTATTCAACACTATTTATGCTTAGTCTAGCATTTCAGCTACTTGAATTTCTCAGTAATTTACTCTTACTATTGGGTAGGTTGCACATAAAAATGTTTGGCATTTTCTGTACTTGTTACCTTTGTTTAAATATATATAATTGCATTTAAATGGGTTTATATGTAATATTATTGGTGCATATATATTCACATTAAATATTTGTTTTCTGGGGTGAAAATTCTCCAGCCCTGCTCACCTCCCACTTATTCTCTGAGCTGTAGCTAGTGTGATCTTTTGAGAAGCAGTTATATAATATTACTGCAGGTCGCCGAACCTTTAGTATGGCTCTGTTGCCTTAAAACTAACATTGAAATCCAATATTAAGATGTACAAACCCTTCCATGACCCAGTCTCTGCTAATCAAAGTACCTCATCTCTATTCAGTCTCCTCATAAAAATCTGATTCGTCTCTAACCCGCCTACTGTACCCCCACTATCACTGCCCAGCTGTATCTAACATCCAAATAATTCGATATCTTCTTCCCTTTTTTTGGAAAAAAATGTTCCATGACACTACTTTCAGTGCCAGCAGCCTCGTTTCCCTGACTCCCCTGCTGCCCCAATTATCCCTTTCAATTCATTAAATGGTCTCACCTTGGCCTTTTATATTTAAAGTTGTCTCTTTCCTGACAGTCATACTAAGCTGCATCTTTCTCTTTTATATTCCAAACATGAATTTATGTCTCTGAGGTAAGACCAATGACTTTTAGATTCTGAAATTTTCAATTTTCAAAATTAAAAATTTTGACCACTTTATCACGATGTTGATGCCACAGCTACTTTTTTCTAGTTTTTTTCACTTATCATTTTCATCTGTGAATAGTCCATACCAAAAGTAATCCTCACCTTCTAGAAAATAATTATGCTTCTTTTTATTTCTATTTCTTTTTTTCCCCAGCTTTATTGAGGTATAGCTGACATAAAATGATAATATCTTTAAAGTATATACAATAATATAGGTATACATTTGATAGAGGTATGCATTATAAAATGATTTAACACATCCATGCCCTCACATAGATAACATTTTTTGTTGTTGGTCATGGTGAGAATACTTAAGATCTACCCTGGTAGCAAATTTCAAGTATATGATATGGTAGTACTATAGTTACCATGCTGTACGTTAGATCCTCAGGTCTTACTACTCATCTTGTAACTAAAAATTATGCATATTGGCCTTCAAACTGATTTCTAAATATAGTTGATGGGGAAATCATGGTGACTACTAATATCTTGATACAGAAAAATAAAACTGGAAGACATAAGAAATCAATGTGATCTATTTAAACATGAGGAATATTAAGTAAATGTTTTACACATACTGCTTTATTTATCCCTATCTTAACTTATTTTTAAAGTCTATTTTGAATGGATAAAGAAGATATATATATATATATATATATATATATATGTATACATGTATGTACATGTATACGTATATATATATGTATATATACATACATATACATGTATATACATGTATATGTATATACACACACTTATATATGGTATATATCAAATGGAATGTTACTCAGCCATAAAAAATAAAATGTTGCCATTCATGACAACATGGATGAACCTAGAGAATATTATGCTAAGTGAAATAAGTTAGACAGGAAAAGTCAAATACTATATCATTTCACTTATATGTGCAATCTAAAATACAAAACAAATGAATAAACAAACAAAACCAGAAATAGACCCACAAAAACAGAAAACAAATTGGTGGTTGCCAGAAGGGAAGAGATGGGGGATGGGTGAAATAAGTGAAGAGTATAAAGAGATACAGACGTCAAGTTACAAAATAGGGGTACCTGGGTGGCTCATTCAGTCAAGCGTCTGACTTCAGCTCAGGTCATGATCTCGCAGTTTGTGGGTCAGAGCCCCTCATCTCGGGCTCTGTGCTGACAGCTCAGAGCCTAGAGCCTGCTTCGGGTTCTGTTTCTCCCTCTCTCTCTGCCCCTCCCCCACTCGAGCTCTGTCTCTATCTCTCTCTCTCAAAAAAAATGAATAAACATTAAAAAAATTTTTAAAAAACACAAATTTCCATTTATAAAATAAGTCATAGGGATGAAACGTACAGCATAGGGAATACAGTCAAAAATAGGGTGATGATTTTGTGTGATAACAGATATCTATCTTTTTCATGGTGAGCATTTCATTGTGTATATAATTGCTGAGTCATTATGTTGTATGCCTGAAACTATTATAATATGGTATATCAACTAGACCTCAATACATTTTTTAATTAAAAAAAAACGAAAAAAGACTTTTTCAGAGAAGTTTTGGATTTACAGCAAACTTGAGAGGAAGGAATAAAGATTTCCCATATATTGCCTGCATAGGTATAGATACACATGCACAGACCCCACCTCCCCCATTATCAATATCCCCCCCAGCAGAGTGCCACTTTTGTTACAACTGATCTACATGGATGCATCATAATCACCCCTATCTATAGTTTACATTAGAGTTTTCTTTTTATGTTTGACATTCTATGGGTTTGTATAAAAATATGTATCCATTATTATAGTGTCATAAGAGTATTTTCAATGCCTTAAAATTCTTGTGTGTCCCACTAATTCATCTCCTACCTCCCTGAACTCCTGTCAACCATTGATCTTAATGTCTGCAGTTTTGCCTTTTTCAAAATATTATATAGTTGGAATCATACCGTGTGTAGTCTTTTCAGACAGGCTTCTATCACTTAATAATATGCATTTAAGGTTCTGTATCTTTTCATGGTTTGATAGCTCATTTTTTTCAGCATTGAATAATATTCAATTGTCTAGATGTACCATAGTTTATCCATTCATGTACTGAATGACATTTTGGCTGCTTCTGAGTTTTGACAATAATGAATAAAGCTACTGTAAACATCCATACTCAGCCTTTTGTGGGATATAAGTTTCAACCCCTTTGAATTTTTTTTTTCAATGTTTTTAATTTATTTTTTGGACAGAGAGAGACAGAGCATGAACGGGGGAGGGGCAGAGAGAGAGGGAGACACAGAATCGGAAACAGGCTCCAGGCTCCGAGCCATCAGCCCAGAGCCTGACGCGGAGCTCGAACCCACGGACCGCGAGATCGTGACCTGGCTGAAGTCCGACGCTTAACCGACTGCGCCACCCAGGCGCCCCTCAACCCCTTTGGATAAAAACTAGGGGTGGGCAATTGCTAGATTGTATGCTAAGAGTGTGTTCAGTATTAAGAAACTGTCAAACTGTCTTCCAAAGTAAGTGTACCATTTTGCATTCACGCCAGCAATAAAAGAATTGTGGTTGCTCCACATTCTTGTCAACATTTGACATTGTTGACTTTAGATTAGATAGTACTTTAGATTGATAGATAGATAGATAGATAGATAGTACTTTAGGTAGATAGTACTTTAGATTGTTCCATTTTAATGGGTATGTTGTGGTATCCCAAATTTATTTTAATTTGCATTTTCTTAATGATGTGTGATGTGGGGCATCTTTTCGTATGCTTATTTGTCATCTGATATCATCTTTAGTGAAATGTTTTAGTCACTTTGGGCTACCTAACAATTAGCATAGCTTGGGTAGCATATAAACACCAAAAATTAATTTTTCACTATTATGGGTTTGGAAGTCCGAGATCATCCCGTGAGTTTTGTCTCCATAAAATAGAATTCAACCAGAGAAAATGGATAAGACCAAAAAAGTATTTTATAATTTTGAGAAGAATCTGGATATTTTGCTAAATGGGCAATTAAGGAAGGGGAGAATATGATCTATAATTACCTGTGTAAAGAGTTATTCCACAGTATATATATGCAGAATGTATGTAATTGGTTTTAACATAGGAAGCAGTGTGAGCTCTAGCCTCATTAAAGTGTCAAGGTCTTGATCAAGTCCCGCATTGGGTTCTGTGCTGACAGCACAGAGCCTGCTTGGGATTCTCTTCACCCTCTCTCTCTGCCCCTCCCCTGCTCTTGCATGCACATGCTATGCTTTCTCTTTCTCTCAAAATAAATAAATAAACATTTAAAAAAGATTAGAGAATAATTCTTAAAGTAGTAACCTAAGAGAAAGTGAGAATAAATTCACTTTGAACTAGCAAAATAATTAAAAGCGCTCAAAATCATCTAAGACTGAGAATGAGGATCCTGAGAAACTTAGAAGACCATGGGTGAGGGGAAGGAAAAAAAAAAGTTAGAGAGGGAGGGAGGCAAACCATAAGAGACTCTTAAAAACTGAGAATAAACTGAGGGTTGATGAGGGGGTGGGTGATGGGCATTGAGGAGAGCACCTGTTGGGATGAGCACTGTGTGTTGTATGGAAACCAATTTGACAATAAATTTCGTGTTAAAAAAATGCGTTTTGTTGTTTGACATATTCATATTAAACAACATCGAAATTTAAAGTAGTACCAACATTAAAGTGAAGCTGGGTCAGGAATTCTTCATGGAAAACATATTAGGGTTTATTTTTTAACAACTCTATCCATTTTATACTATTTTTGACTTTCCATAAGAATCGAAACTGATGCACTTCTGTAACATTTGCTTTTAGTTTTGATTAAAAACAAATTCCTTGGTCTTCCTTCCTTCCTTCCTTCCTTTCTTTCTTTCGTCCTTCCTTTCTTCCTTCCTTCCTTCCTTCCTTCCTTCCTTCCTTCCTAAATGTTTATGTATTTATTTTTGGCAGACAGCACAAACAGGGGAGGGGCAGAGAGAGAGGGAAACGCAGAACCGGAAGCAGGCTCTGGGCTTCGAGATAGTTTTTCAGCCTTTCTCTGTCATATGAAGAGAGCCTTTCTCTATCATATGCACTTATCTGTGCATTTCTCTGAATCTTTTTGGTTGTTGAACCTGTTTTCTCTCACTTAAACCCCTGATAAACATCTAATTTATGCTTCATTAAATACTATAGAGAGCAAATTCTATACAACAGATTTCTGTGTGTGTGTGTGTGTGTGTGTGTGTGTGTGTACTTGAATTATTCTCACATATTAACTCCAACTTTCAATCTTGTAATAATTGGATCCTCACCGCAAATCACCAGAATGCTTCTGTATAAAGAATTCCACCCTGTGGACATAGCTGAGCTCACCAGGGAGAACACTGATACAGGAGCTATTCTCACCACAGTAGCCAGTCTGTTCTTTTCAGAGATTCTCCAGCCTGCTTCTCAGGAATTATTCGTTTCTACTAAGAGAATCTACTAATCTTGAGGATGGATAATTGGCTTATCCCTGATGTGAAAAATTGTACAATATGTTCCTCACCAGGGTATTAATTCTTAAGTGGAAAGCAGACTTTCAATTGACTACTATGGCACGCAACCTGCCTTGTGTTTACGCTACAGTTATTAGAGATTTCCATATGTGAAAAATCCCTACCTCTCCAGGGGACCATGTTTCCCTGGGAATTACACCTGGAAATCTCCAAACTAAGGTAAGCACAGAGTACTCAGGATTACTACCTAGAGGGATAGGAAACTTTTTTCATGTGCACAATTTGGGCTGCTCTTCCAACAGCAAGAATACAAGCAACCAGAAAAATTCAACCAGAATTTATTATTATCCTGGCAGAAGTAAAAAAAACAAAAAAAAGACTAATATTATTCTAGAGGCCTAGGTTACATTTATTAACCAGCGTTCAAGCACTGCTCTGAATTATTTTTGCTGAGACAAAAGAATTAATAGTTAATGGATCATGCTGCATCAATATAAATAGCATTGGTTAGGTGAAACAATATGCACTATACATCAGGAAAAGGCCACCTGATTTCCTAAGATTAAACTCAACTGCTCATTAAGACATGTTACTATGGCCTAGGCTTACCAGTTAGATATGTGTACTCATTTAAATTTAGAGGGACTCATAATGAATTTGCTTCTAATTATTTCTCTTATTATTTCTCTTATTTCTTAGTTGATTTTCATATCCATTCAGTCCTACATATTAGTAATGAGCTATTTCACATCAGATGATAAGAGCTCTTGCTACAAGAAAATAATAAAGGAATGCTAACGATTTATTTTAGTCCAAGTTAAGATAATATTTGTATAATCTTCTAATAATAAGACCAGAATTTTTTTATTAATATGTAATTAAATACCATAGTATTCAACTTTTCAAGTACAAAGCAGTGTTTATTTAGTGTATTCACAAAGATGTACAACCATGACCACTATCTATTTTCAAAACATTTTATATTTAATTTTTTTAATGTTTATTTTAATTTTTGAGAGAGAGAGATCGCAAGGTGGGCAAGGGCAGAGAGAGGGGGAAGAAAGTTGGTCCCTCAACCAACTGAGCCACCAAGTGCCCCGAATATTTTCTGCTTGTATAAATTTTTGTGTATATTCTTTGGAGGAATAGCTATTCAGATTTTTGCCCATTTTAAAATTTGGTTATTGGTCTTTTCATTGTAGAGTTGTAGGAATTCTTTCTTTTTTAAAAATTTTATTTGTTTATTTTGAGAGAGAGAGAGAAGAGCAGGAGCAGGGGAGGGGCGCAGGGGAGGGGCAGAGACAAAGGGAAAGAGAGTTCTAAGCAGGCTCCGTGCTGCCAGTTTGAACTCACAAACCGTGAAATCATGACCTGCGCTGAAACCAAGAGTTGAAAGCTTAACCGTCTGAGCCACCCAGGCACCCTGAGATCTCTTTTTTCTTGATGTGACATGTAACTTGAAGTCTGGATCCACTGAAACCATTTGCTTCTTTCAGGGAGGCCAGTTGGAGGAGGAAGCTGACATGGAGAGGAAAGAATAGTTGATATAAGCAAAAAGTGATTGAACAAGAAACCTTGATGTCAGGAATAAAAAAAAAAGTCTTTGGCTATCCTTTGCTCTTTTAGCTGGTTTTAGTTGCATTATCATGTAACCAACTTTTGAAGGTAGCAGATACATAAATCACACAGGATTGTTATTTTTTATATAAACAACATATGTATACTTAAGAACATAGCATATATCCATTATCTGCATAAAACCTCTACCTTGACTGACAAACTTTGGCTAGGTTAAGAAGAAGAGTTCCATATCAAATTTATAGTTGAGTTTCACACATCTTTAATTCTAATATAGATCAAGTTTCCACCAATAAAAAATAACATGCACTTGTATTAGTCAGTCAACAACACTCTAAATAAATGATTTAGAGTTGCATGGCACTTATCTAGCTTCAAGGACTATTAATCTGGTTGAAGAAATATCTAAGAATTTTTGTTCGAGGGCAAATATTTTTTATACTTATGTAACTAATATATAAATACTATTTCATACTAGCATATCTGTGACCAAGACCCAATTCACAAATTCTTTGTTGTTTTTCTTTCATGTATCAATGTGTTTACACTGATTTATAGGTATTTTGATATAAATATCAATGTGTCTTATAAAATCATAATTATATTAAATGAGATACATATGTCATTATTTGCTTTTACTCAAAATACACACATAGACACTGATTCGTTAGTATCTTCTGTTTTTTTAAAAGTAAGCTAAAAGAAATACAATATGGTACAGTCATTTAAACTGAATATTCTTTTATTATACTGTAAGTGAAGCTTCTCTCTATCAGTATCTCTCAAGCTAGAGAGAAAAGAAAAATATGAAATGTTTACAGGTTTCCAGTTTATAAAGAAGTCTACATAAAAATTGAGTTTAAGTGCTACTTAACTAAAATGATTTGAAGTGTTGGTGAGATTACAAATCATTCTCTGCTTTGGAGGATTTTCATTTGTTTGCTTGAACTATGTAATTGTTCAATGTCATTTACTTATTGGTTTAACAAAAATTTATATCACATTTACTCTGTAAAGATCGCAGACGTAGAAATTGGAAGTGCAGAGTGACCTAGGACAGGAGTCCCTACTTTCAAAGGACTTATATTCTCCCCTTGCTGGAATGCTGTGAACTTTCCCAAGTTTATGATTATCAGTCACCACACTACTGCTTTATTTCTAAATGCTAATTTTTCCTTCTACCCTCTGGTCTTTTAGCCTGTGGTCAAATTGTCTACCATCTGTACAACTGTCTCTGATTACATCTTTCTTGCATTATAGAAATTATAACCATATTAGTGGAAGTTAAAATGTATTAAATTTTTAAAAATTATGCACATTTTAATATTATGATTGCACATGACATGGCTTTACTTACAAGGTAGAAAAATACATCTCTCACTAATTTTGGAGATTTAGCTAAATTTTTTATAATGACATTAATTTATATATTTACTGATATAATACATATTAAAGAGCTACTATGTGATAAGCACTGCTAACTTTAAGCAAGTCTATTGACTATTGAGAATTTTCTTTAAAAATCTAATCAAAGAGGAAAATACATAATTTTGGAAATGAAATAGTACAAAGATAATGACTTGCCCAAAGGAAGAGTCAGTTTGCATTGTACCAATATTTCACACAGGGCTAGAAAGTCTTATCTTGGTAAAACCACATGCATTGTGCATTTTTTTCCTCTGGCTTAAATGTATTCTTTGATATTTTATGAATTAGTTTAGAAGGGCTTTGAAAAGATGCATTTTAGAAAACATATTTTCCCTCTGTGGTTTCTCAAGATTTTGTTTTTTTATATTAAAAAAATATAGTTTCTAAACACATGTCAAGGAAATGCTGTTCATTGTTCTATTTTATATATGTAAATATTATCAGCATGAATGTATTGATGATAATAGGTATCCAGAATATAATGCTTTATACACAATTCAGGTCATTTGAATATTTATATTATTACTGGAAACATTTTAGCTAATAGTTTTAGTTTTAAGTTATGATTATGGTTTGGTGTATGGAAGCCAATATGTACTTATAATTGACATTAAATTTGGACTGACTAAAATAGTACAAAAAATAATGAAAATTTTGAATCACACTACTTACAGAAAAGCGTTCACCATATAGATATAAAGTACACATATTCATAATCTCACCACCTTGACACTAATGTTTGAAATTTTCATGGACCTTCCCTCTTCTTATAAAAATGAAATATATAATACATAGTGCTATATCTTCTGTTTATTTATTACAGTTTGATGACTGAAGAGTTATTCTTCAGTGCTCCAAGACATGGTTTTCTTGGCTGCAGAAGATTATTTTATATGGATACATTGTAATTTTGATATTATTGTCAAATTTAGGACAATTATGTTGTTTCCAACTTATTCTCCAAGGTAAAGAGCTATGTTGTGAACAATCTATATGTCAGCCCTTAGAGAATGACTATATTTTGCTTTTACGTAAAAGAAATTAGAAATAAATATACCTATGTATTGATCATGAAACATATTAACAAATTACTCACCAGAAAGTTGTACTAATTTACAAATGGCACTCACCATATCAATGTATTAGTTGGGAAAAACTAAAGACGTATAAAAATATAACCTGAAATTTTTCTCGTGCAAAAAATTAAACATTTATTTATGAGTATTCATTTCTGTGGGGCCACTTTCATTCAATCAATCATTAAGGACTGAGTTCCTTCCTCTTTGGCATCTGTATCAAGAAAGCTGGGGGTGTCTGGGGGTGTCGGTTAAATATCCGACTTCAGCTCAGGTCATGATCTCATGGTTCGGTTCGTGGGTTTGAGCCCCATGTCAGGCTCTGTGCTGACTGCTCAGAGCCTGGAGCCTGCTTTGGATTCTGTGTCTCCCTCTCTCTCTGCTCCTCCCCCACCCATGCTGTCTCTCTCTCTTTCTATCTCAAAATAAATATTAAAAAAAAATTAAAAAAAAAAACCAGAAAGCTGGAGCTAGAAGAAACAATGACTGCTTCAAAAGCCTTAGTCTAGAAGACATCATTTCCACTCACATTCCTTTTCCATGAATCAAACATACGGTTACAAGAGGTCTGGGACATTTTGTTTCAAGCTGCTTCCAACCTACAAACTGCATACCATGGAAGGGAAAAGCTAATCGTTTTGCTCTGGTCCATCTCTGGGCACCATTTGACCTACAGAGGACATACCTACATGCTTTCCACCTGTTGCCCAGGGAAAACAACCTAAATTTACATCCTCGTATTTCATCAAGCTCAAAATCCAGGTTTACTGCCTGATGCACAGCCCTCTGCACATGGGTACATATGGTTCCTTTGGTCTAGCAGTTCTTCCAAGTTGGAGGTTACATTCACTTCAAGGGGTCATTCAGTTTTTCACTCTGACCCTTAAATACCTGTGCATTTTCTGCCACAAAATGAGTGCCTTTTTTTTAACACTAACCATGCTAACACTAGGTTAAACTATGAATTCATTAATGCATTAGCTTATTTAATTATCAAAATATAATTCCTGTGGGGTGCCTGGATGGCTCAGTCGGTTAAGCTTTTGACTCTTGATTTTGGATCAGGCCATGATCTCAGGGTTCATGAGATTGAGCCCCATGCCAGACTCTGTGCTGACAGTGTAGAGCCTGCTTGGGATTCTTTCTCTCTCTGCAAGTCCCTGCTTTCTCCCTCTTTCTCTCTCTCTCTCCAAATAAGTAAATAAACTTAAAAAAAAAAATTCTGGCATATTTCAATTTATGGTTATTTGTTTTTAAGTGAATATATTAGGATATTGGTCAATTTTTATTTTTAACATTTTTTAAGAATTTTATTAATCCTGGTCTTTATTAATTCTAAAGGCAGAACTTTCATAATCCTTCTTATAATAACTGTCACTTAGATTTCCATCCATTGTTTTTTTCAAAAATATATTTTAATATTTTTATTGTTTTTTATAAAAATAAACTCAGCAGAAACAACTAATTAGCTTTATGCTATGACATCAGAACTCTTACTGTTATCCCCTTCCCCTGGGGACTATGGGCTACCCAAATGGATATTGGAAAATTTTAACTTGCCCCTGTAGTCTATTAGTCTTGTAGTTTCTGATGACTTACCTGAATCCACAGAATACTTTTCTAAATATGTCAGAATTATTTCCCAAATTCTAACCATATAATCTCCTATTTATTTTATATTTTAACATGTATTTTGACGTTGCAACATTCATTATGAAAATGCAGTGTACTTGAGGTAGTTAAGACAGGAGAAAATGCCCTCCTCAAAGTCCTCCATTAGCTTGCCATTGCAAAATCAATGTGTTAGGAATAATCTGGACACCCTCTGCCTTATATCACAATGCCACTTGTCTTGGTCCATTGAGGCTGGTATAACAGAATACCATAGACTGGGTGGCTTATAAACAACAAGAATTTATTTCTCATAGTTCTGGAGGCTGGAAGTCTAAGATCAGATTGCCAGCATGGTTTGGTGTTGGTGACAACCTTGTTTAGGTGCACCCTGCTGTCATCTTGAAGTGTCCTTACCTGGTGAAAGTGGTAACAGAGCTCTCTGTGATCTCCTTTAAAAGAGCATTAATCTCATTCTTGAGGACTCCACCCTCAGGATCTAGTCACCCTCCAAAGGTCCCACCTCCGAATACCATAACATTGGGGATTAAGATTTCAGCATATGAATTTTGTGGGGGGACACAAACATTCAGGCCATAGCACCATTCATACCTAACTATACTGTAACCACATGGACTTTCCTATACTTCCTCACATACAATGATTTCTTCATCTCTGCCCCTGTTTATACACTTCCATTTGCCTGGAATATTCCTCTTGCTTGTTATTGCTTGAAGAGGCCTTTTGCGATCCGCAGACCCCATAGATTTCCCTTGTACCCTTGTACTTTTTCTCCATATCACTTACAAAAGTATGTATTGGTTTTCTACACTGTCAATTACTGGGTGCCTCAAAACAACAAATTTATTATCTCACAGTTCTCAAGCCTAGAGTTCTGAAGTTAATGTGTCTGCAGGATGGAGCTTCCTCGGAAACTTTGAGAGAAGGAGAATCCATGATTGTCTCTTGTAGCTTCTGGTATTTTCCAGCAATCCTTGGTGTTTTTTGGAGTGTAGATGCATCACTCCAAATTCTAAGTCAGCGGTTATGTGGCCATCCTCTCTTGTGTGTCTCTACCTCTGTCTCTTCTCTTCTAAGGGACCAAGTCATTTTGGATTAGGGCTCACTCTAATTCAGTATGGCTTCATCTTAATTATATCTGCAATGACTCTATCTCCAAATAATCTCACATTCACAGGTACAGGGGATTAGGATTTCAACATATTTTGCGGAAGGATACAATTTAACCCATGACAGTGTGTAATTATATTTTTCAAGGCTGACAATTTTCCTTTTTTAAAAAAATATTTTTAATGTTTATTTATTTTTGAGAGAGACAGAGACGGAGGGTGAGTGGGGGAGGGGCAGAGAGAGAAGGAGACACAGCATCCAAAGCAGGCTCCAGGCTCCAGGTCTGAGCTGTCAGCACAGAGCCTGCTGCAGGGCTCAGACCCACAAACCATGACATCATAACCTGAGCCAAAGTCAGACACTTAACCGACTGAGCCATCCAGGCACCCCAAGGCTGACAGTTTTTCTAATAGTTGGCTCCTTAATGGGCGGGAAGGTCTGTTCTATTCTCATTCCATCTCCCATGCCCAGAACAAGTTCCCATGCTTAGCATGCAGCCTTGCACATAAGAGATGTTCAATAGATGGTTAAATAAATGAATGTTATTTTTACTTTCCACCAACCTTGGAAAATCTCCCTAGAATTATATTCTAAGGCCAAGGTTAAAACTTCTGTCCATAGTTTATCACCTCTTACCTTCTAAGAATTCCTTTTTTGCAATTCTTCTTTTTTTTTTTTTTCTTCTATATAATGACTTTCTTTTCCTCTATTAAGTTCTTCCCCTGGAATACAAATATAGCCTAAAATTTATTATATTTTAAAATAATTTATAATTACTCTGATCAGTTTCATTCCAATGGGAAGGATAATCTTTTTTTCGTTGTAGCTCAGTAAATCAAATATAGGAAAACTCTATTCATAGATATCTTCCTTTCTTAGATGATATAAAGCACTTGGTTGCCATTTTGTAAGAGAATAGGGAATTTTCAATACTTCTCCAGTAATTACTTGCTTCAGTATTATAAATTTTACACCTCATGCTTGGATTTTATACATACATGTATATATACACAATGAATATCTGTTGCAATGCTGAATCTACAGTGATCTGTTTGGCAGATTATGTGACAATTCAACCTAATGTTTTAGTCTCAAAACTGCAATTGTGAGGCAAAATTATGACAACATGATCAACTTTTGCATGCACAGAAGCAAAGACAACTATGGCATGACAGCCATTCAAGCTGCAATAATTGTAAGATGACATCACTTAAAACCACAACTCAACTTCAGAAGCATTAAAATGTAGATAGCATGCCTCTTAAAATTGATTAAATGCAGTCAAGTATAGATAGATGAAATATAATGGATTTCTAGAGAGAAAGGTATAAAGAATAGAGAAGTACATTTTAAATTCATGATTTGAAAATTTGGCTTACTTTAGGAGAGAGAATACTTTAATATCCTCCAACTAGTTACTTGGGTGTGGTGCAATTTTTTTTGAGAGATAGTGAAAGTGGGGGAAAGGAGCAGAGGGAGAGAGAGAGAGAGAGAGAGAGGGAGGGAGGGAATCTTAAGCAGGCTACACACTCAGTGCAGAGTCCAACACAGGGCCCAATCCCACAATTCTGAGATCATGACCTGAGCCAAAATCAAGAGTCTGATGCTCAACTCACTGAGACACCCAGCCACCCCTTGCTGTGGTAAAATTTAGAATGTAGTATAAAGAGAAGACTAAAACATGTATAAAAAAATGCATATGTCACTTTGAAATTGAGGCACAATAAATATAAAGCTCATAAATTACAACTTGAAAGTTTAAAAATGGAAAATAAAAATATACAATTAGAAGAAATATGAGGAAAATATGTGAAGTGGGTTAAATTCGAGTAGCTTTCAAATTGTAAATGTCAAGATCTCAAGGCCATGGAACACTTGGGTGTCTGCCATTATGACCTAAAAATTAAGTGTGTAATTCATTTTTGGTCAGCAGGAATTCATAAAAGGAGGATTGTAGTAAGTACAATCAAATTTCTTTTAGGAGCAGCAATACAAAATTGACAGAAGGTGGTTCTTGATATAATTTTATGACCTTTAAAAAGGCCTTTGTTGCTATGTTTTACAAAGGACTATAGCATAATGGAAGAAAGTATGGTCTTGAAGACAAGCCACTTGAATCCATAAAAAAGATGGTTTTTCTATCAAAGGAAATGGTACTAATTGAAAAGGTTTGGGACTGAAGAGAATATTTGGGAACTTAAAAAAAAAATCAAAACCCTAATTATTGCCTTTGCTTTAACTGGACAATAATTTAAGAGAAATATCATACAAGAAATGTAGGACATGTATGTCCCTTACAGGCCTTGCATGCTGGGTCAAATGCAATTTAAGCATTCATAAAATGTTGTAATTCATTAAAGTTTCAATTAAGTTAAATTCATTAAATTAAGAACTAAATGATGTAACTGACATGACATATACAAGCATTCCATATTGGAAATGCGTATTTTATTTTCATAGATATATGCTCTTGACACATAGGATACACCATTATAAGAATGACACATAAACTATTTGTCAATTCACAACAAATAATCAAATTTATGGGGAAATTTGGCTGAACAAATATATCTGTGTATACATAAAAATGATTTTCAGCTCTGCTCATAAGAAAACAACAAAAGAAAAATAAAAACTCATAAAGAGCCATTTTGAAATCAAATTATCCATCTGAGCTAAAGCAGTAACCCTCCTCCTACCCCCAGAAGCTGTTGGACTTAGTGTTCTACCAGGTCATTTTCATGTGTTAATTAATTGATTTTAATGTTCTGTAATTTATATATGGTAAAAGCACAGATCTGAAGTGTACAGTTTTATGAGTTTGGTATATTAGAAAAATGGCTGCAAATTATTCCTCTCCCTGTAACCAAGCCTTTTGCAAATATGGTCTTACATTGACGCTGGGCTGGCCTTGGGATATTGCAACATGAGATGCAAGTAGAGCTTTGAAAAGTGCTTTCACCTGGGATTTGCTTGTTTGCTGCCTGTGGGAATCTTCAAACCACAACTGTGAGAGTTGTGACTTTTGTTAAATTAACATTTGTTAAGTAGAGCCCCAGGTGTCAGATGGTGAACCCGGGATCAACAAAGACCACAAGGAAAAATTAAATAGAGAAGTATATTACTTACAGGTCCTGGTTGAAGCACGTGGATGCCTGCAGGGGCCACTTAGAAGTTCAAGGCAGGGTGCAGGCAGAGAGTGAACAGCATGACCTGGGACATATGTCTTTATTAGCATCTGAGAGTGGAATGCTTTCAGCTTTTGTGGGTGGACTAAGGCCAGATTGTCAATTCCAACCAAAAAGAGTGGAGTTTGGCAAGTTCCAAGAGGGTCCTATTTAAAGGACGAACAAAGAGAAGGTGCTGGGGTGTGGTCATCACTAGGGAATTAGAGAAGTCACATCAGGAAGTGACTTGTAACTTTGTAGGCTGTTATCAGAGGCAGCAATATAATGGAATAGTTTAGTTAAACTCTTAGCAATGAGTCTAGCCTGTTGGATGATGATCAACATGTGGTCAAGCCATCTCCTTTGCTCTGGTTGAAACCTAACCAACCACCACATATGTGAATGTTGTCATCTTAGACATTCAGTTTGAGCCAGGACTCCAGCTGACCTCAAGTACTGGTTGATCCATATGATAACTTCATGGTGACATACAGATAGATGGCTTCATAAGTGTGTCATTGTACAGGTCTCTGTGATGGTAAAAGCTTAAGAATCTTATACTTGGAGTTTAATATTTTGTCATTGCTATCTTGAAATTCCTAATAATTGTATCTTTGAATTTGTGTTTTGTAAGTAAATTCCCATGGGACGATGGAGCAGGCAAGAGGGCTTGGATTCTTGGTTCACACAGAGTCCTGCCATCCACAGCCTCCTTGCCTTTCTGAGACAGATTGTCAGCAGGTTTTCTTCTTTCCCTTAGTGCTTGCGGCTCCCTCTGGCAGCCCTTCCCTGGCCTCTCCCTGCCCCTGCCCATTGACTACTGCTTCCTCCAGTGGTCTGGGTGCAAGCACTGGATCTGGTGTGTACAATACCTCAGTACCTCAGGGTGGGGCATGGTGGCTTCTGTTCCTGCTCCTGGATGTAATGCCATGTAATTTCTAGGTGGGCAAGACTCTGGCTCACCCTTGATCCAAGTTGCAAACCTTTGGGAGTCATCTGTCTGCCAGGGATAGGGGCAGCAAGCTCACTGTATGGGGAGATAGGTTTTCTTATCTTTAGTAGGAACACAAAGTATTTCTATGGTAGTTGACAGGAGAAGGAATCTTGAAGCCCATGAGCCACGCCCTTGTACCACATAATGGGCTGTGTCTCCCAGCACCTGTGAGGTTCATACTTGCCAGGAGCATCCACAGCTAACAGAGGAATGACATTAAATTAAAAAAAAAAAAAATTTAAAAACCACCATGACAGGTCATGAGAGAGGTCATCTAGGAAGAAAGAAAAAAAAGTTTTACATTTAGATCTTTAACAATTTCCCCACCCCCTCAGGTTTTTGAAGAAGAGGATCCCCATTTTTCCTTTGCACTAAACCCTGAAAATTATGTAGTCAGCCTTGCCTAGGGAATCATGAAGAATAATAAGTGGTTTGTGCTTTAAGCCACTAAATTTAGATATAGTTGGTGTGTTATGTAGCAAAAGCTGCAGATGAGTTTTGACAAATATATAAACCCCATGCAATTAACACCCCAATAATTATATAGAATGTTTCTACCATCACCAAAAAGTCCTCGTGCCCACCTCCAGTCTGTCTCTTGTCATATATACACACATATTTATGTATTCAAGGTCATCAAATTGATGACTTGTTTAATGGATCACTTTTTTTTTTTGAGATTCACCCATGCTTTTGAGTAGATTTAACAATATCTCCCATCCTACATGTTCTTTTGCACTATTATTTTGCCACTACCTCATCAAGAGATGGAATTTAGTCCTACGTATTCTTGAATCCTGGATGGCCCTGTGACTATTTTGACCAATAGAATAAAGTGACAATGTGCCATTTCTAGGTGTGACTCTTAACTGGCTTGAAGTTTTTGCTTTTTGCCATCTAGAAAGCTGGATATCTGCCTGCAGATGAACAGAATTATAAGATACAAAAAATTATTTAATCTTAGCTCATTGATCATGTATTTGTGAGAAAATTTCTCTGTTTCTTTCATTTCTTGTCTGTATCTGGGCACTTAATTTTTCCCAATACCTGTTTGCCTATCCTTATGGCAGTAATACACTGACTGTCTCAGTTACTGTCATGTTATTAAAATTATTCAAACCAACTTAGATAAGTTTTCCTTGTTCTTTTATTTTCAGAATATTTATACATTATAGCTCCTTTGTGTTTAACTTTAATTTTAAAATTAGATTGTTGATTTATAAAAAGGAAAAGACTTTGAAGATTTGTATTGGATTGTGTTCAAATCTATAGATTGCTTAGGTGAGAGCTGACACTTTAAAAATACTGAGTCTTGTAATCAGTGAATATGACATTCTCCACTTATTTACATCATTTAGATCTTTTTAATTTCTCTTGACAATGTGTTTTAATTTTTAGAGTATAGATCTCCTCACATTAAAAATATATATATATTCCTAGATTAGGTATTTAATTTTTTTGTTAAATAATTTATTTTTGTTTCAGTTTCCAATTCTTTGTTGTATTATATAGAAATTCAAACTATCTAGTATAGTGCCCTCTGCCCTGTGACTTTATTCCATTAACTTTATAATTCTAACATAAATTCCTCAGGAATTTCTGCATATAAAATCATGGCATCTGAAAATGTATATATTTAAGGTTTTTTTTTACCCTAAACTTTAAGCTTTTTATACAAGTAGGATTAGAACTCTGAGAATTTAAGATATTAAGTATATAAGTAGGTATCATAAAAATGATGCTTTACATTTAAAATTTATAGAATGAGAAAATAAGTGAATAGAAATGAAAAATGGTACAGACTTAACTGAAAAATTATCAAATAAAAATTCAAGGAAGAAAACCAAATAGTCATTACAATTAAAAATTAAATGATGGGTGAAATGAAAGATAGAGCTGAATAAATTACTGGGCAACTAGCACAGAGAAGACATTGAAAAAGTTGAAGAACATAAATGATTAAATGGAATAATTGGAGCTATCTCTAAGAGACTGGACAGAAGAGGGAAAAGAGAAGCAATATTTTTCCATGTTTTATTGAGAAACTAAAGTAGAAAAAAAGTTCAAAAACTTATACAGCAAATGCATTCATATGGACATACAGTTTCAACAATTATTTAACATATTCCATAAGTTAATTTCCATGTCTGTGTGTCTCTCTCAATCTTTCTCTCTTTCTATAGGTAAAAAAATTTCAACATAACTTGAATAACAATGACACTTCATAATTCAAGATTCATCTTCTAAGAGTTATTCATTATAAATTAGAAAATATAAGATCATTCCCTGAAATTTCAGATCCAGTGCATATTTAAACTTCCCTATTCCTTCCCTACCAAATATATTTAAATATATTTATAGCTGCTTCTTCATTAAATGATCATATCAAGTTTCAAGAATTACATTGGGATTTTGTGACTCCTTGGTCTCTTTCAATTTAGAATAGTTCTATGATATTCATCCTTCCCCTATGACTTTTTTGACAGAAAGAGGTCAGTGGAGTTTTACAGTATACATTTCACAATCTGGATTTGCCTGTTTATACTTTTATACTTTTATCTGCTTTTTAACTTTTTCTATTAATTATTATTTTCTTTATGCTGGTCATTTTCAAGGTTTGATTAAATATGGGTTATTTCTGGCAATAAGTATTTATAGATAATAATATGTATTTTATAATGCATAACATAATGGGCATCTAAGCCTACTAAAATGAGGAGGCTAAGTTTGATCCTCTGCCCAGCCTCATTAATAACAAGAGAAATATAAACTGAAACCATAATAATATATCAGGGCACATCTGCAAGAATGACTGAAATGAAAAATACTGGAA
The DNA here is from genome assembly GCF_028018385.1 of Neofelis nebulosa. Taxonomy (NCBI): domain Eukaryota; kingdom Metazoa; phylum Chordata; class Mammalia; order Carnivora; family Felidae; genus Neofelis; species Neofelis nebulosa. The sequence continues at coordinate 90,690,926 of NC_080788.1, forward strand.
AAAATAAGTGTTGACAATGATTTGGAGAAAGAGGAACTCTTACATAGTACTGTTACACATATAAATCACTGCAAAGATTTAATAAAATTGTTTAGTTAAATTTAATAACATTAAATGCTTTTCCAATTGCTATCACTTGGTAATTCCACTTCGAAATGACACATGTATACATGAGCACCAGAACCATACTACTAAAAGCGTGGTCTAAAGGTCACTGTCTATCTGCAAACTCCATTCTTATTAATTTGAGTAACGATGCACTAAAAGACATTGGTAAGCATTTTCATATCAGTATTGTTCATAACTCAGGGAACAACCCGAATGTCTACCAGCAGTGGAATCTGAAAAGTAACATGTAGTTTATCTATATGAATGTACAGATGTAGTATATGTAGTTTATCTATAGAACGTTTAGTAGCGATGGATATTCTCCTCTATGACCATATGTACCATCAGAACTGCTGTATGTGAAGCAATATAGCTACATTTCACAAACATAATGTTGAATAAAGAAGTCAGTCACAAAACAACATGTACTCTGTGGTTTGTTAACGTATTTAAAACTGTTTGATCTATGGAATTACAAGTAAGGTCAGGTTTGGGAAAGAGTGATGAGGAGTGAGTGATAGAGACTTTTTTTTTTTAGTTTTAAAAAATTTATTTATCTTGAGAAATACAGAGAGAGAGAGAGAGAGAGAGAGCATAGGAGGAGTAGAGAGAGAGAGGGAGAGAGAGAATCGTAAGCAGACTCCATGCTGCCTGACGTGGGACTCAAACCCACAAACCCATAAGATCATGACCTAAGCAGAAACCAAGTTGCACGCTTTTAACAACTGAGCCACCAAGGTTCCCTGAGACCTTTTTTTTTAAATTGGAATTTTTTTCTTTTATTTCATGTTCTCATTCTTTTTTCAATATGAAGCGTAATTTTTATGATACTGATCTATTGGTTGTAATACCTTAAATTCTCAGTGCTCTAACACTAATATTGTACAATGCTTTGAGTGATGGTATATTTCTCGACTTGCTTGCATAGATGCTTTACTTTCTAGACAATTCATTATGCTGAACACCTTTGAGAATAAAACATTAAAAATTTTAAATAAAGCTCTAAACCAACAACTTTGAAAACAGATGGAGTACCCAACTTCCCAGAAAAAAATATTATTTACCGAAACTTACTCTATAATAAATATAAAATCTTAATAACTTGATGAAAATAGATGTAACAAATTTAATTGTTAAAAATCTAGTCACCATTAAATCCAGCTCTAGATCACTTTTACAGAATTCTTATCACTCAAGAATGCAATAGTTCTAATTAAATTTTGACTCACACTAGGAAAGGCAGGTGGGGAAGAATGTTTCACAGGGAATTTCAACTATAACTGTAATGTTTTACTTCACTAAAAAACTCTAAAAACAAATGACAACATAGTAAGTTTTAATATAGCTCAATTTGGATACACATGAGGATATGCAAATATATTTGAAATATGCTGTAATAACAGTTATGTGCAATAAATGATAGAATAATTTAAGAGATAAATATATTTGGTATTTAAATTGGTTTTATAGATTAATTATAGATTAATTGTAGATTAATTGGTTTTGTAGATTAATTGTAGACTAAATTGGTTTTGTAGATTCCTTTTTTTGAAGTTTATTTAGTTATTTTGAAGAGAGAGAGAGAGAGAGAGAGAGAATCCCAAGCAGGCTCCACACTATCAGCACAGAGCCCAATGTGGTATTCAATTCCACAGACTGTGAGATCATGACCCAAGCCTTAACCAACTGAACCACCCAGGTGCCCCTTATAGTTTATAAAGACTACACTATCCATATTATGTGTCGCCATTACTTTTGCAAGTACAACAATTTTAGATTTACCTAAAATAGAAAACAATGTTATTCACCATCCTTGTTCCTAGAAAGTTATGAAGGGCAATGGACATTTTCCAGTTGACACCTCCTATTTTTAAATGGACTGGCATATTACCTAGGACTCTGAAGAATCCACTTTGATCCAGATAAGAGATGCCAAAAAAATTCTTAGTTCTCAGACTTCCAGTGATTATTTGTAAAATTACATAGTCAGAGTCAGACACTCAACTGACTGAGGCACCCAGGCATCCTTTTTATGGTTGCTTTTAAAAAACTTAAACTTTGTGTTGGCATATGTGGCACACTGCTTAAGAATTATACATTATACTGGTAGCATTATTCATTAAATTGCTTTATTTTACATGTAGTTTTTTTAATGTCACCTTTATTGTATTATGTTTTCTAACATATATTTGTATCTCTTTCTGGAATTTTTACTATGTTTAGTTTATCTATCTACTCCCATGTCAGTATAGACAGTTTTATTATTTTATACCATGTAGATTTTAATGCATGGTAAATTTTCTTTTTAATATTTTTAAAACTTATTTTTAATTTTTTATTCTAAGTGATATTTAAGTCTTGACTAAGTCTGTGAAAACCTCACTGACTTTGGTTAGAATTAATATATAAATTAAATGAGGATAATTGACTTATACAGTTGTTCCATTTAAGAACAAATGTATTCTTTTAGGTAACATACCATATTCTGATGAGACAATATTTAGCCTCGGTCTTTCCTTGTTTTATCTTTTTTTTTTTTTTTGACGTTCATTTATTTTTGAGAGAGACAGAGTGGGAGCGGGGGAGGAGCAGAGAGAGAGAGGGAGACACAGAATCCGAAGCAGGCTCCAGGCTCTGAGCTGTCAGCACAGAGCCCGAAGCGGGGCTTGAACTCACAAACCATGAGATCATGACCTGACCTGAAGTCAGATGCTCATCCGACTGAGCCACCCAGGTGCCCCTCCTTGTTTTATCTTTTAAAAAATATTTTAATATATTTTACATTCTTTTCTTTGTTTTGTGATACATTTCATTAAAATTGTAGCTGATTATAATTAATCCATAAAGTAATTTGAAATTGCCATATTTATTTAGTAAAAGGTCATCTTTCTAAAGTTGTTGACTCATTTGGTTGTATTTGGTTATTTGTATGTCTTCCTTGCAAGTGTATGCTTCTCTTTTTCTTGGTTATAACTACTTTTTATACGATCCTTGCTAAACAATATGCTATCCACAGACCTACGACATTAGAATCACCTAGGAGCTTGTAGAGATGCAGAAACCTAGGTCATATCCCACATCTACTGACTATGAATATGTATTTTAACAAGAACCCAAAGTGATGCATATACCCATTAAAATTTGAGAAGGTTGTATTCGATAGAGCCTTCAGAATAAAATTTCGGTTAGGCTTTCTGCATGCCACCCTCGGATTTACATGTCTTGTTGGTGTCTGCCATTAAACTGGATTTTTTCTTTCTTTTGCCACTTGTTCTCAGATAAATCCTCCTGCTTTCTTTCTGATATCCATAACAGGACACCCCAAGTGTGTGCTTTTTCATCATAGACAAGGCATACAGATGGATTCCTTATTTGCTTTTAGTTTCTTTATGGTCTTGTCCACTTACCCTGGCATACTTTCTTTCAAAGCAGAGAGAAGAGCAGACTGGCCTTTTGCCTTCTTTCATCTTGTTCCTTTCCACATTTAATGGAACAGAAATGACTCTAAATTTTTGGCACAATGATGTCAGTCTTCATAATATCCAGTACATATTTTGTTCTTTTTGTGTAACTTGTTGCTCAACTATATGAGATTCTGCGCATATAAACATCATACTGTTTATTTATTAGGCAATAAATAAATAATTCATTGCTATTTATTATCTGGCAGTTACCCAAATCTTGTATTATGGGTCAAACAAGCAACTAGATACATTTTTGTTTTATTCTATTATATAATTAGGAACTTTGTCATTTGGGTTTGGTCAGATCAATTCAACAATTATGAGTGATATGAAATAAGGCTTTCTGTGAAAAGAAGCCCTAAAATTGTGAGGTGACTGAGGAAGAAAAGATTTTAAGATGATAATTAAGAAGTCAAAGAAAAGTTGCTCACAATCTAAATTGTGGATGTGTGCTAGTACAGAGGTTTATGGAAGGCTCTTACTCCTTTGTGGTAGGAGGCTTGAAATTGTAATAGGTCAATCCCACAATCCCATAGGCACTCTGGAAAAAGTCTGGACATGGAAAGAAGGAAAGAAAGGGAACAGTAAAACCTGTGAGGACAGAGTAGGACCTGTGAGGACAACTGACAATTACTGTTCTACCCTGCACCTTCCTGATGCAGTGTGTGGGATACTGTGAAAATCTGCTGTGTATTCACACATGCATATTCCTGGAGATGGATGAAAGTTGTTACCCCTGGGTCAAACCTTGACAAGTGGAAGATGAAAGTCAGTTAAAAAAAAAAAAGTGTTCCTTATAAACGAAACTTCTATAAAAATGGACAAACTAAGTTTGGGTTTTCTAAGATCAGGTCTTCTCAGTTGATTGTGCATCTCTATCTAAATGCTTTAGCTAGCCATAAAAAATGACAATTTTAATTTTAATTATAACTACCTTAAATAGTATACTTGTCAAGTATACAAAGGGAAGTCGGGTCACTAATTTGTCAGTTTTGTTGTTGTTATCATTGTACTTTTTAACATGTCCTGGTCATGTCCATACCAGAGGCTAGCTCTGATAATTTCTTATGTTCATTTCTTTATCTGCCTGTACTACGACGCATCTTTTAAATACTGCTAAGATGGCTCTATGTCCTGCACTGATATTTTGCTTCTACTCTGAAATCTTGTCAGTGTTGGGGAGGTATTCTCTAGCACATACCATTTATTCTGGTTTACAATCATGACACTATCACACATGTTCCATCACAAATTTGTTCTTTATCATTCTTACGGATCTTTTTCTTTTTTCTACCATGCTTTATCCCTACTCTTTCTGGAACATTTTTTTTAACTGCTCTCAGCTATACCCTATCTTTTCAGGAATGTATTTATTTCCCTATACACTTTGTATGATATCCATCAAACAGGCCCACAGGTCATCAATTTATATTAGAGCAATTTATACCTACAGAGCCAATATTGGTGTTGACATGATGTAAATGAATAATAAAGATAGTGAAATATTTTTTTTTACTTTGTTCTTATAACTTTCTCATCTAAGGAATATGCTTTCGCATTCTGTATTTTTCCAATATGTTAAAAGTCTAGTAGGACCTCATTTCTCAGGAGATGGTATTACCAAGTCCAAATAAAGGCTAGAGTTCAGTAGTGTCTAAGGATATGGATAGCAGATGGCAAATAGCATTCAAAGATCAAGACACAGTTGACATAACTGTAAAAGTCATTACCTGCCTTTGTGAGTCAATCCCAGATTGAAGAATTGGGAATAATCTTGAGTAGTGTTATGTATCTAAAAATTCAGTATCTTCACAGCATATTTCTCAAGTAATGAGTAAGAAGATATTTATTTAACAAAATAAACACACTAAAATTGCTAAAAGTAATTTTCTTAAAATTACTCTATAGAATTAAGCAATTACGTATTTGTTAATATTTAATTCACTAGGTATTGAACCATATTCAAAGTTAGACATCAGGTTATTTTGAATTTTTCTATAGGAATATTTTACACACACATCAAAAAAGCCAACAGGAAGCATAGGAAAAACTAAAAATTTTTAGCAGAGGCTTTTTTATCCATAGCAGCTGTTCCAGGAAGTGACTTGGCTAATATTACTCAATGCAGCAGTAAACTGACTACACTCAGCAATATCTGAAGCAAACATTTAAAGGCTACATGAAACGAATTATTTGTTAATTATGGATATATTTTTCTTATATTCATGAGGAGGATATATACAGACTAAAGCTGTAAATGCCATGTAACTGCTTTCATGCTTAATGTTTACATCTTTTTTCACTTTTGCAATATCGCTCCCTTCTTTCTTTTTCTTCCTACTCAATGGGAGATTTATATTTATACACACTTCGTTTATTTCTAATATCCACCTTTATTTCTGAGTGTGGTGTTAGTGTTAATTTTTCCCATTAAATATAATGTATAATAAATCCATCCAATTTGTAAGAAAGGCTACTATATCATTCCTTGAATTATCTTAGACCCAAGCACGAAAAAATTGATTTTATATAAATTGATCTATATATTATATACATTGATCTATAGGGATCTGGAATCCCTATTCTGTTCTGTCAATACTGTACTTATATCATTATTTATTTATTTTTTTACTGTTTACTTATTTTTTGAGAGAGTGCACAAGCGGAGGAGGGGCAGAGAGAGAGGGAGGCATAGGATCAACGTGAGACTCGAACTCACAAACCGTGATCATGACCTGAGCCAAAATTGGACGCTTAACTGACTAAGCCACCCAGGCACCCCTACTTCATTATTTAGACTGAAATAACTCTTGAAATTAGGCAATAGAAGTCTTACAACTTTGTTCTCCTTTTTAAAAATTGTTCTAGATATGCTATGTCCTTTTGTTTTTCCATAAAATGATGTAGTCAGGATTAATGTCTACATCAAACTTCTGAGATTATGAATGGAAGTGGTTAAGTCTATAGATCAATTTGGCTAGAAATGATATATTTAGAGTATTGATCTTACAATTTAGAAAAGTTGTATATCTCTACATTTATTTAGCTCCTCTTTAATTTATCTCAGCAATATTTATAGATTTTGGTATAAAGTTAGATAATCTCTTCTTTTAATAGGAGTGTTTATTCTATTTTCATGTATGTTTTCACTGATATTATCATATTTAGATCTACCAACTTTTGTCTGTGTATTTTCTATTGTCTATTTTCTATTTTCCATTGATTTTGTCCTGAATAATAACTAAGAGCTAAAATCCTCTTGTTTTCTCAAGTTTTGTTAGCTTTTATTTCATAGGTTTTGAAGCTCTTATCAGATGCATACATGTTTATAATTGTTATGCCTTTCTGATGTTTTATTGTTATCAAATTTCCCACTATACCTGCGTTATACTATTTGCTTAGACTAGTTGACATGTATTAACACAGCTTTGTGGTTTTCCATGTGTTTCTTTTTTAAGTTTTTATTCAAATTCCATTTAGTTAACAAACATAGTGTCATATTAGTTTCAGGTGTATAATGTAGTGATTCAACAATTCCATGCAATATCCGGTGCTCATCACAGCAAGTGCACCCCTTAATCCCCACTGCTATTTAACCCATATCCCCACACCCACCCCTCTGGTAACCTTCAGTTTGTTCTCTTTAGTTAAGAGTTTGTTACTTGGTTTGCTTCTCTCTTTTCTTTCCCTTTGCTCATTTGTTTTGTTTCTTAAATTCCACATATGAGTGAAATCATATGGTGTTTGCCTTTCTCTGACAGACTTATTTCATTCAGCATTATATCCTCTAAGTTCATCCATGTCATTGCAAATGGCAAGATTTCATTCTTTTTGATGGCTGAGTAATACTCCATTGTATATATATAAACCACATCTTTATCCATTCATCAGTTGATGGACACTGGGCTATTTTTTTTCCACATGGTATATCTTTTCTTATTGTTTTACTTTTAAAATAACTGTTTTAAATTTTTTTTAACATTTATTTATTTGTGAGAGACAGAGACAGAGCATGAGCCGGGGAGGGGCAGAAAGATAGAGGGAGACACACAATCTGAAGCAGACTTCAGTCTCTGAGCTGACAGGACACCTCACAAACTGTGAGATCATGACCTGAGCAGAAGTCGGACACTTAACCAACTGAGCCACCCAGGCACCCCTAAAATAATTGTTTTTACCTTAAGTTAGAAACCATTCATTTTTTTTCTGTTTTATCTTTCCTGAAAATTTCCACTTTTAATTGGATTTTTCTTCCATTTTCACTTAAAGAAAAATCAAACCCTATTGGGTTTAGTTTAACCATTTTTGTCTGTTTTCCATTTATCCCATATGTTTTTGGTTCTTATATTTCCTTCCTTCGTGACTTATTGTAGGTGGATGCAATACTCTTTTATTCCCCCTAGGATTTAATTTTATTTACCCAATGGGATTTCAGTTATTCTGCTTTATATAACTTTTAGTGCTTGGAGTAAGGATTAGCCCAAGCATCTTAAACCATCACAAAGGAGATAGAGTTACTCCTGTACCAAATGAGATAAAGTAGAAGTACTCTGCAACACTATATTCACTTCCTCCCTAGTTCTAATTCCCTTACTTTGATATACTTCACATACTGAGCTCTGTAATTCAGTTTTTTTAAAGTTGAAATTACTTGTGTTTCTAACAAATAAATTGGATTTTTAAGAGAAGGATAATCTCTTCATTTTCTCATATTTTAGATTTGTTTCTCTTCATATTTTTACTCTGGATCCAAAATTTTCCTGTTGCTGTTTACCTTTAGTCTGAAAACATATATGCTCTCCTACCAAATTATCATAGTTGTTTCTTATTTGAAGTATCTTCATTTCTCATCTTAAAAATGTTATTTTATTGTCTTCTGGTCCCCTTATTTCTGAAGAAAGGCCAGCTTTACTTTGTGTTGTTAATTTCCTTTAGGTAATACATTGGTATTTTTCTCTGGCTGCATTTAAGTGTTTAATTTTTTTAAATTTTCAACAGTTTGTCTACATTGTTCATAGGTGTGTTCATAATTCTTTGAATTATCATGTTATGAGTCTGTTAAACTTCTTGGAATTGTAAGTTTATACTTTTCCTCAATGGTGAGAGATTTTAAACTATTATTTTTTTTCGGTTGCTTTTGCTTTATTCTCTCTCTCCTTTCCTCCTGTAGCTCTAATTACACATTTGGTATACCACCAGATATTTTCCCACATATGACTCAACACATTATCACTTTATTGCCATCCGTCTTTTTTTTCCATTTGTCATAGCAGATTAGTTTCTATTAATTTATCTTCTAAAGTATATTTCCTTTTAATTTTTCAACATGATGTAAAGCTCATGTAGTAAATTTTAAATCTTAGATATTATAGTTTTTACTTTAAGAATTTGTACTTTTTATAGTTTTTTTTTTTTTTTTTTTTTTTTTTTTTTTGTCTCCCAGGGATTCTTCCCCATCTCTCTACTCATTTTGACAGTATTTTGCTTTAGGTCCTTGAACATGTTTATAACACTGCTTAAAACCACCTTCTGTTAATTCTAACCTCTGTAATTTTTTTCAGCCTCTACTTACTTGTTTTTCTCTTGTCTATTGGTCTATATTTCCTCTTTCTTCATGTTTCTCTTATTTTTAGTTGCATACTCTATATTGTGGATAATGCATTGTAGAGCTCCTAATAATTCTGTTATCTTTCACTGAAGAATTTTTATTCTCATTTTAGTAAATTTTCAACTTTAGCTACACTTAACTTATGAACTCCATCCCTATTCAAAAGTTGCTAACAGGAGCTGAAGTTCCTGCTCAACCTTTTTAATGTCTCCAGTGCATGTGTCTGCTGGAACCCTTGGAGAACCCTCTGCATATGTGTCATTCAGGTGTCTTTCAAGAATTTATGCATAGTTTACACAAACATTTATAAAATCTTCATGCTTCTTCCTATCTTGGGCTCTCCCTCTAAATTTTTACAAGCTATGATAGCCCCAGACTTAATTATATGATCCATGTCTCCCATTACATTTTGTTTAAATTTTACCCACAGCAGATTTTTTTTTTTATTTTATTTTTTTCAATTTACATCCAAATTAGTTAGCATGTAGTGCAATAATAATTTCAGGAGTAGATTCCTTAATGCCCCCTTACCCATTTAGCCCACCCCCCCCCACAACCCTTTCAGTAACCCTCTGTTTGTTCTCCATATTAAAGAGTCTATTATGTTTTGTACCCCTCCCTGTTTTTATATTATTTTTGTTTCCCTTCCCTTATGTTCATCTGTTTTGTCTCTTAAAGTCCTCATATGAGTGAAGTCATATGATATTTGTCTTTCTCTGACTGACTAATTACGCTTAGCATAATACCCTCCAGTTCCATCCACGTATTTGCAAATGGTAAGATTTCACTCATTTTGGTTGCTGAGCAATACTCCATTGTATATATATACCACATCTTCTTTATCCATTCATCCATCGATGGACATTTGGGCTCTTGCCATACATTGGCTATTGTCGATAGTGCTGCTATAAATATTGGGGTGCATATGTCCCTTTGAAACAGCACACCTCTATCCCTTGGATAAATACCTATTAGGGCAATTGCTAGGTCATAGGATAGTTCTATTTTTAATTTTTTGAGGGACCTCCTACTGTTTTCCAGAGTGGCTGCACCAGCTTGCATTCCCACCCATAGCAGATTTTTTTTGTTTGGATTATAGCTACATTAGTCTTCAAAATTTGGAGACTATCCTCAAGTAAAATTCACATAAATGTGGATCTCATATAGTATAGTTTCCATCTCTCATGGATACATCATTCCAATTTTTGCCTGCTTTTGGTCAGTCCCCAGTGCCTTCAAACTTTTTCTTAAATCTGGAATTTACAAATGTTACTTTGACACCAGAACTTGAACTTCTGTTTGTCTGATTTTACTTGAAGACTTCTTTGGGTTTCATTTTCAGGAAGTTAATGTGTGCTTATCTATAAATGGATCAATGGATGTAAAGAATAACTAATCAGATGATCTATAACAAACCAAGTTTTGGGGCTCAGCTTTTTCTGTAGTATCTGAATGTTAGGAGGAGGTTGTAGGCAGATTAAAGAATTTTTGTGTGTGTGTGATAACCCAGAGTTTGCCACAAACTTAACACTGAGAAATGAGTACAGAAGACCAATTTTTCCATAGGTTTTTCCTTTTATCATTGGATTTGAATACATTCCAGGAAATGTATATGGTTAAATTAGGATTATTCAGAATGCCCAATATAAATCTGATATACATATCTAGAAAAAAATATAGTTGATATTATACAGTACTAAAATATTATTTTGATATTAATTTTTGGAATAGAATAAATACTGAATTATAGTACGTATTTTAAAATTAATTTTTATGGAGAAATTATTTTTTTAAGATTTTTTAAGTTTATTTTTATTTACTTTTAGAGAGAGATATTGAGCAAACAGGGGAGGGGCAGAGAGACAAGGGACCAGAATCCCAAGCAGGATCTATGCCGTCAGTGCAGAGCCCCACATGGGGCTCAAACTCATGACCCATGAGATTACAACCTGAGTGGAGATTAAGAGTCGGCAGCTTAACCCACTGGACCACCAGGCACCCCTGGAATAATTATTATAACAGTTACACTGAAGCACATTCATCTTTGCTATATATGAATGACAATGATTAATTATGCAATAAGTAATTATAAACTGTAAGTGTAAACATCTGTATATATTAGAATTAAACTAAGTTAAGTGATTTTGGCATAAACCAGATATTTTATTTTGTATAATGTTTATTTATTTATTTTGAGAGAGAAAGAGTGTTCACGCATGAGTTGGGGGAGAGGAAGAGAGGGAGAGAGAATCCCAAGCAGGCTCCATGCTCAGCATAGAGCCCAATACTACTACATCTTAAATGTAGTACATATCTAAGTACATTTAAGTACTAAATCTGAGGCTTATATGAGAGCCTGCTCATTTCCTCCAGCTTCCCAGGAACCATGCTTAATTACTCACGCAGCTCCAATCACTGTACTGCTTCTTGTCCCTCATCAACCATGTGTGCAACTCCCTCTCAATACCCGAAGGTTCTTTATTTCTATTTTACTGTGCCTATTTCATTCAGTCCTATCCTTTACCTTTGCATTGCCAAACTTCCCTAAAGAGCAATTTTTACCTATTTTTTTCTATATCCTAAGTCTGAATGACATCTCAACCCACTATAGCCTTCCTTTCATACATATTCTTGTATAAAATTATTCTTTAAAAGGTTATTAGTGATCTTCTTAGCTTTGTATCCAATGGTGATGCTTCAAAACTTAACATACTGGGCTTTTCATCTTCATTTGACACTCTTTCACCTTATCATTATTACATTCATCTTTCCCTGTTGACATCTACATATTTCTCAAAGTATTTTCTCTTACTTCTTTAACTTTCCAAGTATTTATTATGTCCATAATTCTCTGTATAAGGAAAACACTTTTGTGTTTCTCCTTTCCCTCAAAGCACAGCATGGTTCACTTCACTTCTTGACCCCAGATATTGGGGTTTTCCATACAGCCAGCAAATCTCTGACATCAGCTGAGATCCTACAATTTAACTCAGTTTTGACACTATCTACCTGCTCCTCCTTCCAGGTGCCGGTTACAAATCTAAGACTGTCTCCTGTAATTCTGACAGACTAGCTATAAATCATAGTTCTTCTGATTCCCTTCTTGGGTTTGATAATTTGCTAGAATGACTCACAAAACTCAGAAAAACATTTGTGCTTACTGATTTATTATATTTAAAAAAGAATATAATAAAGGATACAGATGAACAGCTAGGTGAAGAGATACATAAAGCAAGGTCTGGAAAGCTCCCAGGCATAGGAGCTTCTGTTTCCATGGAGTTTGGGTGCATGACTTTCCCAACATATGAGTGTCTTACCCAATCTGGAAGCTATCCAAACCCTTATTTTAGAGATATTTATGGAGGCTTCATTACAACATGATCCATCATTAACTCACTCTTGAGCCCTTCTTCTCCTCCTGGAGCTTCTAATTATGGCTTGATCTTTCTGGTGACCAGTCCTTATTCTTAATCTATCCAGGAGTCCACTAGAAGTTGCCTCATTAGGACACAAAAGACGTTTCTATCCCCCAGGAAATTACAACAGATTTAGGAGCTCCTTGTCAGAAACCAGGGTCAAAGAGCAGATATTTCAATAAAAGATTCCCTTAGTGCTCTTGTAACCTAGGAAATTTCAAGGGTTTTAGGAGCTCTGTACCAGGAACCAGAAGATCTAAATAGAAAGATAGATAGATAGTAGATAGATAGATAGATGATAGATGATAGATAGATTTTTTCTATTATTTTATACATCTACTATCAATTTACATGCAATTGATTTCAAAATCACTGTATCAATGCAAAATTTCTTCCAAAACTTTAGATAAATCCTGAAGTTCCTGTTGAGTATCTCTGTCTGAAAAAACAAAGAACCTCAAATGGAATGTTTAAAAGTAATTAACTGTCTCCTCCAAATTCTCATTTGTATTTTCTATCTCACTGAATACTACCGATATCCCAACATGCTGTGGAGGTAAAACCTTGGTAGTTTCATTAATCCTTTATCTTTACCCTGTCTACTTAATCTGCAGTAAATTATTAAATTGTGTCAATTTAGCTTCTAAATATTGTTACATTTATCCATATCTCCCCATCCTCTTTGACACCGCTTTAACTTTTTCACCTGGACTATTACAACAATATCCCAACAGATTCTGTGGAGCCCATTTTCTTCATCACCATACTTTTTTTATCTGTTATTTATTTATTTTTATTTGAGTATAGTTGGCACACAATATTAAGTTAGTTTAAGGTGTACAACTTAGTGACAACTTTGGCAAAGTACAACTTTGGCAAAATTACACATTCTGGTATGTTTACCACAAAGTTCTGTTACATCACTATTACAATATCATTGACAATATCCTTTATGCTGTGCCTTTTATTGCTGCCATGTACTTAATAAAGAAAAGAAAGAACTGACTTGCACTGTTTCAATTCAATGGATTGGATTTGACCACACTCTTAATAGATGGAGTTTTCATCATCACCATCATCATCATCATCACCATTTCATTGATTAAAAGCATACTATGTGTCAGGTGTTATAAATAATTTACATAAGTTATACAACCAAGTGGGTCATAATGCACATATTACAGGAAACTAAGTTTTATATTAAGTAACTTGCTAAAAAATAATGAAGTTTGATTAGAAGTTAGTCTCTATGTCATTGTCCTTGTTATCTTCATTTACTTTGTTATAATTTACAGTTATATTCTTTGTTCAATTTTCCTGTTAATTTTTTTACTCTTCCAGGACTGCATAAACAAGAAAACAGTGATCTTATCTGCTTTGACCATGACTATATCCTCAGTGCTTAGACTAAGACCATGCACACGACAGACACTCAATAAACAATAAGGAAACCCAGCAAGGCTAGCTCTGAAGCTTGTGCTTTTATGTTACCTAGTACACTGTGCTGGTCAAATGAATGTAGGTGATTTTCTTTTTGGATGCTCTCTAATCTTTCAAAAGGCTGTATATCTGTTGACCCTGGATGCAGGTACCTAGGACTGGGACTGTTTATTTAGTCCACTCTTGTCACAATATTACTTTTAGAAAACTCTAAAACTCAGAAATTAAAACACTAACCAAATATTCCCATATTCATATATCTGAAGATCAGCTGAAATTCACTGGGCTAGACTAGAGTTAAAGAATTTGGGCTTGAAAACTTCCAAACTCATTCTATGAAGCCAGAATTACATTGATTCCAAAACCAGACAAAGACCCCACTAAATAGGATAACTACAGACTAATTTCCTTAATGAATATGGATGCAAAAATCATCAACAAGATACAAGCCAAACTGGATCCAACAATACATTAAAAGAATTATTCACCATGACCAAGTGGGATTTATATCCAGGATGCAGAGTTGGTCCAATATCCACAAAACAATCAGTGTGATACATTACATCAATAAAAGAAAGGACAAGAACAACATGATCTTCTCATTAGATGCAGAGAACGCATTTGACAAAATACAGAGTTCTTTCTTCATAAAAACCCTCAAGAAAGTAAGAAGGATCATACCTCAAGATCATAAAAGCCATATATGAAAGACCCACTGCTAATATGATCCTCAATGGGGAAAAACTGAGAGCTTTCCCCCTAAGGTCAGGAATAAGACAGGGATGTCCACTCTCACCACTTTTATTCAACATAGTATTCGAAGTCATAGCCTCAGCAATCAGACAACACAAAGGAATAAAAAGCATCCAAATCAACAAGGAAGAAGACAAACTTTCACTCTTTTCAGATGACATGATATTCTATAAGGGAAAACCCAAAAGATTCCACCAAAAAAACTCCTAGAACTGATTCATGAATTCAGAAAAGTACTAGGATATAAAATCGTGCACAGAAATCAGTTACATTCCTAAACATCAATAATGAAGCAACAGAAAGAGAAATAAAGGAATGGATCCCATTTACAATTGCACCAAGACCATAAAATACCTAGGAATAAACCTACCCAAGAGGTGAAAAATCTATACATTGAAAACTATACAAAGCTCATGAAAGAAATTGAAGAAGACATAAAAAATGAAAAAATATTCCATGCTCATGGATTGGAAGAACAAATACTGTTAAAATGTCAATACTACCCAAACCAATCTCCATATTCAATGCAATCCCTATCAAAATAACACCAGCATTCTTCACAGAGATAGCACAATCCTAAAATTTGTATGGAACCGGAAAAGACCCAAATAGCCAAAGCAATTCTGAAAAAGAAAAAGAAAACCAAAGCTGGAGGCATCACGATCCCAGACTTCAAGCTGTATTAAGGAGCTGTAATCGTCAAGACAATATGGTACTGGTACAAAAACAGATCAATGGAACAGAATAGAGAGCCCCAGAAATGGACTCACAAATGTATGGTCAACTAATCTTTGACAAAGCAGGAAATAATATTCAATGGAATGAAGACAGTCTCTTCAGCAAATGGTGCTGGGAAAACTGGACAGCGACATGCAGAAGAATGAACCTGGACCACTTTCTTACACCATACACATAAATAAACTCAAAATGGATGAAAAATCTAAATGTAAGGCAGGAAGCCACCAAAATTCTAAAGGAGAAAGCAGGCAACGATCTCTTTGATCTCAGCCACAGCAACTTCTTACTCAACACGTCTCTGGAGGCAAGGGAAACAAAAGCGAAAATAAACTATTGGGACCTCATCAAAATAAAAATCTGCACAGCGAAGGAAATAATCAGCAAAACTAAAACGCAACTGACAGAATGGAAGAAGACATTTTCAAATGACATATCAGATAAAGAGTATCCAAAATCTATAAAGAACTTAACCAAACTCAACACCTAAAAAACAAATAATCCAGTGAAGAAATGGGCAAAATACATGAATAGACAGACAGTTCTCCAAAGAAAACATCCAGATGGCTAACAGACACATGAAAAAATGCTCAACAACACTCATCCTCAGGGAGAATCAAATTAAAACTACAATGAGATATCACCTCACACCAGTCAATATGGCTAAAATTAACAACTCAGACAACAGATGTTGACGAGGATGCGAAGAAAGAGGATCTCATTTGCACTGCTGGTAGGAATGCAAACTGGTGCAGCCACTCTGGAAAACAGTAGGAGGTACCTCGAAAAATTAAAAATAGAACTACCCTACGACCCAGCAGTTACAGTACTATTTATCCAAGAGATACAGGTGTGTTGTTTTGAAAGAGCACATACACCCCAATGTTCATAGCAGCACCACAGACAATAGCCAAAGTATGGAATGAGCCCAAATGTCCACCGACAGATGAATGAATGAATAAAGAAGATGTGTTATGTATATGCAATGGAGTATTATTCGGCAATCAAAAAGAATTAAATCTTGCCATTTGCAACTACGTGGATGGAACTGGAGGGTATTATGCTAAGTGAAATTAGCCAGTCAGATAAAAACAAATATCATAGGAATTCACTCATATGAGGACTTTAAGACACAAAACAGATGAACATAAGGGAAGGGAAGCAAAAATAATATAAAAACAAGGAGGTGGACAAACGTAAGAGACTCTTAAATACAGATAACAAATTAAGGGTTGCTGGAAGCATTGTGGGTGGGAGAATGGACTAAATGGGTAAGGGGCATTAAGGAAGCACTTGTTGGGATGAGCAATGGGTATTATACATAGGGGATGAATCACTGGAATCTACTCTTAAAATCATTATTGCCCTGTATGGTAACTAACTTGGATGTAAATTAAAACGTTAAGTAAATAAATAAATACATACATATGTACATAACAATTTTAAAAATAAATAATAAATAAAAATAAAGGCTTGGGGCTTTAGCCTCCAGTTTGGTTTCAGATCTGCTCCACATGTTTTCCAATATGTAGTTAAAGATTGAATATACAAATGGACACACACCAGACCATATGTAAAAAGACATCTCTGACCCACAATCTGCAACAACCAGCCCAGGAAACAAATCCATTACCTTCAATAACAAGCCCGGGATGCTAGCCTACTATCTGCAAGTCAGATTATGGGAAGTCCAATCACTGTCTGTAGCAATGACTCTAAGAAGTCAAGCATAACCCTTGTAACAATAAGACCTAAACATCAGGACTTGATTAAATAACTGACAGCTCCCCTAAACTTTGTTCCCACTTCTAGTTAAGATCAACTAGAGAAATCCAGGCATATCTCCTGACCAATCACATAAGATGCCCCACTTCTGGTTAGCCCACTCACAGCTTCATCATGCCAACAGCCTACAACCAAGGGCATATCTGAAGTCTTCCTTTTAGAATGTCCACTATAAAGCTTTCTACTCCCATTTGTAAGAATTTCTCTGTATTCATTTACTAACATTAAGCAACTGATTACTTGTCTAGTTTGTTCTGTGTGTACCTATTTTTTTGAAGTTATATTCATCTTTGTTTTATCTTAGAGAGAGAGAGCAAGAGAGTGTGCAAGTGGGGGAGGAAGGGCAGAGGGAGAGAAAAAATCTTAAGCAGCCTCTATGCTCAGCATGGAGCCCTACACGAGACCTGATCCCACTACCCTGGGATCATGACCTGAGCTGAAATCAAGAGTCAGAGGCTCAACTGAATGAGCCACCCAGGCTCCCGTAAAGTAATATTCATCTTATTGATGATTGAGAGTGCAGCAGCGTATACAATATCAGCAATGTGTGAGCGGATTTTTTTGCAGACACTCAACACAGCTTGTTATCAAACTTTGTGATCTTTAAAAATTTCGATTCGCATTTTTATTATTGGAATGAGGATATATTTAATATATATAACATGTAACATATATAACACATTATATATATGTGTGTATATATATATATATATATATATATTACTGCTTATCGAAAGTAGACATTATTTCTCTGACTTGGAAGAGTTTAAAGCTTAGGACATATAGCCATGGTGTTGTTTGTTTTTTGGAAAGGAACTTTAGATACATTTTAGATTAGCAATTCAATATTTTTCCTTCATACATTTGGAAATACCTTATTTAGAGAGAAAAGTTAAATAATCATAGCTGCTTTTATAAAAACCTATTTTCTTGAATTCCAATGATTTTTTTCAGGATGGTTCTTGCTGAACCTATACTTTGTTCCTTTCCATTAATTTTATACTAACTATGATCATGGAATTTAGGATTTTTAGGTTGATTTTAAAATAATTTGACTTACAATAAGACACAGTCCAAACATCTTTCTAAAAGAAAACATTTTATTGTAAATTACTTGCCTCTCACATCACAACAGATTGAGGTCAAAATGATTCAAATATATCATTTCACTCTTAGTAACAGGGAATTTATGACATATCAGGATCACCATGCTCACTAAGGATGCTAAAATTCCCATTTTTTTAGGTGTGCTTTTTTTTTTCTTTTTGATTGCAGTGGTGCTATAGTATGCTATTTTCTCTGATACTGGTTTTGTCTGATGAAATTTTTGTTATAGGTGAGAGAAGGGAGATCAAGCAAGAAGACAGAAATAGTTCTTTATAGTTTTCAGATAAAATTTCTTTTCACTTAAATTTTCTCAACCACATACATTAATTATAATAATGACATCAATCTCTAAAAGAGTTTGGGAAAGACAATCGCCTAAGTTACTAATAAGCTTTGCCAACACTTGGAATTCTTGGAGGAAAATCATCTAAGAAATAGAAAATACAATTGAACAACAGTGACCACGGCATCAGTAGAAACTTCTCAGTGTTTCTGCAATAAATATGAAGTGAAAAAAGAGATGTTTTTGACCACAAAAGAATGAGAGCATTTATAAGTGGTTTAATGAAATGTAAATTTGAATGGAAGAAAAAAAGAGAAATTAAGTCATCTTACATTACATTCACTGACTCTTGCAAGTTTTGAAATATATTTTTAAGACACATATTTCAGATGTGAAGTTAAATGAGATTTTAATTTTTTCAATAATACTGTATATTGAGAAGGCACCAGGTGTCAGGCAGTGTACCCTGGGGATATCATGAGTAATAAACAGAAAAGCAAAACCCCATGCTGTTACAGAGTTTACATTCTTGAGGGAGAAAATAAATGGCATAAACTAAACAGTTGTCATTAAGTGCAAACTGCTAAGGAGAAACATAAGGAAGAAGGGTAAGAAATGGCAGTGAAGGGTTGTTGACACTTCAGGTAAGGCTTTCTGAGCAGGCGATTTTCAATGAAGAACCGGAAGAAAGTAAGGGAGTCAGCTGCGCAGACATCAAGAATACTCAGAGAGGTGAGAGTAAGAACAAGGATTAAGGCAGATAATGTGCCAGATGTTTTCAAAGAGCAGGAAGAAGAGTGTGGCTAGAAGACAGGATAAACACACAAGGGTCACAGATGAGAACAGATTAAAAACGGAGCCAGATTATGAAAGTCTCTTAGGTCACGGCAGGTGCATTGACCTTCACTCTGAGAAGGGAGAGCCTCAGAGACATAACATAAAAAGATTTATATTTTATGTTCTACTATTTAGATATACCAATAGTGATAAGCAATTATACTTACAAGTGGGACTAAAAGGGAAATGCCTGGGTCATATCAAAATGAAAAAATTCTTTTCAGAGCTCTATGTGATACATAGGTGTTGTTAACATACGAGTTCACAGATAAAAGGATTGGACTAGGAGCGTCTGGGTGGCTCAGTAGGTTAAGTGTCCAACTTTTGATTTCAGCTTAGGTCATGATTTTACGGTTTGTGAGTTTGAGCCACACATGGGACTTTGTGTTGGCAGTGCAGAGCCTGCTTAGGATTCTCTCTCTCTCCCTCTCTCTCTGCCCCTCCTGCACACATTCTGTCTCTCAAAATAAATAAATTAAAAAAAAAAGGATTGGACTACGTTATATCCAGGGCTTTGACTATAGTTCTGTTGTGAACTGGTTTAGGTTTAGGATAATTACCACCCAATCTAAGTCCTAACATGGGAAGTATTGATGTCATGTTAATGGGGAAATGTTCTTATCAAAATCATGGCATTGCAACTAGACCAGGCATTAATCTGTTTTGGATGACTTCTCATTTTTAGTAGAATTTCAATCAATTTTAAAATATCTCATTTTTCAGATGAAAGAAATAACTTTCACTTTCAGAAGTAGCAACAACTCCCTTTATACAAGTGTGAAAGAAACAGTGAGCAATTAAACGTTAGGATAAGTTTTGTCTTTTACAAATATATTGAAAACAATTTTGACTACTTATAAAAATAAGTTTTAGGGAAAAAAACAACCACTGGATTTACAATAAAAATCTTAGGCACAGAATTTAAAAATAATGACTTTTAGATGTGTTAATGTTAAAAAGAAATACTGTAAAATACTAATATTGCTAAAAAGCAATTGGGTAAATAGAACAAAATATATGTGTAAAATAGCACACTTTATTAATTTATTTTGACAAGTATAATTGAGTTTTAACTATTTATGAGTTTTATGAGTTTTCTATATGAGGTAAGGGGACTGTAATGTCATTTTTAAAAACCATGAAATATTTATTATTATCAACTTATGTCAGAATCCCATTACTGAGATTATTCTTGAAAATAATCTTGAAAAATATTCTTGAAAATCCTGAATACCAGATGCATTTGTTAAATATACTGTGCTTGGAGCTTAATTAACCTGGCAGGGATTCAGTATATAATGATCATATGTCTCAACAAGAGGCACAATACTATTTATTAAGACATTTTTCTCTTGTTACCTCAGATTAGAGGAAAAAGATAAATAATTGTATGCTGATATTACACACAATCATTTAACAAAAGTCACTTTACTAAATTTAAGAATCATATGTCAAAAATATCTATACAATCTTATTCTTTTTTTTTTTAATTTTTTTTAACGTTTTTTTTTTTTTTTTTTTGAGACAGAGAGAGACAGAGCATGAACGGGGGAGGGTCAGAGAGAGGGAGACACAGAATCGGAAACAGGCTCCAGGCTCTGAGCTGTCAGCACAGAGCCCGACGCGGGGCTTGAACTCGCAGAGCCCGAGATCATGACCTGAGCCGAAGTCGGCCGCTCAACCGACTGAGCCACCTATACAATCTTATTCTTAAACTATATTGGTAAGCACAATAATTGATCATGAACTCTGTCATGATATTGGACAAAAGATTTGACCAGACTGATAAGTATAATCCAGGATAATTTTGAATATAATATACTGAATACTTCAGTACAATATAGAAAGTAAGAGAAATGGAAGAGAATAAAGAGGTTAAGGAAAATAAAAGGCAATATTATATAGCAAATAGAGTCCAATAATTCCTTAATAGCAAAAGTTAAGAGGCAAATGGTGAAAATTTATTGAAAATAAATTTAAATGAACTAATGACAGAGCTACAAATAAAAGTCAAGCCAATAATATATTTTTAAGTTTACAGGAGATAGAATATACTTTATTCTTGTCTTCAGAGACAATAGAATACTTAATTAAATTAGTTGATAATGTCCTTCTTTGTGTCCCCAGTGAGCTATGTTCTCTATAGCTAGTAAAAAGCCTAAAACATTAAATGGGATTTAGTGAATTGGCTACCACTAAATTATGAGTTTCTTGAGAGTTGAAATTATGTTTTATTTATTTGTTCTAGTGCTTTCTTTAGTGCAGTAATGGCTCATTAAGGAAAGCCTAAAGGACTGGTCTGAATCATTGTCTTCTTTCTTAAGAAGTCACCCATTTTCTCCTGTTCATTTTAGTTGTTTTTTTATCCCCAATGATTCCAATAAAAATGTTACCAAATGGATCATTTTATTATAATTCGGTTATTATTTCTACGTCTACATCTTAATTTGCCATTTGGCATCACTTGCAATAACTTAATATTCCCTTTTAGGATAACTGTTTCTAAGGATTCTTTGGCTTGTAGGTTGACTTTGTTTTTTGTTTTTGTTTTTCCCCAATCTCCATATTTCTTTTATATTGTTTCCTTTGTGACTTCTGTTACTTGCTTTCATTCTCATGTTTTGGAACATATCAGGACTTTGTCCTCTTACATGTTCATCTGAGTTCTCTCCATAAGGGAGCTCATTATCTTTGCAATTAGGAAAAAAAATCTAAATGGGATTCCTGTTTGATTTTGCTCTGAATCCTTCCTTTCTCCTTTACTTCATTTATTACACTCATTCTCACCACCCTGATGGAACCATGCTGGCCAAATAATAGGCCATTAAATATGCCACAAGAGAGACTGCTAGATCGCACCACTATCTATGGTATGTTCTTGTGTTTTTTATTTTTTTTTTCTTTGTATGTATTAAGCATGTAAATCAGTTCTCTGGATTTAGTTAATGCCATGAAATTGGCTCTGGCCAATGAAATATGGGTGGAAGTAATTCATATCATCTTTAGACATGATACTTATAAGCTTTGATATTCCATAGTTTCTTCCCATGTCTTCTGGCCTGAAGCAGAATATAGGGAGAATGTTTAATTCACCAGGGAGTGCTAAATTATACATCCCTTCTACCTAACCATTGTTTGTTGGGGGGGATCATTTGCTGAATTATTGGGGTTCTCATTTTCTGTTTTATTTTTTAATGTTTTATATAGATGAATGCAGTTTATACAGATGAAGACAGTTTGCACTTTTGCATATCTCTGGGAAGAGATGACAATTTTGTTTGTCAGGTTTTTAGTTCAAGAGCATCTCTTTCCTTTAGTGTAGCAAAGTATGATTTCTTTATTGGATAACTATTTGTTCTGGGGAAAATTTGGAGAAAATTTTGGAGAAAATTTGGACTTGAATCCAAACTCTAGCAATAATTTTTGTCCAAAGACACAAATATGCACACTTGGCCCATGAATCCTAATTACCTACAGAAACAACCCAAAATATCTTAGCTTTATATTCACCACAATTTGTCACAAAAACAATATCTTGCCTTCTTACTCTTATCTTCTCAACACCCTGATAGGTCTACACTGTAACCTATAATATGAAAAAAAGATACACTTTTAGTGTTTCTTTACATGTTTAGTTTTCTTTTTTTCTTGTACTGTACTAAGCTATCATTTCTTCATGTTGCTGTTTTCATCTTCACTGCTCATTTTCCTTAGAGGACCTCACGCTTGATTCTATTTTGCTTCTGCCCTTAGGGCAGCATGATTCCAAGGCGATCTTCTCATGCCTCCCATGCACCTTTTAGTCTTTTCTCTGGAGTTAGTGCTCTGACCTAGTAATGAACTTTTTCAGTATTTTAATACATAGGGTGGGTTTTTTTATTCTAGGGATAGATTTGATCAAACTTTATCCTGCTGTCATTCCTTTTGTCCTTTTTTTTATTCTTTGTAGTTTTTCCTCAATGTTTACTTCTTTCTGTGAAGATATGTAGTGGAAATGTAGTATGTAGCTTGCATAGATTGGGTGATATTTTGGATGAGAGTTTTTGACAGGACTTGGTTTTCCAGTTAAACCTTTGAAAGTCCTCTATGAGCTACATATACTAATGTATTTGGCCAACACTAAATTTTCAGTTCTTAAAACAATGTCACGTGGTAAGTCGTGATATACCCATTTTGGATTTAGAGAGATGGTTTCACACCATTGTTGAGGAGAAAAGAACAAAACTAATCCAGGTCTTCACATTTCCTAAATCCATACTTATTCCCTTGTTCTAAACCCTTCCCCAGATATTAATTATATGGTCGCATGTCTGAGTTTTAGCCTTCTCCCTTGCTTCCATCTCAGATAAAATTAAATGCTTTGGTATCCTACTAGGAAGAGACTTTAAACACTTAAAGTTCAAATTGAAAAGTTATTTCAATTGGAGTTGTGCTGAGTTGGGATTTCAGGGTGTACTTAAAATTCTATTTGATATTTGAATAATCTTAGGCAAATATTATTTGATCTCAGTCTCCTAGTGACTATGAGTTTCAAAGTGCTATTCTCATTTCCTCTTATAAATAATGAAAGCTGCAAAAAGAAAACTTGTCATGATACTGCATCCCATAACGTGAGATACGTGATATGTATGTAATGTACAGGGAAAGTAGGGATTTTTCATAACACTTTCAGATGCAAATTTTAGCATGTATGTATGTGTGTGTGTTTGTGCATGTGTGTGTGCGTATACTGCTAAACATAAGAGTTTCAGAGAGAGGCAAAAAGCCATGTGAATAATTTTGCAAGATGAGAATCTTATTATGGTAAATAGTGGAGACTTGGGTTGATATATGTCTTGCATTTGTGACTTCCTTGACAATTTTATTCCCTGTTTCAAGTTCTCATTACCTCTTTTTGATTTTTGCAGTCTCATGAAAACTTTTCCTGAAAATAACCTAATCCTCTTCAGACTTGAATCCAAACTCTACCAATAATTTTTGTCCAAAGACACAAATATGCACATTTGGCCCATGAATCCTCATTACCTACAGAAACAACCCAAAGTATCTTAGCTTTATATTCACCACAATTTGTCACAAAAACAATATCTTGCCTTCTTACTCTTATCTTCTCAACACCCTGATAGGTCTACACTGTAACCTATAATATGATTGGTTCTGTCTTCCATAACCATAAATTTCTGTTTACTTTCTCCTGTGTGTACACTTGGCCAACCTTCCCTGTTTATGCTCAAGCTGTCTCTTCATTCTATCAGGCACTGTAATCAAGAAGAATTTATTAATGTCCAGTTAGAACTAAATTCCCCCTAAAATTCTTTGAAATTCCTAGACTCCCAATGTGCCATGTTCTTTGTGCTGTGGTTATGGTGGTTCTACAATTGTGGTTGATCACACACTTAGTCACATTTTAAAATGCATATTTGGATATGTTTTTTTGGTAATGACTATAATGGATTTACATACATGAATAATTATTAAATATATCCTAAGGCTAGGCATCATGCTAAGCATTCTCACACAATGTTCTATTTAATAACCAGAAACATCAGCTAGTAGGAGAAATTGGCATGCAAGGAAGTTAAAGAGCTGGCTCTTTATTTTCACTAAACTCTTTACTTCAATTTAATGCATCCATCAGTTATAAATGTAAAGAACACAACATAATAGTATTAACATTTCAGGCTTGTTTTTCACCAATAGAAATCAGATATATTTTCATAACACATTACAGATATTGTATGTATTTAAACATATTGTTTACCCTCATCACATCTTCAAAATTATGGTACAGTACTTAACAGATTCACTAATGGTTCTTGTTATTTAACATGTAATAAAGAAAATGCTATAGTATTCTCTTCCAAGTCATTAATTTTTTTAATTATTTATTTATTTTGAGGGGGGGGCACCAGGGGGCAGGGGCAGAGAGAGAGAGGGATAGAGAATCTCAAGCAGGCTCCACAATGTCAGTTGATTCAGAGCTCAAACTCACAAACTGCAAGATTGTGACCTGAGCCAAAATCAAGATTTCAACTCTTAACCAACTGCCTGCTACCCAGACACCCCAAAACAAATATTTTCTTATAACCTGATCTCCATTAAAAGTTTAAAACTATTTTATAATGCATTTAAATATTTTCCTTGAAGTCTTTATTTTTGCTCCTTTTGTATGGACTGCCTTCACTGATTAAAAGACAGTCTATTTATTCTACTTCACCTTTCCTTTTCATCTTGGCTGCTCCCAGTGTTCTTTAATGACACACATTATTAATACTGACAGGAACTTAGACAAATATAAATCGGATGCTCATGTGGAAGATAAATTTGTAAAGTCAAATTATCATTATTTCATAATTTATTACCTGGGTGAAAAGTTTCCACACAACATCTGGTTGATTCTTTGTAACCCAGTTTTAATAATCAAATAGATATTAGCTGCATACTGACTTTTCTGAATATAGATGAGCTATATTATTGATGTGCAAAAGTTAGAAAGCAGAAATAGTTTTAAGGTAAAAAATTTCTGGGCTATAGAAAAGCAAGACAATTAATGATAACGTTCGCTGGTTCGTTGCTTCTTTGGTCAAATAACCTAAGTGTTGTGATTTATTACAGGAAAGTACCAGAGGGGAAATACTTCCATTTTTTTTTTCTCTTGACAAACATCAACTGTTGATAGGGTAGCTGAAGTCACATTTATCAATTTCTACTCTGCTGTGGGAAAATTCTATTGAATTATAAAGTATCAGAGATTTATTAAAACTACTAGAGTCACAGATAGAGGCTTTGAGTAAAAGAAAGTGTGCATTTATCAGTCTTAGTTTACTTTTCTTTGATCTAATTCTCCTGACAACTGGAGTTACTTGATGCCAACCATAATTCTGCCTCCCTTAACTGTAAAGTATAAATCTTTAGAAAAGGCAAGAATAATTCAGTGACATTTAGTCCAGTTACTCGGTCCTGTGTTTCTTGGTCTCAGATCAGTTTTAACTACAGGGTTTTCAGTTTGTTCTTGAAATTTCACCATTTTATTGTCTCACCTCATGAAACTCAATCCAAGTCTCTACTCATTTCACAAGTTTTATTGAAAGAAATTTAAGTTATTCTCTCATGATTGGTTCAGTCTTAATCAGGTATGTGAAAGCAATGAATCCCGGCTTCTTCACTGTGGACCTGTTTGGTTAACCCTGATATCTTCAAATCATCCAGCCAATAGTCTCTCATGGTTATTTTTTTTGGGGGGGGGAGGGGGAGTTTTTAAATAGTTATGAAATAGACATAACATCTAATTTATCATCTTAACCTCTTTGAAGTGTACATTTCAGCCGCAACACATACCTTCACATTGTTGTGAAACCATCACCACTGTCCATTTCCAGAACTTTTTCAGCCTTGCAAACTGCAACTCTGTTCACATCAAAAAATACCTCCTTATTTCCCTGTCTCCCCAGTTCCTGGTAACGATTTTTCTTTTTGTCTCTATGAATTTGACTATTTGACTATGAATATTTTAGGTACCTGCCATAATGACATCATACAGTATTTGACTTCTTGTGATCAGCTTATTTCACTAAGTGTATCTTCAAGGTTAATACATCGTGTAGCACATACCAAAATTTCATTCCGTTTTGAGGTTGAATGATATTACCTCATATGTAATATACCACATATTGTTTATCCATTTATCAATGAACATTCGAGTTGTTTCCACCTTTTGGCTATTGTGAATAATGTTGTTATGAACACTGGTGTGCAAATACCTGTTTGAGTTCCTGCTTTAAATTCTTTTGAGTGTATACTTAAAAGTGGAATTGCTGGTTTATATGATAATTCTGTGCATAGTTTTTTTGAGAACCCACCATATTCATATTGTCTTACACAGAAACTGCATCATTTTATCTTATCATCAGCAATGTACAAGTGTTCCAATTTTTGCACATCCTTGCTAACATTTGTTATTTTCTCTCTCTCTCTCTTTTTGATAATAGCCAGCATAATGGATGTGATGTGGCGACTCATTGTGCTTTTGATTAGCATTCCAAAATGATTGGTAACACAAGTAGTTTTAACTGATTATTACATTTTTTGTTTAGTGTTTAATTAAGCACCAAATTACAGCAACATTTTGATCTCAAAGTATTTTAAGACTTAAATATTCTGCCTAAATCACTGCATAAATGATAGTTATCCATTTAAGGATGAAAACTGGGTATTTATAAGAAGCATATTAATATAAATAATTTTAAATCATATTACTTACCTTCTGGCATTAAGGAAACATGTTGAGACTGTTCTAAAGGTTAACCTGGTAATTACTATATAAATAAATGTATGGTGGAAATAGAAAAGGCCTTGGGATCAAACAGACATGCCTTTAAATTTTCCTCTGGTATTTCCTAAATATAAAGAACTAGGCCAATTATTTAACTATCCTAGTCTTGATTTCCTTAACAGAAAATTAATAAAAATCACTACATAATAAGGGTTGGAGCTGCAATTGTTAGATTTTCTTCAGTAAATATAGAACTCCCTCTTCTTTAGGCAGAATGCACTTTTCCCCTTACTGGTGTTGGGCTTGGTCAGGTGAAATGTTTGGCTAATGAAATATGAGTAGAGGGGCGCCTGGGTGGCGCAGTCGGTTAAGCGTCCGACTTCAGCCAGGTCACGATCTCGCAGTCCGTGAGTTCGAGCCCCGCGTCGGGCTCTGGGCTGATGGCTCGGAGCCTGGAGCCTGTTTCCGATTCTGTGTCTCCCTCTCTCTGCACCTCCCCCGTTCATGCTCTGTCTGTCTCTCTCTGTCCCAAAAATAAATAAAAAACGTTGGAAAAAAAAAAAAAATTTAAATAAAAAAAAAAAAAAAAAAAAAAAAAAAAAGAAATATGAGTAGATACGTTTTAGGCAGGCGTTAGTGTACATGCACAGTTTGGCTTAGCTCTTATGATCATTCCATTTGTTAGGAGAATTTTATAACTCAGTTATCTGCTGGTAGAGAGTTATCTACTGATGAACCCTGAACTAAACTAAGTACTCTGGGTAAAATGATGTGCCCAGGTAGGTTCATCAATTGTAACAAATGTGTCAGTCTGGTAGGGGAAAGTTGATAATATGAAAGCTTATGTGTGTATAGGGGCGGTAGATATATGTGTAATCTCTGTACTTTACCTTCAAATTTGCTATAAACCTAAAATCCTAAAAATAAACTTTGTTTAAAAAATGAACTTGAGGGGCAACTGGATGGCTCAGTCAGTTAAGCATCCGACTCTTGGTTTCAGCTCAGGTTATGATCTTGCAGTTTGAGAATCTGAGCCCCAAATCACCTGACAGTGTGGATCCTGCTTGAGAGTTTAAAGGTACTACATTTTAAATGTAGTATTTCTGGGGGCACTTGGGTGGCTCAGTTGGTTAAGCATCCAGCTTACGCTCAGGTCATGATCTCGAGGTTCACGAGTTTGTGCCCTGTGTCAGCCTTGTGCTAACAACTCAGAGCCTAAAGCCTGCTTCCTTCCGATTCTGTGTCTCCCCACCTCTCTCTCTGCCTCTTCCCTGCTCGCACTCTTTCTCTTTCACTCAAAAATAAACATTTAAAAATAAAAAATAAAAAATAAATAAATAAATAAAAAATAAGTAAAAAATAAATGAAATCTAACTTCCTTTCCTGGTATTGTAACATTTCCACTTTGCCTCAGGACAAAATACAGCAGAATGTCACTTTCTAGCTTTGCAGTGGTTGAAGGAAGCGAGACTATCCTTTCTTTTCCTCTTTCCAATGTAACTTACCACTTCTACGAGAGTCCCCGCCATAAATTTACACACTCTTCCTGACTTCCAAATTTCTTAGGAAAGACACCCTCCCACTTGTACATGAACTGAAACTCATTTTGTTTCCAGTCCTTTCTTTTTCCCACTTTCTTCCTCGCTGTGGAATGATTTGCACTATTTTATTCATCTATGGCTAAGAGTAATATCCCTTCTTTATTCCAGATCTGTTCTACTACATATTTGCTTTCTTAGTTGTAATAGTTGATTGTATCTTATTTTTTTCTTTTGCTAATATTCATTTAAGTTACTACTTATTTTATTAGAGACTTTAATATTAAATATTAAGTTCAAACATTCAGTGATGATTCATAATCAAGTATTTCTACCACTCTATCAAGCTAAGTCTTCATTTTTATAGAAATGTCAAATGTTGCAGCATAAGCCATTTCTTAATCTTTTAATATATCCTACGAAATTTTCCATGGATCTACTCATTGTTCAGTGCTCTCTGATCTGCTTTCTTTTGTACTCTGCTTTTTGGAAAATGCCTGCTTTAGCTGTCTGCATCATCTGGAATGTCTGTCTTGCATGGCTGTCTCAGAACTGTACTATAATAAAGCGGTTGTATAGGCTTTGTATTTGGGAAGGAAAAGTCACTGTAGATAGTCTCAGCTGAAAAAAAAACTGGTTCTCAAATGGGCAGAGATAATTAACTTCATAAAACAACTTTTTAAATACATCCTTCCTGATATAATAGCCCCAGTTTTATTGCTTATCCAGTTTCAGTTCTCCATCCCATAAGCTACCACAGATCAAGAGTAGGCATGCCTTTGGCAATTTGTCTTCAGGAAGTGTACCCTAAGATGATTAGAGCACTTGACAAAATGTTTTGTTGTGTAAATTTTATATCATGTTACTTTAAAATTTTGCATACGTTTGGTTATTAGTACATTTGGCTTTTTTATAGCTTTTTTAAGGTGTTGTTGATACACAATTGTTCGATTTAATGTGTACAATTTAATGTGTTAGGACATGTGCAAACAGCTGTGATATCATCACCACAATCAAGATAAGGCACATCCAATACCTCACAAAGTTTCCTTGTGTCCCCCTGTTGTTTGTTTTGTTCTTTTTATGGTAAAAATACTTCACGTGAGAGCTACCCTCTTAAATTTTGAAGTGCACAATACCATGTCATTAGCCATAAGCATTAGGTTGTGCAACAGGTATCTATAACTTATTCATCTAGCAAATATTTGACTTTTTTAAAGTTTATTTATTTATTTTGAGAGAGAGCATGCAAGCGTGAGTGGGGAAGTGGGGGGAGAGAGAGAGAATCCCAAGCAAGCCTTGTGCATTTGACTCCATCTCAAGAACTATGAGATCATGACCTGAGCAGAAATCAAGAGCTGCATGCTTAACCGCCTGGGCCACCCAGGTGCCCCGGATGTTTGACTGTCTTAAAATAATATGGCAATTTGAAAAAAATGACTAGTTTTTGGCCCATAATTAGCCAGTGATTTTTTTCAGAATCAGCTAGATATAGAACTAATGCCAGTTGGTCACTTTTTTTGTATTATATAGCTAAAAAACCCATTTCAAGGAAAATCAGAGAAAGGCAAAAGATTTTCTGATTCCTACTCATAGCTGAGTACACAGAAAAATAAAAAAGAAATCTATTAAGACATTGATGTTCTAATTAAGTACTGAATTGGAGTTTGATTTTCACAGTGAATTAAACTTTCCCACAAATATAGTGAACCTTCAATCTTTATTCTTCTAATTTAATTGAACAGAAACTAAGGATGCCTGGAGTTAATTTATGAATTACATGTAGATTGGATAAGACAAAAAAACAAGTCAGATTTATGTCAATGTGGCAAAAAAAACCTACTTACTATTTTCTATTATTTTATTATGATTCACATCTCACAACTGAGAAAGTTCAGTTTCATTGAAATTGTCCTATTGTGTATGTACAAAATTCATCACTTATATTTTTTATTCAAGCCATTGATTAAGGAACTCTAGTTCAAGGAGGTGACCTACACATAGCACTTTGTATCCTCTGAAGAGAGACTTTAACCTTCAAATTGTGTAAGTTTACCACATCAAGTGTGAGCAGAGAAAAGGGAGACACTCTAGATTGACATTTCATTATGTAATTTTGAAGGACTGAAAATAACGAGAAAATGCTAAAAATGTCCAAAAAGGGAAATTTATCTTTTACAAATGAATAAGATTAAGACTGGCTTGATAACTGATCAGAAATATTGGAGATAAGTAAACATGAGAGAAAAATCCTTCAAAGTTTGAAATCAATATTATTGTATTGCCATCAAACTATTAGGTAGGTGTGAGATTCAACCAAGAACAGTAAAAAATGACGTTTTCAGGGATAAAATAATTTTGAAAATGTACTACTCATTGTACCTTAAATGACAAAAAGTTAACGAAATGAAAATAAAAATAAAATAAATGAATAATATAAAATGAAATACTTGTATATCTAAAAAATGAGTTCCAAATAAAATGAACCCCAAATTAAAATTATTTAGCACACCTAAAGTCAGTTTGGAAAAATTAAATGGAGTTCCTGGGTTTCAATGGAAATGTCTTCAAAAACAAACAAAAAAATTGAAATGCATTCAATACCATAAATAACTATTTGACTTCAGTATAGCAAATAAGACTTTTGCTTCTTTTCTTCAAAAGAAAAAAAAAAGGCCAGAAATTCAAATGAGAATACAAGGAAAAGCCATACTCAATATCTTTAGCAAATTTATGTTTCAATATTTTATTATTTTTGAATAATTGATTTTTCCATAAAAAATAGAATTTAATTTGACCCATATGCTAACAATAATTGTATAATTGAAACAAAAGTTATGACATTTGCCAATAAAGAATGAAAAGTAAACCTACCCTACTGTATGGAACTTTAGTAAAATATTAAGTTTCCTACAAAAATATAATTCAAGTATGGTTTATATAATTTTCCAAATTTTGAATCAACCTATAGAATATTTATAGAAGAATCGAATATTGTCACGATTGTAACTTAAATATTATCAACTCAGATAGGTAGTACTTAAAATAAGAAGTAGGTAGATGAAAAGAGAGCACAGAGCAGAAAGATATTGGGCTTACACATGTGTTATTCTAGTATGGTGAACACATGAGAGACAAAAGTTGTGCAAGATGTGGAATTTTAAGTGTTTCTGTTAGATCAGGGTTTTGCAGTATCAGTGATACTGATATTTTGGACTGGATAGTTCTTTGTTGTTGTTCTTGGATGTTTAGTAGCATCTCTAGTCTCAAAACACTAGATGCTAGCAATGTCCCCTGCCCAAGTGATGATAATCACTGTCTCCAGGGTGTCTGGGTGGCTCAGTTGGTTAAGCGACTGTCTCTTGATTTTGGCTCAGGTCATGATCTCAAGGTTCATGAGTTTGAGTCCTGCATTGGGCTCTGTGCTGACAGTGCAGACCCTGTTTGGGATTCTCTCTCTCCTTCTCTCTCTGCCCTCCCTGACTTGCACGTGCTCTCTCTCTCTCTCAAAATAAATAAATAATCTTAAAAAAAAAAGATTCTTGGGGCGCCTGGGTGGCCCAGTCGGTTGAGTGTCCGACTTCAGCTCAGGTCGCGATCTCACGGTTCGTGAGTTCGAGCCCCGCGTCAGGCTCTGGGCTGATGGCTCAGAGCATGGAGCCTGCTTCCGATTCTGTGTCTCCCTCTCTCTCTGCCCCTCCCCCATTCATGCTCTGTCTCTCTCTGTCTCGAAATAAATAAACATTAAAAAAAAAAATTAAAAAAAAAAAAAAGATTCTTAAAGAATGTCTCCAGATAACTACCATAGCTTGTCATATAGCTTGAAGTAGCTATGAAAATTAAGCAAGGGGAAAAGAATGAAATAGTGCAAATAAGCTAATCTTCATCTTTCAGCTCATAATATTAATGTGTAATAAGTAAATAAGTTTTAAAAAAGGTATAAGAAAAAACTAAGCTAAAAATTAAAATGGCAACCAATGTTGGTTAATGTTAATTTGATAAATTGAAGGCAATATGTGTTACATACAAGTATGTTAATGAAAAAATAATTGTTGAGAACTATATAAAAAATAGCTCCCGTGTCTATAATTAAGTCCCTTTAAATAATTTCCTGAAAAGGTTTTAACTTTGAAAATCTTTTGAATTAGAGAAAAATGGAATTTTATATTAAGTATTTAAATTATGATCATGGAATATTTCATGAAGTTGCTCAATTTCCTTAAAACAGTACATTATGAAACTAATGTAATATGAAAATTCTTCTTGACTTTGTATTTAAATCTCCACTTACTGCTTTCAATTATAATGTTGAAAGACATATTTTTTATACATAAGGCATCATACCACAAAGCCATGATACATTAAGCTTACTGTGGCAGATATTAATAAACAAATACTAAAATGTATGAAAACTAATTTATAAAAGCACAGGTTTTTGCCTTAATTCTAAAGATTTTAAAATATGTATTCTATTGCCTAGTAATATTTTGATCTATACTCCTCCAAATGCAAGATGAAGGGAAAATCCATAGAAAAGTAAAAACTAAAAGCTAAAAAACTCTGATAATTTACCATTAACACATAATCCTTTCACTAAGTGTATAGAAGCAAACATTGAATATTTATCATGTCATTCTTGTTCATTTAGGGGACTGCATTCTATCTGATGAAAGTTTTGGGATGGGAATATATTCTGAAAACATTTTCCAAATATTATGTCCTTTAAATTATTAATTTTAGTATCTATTTTCTAAATTTTTTTAATGTTTATTTATTTTTGAGAGAGAGGGAGAGAATGACAGAGAGGGAGACACAGAATCTGAAGCAGGCTTCAGGCTCTGAGCTGTCAACAGAGAGCCCCACACAGGGCTCAAACCCACAAACCGTGAGATCATGACCTGAGCCAAAATCAGACCTCAACCGATTTAGCCACCCAGGCACCCCTAGTATCTACTTTCTAAGGTACTCTCTAAAATATCACATGTATGCATTTATAACAAGATAGCATGTAATGTATTTCAGAAAATTTGATTTTTATTATGAAAACTACTTCACTGGTCTTTTGTTCTTTCTACCATGTACATTGTCCTCAATTAGTCAATGATTCACTTTTATTGTATATGGGCAAAATGTTGGGAGGAAAGTTATTCACAACTATATTTAGGTCATTTTTCTGCATAATCAGAAAGATAAGACTAAAGATAACACAGAAGAGGTGGAGAAACAACATAGATGTAAAATATACCACCTATCTTTGATGTTAAAATGTTGGACTAATTTTATATACCAACAGTTAACTACTTTCAATCCTAGTTTATTACACTAATTCAATTAGCACTGTAAATCTTAAATATATATATATATATATATATACATATATATATATATATTTGTGAATAGCCTTTATTTTGTGAAAAAATGTGATTCCTAGGGAAGAATATTATAAAAATATTAAATGGTGACATAAAGTAGGAAATTACACTAACATTTTATCTAATGCTGGTAAGCAGTTCTTTTCTGATTAGATGGTTTCCAAGGAATTTAATTTCATTACTACATAATTATCCCTTATTTATTTTTTACGAGTTCCTTTTTCAGACTTTTGTTGTTTTTGTTTAAGCAACCAGAAACTTTTCAAAAGATATTCACATTCTGTTATTTGTGTTAGGAATATAAATGTAAAATTTTGCCTATTAAATTGAACCATTAAAATGGATCTATATTCAAATATCATTTTTCCCTATAGTTGGTTTAACACCTGTAGACCGGGTGCATTTAATAGGTTATAATACATGTGTTGCAATCGTCCAGTGAAAATGTACCATTATTTTTATTTCAGTAACAAAAAAAACTCAAGTTTTTGAAGGGACGGGGTTATCAGGGCAATAGATATAAATGTATCAATGATTCCTTATAAATAAGGTTTACCTGTAATTTTAAATATATATAGTTACTTACTACAATGCACTTCACTGATATTAAATGGAAAATTTAAGTGAAGAGGGAAACACAGAGGAAGCAGTGTACAGATAATATTTCACTTTCGCCATGTTCTGTTTGAAGCACAATGACACTATCAATACGTCTTCAATACTGATGTCTTCTTTGCCAGCATAGAAAATACAGCGTATTGTAGAACTGTGCCTGCATGCGAACCTGGCCCAATAGAAGAAAGTTTCTTAGTGCCTTAACCTGTGGAGTTAGTCAATGAAAAAAAAATGGAATAAAATAAGCACTCAAAGATAAGTTCATAAATCAGCAAAATGAAGTGAAACATGAGAAAATAAATAGAACAACAAAGCAGTTTTTAAAAATGTAATAAATTGGGGCGCCTGGGTGGCGCAGTCGGTTAAGCGTCCGATTTCAGCCAGGTCACGATCTCGCGGTCCGTGAGTTCGAGCCCCGCGTCAGGCTCTGGGCTGATGGCTCGGAGCCTGGAGCCTGTTTCTGATTCTGTGTCTCCCTCTCTCTCTGCCCCTCCCCCGTTCATGCTCTGTCTCTCTCTGTCCCAAAAATAAATAAAAAACGTTGAAAAAAAATTAAAAAAAAAAAAAAATGTAATAAATTATTGGCAGTACATGAAAAAATATTCTAATTTGAGAAGCAAACTGAAAGTCAAGGAAATTTGATAAAGAAAGAACAACTCTGAGACTTTTTTATGTTGTAGAATGTGAGAAATAAGTTTTAAATATATTCACCATCTTGGCAAAAAAGGTGCATTATTCCCAAGGGGAACAACTGGACTACAATGAGGGCTTCTCTATAAGAGTTGTCAACGCCCAAAGCTTGTGTAAAAATGCTTATAGATCTTAAAGGGAAAAAAAAATGTAGTCAAGAACATTTCATCCAGCCAAGTTTTCATTCAAATGTAAAAACAATAGGCAGACATTCACTAACATAAACACACATATAAACTGTTCTCGAGGAAGATAAGCTTCTTTAGCAATTCAATTGAGCCAAGTAAAGAAATTAAAATAGAAACTTTAAGGAAAAAAATGAGACAAAATGACTGATGACGAACATGGATTGACATGATGAACATACAAATAAATTGAAT
Organism: Neofelis nebulosa; assembly: GCF_028018385.1. Lineage (NCBI taxonomy): Eukaryota > Metazoa > Chordata > Mammalia > Carnivora > Felidae > Neofelis > Neofelis nebulosa. The sequence continues at coordinate 90,727,329 of NC_080788.1, forward strand.
ATTTTTGTCAGTTATGATTAGATAAGGAGTATGAAATACCATAAGCAATATCATTACAAAATAATGACTGACTAATAAAACTGAAATGTGCAGGGAAGGGAGAAAAAAGGGACATGTGAGTGCCAATGCCCTTATGACACATAGCAGGCTATCAGCAGATATTTTAGAAATGATAGGCTATGGTTTTTAAAAGCCCAGAAACCAAACCACAACCTCTCACTGTGTTTCATAGTTCTTTCAAACATTCCATGAAGAGTTTAGAAATAATATTTCCTATAGTGAAGAAACATTCAATTGAGGCAAGAAATTCCCTTAGTTTTATTTCTGGTTTAAAAAAAAAATCATTTAGGATCCTGGAAAGGAACAATGAGATTTCTCCTGAACTTTACCCACAAACCCATTTAAAATTTTGGTACGTACTACATAGAGTTGAACATCTCAGTCTGATAAATGAATGTAACTTTATGTTGTTTATTTTCATGTATAGATCACTAAGCAACAATCATACTTCATGATGAAAATCTAGTAGTGTTCTTACTGCAGTGAGGAGCATACAGTTAATTATTATTAGCAATACAATGCTAAAACCTTTTTGGAAATTCTGATCACTGTAATTAGAAAAGAAAAGTAAAAGTAGCTCTATAGATTTTTAAAATTGGAAGCTAATATATCAGTAGCTGTGGAAGATTTGTCTACCTAGATCTAAGAGATTTAGCTGTGTAAATGTAAAGAATCAATTAAAATGTTCAGAGTGAGGTTAATGACAAAATTTGGACACCAAATCAGTCATTTTCTTACACTTTTTAATGTTGGTAGATTATTACCCATGGATCTATTGCGTTTCTTCACATGTTACACATAGTGGCAATCACTTTTTTGACTATATTTTTAAGGACGTTTGTATAGCAAACAGCTTTGGAAGCCTGAGATAGTGTCTCCTTGTGGTGAACAGACATTTGTTTACTGTCTGGTATAATAAAGAAATGTCTTCCTTCAGCCATTTATAAAAGATTCATAATTCCCTCAGCTCTAAGCTTCTCAGCTGTGGTGTAATCACACTATGTGCACATCTGTCTCTGCTCTACTCTACACACTCATGGAACCTGGTGTCAAGGAGATCTGACTAAAACAGGGACATCAGGCTGCTTGCAGCATCGTGAGTGATAAAGTCCTTTGTCTCTATCCCAGGATACCTGTGTCTTCCATCAGCATACGTGAAATTATGGCAGGCTAATTTGTTACCTGTACGTAGGGTAAATTCTCAGAATTTTCACAATTCTTGACATAAAATAGCCACTGAAAAGATGTAGTAAATGTGACACCTTTAAATAGAGATAAACTCTATGACACATGGAAACGCAATATGTTATATGGGAGACATTTAGAGATTATGAGATAAGTACATTCTTTGGTAAATGATGTTAGGGCATCAGGCTGGGGTGGTGCTACTAAGGAGTAGAGATAATCTCATTCCTTTTTCCAAGATAAATTACAAATGATCAATGTGATTATATAAAACTATAAACATTTATGGCAAGGCAAACACGAACAAGACAAAGGTCCAAGCATAAACAAGTTTAGAATACAAAGAACAACTTGAGAAAGGAAAAAAAAAAGAGTAAGTCAATAAATTATGGTAAATATTCAGGTTTTAAATAAAAAGGCCAAAGAATATTGTAGACAATCCTGGAATATATATATGAATATGATATATATAAGTATATATGCATATATTTATATATATATATATACATATATATATATATATATGAAATGTGCACAAGAGTACCCTCAGCTGGATTTCAGAGAGAATTTAATAAAAGAATATATTCACAAGTATGGCCACATTTAAGGAAGAACAGAAAATGCTAAGTAACCCAAAGACCGGCATTAGGAAGAGACTGTGACCAATCTTGGTTCTGAAAGGTAAAGAAATAATATGTTACTAGTACTAGTGAAGCCAGCTAAGACCTAGACCCATGAAAGAGACAACAGCTGGTCACACTCCTATGGAATGTTCTAATGGCCAACGTGTTTGGCAAGCAGGACAGAGAAGGGCAGTAGAAGGACTTGCAGAGATGGCAAATGAGACTGGCCAGAGCTCTACTCTTCAAAGGCACCCAAACAAAACAAAATATTATTTATCAGGCATCAGTAATTCTATATTTTCAAATGTATAAGGAATTTTACACATATATCTATGGAACCAAAAGCTGATACAAGCTTTCTAGATGACATTCTGATTATTTGTAAAAAAAAAAAAAAAAAAAAAAAAAAAAAAAATACATGGCATATTTTTATTATTTAGCATTAACTTGTTACTATAATCACTAAAATCGCTTCTCGGCCTTTTGACGAAGATCAAGTGTACTATAATCACTAAAAATTTTATCCAATTAATTTTTATATCCAAAATGGCAATTTGGATACATATGTGTATTTCATATATATACTTCATAAATATATATGCTTACATATATATTTTATAAATATATATATGTTTCAGTGTAAAGTGATAATCTGATTGTTTTAACCAGTGAGATGCTTTATTTTTATTAGGAAAAACAAAATATAAAGCAAGTTGATGTTACAGAGAAATTTGAATAAATCAATATTTTGAAGTGCTAGAAATCTGAAATATAATATTAGAACACCCAGTATTAACATTAGGTTTAACACTGGAATACCCCTAAATCCTCCCTTGTTTTATATTTTCTTTGAAAATGTTTATTTTTATATTTATGCAATTAGATTTTCCTAGATGCCTGTAAAATTTAAAGTGTTTTAATTTTATTTCCAAGGAACCTTATTACTCTCCTCCCATACAGTTCATGGAATCCTATCGTTGCTGTTTCGGAGATAGTAAAAAGTTTTTTTTTAAGTCCGAAATTCTTGTATTTTTTCTGTTATAAGTTTTTATTTAATTTTAATCTCAATGTTTAAATATTTACTTTTGCCAGGCAAAGTGTTCTTATGTCTGTGGATAGAGGATGAGAAGCTGAAGAGGCTATTTTAGACATAACTTTCTCTTTAAAAAGCAAGGAGTCTAGCCATTGGTGTAAGTAGACAACTAACTTCTTTAGAAATTTCTCCTTTTCATTATGAATAAGTCAGAAGAATAATTTCTGCTTAGAAATTCCAAGTGTCATATGAAACATAATATCTCTGCAGTGCAGAGTGAAGCAGGGCTCTAGGCAACTTGTCTAATCTTCAACATGTCATAATTCATTTTATATGGAAGGCAGAGGAGTTCTGAAGTGTATACTCTTTGTTTCTCGAAAGATACCATTCATTATTTAATCTGTCCTGTGCATTTTGCATTTTATTACCATTTTTTTTTCTCTTAGGTGCAGGGAGGTGTGTGGTGTTTTTGTTTTGTTTTGTTTTTAACCTAGTGTAACGTTTCAAATATGTGAAATATTATAATTTAGGTTTAGTTCACTGGCAACTTGTGTCCAAGGGCTGGTGCTTTTTCTTTTCACATCACCTCTGTTCCTCTGTCAAGCTCTCTGACCTCAGTTGTGTTACATTAGGGTTAGCTCAGAGTCCTGCTTGTGTTTTGTCCTATGGATGAGAATCCCGGAAATCTTGAGGCCCAGTGGAATTTGTAAGCTCAGAAATGGAGAACGAGTAATGGTTTCTTCATCCAAGAAATGTGTTGCTCACCCTTCCCCACTGTTGGCTTAGTTCCATTGGTCTCCAGGTCCTGGCCAGGGAGGATATTCAGTAGGCCTCCGCTTACTTCTAGTTTTGGGGTGAAAATCCAGCTGCCCTCTACTATCCAACTGATCTACCTTTAAATCACATCCACAGATGTTTCTTCCCCTAATTTACTTCTAGTTATATCATTGTGATACAAATCTTATGCCCTAGTTTCTACAACCCCCCTCTTTTAAAAAAATTTTTCTTAATGTTTATTTTCTGAGAGAGAGAGAGAGAGAGAGACAGAGTGTGAGCAGGGGAGAGGCAGAGAGAGAGAGAGAGAGAGAGAGAGAGAGAGATACAGAATCCCAAGCAGGCTGCAGGCTCTAGCTGTCAGAACAGAGCCTGATGTGGGGCTCAAACCCACAAACTGTGAAATTATGACCTGAGCCAAAGTCAGATGCTCAACTGACTGAGCCACCCAAGCGCCCCTACAATTCCCTGCTTTTTATTTTTAAGACATCATTTTAATGTAAAATTAATTATTAATTAATCCTAATTCATTCTTATTTATTTCCTCTTGGCTCCCAGTTCTGCTCATTCCCCTGGCACCAGGGAATTTTGCTTGCTTGCAGACATGAGGGATTTGGGGGTTCATTTTTAATTTTATTACACAAGGATATCCAAAACCATATGTAAGTTATACATCAGTGTTACTGCTTAAAAAGGACTTGCTCTGAAGATTTACCAAATGGCAGTCATGTTATCTGCTAGCATCAGATGATTATAATTTTTTTTCCTGACATTTGTCTTATTACTCTGATTAACCTCAACGTTCACATTTAAAACTTTGATCTTTAAGTTTCAGTCAGTGGACAGTCCTAAATTTGTAAGTAAAGCATAGATTTTATAGAGCTGAAAATCCAGTACGCACTTTCTCCTGTAATGGGAATTGGCCTGTTGCACAACGAATCCAACTCTGCTGTGAGCGGTCTGTGAAGAGGAGTTCAGCTAGCTTTGCAGGTGGATTTCCTGGATAAAAAAAAGTTTGAGAATCTAAGGAGTTATGCTTCAAAAACTTTTCCAATACACTGTCTACATGGAAGAAGTGGTCTCTCTTACAAGGGCATTGGACGGTTTTAGGTCATGTTTTATACTCCAAATACGGGTCTTTCCTTATCAGTTTATGGATATATATATATATATATATATTATTTTTTTTTTCTGCTGGATTTGTTCTCACCTGCTTCAACTGTGGTATTTCAGTCCTCTGAAGATTTGTTTTCCAGAAAGTAACAGAATAACTACTGTGACATGAAAGAGTTTAAGACTAATATTATAGGTTTAGCAAAGGAGTAAAATATATCAAACTGAGAAAATCTTTTTAAAAATGTTTATTTATTTTGAGAGAGACAGTGCATGTGAGCAACCTTGGTGGGGGGAGCAGAGAGAGAGAATCCGAAGCAGGCTCCACATGGAGCTGCATCTCCCAACTCTGGGATCATGCATGACCTGAGCCGAATCGAGTTGGTCGCCCAATTACTGAGGCACTCAGGTGGCCCTCAAGCTGGAAAAACTTCTAAGTGCTAAACACATGCATACTTTTATTAAAGGAAGAGTGAGCATTTATTATAGTTCAAAGTGATATCTAAGTTCCTGTGAAAACTTATTCAATATTGTCTTATTGAAAGGTCCTATAATTATTAATTCTGAGCATTAACTTAGTAATTTAACTGCTATCACCTGAAAAGAAGTGGATGACTCATAACTGAGGACTGAATTAAAATATTTCTTCAATGGGAGCACCTGGATGGCTCAGTCAGTTGAGCGTCAGACTTCAGCTTAAGTCACAGTTCCTGAGTTTGAGCCCCGCATCAGGCTCATTGCTGTCAGGGCAGAGCCCACTGGGATCCTCTGTCCCCCTTTCCCTTCCCCTCTCCTGCTCTCTCAAAAAATAAAAATAAAAAAATAAGAAACTGTATAAAAAATATTTCTTCAGTGGACAGAATCACACTTAATTTGTAAATTCAATTCACATCTAAGAGCTACCCTTGTGTAGTTACCTGAACATTGTAATATTATGTATCACAGTTCCTGAGCCAGTAACATTGTAGAAGTAGTCCATCTACCTTGAAAAATACCTAATGGAGGTTTCCAATTCGTTTTACTGATTAAAATGGATACTTCAGAAGAATGTTGCATGGTTATCCCAGGTTTGCCTGCACTAGAACACATAGTTGCTCATCCCTAGAGTTACCTTTACTTGTTTTGGAAGCTCAGTCATCCAATGACTTAATGTTTATTTCTTTTTTAAAGTTCTTTTATATTAACATGATACTAATAACCACTTAAAGTATCTGGCTCTACAGCATGTGTTATATTTTCTCCATAAACTCTATTTTGAAGGGCAGAGGTGGAAGTAAAAAACCAGGAGTTTAGCTCCCTTGCTTATGGTGGGGTAACCACAAACAGAAGTATCATTTCATACCCAGATTAAAAGATAGTAACCTTGAACTCACTCCCAATTTGGAGACCCGTATCCCAATTAATGATCTTATTTTTCCAATCTCCATAGTGGCCAGACAGTAAGACACAAGTTTCAAAAAGACTTTAAGATGAGTTTTACCTTTTCGAGTCCTTAAGGTTTCAGTATGGACTAGTTTTATCCATTGGGGGGAAAATGTGCAATAGTTCCCCCTTATTCACAGGGGATATGTTCTAAGAGCCCCAGTGGATGCCTGAAACTGTGGGTAGTACTGAGGCTGATATAAGATGTTTTTCCCCATACATGCATACCTATGCTAAAGTTTAGTTTATAAATAATGCACAGTGAGAGATTAACAACAGCAATAATAAAATAGATTAATTATATGAATATACTACAATAAAAGTTATGTGAACGTGTTCTCTCTTTCTCTCTCAAAATATCCTATTGTACTGTAGTCACTCTCTTTTTGTGATATGAAAGGTGAAATGCCCACGTGATGAGATGAAGTGAGGTGAATAATATTGCCCGTTATTCACATAGCATTCACATAGTATTCACATTACATGAATGCTACATTCATCTAATGAGGAAGCATTAGTCTAGCAATATGTCAGAAGGAGAATCATCTGCTTACAGATCGTGGTTGACCACAGGTAACTGACACTGTGGATAAAAGGAGTACTATTGTATAGAGTTGCAGAGATCATTCTTTACATGCGTGCAGTTTGATTTGTGTGTAATACCTTTCCTTGTCATTTTCTTTATTTTTATAAATATAAATATAAAAATCCCATCTCAAATCCCAAACAAAGAAGATATAATTGTACATATTTGAGCATATATCACTAAAATATTTCTCATGTAAATGTATTCAAATATTTTTTTAATTTTTTTAATGTTTATTTATTTTTGAGAGAGACAGCGACAGAATGCGAGTGGGTTAGGGTCAGAGAGAGAGGGAGACACAGAATCCGAAGCAGGCTCCAGGTTCCAAGCTGTCAGCACACAGCCCCATGCGGGGCTCGAACTCGCGAGCCGCGAGATCATGACCTGGGTGGAAGTCAGCTGCTCAACCGACTGAGCCACCCAGGCGCCCCGTATTCAAATATTTTTAAACAATTTTGCACTGACCAAATTGCATGTACCAATCACTGTTGTCATTTAATCTTTCTGACCAATCAAGTGAAGATACCTCTGAAGATAGTGTTCTTTAGTCTGAAGATGAAGCAGCCTTTCTTCAGACTTGGATTTTTTTTTTTTTTCTTTTTAACCAACAGTAAGTCTAACTATAGAGGAAAGAGTGGAAGCTCTCTCCTTCTTGGATTAACTGAAAGAGAAGGAATGGATGTCATAGCACAGTTATTATCAAAGAAAGTCTCGAAAAAAATTTCATGACTTATATTTTATTCCTTTATTTTGCTGTGAATAGCTAGGGTAATTGCCTCTCAGATATTTCCATGAATGTTTATGCATGGTAAGCTATCTATCCATTATCCATCATATTTTTTAAAGTTTATTCATTTATTTATTTATTTTGAGAGAGAGAGAGAGAGAAAGAAAGGACAAGCAAAGGAGGGGCAGAGAGAGAGGGAGAGAGGGAGAATCTGACACAGAGCTCAATCTCACGACCTTGAGAACATGACCCAAGCCAAAAGTAAGAGTCGGGCGCTCATCTGACTGAGCCACCCAGGCGCCCCTATCATATTTAAAAGTCTCAGTTGAAATATCTAATTTAGCATAGATTTTGTTAGGGTTACCCATAGGGTAACCTCAATGTTGAGCAAGCACATGGCTACCAAGAATAAGCCTATTATTACTCTGCCTCTTCCAATGATTTGCCTATACTATGATGAATTCCTAGTCAGTATGAGTAGGAGGAGGGTGTATGCAATGTCTGGTTTATATATTGATAAGAAAACACCCTATTTCCCAAGTTGTCTTCTCCCTTTACCAGAGGTCACAATGTGGCTATATGGTGAGCCATCTTGGACCAGGTGAATAAAGGAGCATCATGAGGCTGGAGAAGCAAAAAGATAGGAGTGGCCTTGCTCTGCTTCAAGAGCAGACCTGCCATATCAGCTTAGATTTTTATGTGAGACAGAAATGAAGTTCTTAATTGAGCCACTGTGGTTTTGGAACTCTCAGAGCAGCCACAATTATATCCTAACTAATGCAATCCTTAAACTCTTTATGGAATATAACTTTCAGTTCTTGCTCTTAATAAAACCTATGATTTCAGGAAGAGAGAATGTGATAATTCAGTTCAACTGAACTAAAAAGTCAAATTGTAAAGGTGGACATACAATTCAAAATGGAAAAAATAAAAGGAATCTGAGAGATTCAAGAAAGTGAAGAACTATAGAGAATCCACATTTATATTTTAAACTTGGACTGATATCTGGAATTAGGACAGAGCTTTAAGAAATTAATTAATGAAAATTCGGTTTGCAGTTTGGCATTAAATTAAGAAAGATCCACTCCCAATCTCTTATGCTAAATATCACATGCCATCACTAATAGTCATTATACTACAAAGAAATATTAGGCATTATCTACTCATCTAGACTATTAGAGCTAAAAGAGGTCCAGTGGATCACCAAGGGTCATATGCCAATGTGCAGGGGGAAAAAATCAGCTCCTTCTACTTCTGCTTACATATACTTCTAAAGTGCTTACATTTTTGCAAAATGCAAAGACAGTTTTGCCATGTGACAAACCATAATGAGTATAATAAATTAAGCCAGTCTCATTTCAATGAATATATATGCCATATATAGTGAAAGCCAACTACCCTTTTGGAAATATGTAGCTGGACAAGACTCAGTTTTTTTTCTCATTAAATTCATGAAGCAATTTATAAATCTGTAAATATTAATGTAATTCCTATATTGTGTTACCTATCTTTACTGGCATAAGCAGAAAAATTAAGTCTATTTTACTGTCCTGAATTTAAGATAGTCTCTAAATTTATGGAATTATTTCAATGATTATTTGAATATCCAAAATATATCATAAGCTTCCAAACTGATAGTTTTGTAATGCATTATATCATCCAAATCATTCTCTGTGCAGTTTTCTAGGCTTTATGGAGGGGCCTCACTGACCAAAGTGGGGGAAGCTGAATGAAAGCAATATTAGGAGGCCTCAAAATTTAGCCCATGGCCTTTTTTATATGACCTCCATGGTCAGAATATGTTATTATATAACCATAAATTGATAATTGTCAAAAACAATGTTCCATGACAAATTAAAGTTTTATTTTACTCCAATTTCAGTGTCCATAAATAAAATTTTGTTGGAACATGGCCACTCTCCTTCATTTACTTATTGTCAAGGTTGCTTTCACTGTACAATGGCCGACTAGAGTAGTTGAAAGAGAGACCATATTATGGTCTGCAAAACTATTTACTATCTGGCCTTGTAAATATTTCCTGCCCCCTGAAACGTGTCATTTTGGCATATATTTACTTATGTTCTGGGAATTTATACAATAATTTGCTAAAAACAATGTTCTGAGGCTAATTGATTTTAAGACATCTTGAAAAATGCTGTATTATTTGTGTATGTATTATTTGGTCTTCGTACGAATCCTGTGACATTGGCATAATTTGACTTTATCTGTAAGGAAAACTTGTCAAATGGTATACCAAATGTTTGTGGCTAATAAGTGTCAGAGTAGTCATAGTAGCTAGACATCCCTAATCAGAATCCTGTCCCAAATCCTTCAATATGTGTAAAAACAAAACACCGACCATATTATTTTCTGATCTGATTAGTCTCTTATTTTGCCTACCATAATGTGAAAGAATAGGTAAATAGCATCCAAATTTTACTATATAAATTTGCTTCCGGTTAAATAGGAGGATTTACAGAACAATAGAAAAGTTTCTCTTAAACATTTACCAGAAACTGAAGTAACAATTTGGAGACTTTTAAATTATAAATTTATATTCAATATTAAATTATAAATGTCCCTGAATACTTACCATTCTCATATACTTACAACTCAGAACTAAATGGGTCTAATCAGATTATTTTTTCTCTAACAACTGAAACAAACTGAAGAATGTGCAAGGAATGTGAGAGGAAAACTGATGTGAAAAATCTCTACAATGTATTATGTTTTATGTCCAGTCAGTCCAATTATCAGTTTTCTTAATGATCAGAAAAAACAGGTTAGAAGAGACTCTTTATGTGGTAAATTATACCTTTCCATTATTTGTTTTGAGATAAACTATTGCTTTTGTTAATACTTCAAAGAGTTTCTCTACCAGATGCCTTTATAAAACAACACAATTAGAAAAAGAAGTAATTTGGGGCACCTGGGTGGTTCAGTTGGTTAAGTGTCCAACTTCAGCTCAGGGCATGATCTCACAGTCCATGAGTTGGAGCCCCATGTCAGGCTCTGTGTTGACAGCTGAGATCCTGGAGCCTGCTTCTGATTCTGTATATCCTTCTCTCTCTCTGCCCCTCCCCTGCTCACGCTCTCTCTCTCTTTCTCTGTCTCTCTCTCTCTCTCTCAAAAATAAATAAATATTAAAATTTTTTAAATAAAAAATTAATTTATTAATTAAAAAAAAGAAACAGAAGTCATTCATTATGTCGAAACTCAGCTAGCATTATGATACAACTTAATATTTAACAAATTATGTTATTCTGAAACAAGAAACATATGTATCTGTTAGAGTCTCACCAGACTTAAACATGTAAATTTTGTTTCCATTCTAAAGGTACAGCACATAATAAATGTTTTTTTTTTTAAAGTTCTTGGAAGTCAAACATCTAGGTTATATATTGAATAAATTTATGGAAATCTCCAAAATTATAAAGTAGCTATTTATTATCTTGATGAAAGTTTTCCAGAAGGAAAAAAACTCTCTACCATACTTAAATTAATATATAATTAGTATGGCAATTTTTTTTTTCTTTCCCTGATTTTTCATTTTCACCTTTTCTGGTGTTTTGAAGGCATACAAAGATGAAGAAAACTGTTAAATTTGTAATTTCATGAGCTTGGGTTACTCACTAAGCTGTTCAGCTTTGGTAGCTCTGGATACTGTAGAAAACATTCCTCTTTATTTGTTTCCTACAAAAATATTTATTTTCAGGTTTTTAGAAAACCAAAGTACACTACACAATTCAGTTTCAGCTTACACACAAAAAGAAAGACTCATAATGAAAAATTTTTAACTGTTTCATTTTAATGCATTAGGGGAGAAACTGTCTAGTTCTGATTGACTTTTTGGCTATTTTTTTGTTTCAGAATAATACGCTGTGAGAAATGTTCAAGGAAAGATATTTCTCTAAACAGACACATCTATAGACAGATAATTGTATGGATAGATAATAATCACTGAAAGATTAAATATAAAAATAGGGAAATAGAGTGCTATAGTATCAACACATACTTTACAAATAATTCATTTAAAAATTCAGGCTTTACTAAAAATTACATATTCTCTATAATATACCATTCAAATTTATATAATACTGATTTCATAGGAACTATTTTATAATTCTGTAAATTACAGATATCTGGTGGTTATGTAAAACTACTGTTTCTTATAGATAAATTCTTTTCTACATAAATTCTGTCCTTTCTGATGGAGTTTCAGTGGAGTTATTTCTTCTTTGGAAGAATCCAGTTCTGTGTCCATTTTCACACTTATTTAAATATTCCTGTTCTGTAAGTGTATTTCTCAATTCTCCTTTGAACCTGTTAAATTATTTGCTTTACTCCTTCATTATAGTTAAATAAAATATTTAATATATGTTCATTTATAATTTGTACAAGAATTATGATTTTAGTTTATTTTTAAACTGTTAATTAATAGTTTTGAAGGTTTTCCAATGTGATGCCCATTAGATCGCCTAACAGAACTAAGTAAATTTCATTATCAGAGAGGTGAACCTGATGACAATTTAAGGTCCGTTGAGTCTTTTGTTGGGTCCGAGGGAATACAAAAAGTTAAGAGAAATTTACTGACTATGTTTTTTTAATTTTATTTTTCTTTCCTACCACTTTTGCATTATATATTTTGTTTTTAATTTTATATTAGGCTTATTAGCAGCCAATAATCATTGCAAGCAGCAATAGGTGATCAATTGATCTTAAATATGATCATTTGATGATCTCTGACAATTGATTAAAATTTATGGATGTCTATTCTCTGTTGGATGAGAGATTAGGTAGAATCTAGTTTGTAAGGATTTTCCTGTTTGTTTCTTTACCCATTTGGAGCGCTATTTACTGTTCTGTTCACAAGAACTATTTTCGATATCTGGACCAGAGAAGGTTTTTTTGTTGTTGTTTCTGTGTTTATTCGTGATCCATGACTTAAATTTGTTGACACTGTAAACCCCTTTTCTGTGTGTCTGTTTGTTTATATATCTGTAATTCAGCAAGGCTTTTAATTGGATGAATAACATTTTCATAGCTCTGGATATTATTAACAAATTATAGTGTCTCTTAAATTAAAGGAACATGCACAGTGAGGAATGTACTTTGAAGATAACAGTGATAGCAATAACACATCATTTTCAGGGGAAACTACCAATTGGGCATGCAGTGCCAGTAATATGCTGTTAATGGTGCTAGTTTTGGTAGTGTTTTACTTATCACACATCTGCTGTGGTATCTTGATTGAAATTTAATCTCTGACCCTTCATTAATTCAAACCCATTTTCCTACCTCATTTGAGAACCCCTTTTAGCTACAATTAATTTTTTTCATACATTTCCTTCTTGCTTGATTTTTATTTTTTATTTTCCATTTTTATTTTTGGCATTTGTTCATGCTGCCGAAAAACAAATCAATAGGACAGTGGTTAGAATTATGAGCAATATTACCAGATAGGCTTTTGGCAAAAAATGGCAACATTTTGCAAAGAATCCTTTCTATGATTACAAGCTCTCTTTAAAAGCTCTTCAGAATTTCTTTTTGTCTTTGTCTTTCAATAGTTTCTCTATGATGTATCTAGTTATGCTTCTCTTATATTTACCCTATTTGAGATTCATTGGCCTAAATGTGGTTGAAATAGCTGGCAAGACTATTTTCCTTCAGGGTTTTTTACTTTTCCTATTGTTATTCAAGACATAATTTTACAATAATAACCCAAACAATTTTTTGTGAAAGTATGAGTTTGGAAACAAGGCCATGCAAGGATGTTGAGTAGCCTAAGTATTGAACTAAAGCACATGACTACCTGGCTTTTTCAGCTACCCGGCTCCTATGAGCTCTTTCCACCTTAGAGATGTCTCCATGAAAGAAACCCAATGGGAAACAAACTACAGACTTCCTCCTCTGAAGCTAAAAAGTGTCATCTTGCTTTCTCCTAGCCTTCTCAAGCTCATACACTTTTAATATCACATCTAAACCACAGTCCCATGTCCTTTTCTTGGGATTCTGATTATTGTCTTCTGAAGGACTAGTTAATTTTAAATCCCTAAATCTGGGCCTTATCTTTGTAGGATCCCATCACTATGGTTGGGCTAAACATTTGTTTTGAACCGAGATGGTCTGATATGCACAAGACTTCAAGGACTCAAAAGACTAACGTTTTTTTTTTTTTTTTTTTTTTAATGATTATGTCGCTATTGAGAGAAAACTAATTTCCAGTTTAATAGATACAGGAAAGTTTATTAGATGTTTCCAAAAGAGTATGAACCATGAAGTTAACTCATTTTGATTAACCAGTTCACATATTTCCCAATAATGCAATGTGTCATAACAGATAAATCATACACTATTTTTATAATGTTTCTTTCATTTATGGTGATATTTCAAGAAATATATCAAGGTTAACATTTGATTGACCTCTGCTGCTTTGCATGAGTACTCAAAGTCTGAATATCATTATAAAGACAATTTTAAAAGCCTCTTATCTTAGATGCAGAGTGCTGATGTCAATACAGGATACAGCTGAGGGTTCACCTCAGCTATAAAGACCCAAACAAAATTTACCCAAGATGTAACACATCAGAATCTTAAAGCCATGCATTTCAAACTAAAAGTAAAATTACATGGAGGAAAAACAACTCTCAAAAAGATAATTTAACAGCACCTTATTATATCAATATTCCAAATTTGAATTTATCACTAAAATTATTCCGTGTCATTCTCTGTGCGCGTATCAGGAAGTAGACAATGATTTTTTATCTATTGATAATATTAAAATTTATGAACAAGGGAGTTCTTGAAAGTTTCTTTTGCATTGTTTTTATTGAGATGAAACTGACATAATTGTAACCATTAAAATGTTGTTTATTTATTTACTGTCAGAGAGAGTGGAGGATGGGCAGAGGTAGAGGGAGAGAGAAAATCCCAAGCAGGCTCCCTTGCTGTTATCACAGAGCCCGATGTGGGGCTCAATCCCACAAACCCGTGAAATCATGAGTCAAAATCAAGAGTTGGATGCTTAACCGACTGAGCCACCCAGGTGCCCTTAATTATAATCATTTTAAAGTGAACTGTTCAGTAGCTTTTAGTGTGTTCAAAATGATGTGCAATCACCACCTCTCTCTATTTCCAAAACATTTTCATGGCCCCCAAATCCCCCCTTAATGGCTTAACCTATTTTACTTACAGTTGCAAAAAAAATATATATATATGTGGCACTAATTATATAGGAAGGAGCAGGCACTTTCACATCTCTTCCTAGCAAAGCTTGTGTTCACTCAAAGTAAATTCACTCCAGATCTCAGTGTCCATTGCAAGGGGAAAACATATCCAGGTCTGTCCCAGGTATCCAAGTCTGTTGAGAATTTGCACTAACCTCACATGTATTCTCCAAAATAAAACAACACTTGGATGTGCATATGATGTTCTCCTGAGTTTCCACAAAGGCAGAAAATGTTCTTTTAAAAGCAAAATTTATTTGAAAAAGCATTTTCATCTTCTGGGAAATAAATTGATCTCACATAAGGAGGATAATTGTATAGAATTTTATCCAAGGTGTTATAAAACTGTTTTACCTATTATTGTCACAAGTCATAGGTTTAAAAACTATTGGGGGCACCTGGGTGGCTCAGTTGGTTAAGCATCCAACTCTTGGTTTCAGCTCAGGTCATGATCTCATGGTTCACGGGTTCAAGCCCCACATCGGGCTCTGTGCTGACGGCACGGAGTCTGCTTGGGATTCTGTCTCCCTCTCTCTCTGCCCTTCCCCTGCTTGGTCTCTATCTCTCTCTCTCTCTCTCAAAAATAAATAAATAAACATTTAAAAAAGTTTTAAAAAGTATTGCATTGATGATTTAATTTTTACTATATTATGGTGTTTTCATTCAAGGTAAGTCTCCATCAATAGAGACACAGCATAAGATGTGTCCTAACACTAAAAGTAGAAAATGTGGAGATGGGGTTAATACAACACAGGGTATATATTATCTCAGGATACCTTAACACTGCAATAACACAGCGTCATTACTTCCACTTAGCGATGAGGAAACTTAAGCTCAGAAAAGTGCTATGACATGAACAAAGCAGCAAAACCAGTAAATCAAAGAACTGGGATTCAAATCTCTATATAAGTACACGATCCCCAGTTCCTACTTCCTGTAGTATACATATTTTTACCTATCTGTTAGCATAGTCATGGGGGCTATGTAAAGGGGTACCATGTGTATATTTATTTAATGTCTTCTTCCTTTACTTTTATAACATATAAGGATTTTTAACACTACAGGAAAATTAATTAAAATGGCTTATAATATTTAAAGATATATCTAAAAGTATGAAAAAATAACCAGAAAACACCATTTCTTATTCTCTATTTCTTTCCTCCCTTGAAAAACTCTATAATAGGAAAATAAGTTTGA
Source organism: Neofelis nebulosa (assembly GCF_028018385.1). Taxonomy (NCBI): domain Eukaryota; kingdom Metazoa; phylum Chordata; class Mammalia; order Carnivora; family Felidae; genus Neofelis; species Neofelis nebulosa. Next base: position 90,743,275 of record NC_080788.1, read on the forward strand.
GGCTGCACAGTTAACCCTATTGTGTATAAAAGATGGTTTAAATAAAAAGAAACTTTATCAGACTGAAACAATAATTTCAGAAGCATCTTTGGTAATTCCCTCTGATTTTTATATAATCTTTTCTTTCTCAAAATTGACTAAAATTGTATTTAAGACATTTCAACTGGTAACTAAGATTAAATCAATATTTAATAAAACATAATGTATCTTCGTAAACAAAGTATCTAAATACACTGTATACAAAATATAGATCTTCCATTCAACTGGTTTTGAAAGAAATGAAAAGAGTAGAACATTTTTCCTATCCTTTCGCCTGAGAAAACCTAGCAGTGGATGGATACACTTTAAAGTCTGGTATCTTAGGTAACAAAAGAGTAACACTTCATCACTGTCTCAGAGAGAGGGGAGAAAAACAAAATGTATAACCTTTTCGTGATCAATACCTTTGCAAAATACTAATTTTTCTTCTCATGTCATAAATCATGTAAACAGGATGGATTATATTCTTGCTTGTACCATTTATCTACTTAACTCTATAGTCTTTGTTTTGTTTTGTTTTCTTTTCTTTTCATGTGTGAATTGTCTTGGTTTATCCAAGATTTATCCCTCACATATGTTCAACAGGACAAAAAAAATTCTATCACGTTTGGATAAGTTATATTAGAACATATTGAATACTTCAGTTGAACGACAAATTCAGATCATACTGGCAGACAAAGCAAAACTGGGAAAGTATTGAGTTATATAGTGTCAGATAGATGCTCAAAATAGCCAAAGTAAAACCCATGAATCACTAAAACAGTAATTAGTTAAGATTTGTTGTGCACCCACCTAAAAGACAGTTTGTAATCCAAGAACAGTGAAACCAAAATGTGAAATGAGGCTCAGTAGTGTATATGTTATAAAGCAGCTTATGTAGTGAGAAAGCTGTGACTGTTAACCTGTCTCAGTGACTGGCTGCAATGTTACAATTTTCAGTGGTTACCACATATCAACCTCGGGAAATAGTTCAAGTTTTGTTTATCATTTCCAGAAGCACAAGCAAGAAATGATCCAGGTCAAGTTGGCTTTGTAAAATAAGCTAAATTAAGCTTTGTTTGTATGATTAAACTGTGTTTGTCTGTTCAGGAAGTTTTCAAGGCTAGCATCTGTTTCTGATTTTAACAATAGTAGGAGAAGCATTCAGAGACTTGTTTGTAGAAGTATTCATTTATACTGCCATTAAAACCTAAGACAAATTAATAATGCAAATATTTTAAGATAAGACTTACATCATTTTAATTAGAGTTTTTTATAGAAACTTTTTGAGGAATTATTTCATAATACAATTATTTATAATGGTTGGCCTGGTACTTCAATAATAATGAAGTTTAATTTTAACGAAGCCTATATATCTGATATAATAAGCCACAGAGATAACTTTTTTTAACCACAGAGATAACTGAAAGCATGTGGATGAAAAACAGTAAATCTCTCAATGAAATAAAGTTTCCTACGAAACTTTAACATGTCTTGAAATTTACCTACTCCAATAGTAAAGATTCTAACAAGAGACTAAATTATAAGTTCTATGATGTTGTTTACACAAAGAAAAATATGAATTTAAAAGTAGGCCTAGGGGCGCCTGGGTGGCGCAGTCGGTTAAGCGTCCGACTTCAGCCAGGTCACGATCTTGCGGTCTGTGAGTTCGAGCCCCGCGTCGGGCTCTGGGCTGATGGCTCGGAGCCTGTTTCTGATTCTGTGTCTCCCTCTCTCTCTGACCCTCCCCCGCTCATGCTCTGTCTCTCTCTGTCCCAAAAATAAATAAAAAACGTTGAAAAAAAAAATTAAAAAAAAAAAAAAAAAGTAGGCCTAAAAAGAAAGGTAATATTAATTATATATGGAAGAAGCCTACATATTGAGAAGCAGTAACTAAATATACACAAAAATAGACTGCAGAGTTCCCAACACATAAGATCAATATTTTTTTCTCATAAAAGAACTTGAGATTGCCCCACAATGCAACAAAGACTATGGAACAACTTGGAAGTGATTTTGCTTTGGGAGACTTTTAGGGCATATATGAAAATTTGTGTCGGAAAATGACTGCTAATTAAAACCTGTCCCTCTGTCAGGAGGCACCATCACACATTAATAAAAATGATGTAAGTAACCACCATACATTTGATTGTTACAAATGTCCCTGATATGTACATAGAGCCGGTAATCTAACTCTGTGGCATTAATCCTATGACCTTTCAGAAATTTAATTTATTTTCCCTTTAAAAGTTACCCTGCAAGGAAACACCTAATAACTTAGGTTTATTGCATACCTGGACTTTACCTAGATGTCCTCATGTGTGGAGGAAGTCTAACCATAATTTTAGTCTAGTTCGGAGAACAACGAACAATAGTAGCTGTTCAATGAGCTATGAAAATCAATGAGGCAAACTATCTTTTAACTCTAAATTGATTTTCCCTGCCAATTAATTCCTATTTGGTTACTCATTATTAGTCATTTTGCTTAAGTTCTATTACACTTAGTTTGTCACTTTTTCCATGAGTGTCCCAAGTGACAGGAATTGACTTTCTGAAACTGTTATCTTTAAGAATAGTATTACTAAAATATAAAAGAGAAAAAAATAAAGAAGATACTCATGATGATTAAAATTAAAATCTAAATTGTGAAATTTATGGAAACAACATAAAAAATATTGCCTTAAAAACAATTAGTGTGAATAATTTTAGATTTAGCTCTGTTTTTATTAAAAAAGATTGAATACCAAAATATTGTAAACAGATGGCTTAGAAGTGAACATCTGTCTATATTCTAATTTAAATAGTTTACTATCCTAATTTCTGGAAAGAAAAATCTTGTTTTTAAGTTTATTTATTTATTTTGAGGTGGAGAGGGGCAGAGAGAGAAGGAAAGAGAGAATCCCAAGCAGGCTCTGCACTGTCAGCACTGAGCCTGATGCTGGTCTCCTTCTCATGAACCATGAAGTCGAAATCAAGAGTTCATCACTTAACCGACTGAGCCACCCAGGAAGGCCCTGGAAAGAAAAATCTTAACAGTAAAGTTAGGTTTAATTTTATATGACTTTAACCATCATCAAAGAAATAAAAACAATTGTGAATATTAGCAAACAAATTTACAACTTTTATAGGTTAGAAAAATTTGGCACTTTCTTAAAATATTACTCATACAATTATAAAACCCAACAATTGCAGTTTAGGGCATTTATGTCAGAGACCTAAAAACATGACCACACAAAAAATCTATACACAAATGTCCACAACTTTATTTGTAATAATCGATAATTGCAGTCAGTCACAATTTTCTTCAACAGGGAAATGCTAAATTGTGGTACACACATAATCCTGAAATGTACTTGGCAATAAAAAGGGAGGAATTATTGATACACACAACTTCTTGGATGGATCCCAAGAAGATTTTGCTGAATGGAAAAAGAAGATATTTGCAAAAGATTTCATACTGTTTAATACATTTATATTTATATAGCATTTTTGAAGACAAAATTTGGAAGTAGAGGACAGATTAATGATTGCCAAGAATTAGGTATTGGCAGAGATGGGAAGGGAGTGGATATGTTTATAAAGTAGGTCTTTGCTAAGAATACCGATCATGATAGTCGATATACAAACATGTACATGTTAAAAAAATTATATGGAATGCAATAGAGTTACACACATACATGCATATGTGTAAAATGGGGAAATCTGAATAAGATTGGATGATTGTATTGATATCAATATCCTGGTGGTGATACTAAAATACAGTTAGCCAAATTTTACAATTAAGGGAAAATGTGTAAAGTGCACAACAGTTCTATTATTTCCTACAACTTCAAGAGAATTTACAATGATCTCAACACAAATTTCAATTAAAAAATGCAAAATCAAAAGGCATTGAAAATATAGGGAAATAAGTGAGATATAAGTTGTTGCTTATCAGATAGAAAAGGTTAAAATGATTGGCAATGTTTTTTATAGGGAAATGTGTGATGATAGTAACATTTTAGCAATGTATTCTTGTCTATCATTTTGTCAGTAGTTGAAAGGATAATGAAACCTAGTGTTGAGGAAGATGCAGAATATTGATAGTCTTATAAACCATTTGTAAAAAATAAATAAATAAAATAAACCATTTGTGAGAGTAGAAAATAGTAATGGGCTTATCTATACATATATTAGTAATCAAAAGATTAAAATATGTTTGTGGTTTCCTCCATCATTTCCAGCTTTAGGAATCTTAAAAAAGGAAAAAAAGGATATACATATAAGTACATGCCATGCAATTGGGGGTTCAAATATTTGTTGCAGTCTTTCTCCAACAGTACCATATGGAGCCATATGATAATTTCATTTCATATTTAATTGCCTTTAAATATGGTTAAATATTAGCATTTTCGTTATGGTTGGTCATATATAGAATTATAATAATTAAAAATTGAAATACACACAAATTAAATACCTTTCAAGTTGTGTATATACAAATAATATAACAAATGTGTCATGTAATGCTGTATAGACACTTAAAAGAATGACTTACATGAGTTAGAACTTTCTGAACTTTATTAATGAAAATACTCCTAAGATATATTAAGTAAATAAATGAAGTTGCAAAACAGTGCATACGTAATTATCACAAGTAGATTAAAAAAATAAATAAATAAAGACTGGAGATACATGGACCAAACTATTATGAGTAGTTTCCGCTTGGGGCTGAGGAGAATTGTGAGGTCTGAATAAAAGAGTTTTACATTTCATTCCCTCTCCCTCTCTGCTTATTGATTAAATATTTGCAGTCAATGTGATTGAATGCTGTTTACTCTTATACTAATACATATTAATACATTTCCCCTTTACTCAGAAATCGATGTCTGAGTTTAATTTTGAGAGAAAAATTTTAAATATTTATAATGTTATACTATTATAGTTTTCAAAAGCAAAAAAAGAAACTCAATGGGATTCATTAGTTTTATTTGAATCGCTAAGGTGAATTATTTTGAAGCTATAAAAAATCATGTAAAAGAAAAGAATTCTACTGAGTCAAATAAAAGAGAAAAAGCTATAAAATTTTAAAAGCATAACTGATTTTTTTGGAAATATACTCGTGTGTGTGTGTGTTTTGTTTTGTTTTGTTGTAAAGTAGTGAACTCTTACTATGTTTTTGCTACCTAGCCTAAATCCTAAAATAAGACTCTGACCCAATTCTGTAAGTCATAAGTGGCCTGTATACTCCTTTTCTTTTCCTTGATGTTCTAGTCTGTGATCTTGATCTTTTGTTCAATGACACTAAGATGAAAACAATTCTATATATATTATTCAGAGAATCAACCGCAATCTGAAGTCTCGTAAAAGAGATGACTGATACCAGGTGCTGTGGTGCTTGCTGGTGCAGAAGACAGCAGTTTTCCTGTGAAGTTTTCCAAACCAGACTGTGGGGTATGTTCCTAACTATGTTCTTTGAGATATAACCTCTCTCAGTCCCTAACCAATTTCCTGAATTACCAACATTTATGTTGCATTATAATCTCCTCCATATCTTTCCAATAAGATGCTTTCTGCTTAGGTTTTTCAGAATCTGTTCCAGTTGTTTAAAACCAGACCCACCAGAAAGCAAACAAAATGTCCATTTAAAAAAATGACTGGGAGAACTTATAGTAAAATCCTTACAAGAATTCTTGAAGACTCTAGTATGAAGTATTTCGGATTTTGAGGTGTTACTTTGGTTGTAGCTTTTATTTCTTTTTAAGTGTTTTTATTGAATCTACATGTTTTTGAATTTGATTCAAAATATGATTCAACCTATCTATGGCACTACCTAATAGGAATTATTTTCACATTTAAATGTTGCTTTGCTCTTCAATACCTCTTAGAACTCCACCTCCCTGTCTGTCTGTATCTCTCCTTATTTTCTGAGAATACTAGCTGAGAATACTAGTTGTATATTTGGGAATCGGCTAGCTGCTACTAATGAAAAAAAAATCTCTTTGGCTTAAAACAACAGAAGTTTACTTCCTGTTCATCTTATGATGTCCAGGTCAATTAGGCTGAATATAATCCATGAAGTACTCATGCCGATGGATGTTCCATCTCAACAGGGCTACCACAGCAGGGGAAGAGAAAATAGGAAATTAAACTTTCATTTATTTTGAGTGGACAGATAAAATTACATGGCCAAAGCTCACTCATAGTGGATAGAAAAGTGTAATAATTCCCCTAGTTCTCCAGAAGAAAACTGATATTCCTTTAGAAAAAGTTTTAATGTATGCCATGTTAGACAATTGCAGAATTAACCACTAAATTTCCTAACAGGTTATAATTATATTCATACAATGATTAGAAATTCCCAAATCATTAGTTTGCTTTGATAGATAAGTGTAAGTCTAACTTGATCTAATACAACTTTCTTGGATTTTGATAGGCTGGAGAGTAAAGATTTGAACTACTTGGTGGCATAATTTCTCTTTGTTGCTGTAAAGAATAACTGGTTTGTTTACAAATATCATAACTTAGGATGTAGAATGTATTTCACATATGTCTGTTTCTTTCAGAATATTATTTTCGAATGTGAAGTGAGTTTTCTGAGACTTGAAATCATCTCTGAGGCAAGGCATACCTGATGTAATGATTCTCTCTATTTGAAGTCACTGGTTCAGTTAAAGTCATTCTAAAATTTGGCTTTTCGATTTATGTAGGTATAGGCTTCAATTGTCTCCGTGAAGAAGATAAAAGTAAAGTTTAACAACACCACTTGCCTCAGAATAGGACTATGCTACAGTAAATATGTTTATGAACAAATGAATTCACAAACCCCAAAAGAGAGTTTATCATATTTCAAGCTTAATCTGCTAGTATTTGCTAATAACAAGACTGCATTCTTACCAACATAACTATATTGTCACTTCACAAAGAGGTATGGTATTTTCTCTTCAAATTCTCTTCAAATTATTCTTCTCCCCTCACTTTCCATATTTAGTTTTATTATATTCTAAGGATGTGTGACTCCTGAGGAAAATTATGTGCATGTCTACATATTGTGTATATGTATGATACAATATGTGTGCGTCTGTGTGTGTTTGTATGTATATACAAAATATGGAGGTCAGAGGCACTTGGATGGCTCGGGCGGCTGAGTGTCAGACTCTTGATTTCGGCTCAGGTCACGATCCCAGGGTTGGGGGATTGAGCCCTATGGTAGGCTCTGCACTGAGTGTGGAGCCTGCTTAAAGATTTTCTCTGTCACTATGCCCTTCTCCTCTGCTCACTCTCTCTCTCTCTCTCTCAAGTTAAAAAAAAAAATGTGGAGGTCATAGTTACAAAAATGTATGAATTTCTCTGGTATATGTAAGTATGTGTTATAATCTTTTTAGAAATAATTAACACTTCAGTGATACCTCAGATATGATTTACTGAATATGACATTATCTCTTTTTCAAGGATCTAATTAATTGGGCCTTGAGTAAGTAAATAGTTTAGCTGAAAGATTATATATATTTACATACATATATGTGTGTGTGTACATATATATGTGTATATATATATATATATATATATATATAAGTTGATATGATTTTTGTTTGTAAATCCAAAAAATGCATTCTCAATATCACTTTTATTCTAATGAGAACCTTCAGCTGGATTGAATACTTTGAGAAAGACTATCTGAGCAATTAGTTTGGTGGATAAAAGCCAAATCTTAGCTACATGCTTCAAGTGTTTAACTAACATTATTGTAGTAGACTACATACACATTTAAATTTTATTTCACCGTAGTGACATTGGGCAACATAACTAAAAATAATTTCTCTTATATGAACTTATTTTACATAAGCATCCATAGAAATTGTTCTTTAATGCATTCCCTACATAATGCCTCACAAGTCTGTTCCAATGGAACAGAGCAATATTTTTAAACCACAGAAAAATTAAAGTATAAAATTGATCTAAAAACATCCAAATGTCATCTATATATTACAATATTGAACAGGGAGAGGGAAGGGTGGGCATAAACCAACAAGCTTTGGCCTCAATCTCATTGAGTCTCAAAAAATTCTCTATGGAAATTCTCAACTTTAGCTTTATGTCAAGTAGATTTTTAAAATTTACAGTTTTTTAGAATGATTATGTGATGGGCAAGTACAATAACAATATTTAATGTTTCAATGTTATAATTTGATAAATAATAAACTAGTATTAATACAAATATAGAAATATTTATGTATCATTTGTCATTAGATTTCAAATTAAATTTTATATTTCTGGGATGAACCACACCTGGTCACAGTGTATTATTCTTTTTTATTATAAAAGAAAGTAGATGTTCCTGAACATTGTTCATTAGTTAAGAGGTTACAGATGGCATTGCCTAAGCCATATGCTGGTTTTAAATGGGCTTATAGTTCTTTGTTACCTAAATTCATTTATTAAAAGGACAATATAGAAAAATGGATAAGCAGTGGAAGGGAGATAGAGGAAAAAGAAGAAATTTGAGACATTTTCATCTTCTGAGTAATGTGTTCTTAAGGGAACAGTCTCAATTGGAATCCAACTTTGAGGTTGCAGGACTGGTGGGGAGGTGGCTAAGGATGCATGGTTGACAGGAGCAGGCCAGTAAGTATGATTTCAGGAGTGTTGGTTTAGCTCCTGTGGTATTTGAAACAGTTGATCCCTCCTTTTCCTTGGAAAATTTTTCCTCTTTCTCAGTCTTCCTGGCACTACTTTATTCTGGTTTTCCTACTGCCCTGGCTGCTGGTTCTCAGTCTCCTTTGATGGATCCTTATTCCTAAATGTTAGAGTTAATTTATGTATTTTCGTTGCTGTATGTGAAATAGAGCAGCATTTCAAACTCTTAAGGATTATTGTATTTCTTTTCCTATATCTTATAAATGTACCCACTTGTTAAATTAGGCCATAATTTTTTTTTTAAGTTGTGATATTTAGAGAGGGAGAGAGAGAATCGTAAACAGGCTCCACACTGTCAGCACAGAGCCGGATGCAGGGGTTCAATCTTGATCTCATGAATCCTGAGATCATGACCTGAGTAGAGATCAAGCACTGGACACTTAACCAACTGAGCCACCCAGGTGCCCCCATAATTGGTTTTTGTCTGATGACAATAGTGAACTCTCTTTAATATGAAGTGCATTAGGCTGCTTGTGGAATATAAGTTGCTTTTCTCCTAAATTTTTTTCTCCAGTTGACCCTCTAGGTAAAATTATCCACAGAATAAAAGTATTCAAAATATGTTTCCTGGTCATAATAGAATTCAATTAGAAATTGATAACAAAAAGATCTCTGGTAATTGACTAAATATTTAGAAACTAAGTAACAAACTTATAAATAACTCATGACTCAACAAAGATAATAAAAGAGAAATAGAAAAGTATTTAGCCAAAAGAAAAAAAAAAAAACATAACAAAATGAAAAAGAAAATATAATCATATGACCAACTCTACTGATACATAAAAAGTATTTGACAAAATCCATATTCATTTGTGATTTAAAAAAGAAAAACATTAGTTAATCTCTTCAATCAAATAAAGATATAAATATGAAAATTATATGTATTCAGTTAATTTTTGACAAAATTGCAAAGGCAATTCAATGAAGAAAGGATAATCTTTCAAAAACGGTGTTAGATTGATTGCACATCATTTTGAGACAAAATTAACTCTCATACATTACACCATGAGGAAAATTAACTCAAAATGAGCTGGAGATTAAAGGGAAACCTAAACTATAAGACATCTCAAAAAAGGAAAAAGAGGAAAAAATCTTAGTGATCTTGGGTTGGGCAAAAATTTCATGTCCAAAATCTTTTGGACGTGATGTACTTATTTTTTCAATTGTGGTGATGGTTCTGTGAGTATATAAATATGCCCAAACTTATATAATCAAATCATACTCAGCTTATTTAATGACTTGAGGTCATTTATACCTCAAGAAGAATATTATTCTGAGATGGTCCCTACAATAAGTCCTGTGGGTGGGGGGGGAGGAAAAAAACAGCTTCTATGTGAGAATAAATAACACGCTGGCAACTACTGGGATTTTTCAGGGGTGTGGTAAATCATGTTTTTAAGACCTAGTGAACAGACAGGATTTAGTAGATTTATAATAATGTTACTTCACGTTTGTTGCTTAAGACCTAAATTTTGAATAATATCCTGATATATACAAAACCAAAATTAGAGCTACCAGCTTGGAAAAGAATATTTCTGTGCTTCAATTGAGGAATGTAGTCTGAGAGAAGAAATCTGGTTAGCTGTGATTTTTAATGTTTAAAATTCTTTTTAACTTTTATTCGTTTTTGAGAGACAGAGAGACAGAATGTGAGTGGGGGAGGGGAGGAAGAGAGAGGGAGACACAGAATCTGAAGCAGGCTCCAGGCTCTGAGCTGTCAGCACAGAGCTCAATGTGGGACTCAAACTCACAGACCACAAGATCATGACCTGAGCCAAAGTCGGACATTTAACTGACTGAGCCACCAGGTGCTCCTGTGATTTTTAATATTTTAAAAGGAACATGGAAATATCATCAATTGAAATATTCTTTGGAAACATAGCAAGCTTTGTCACTTTGGCTATAGTGGTGAAAAACCTCTGAAAATTAAAAAATATATATATTTTCTCAGATGGAGGCCCAAGTGATCTAGTTTTTTTTTTTTACTTCCGCCTTATATTAATGTAGCTTTAGAGTACATCTGCTCTAATTTATACACACATACACACACAAAAAATCTACAGATAGAATTCCTATATAAAATGGATCTGAGTAGCAGTTCCTAAATTTTTTTTATTATTACCTTGCACTGAAATGTACATGAAGAAACATAAAATAAAAAGTCAAAAGTAAAACTCACAGTTGAGCCTGTTACCTAAACCATTTCCCTATCTTTCCTGCTCTATTGTGAATAGTGCAAAATTACCAGAATGAAAAACAGTGGAAAGTTGCTATCTCAGAGCCTCTTAACATGGTTCAAAAACAAAAAGGATGTACAAATAAGAAAACCAATTCCTTTTTGGCAGGTACTAATTATTATTTTTTTAAGGAAGAAAAGATTACTTTCCTAATATGAAGAGTGCTCCCCTTTTCTTTATGTACTTTCCAGCAGATAGATAAACAGAAAAACGACTGGCAGGTTTGTCCTGGGAAATTTGAGTTTGGGGAGCTAACTGTGTATAAGTATCATTAGGTAAAAGCAAATTAAAAATAAGAGATTATAGATTTCCAATCCAATCTCTGAGTCAGAAAGCCAACCAGGAAGTATGAAAACAAAACAGTCTCGTCTCTGTCCTGTGAAACCACAGGACACGGCTTGCAAATCTTCATTGTGGGGAGTCAGTTCTCCGTGGGACTCTCACGTTTCTGCCCACCATAGCAGAGACACTGATGTCCCTTTGCTACAGACCACTTTTCCAAGGGTGTTTGTAAAACAAGCAGCCCTGGGAGAGAGAGTTTTTCTTTGCTACAGAGGGTCGGTTGTTTACTATTGTTACAGTTACAATAAAGATGTTTGTTAGTTTGTTTTTCTGGAGCAAATGTTGGGCAGGTTTGCTTCCATCTCATTATAAGAGACTAGAATTTCCTAATTTTAGGGTTCATCTGCTATGTTACACACCAACTGTGTACACACATCCATCCAGGCTCACTGGGGATTTGGGGACCATGGGAAATGGGCATGAACTTGAAGCTCCTGCTGCCTGCTGTATATTAATAGACTTTTATCTCTGACCCAGGAGTCTTCTGTTTTCTGTCAGCTTGCATGAAACTCTAACAGCCTGCCTCACTAGTTTGCAAATAGGGTAAAATTCAGACTCTTCAGAGTTCTTGATATGCTTAACATGGGTATATCCATTAGAACCTCTTTCATATGGTTGTGGATATGGAAGGAGATTTAATCTACAGATAAAGAGAGCAAAACCAGGCCAAAAGGCGATGAGCACAATGTAGGATTTATAGTCATTGATCTTTATTCCAAGTAAAACAAAACAGGAAAAGACATATACGTACATGTGTAATATATAGGGGTTATAAAATACTTTCAAAGAAATATCTTAAAATATTAAAATAACACATATTTCTGAGAAGTATTACTGCCAGAAAATTCTGAATAATTATTTTCATATTCTTTTTGTGTCTTAATATAAAACATCTTCTATACTCAAATATTTTATTATTTTTTAAATACTTATTTATTTATTTTTGAGAGAAACAGAGAGCATCAGAGGGGGAGGAGTGGAGAGAAAGGGAGACAGAGAATCCCGAACAGGTTCCGTGCTGTCACTGCAGAGCCAGATACAGGGCTCAAACTCACCAGTTGTGACGTCATGACCTAAGCTGATTCCAAGAGTCCAGTGCTTAACTGACTAAGCCACTCAGGTGCCCCGTATACACAAATACTTTAAAAATTGCTACTTACACTCATATGTTTATTATGTGAATTTATAACTGAAGATGTATTCCCATAGAACAAATGTTAAGAATTGAGAAATAGAGACTTCATTGTATAGTAGGACATAGTAGAGTTATTGATACAAATGTATGTGATAATATCAGTCAATTTGCTAAAGATGCCCAATGATTCAATATAGCTTAGCATTATGATACTGGAAGAAGCAGCTTTATAATTCAAACAAAATGAAACTGTAAGGCAATGGAGATATTAAGTGTTGAAATCAGATATCCTACTTTTGAATATCAGAATTTCCTATCTGTGAAACCATGACAGGTTATGTAATCTATCTGACACTTACTAACCTCAAATATAAAGGATTGTGTGGGAAACAAATTGACAGTAAACAGTTTCAAACAGTTTTTGTTTGAACCAAAGTTGAGACAGATTTTAGAATGTATTTATTAGAAAATAAAATTTCTGAAGGGAGTGGGTTTTCTCTTGAGAGTGGATTTTCACTTTGGTGCCAGCTTAACACCATATAATCACAAAGGGAATTCTGGAATGTTAAAAAAATATACTTTGCATTGTTGGGATAAACCTCAATTAGTAATGACATTATTATTTTTATATTTTTGAATCAATATGCTAACATTTGGTTAAGAATTTTTGCATCTATGTTTATGAGGGGTTTTTATCTGTAGTTATCCTTTCTTGATTTTTCTTTTTTACTTTTAATTTTGGTATGAGGACAATGCTTCCTCATAGAATATATTAGTGATTGTTCCTTCTCTTATTTCTGAAATAATTATGTGAAATTGGTATGATTTCTTCCTTTAATGCTTGGAAGAATACTCAAGTGAAGCAATGTGGGACTGAAGTTTTTGTGGGTATGTTTTAAACTACAATTCCAGTATTTTTTTTTTTTTTTTTACAGATATAGGGCTATTGAGTTATCTATTTCTCCTAGTGTGAGCTTTCACAGTAGGTCTCATTCAAGGATTTTCCTTTTTATCTAATTCACTGAATTTATTGTTCTAAATTGGTGTCAAGTATAAACATATTATTCTTTAATTATCATATATGTGATTTCACTCATCTTATTTTTGATAATGGTAATAAGATTATTTATGTTTATTGATTGATTGTCTGGTATGAGTGGAGGTTCTCACTGGCAGAGGGAAGAGGCAACTTTGCCTCTTTGGGGACATTTGGCAGTGTTTGAATGTTTGCAGATGCTCTTTTTTTGGTGACACGTAAAATAGTATAACTGGCATCTAGTGGTTAGAAGCAGGGATGTTTCTAAGCGTCTCACAATGTACAGAACAGTTCACCCAACAAATAAATCTTGAACCCAAATACCCACGTGCTGAGGGAGACAGCAACTGCCATTTTGTATCTTCTATGTTAGTTACACCTTATGTCTGTATTATTTCCTTCTGTTTACTTTGTGCTTAATTTGAATTTCTCATATCATTATTTTCTTAAGGTGGCATCTTAGGTTATTCTTCTTTTCTGATGTTAGTGTTTAATGCGCTTCTTTTTACATTTCTTTTTAGCCCTGCCTTGGCTGCCTCCCACAAATTTTGTTTGTTGGTTTACTTTGTTTTCATCCAGGTCATATGTTTTCTAATAGTCATTGCCATCCTTCCTTTGACAGTTAGGTTTGGTTTTTTTTTTTTAATTTAGTTTAAAAATAGTTGAGGGGTGCCTGGGTGGCTAGTCAGTTGAGCATCCGATTCTTGATTTTGGCTCAGGTCATGATGGGTGGGATCCAGCCCTGCCTCAGGCTCCATGCTGAACATAAAGCCTGCCTAAGATTCTCTCTCTCTCTCTCTGTCTCTCTCTCTCTCTCTCTCCCTCAACCCCTCTCCCCTGCTCCTGCACTCTCTCTCTCTCTCTCTAAAAGAAATAACATAATAAAATAAAAATAAAAAAAATACTTGAGATTTTTAAGATATAATTTCTGTTATTGATTTATAATTTCATTCATTGAAAAAAGAAAACACACTTTGTGTGATATAATTTTTATAGAGACTCACTTTACAGTCCATAAAATGGTATATTTTGGTAAATGATCGAATTGCATGTTGAATAATTGTGCATCCTGCTGTTGTTGAATAGAAGGTTCTATAAATATTAAGAAAAGTTAATCAATAATATTGTTCAAGTCTATTATATTTTTACTGATTTTCTGTTTATTTGAACTATCAATTTTTTAGAGCAAGTAATGAGGTCTCTGATAATAAAAATATTTTATCTCTTCATTCTTTTATAACTTTTTACTTCTTTTAGTTCTGTTAATAGGTGTGTAAACATTTTATGTTTTTGATTTGTCTTTTTAATTGCATCCTTAGTTATTACTATTACAAGAGTCTCTTTTTTTTTAATGTTTTATTTATTCTTGACAGAGAGAGCATGAGTGAGAGTAGGGCAGAGATTGTGAAGGGGACAGAGGATCCAAAGCAGGGTCCATGCTGACAGCAACCAGCCTAATGTGGGGCTCAAACCCATGAACCACGAGACCATGACCTGAACCGAAGTTGGATGCTCAACTGACTGAGCCACCCAGGCCCCCCAAGGGTCTCTTTATTTTTCGTCATATTCTTCCTCTTTCTGAAATCTACCTTTCTGGTATTACTATAGCCAGTCTTTATTCTTTTTATTAGTATTAGTATGACTTTTTTTTTATTGTAAGCTACTGATGCCTTTTTTTACCAATAATATAGACAACTTATGATTGCTTCTTACTTTATCATCCAACCTGGCAATATTTTATTTTAGTTGTAATATTTAATTGGGGTTTAATTTACTTTTAATCTGAGTATTGATTTGGTTGTGTTTAAATCTACTTCCATTCTACTTAGGCTATCCTTTTTTCCCTTTTGGTTCTACTTTATTTTAGATGAAGTTAATATTGCTTGTGATTCCTTTTTCTTCATTACTAGCTCATTATCTTTACTTGTTTTTATTACTTGCTTTAGTTTTCATATTTCAACTTATCAAAGACCATATTCAATAGATATGATAGTATTTTGATACAGTATAAAATTGTACAACTTCATACTTTTCTTTCTCCCCTCTTGGCCTTCATGCTATTGGCATATATTTTCCTCTGGGTATTTTTTTTTCCTAGATGAATTTCACATAGGTAATAAGAAGATAGTCAACATCTACTGTGTTTTAAACATTATACATTATATTCTAGGCATCTATTCTAACTTAGTTCTCATAGTCTTGTGGGTTAAAAATCATTACTTTCATTTTTCAGATATGAAAACTGAAGGTCAAAGAGATTATATAACCTACCTAAGTCAGATAACTACTAAGTAGGGGAGATGAAAATCAAACCCAGATTTTATAATTCTGAAACCAATGTATGTGTTTCTTATATACCACCCTTTTCAATAAGTATTTATTGAATGAACAAATGAACTTCTAAATCAATGTAATTTGAGCGACAAAAAAATACTCTGAATTCCAAATATTTACATTTACTTTGCTTGAGAATACCTACAATTTTTCATAAGTGGAACATATCCTTTCAGCTTAAAATGATAAGCAGCTAAATATAGCACCCACAATGTTCATTAATAGTATCAGTGGACATGGAAATGGTTAATTAATAAACCCAGAACCACCGGTGCTTAAAAAATAGTGGGTATTGCGTGCACACACACACACACACACTAGAATAGCACTATTAAGGACTGGATCTGTTTTCTCCTAAGTCTCAATGAGGAAATGGTATGTCCAGCTGTAGCCCCTTAGTCATCCCCACAGGTAAAGGACAATAAGAATTCAATAGAGTGCTGGAATTAGATACTTCAGAGATTAACAAGTGAAGCTGAAGTTTAGTACTCTGCAGAATGACATACAGGGAAGCACAGCCTATGGAGACACTACTGCTAAAGACTCTTATAGAAGCACATTTGCAAGCAGAAACTTCAAGTTTTCAAATGAGTTGTGTTCCCTCAATAGCTGTCTCCTCAGTGGAATGCTGAAATATCGGAGAAATACATCATGAACTAAGATCATCTTGCCGCAAGAAAAATGTGAGGAATTCAAGAATGATCACAGAAACAGCCATCCAAGAAATATAAATGAAATGATTGACAAACACTTAAAAATTATTTTGTGCGATTTGAATACCATTCCATAAGACAACTTCATAGCAATAACCAATAGCAAGAGGCGTGGCCGGTGAGGCAGAGTTCTCCAAGGTTGCTTGATAAAGATTGTAGTGAAAGAAAAATGAGGCAGTTTGGGGGGAGGGTGTAGGAGATGCTGATTTGCTATAATAAAATCAATGCTAATTAGCATAGTTGAAGGGAATTGGTGGACTAAGTAAAATATGAGATTTTGCCTGACTTTGTAAAAATAGAAACCATGGAAGTCAAGGGATGTGAAGGAAAGAGAATGCTATGAGTATCACTTTGGGAATAGAACAGTTTCCTATAATAACTGAGTTTAATGTTGTGCCATGTAGATGGACAGCTGACATTTATTGGAGATGGAAACCATCTAGATTAAGGACTTTGAAGTAGGGTGATATAAACTGATGGCTGTGAGTTTTTAACTGATCTTTAGGTATACCAAACAACATAGATTAACTTATTGAATTTAGAACAGTCATTGGATAACAAATTAAGAAGCTATAAAGAGAAATATGCATATGGATCATGAAATGGATTTGGAATCAAGGCTTTTTTAGATAATAAAAGTAGTTCTACCTTGTATGAAGCATCTTAAACTTTTCCTATGTACAAGAATTGATTTTCCAGGAAATATCCAGTTCTTTAACCTCAATGTTAAACTCATTTTTTAAAATTTAACTGATGAATGGATAAAGAAATTGTGGTTTATATACACAATGGAATACTACGTGGCAATGAGAAAAAATGAAATATGGCCTTTTGTAGCAACGTGGATGGAACTGGAGAGTGTGATGCTAAGTGAAATAAGCCATACAGAGAAAGACAGATACCATATGGTTTCACTCTTATGTGGATCCTGAGAAACTTAACAGAAACCCATGGGGGAGGGAAAGAAAAAAAAAAAAAGAGGTTAGAGTGGGAGAGAGCCAAAGCATAAGAGACTGTTTGTTAAAAACTGAGAACAAACTGAGGGTTGATGGGGGGTGGGAGGGAGGGGAGGGTGGGTGATGGGTATTGAGGAGGGCCCCTTTGGGATGAGCACTGGGTGTTGTATGGAAACCAATTTGACAATAAATTTCATATATTGGAAAAAAAATAAAATAAAATTTATTAACACCATTTAGTTATATAAAATACTATATATATCAAATGGAAATATTGAGAGAACAGTTATGATTATGGAAATATATATTTCGCATTATAAAAAACATTTTTGCAAGAACAATTTCTTTAGAACATTAGATGGATTATATATATGTTATGTAACTGCATATATATGTGTGTGTATATATGTATACATTTTTTCTTATCTTAATTGATAAAAGATATTAAAATATTATCTAGTAACTCCTCAAAATAACATGAAGTTATAATACAAGATAAGGCAAATCCTGCATTATCTGGATTTTTTTTTTCATGAGTTTCTAAACTCCTTTCAGGTGTTTAACAAGATAGCAAATCTTGTGTCTTTGTTTAACTACTTGGCTAGAAGTGGAAATGAGTGGTTTAGGGAGAGTAGTCCAGGAAAAATAACTAACTGTGCCTTAAACTTGTTTTCAGATAGCAGGGTCTCTATTTTAGAGAAAGGTGGTGCAGAACTCCTGTCTGTTATATTTGTAATTGGAAACACTATCTTGTGGCTTCTATTATTAATCCAAATTAGATTATTCTATCGGTTTAACAGAATTTTGCAATGGTACGTTAGCAGTTTTTCATAATAATTTGAATCTACAGTTGAGACTAGGCATTTCTTTCCACCTACTATATGACTTTGAGAACCCAGACACAAAATTTCATTTATTTCTTGTGAAGGTATTGTATAATCTCTTCCTATTTTGGGTGATTTATTTGGTTAGAGGCTTTGGATTTATTGTTAGTGTTTTACTAATCTTGATATTTACTTACCACACAATTGCTATTTAACCTTTTCCTCAGTTTTAAGTTACTTCCTCTGAAACGCTTTTAATGACCTCCTATGGCTTGGTGAGCTCTATCCTATACACACTTCCTACTATACTGGAGCTGCTCACATTAAAATTGTGTCGGATCACTTTATACAGTTTTATGTTCATTTTTTACTACAATGGTAGAACTTTGAAAACAGTCAAAAGAGCAAGTCTTATAAGTGGAGTGTTTATACACCTTGCTTTTACAGAGACAGTCTCATTTTGTAACTATTTCTTCAACATTCCATGTATCAGCATTCCCTTTCACATTCCAAGTGTCCTAGTTTGGATAATAAATTATACATATAGTTACTCTGCTTATAAAACCTATACCCCTAACAACTACCGGAAGTTTAGTTATATAGTGGTCAGTAATAAAGATATGTGGAATTAATAAATGGATAATAGATGTTAAAATCAATGAATGAACTGATTATACTTATCCTTAATTCTATGTTTAAAATTGTATTTTGGAAAGTCTTCTTTTAAAAACTTGATCATCCACCTTACATTCAAAACAGAAAAGGAAGAAGTGAATAACAGACTAAAATATCTTGAGCCAAAACTTGTGAACATTTTCATATATTACTTGGGAGAAAACTATTTCTGCAATTTATATCAAGAATGATCTATTTTCTGTTTACTTCTTTCTCTGCTTCTCTTTCTCTTTTTTAGTTGCCTTCTCTGCAACTTTGATTCTTTTTTAGTGAATTGTTATTTTTCATAATTCTTCCTGATATCAGTGCAGACAACTCTTAAAAGATCTTTATGCAGTGCCTCTGTTAAGTATAAAAATATTTCATTTATAGCTTTCAGTACTTCTTATCTATTTCTTTTTGAAGGATTTGATCATGAATTATACATACCAGCACAGTATGAAATATTCAGCTCATGTTCTTTCATTCCAGTTCAGCCTACCAAACAAAGAAAGAGTGGTTTGAACACAGAAAAGAGAAGGTCTGATAGCCATATGCCGGTAGTATTTAATAGATTTTTTTCCATCGTAAGGCCCAGATGAAATGTCCAGCATAACTGAAATTCATACACTCAGTGCAACTCATGTAAGTTATTAAATTAACTGAATCAGAAACTTGGCTTTAAGCATATGAAATACATTTCTCAAAATATAAGAGTTGTTTTTTTTTAAGTCAGAAAAAAAGGAGTAATTATTACTCCAATAATGAATTACCATTATACAAAGCCACAGTTAGACATATTTTAGCAAATTTGGAAAAGTTAATATAGATTTATTAGGTCAATAGCTACTTTCAAATAGTAACTAAAGATGTTCACTATTTCTTTGAATTAGTAGTTGGTTGGTTATTCTGTTTGGTTAGATTCTTTACAATTAAAAGTTTCCAACAATATGTGTTTCTAGTTCTAGAAAAAGTAAAGTCCTTTCCTGTTACTGAAGAATTCTGAGTTATATTGAGGATAGTGATTTCAGGTTACTGCTGGAAAACTCTTCCTTAGGGAACGCACAGTGTAATAATATTCTTTATTGAGCTAACTTGTCCCTCAGACAGACAATCTTCAGTTCCTTCTAGGAAACCAGTGAATTCAGGATTTGTGAGTTGTTTTTTTGTTTTTGTTTTTGTTTTTCTTAATCCAACTCAGGGGCAAATGCATTTCATTCATTAATCAAAAGTAATTTTCCTACCTCCCTGCTGTAGAGAAATAAGTAGAAGACAATAAAAACAAGCAAAATAAACAATAATTTGTGAGGTCTTCTTGCCTATTTACTTCACAATACACATCATATCAAACTACCCCATAACATGTTCAATTTATGTATACAATATCTAGATTGTATGTAGTAACAACTTTTCTATTTAAGACTTTGTAGTTTGGAAATTATTTGATTTTGAATTGACTGGCACAAATATGACTGGTTACTCTTTTCAATGGAAGTTTTTTTGTTTCATTTTAGTTTTTCTTGAAATCTTTGTTCAAGCTAAAGGGTTAATTTATAGTTCAGAATCTATAACAACATAATCTTGGGTATAGGTTTAAAACCTCAAAGCAACCCTTTTTCATTCTTGTTAAATATGATAAAGCATGCTCCAAAATTTGAAGGTCCTTACCTGTGTTTCTGTTATTATTTCAGTTCATTTCAAAATTATTTGATTGAATATTAATTTTGCACCAAGTATATGGAGCACTTTACAAAAATCATATTACATTTGCTATTCTTCTGTACTTAGCCATTTAGATAATCTAATATAAACACAAAAATTGAAATTAGATTTTAAATAATTTAAATTTTATCCTTGTAAAAATATTTATAGAGAACTGATTCCATACCAGGTTTTTAGTACCTTTATGTGGATATCATATTAGTCAAGGCTTTCCAAAGAAATAGAACCAATAGGAGATGATAGATAGATAGATAAATAGATAGATAGATAGGTAATAAATAGATGAAAAGATTTATTATAGGAGATTGACTCATGTGATTATGGCAGTGGAGAATTCCCATAATTTGTCATCTGGGCAGGAGGAGATGTAAATCTCAGCTCAAGCATAAAGAGTTCTTCACCCTTCCTCTTTTTGCTCCTCAGGCCTTCAACGGGTTGGATGGTGCCCACCTGCAATGGTGAGGGAAACTTCTTTACTCACTGTACTAATTCAAGTGCTAATCTCTTCTGGAGGCACTCTCATAGACACAAGCAGAAATAATAATTTACCAGCTATCTGGGCATCCCTATCCCAGTCGGGTTGACACATTAAAATTAACCATCACAGATGTGCTGTTTAATGCCTCTCCTCCAAGTCTTCCTGTTAGCTTTCTCAAACTAACAGCATTATTTTTGTCCTTGTTTGATCTTTCACCTCTCTTTTTCATTCCAGATTATTTCTCCCACTTTATCTTTTTGCCTACTGATTCTGTCTTCTAAAGTTTTTTGACTGCCTTTCAATTAACTAATAGCTATTAAATGTTAAAGACTACAACTTTTTTTCCCCCTTCCAGTTGTTCTACTTAATTCTTTTGTCAAATGTGCCCTTCTTTTCCATCGCAGACTTTTTTTTCCTGGTATAATCTATATTTTTCTTTCATTTCTTTAATAATATTAAATTTAATTATTATCTATTAATTATTTTTATTATCCCAAGTTGTTTTGGAGCAGATTATCATTGCACCTGTTTGATTACCCTGGTGGACTATTTTTTTGGCTGTTTATCATTGTTATTATTATTAATAACATTAAACATTTTTGCCGTTATATTAGTTTTTTATTGCTATACAACAAACTACCACAGACTTAGAAACATAAAACAAATACCCAGTTATTATCTCACAGTTGTATCGGTCAGACGTGTGGACAGGTTCAATGGAATTCTCTACTTACAGCCTTCGAAGGCGAAATCAAAGTGTTGGTCCAATTGGACTTTTAATAGGAGGCTCTGGGGGAAATTCCACTTTCGACCTCATTCAAGTTTTTGAAAAATTCAATCCTTATGAAACTGAAGGTCCTAATTCCTTGATGATTATCAGCAGTGGGCCACTCTCACCCTCTAGAGGCAGCTCACATTCCTTCTTATGTAGCTCCCTACCTCTTCAAAACAGCAATGACATGTCAACCCTTTCTCACACTGGAAATCTCTGTCTTTGCTGATTCCAGCCAAAGAAAACACTTATCTTAAAGGCATGTGATTATAGTAGGTCCATTCAGGTCCATTAAAAAAAAAAGAAAGAAAGAAAAGAAAAGAAAACAACTCAGTTAACTGGTTAGTGACTTTAATTTTATCTGCAAACTTTCTTTTGTCATGTAATAGAACATAAGTAGGACATGATATCTCAATACATTCAGAGTC
This sequence comes from Neofelis nebulosa, assembly GCF_028018385.1. Taxonomy (NCBI): domain Eukaryota; kingdom Metazoa; phylum Chordata; class Mammalia; order Carnivora; family Felidae; genus Neofelis; species Neofelis nebulosa. The sequence goes on from NC_080788.1 coordinate 90,765,597, forward strand.
ATAGGGATAAGGCTTAACAATATAACAGAGCTGTCTTAGTTGAAGTATTTATCTGTTCATAATATTCAAGAATATATTGGTGTAGTATGATTTCAGCCTTTATTTTCTCATTTTGTCATCTGCTTTTTCATTTGCATGTTATGATCATATTGTAATGCTGCTTTCTTCACTGCTTTTTTTTTTTTTTTAAGTTTATTCATTTTTGAGAGAATAGAGAGTGTGAACAGGGGCAGAGAGTGTGAACAGGGGCAGAGAGAGAGAGAGAGACACAGAATCAGAAGCAGGCTTCAGGCTCCGAGCTGTCAGCCCTGAACCTGATGTGGGGCTTGAACTCATGAACTGTGAGATCATGACCTGAGCTGAAGGTCAACCAACTGAGACAACCAGGTGCCCCAATCTTCACTGCTTTTGCAGACTTTGTTTATGTTTTTTTTTTTAAACTTTTCAAGAAAGACTTATCTTTTCTTTCTACCAAAAACTCAGAGTAGGCATTAACTAGGATGCTTCTTTGTTGTTTCCTGAGACAGATGATAGGGCACCTCCAGTCCCTATTCCTTAAAGGGCAGCCTTTTCAGTGTTCCTACTGAAAGTAAGGATCTTTGCTTACTCTGAGCAGTTCCAAGGCCAAATGTTCTATCTCTGCTTGTACATTAAAACTACAGCCTCAACTCCATAAATACATTGATCCAAAATATACAAACATAAAGCGTGTATAAAGTCAGACTCCTCGTTTTTTCTTGAAGATTTTGTGAGTGAATGACTGGAGTTACCCACCTATCAATGAGAAGGCAGGGCCATGGAAATTGTGTTCACTAAGGCTCCTCAAATGAAGAAGAATCCAGGAAGTCATCACTCTGAGGTAATATTCCATTAAATTCACAAGGTAAACTTCTTTAACCTTTGGACATTTTCCAACAATGTCATTTGCCCATATACTGTAGAAGGTTTTTCTGGAGATATTTTTGTTCTTTTTCCTTCGCATCTATAGATTGTGGTGATACAAGGAGAAGAAAATGTTGTTATATATGTGTCACATGCTGACACTTCACATCGTATTTTAATAGGATTGGCGTTATTGTTCAAGTAACACAGTAATGCATTTTACTAGTGAAATTCAAGTCTGTGATTAGATATAACTGGTATTAAATTGTTCTGTGAAGGCAACTTGGCAAACTATGTTGTTTTCTCTGTTAAGAGTTATGTTTGTGAACAGGCAAAACTTATTGATAATGGTAAAAATCAGAATAGAGGTTTCTGAGGAGAGGAAAGTTGAATATTGACTGAAATTGAGCATAAGGTAAAGCTTTGTTGAAATAAGTATTCTACATCATTATCTGGATGGTGGTTATATTTGTAAATGCTCATCCAGCTGTATAGTTAGGATTTGAACCCTCCACTTGCTGAATGTATTTTAATCTCGATTAAAACACACAAATAGGTGCACCTGGGTGGCTCAGCTGGTTAAACGCCTGACTTCAACATAGGTCATGATCTCACTGTTCCCAAGTTTGAGCCCCGCATCGCGCTCTGTGCTGACAGCTCTGAGCCTGGAGCCTGCTTCAGATTCTGTGTGTCCCTATCTCTTTGCCCCTCCCCTGCTCACACTCTGTCTCTCTCTCTCTCTCTCTCTCAAAAATAAATAAAACATTAATTTTTTTTAAAAAAGCACAGAGAAAATATCAAATAAATAAAACCAACGAAACACCCTTTACTTAGAACTAGTTGTATATATATGTATATATAATATGTTCATATGTCTCATTTTTTACATGTACTAAATATAAACATTCTAGAATGATTTTAATTTACCACTTTAATACTTTTGTGAGTAATACATTTCTTACATTTTATATGAATGCATATTTCTCTCTTTATTAAGGATATCTAAAATAAGGATACTATGAAAACATGTTTATGTAAAGCCTTTGTTCTTTGAGCATTATTTAAAATTAGACATCTATGAAACAGATTTGGCAATATATATTACTTCAGAAAATGGTAAGGATTCCAAAAGCCATCATTATTTAGTGTAAAAATAAAATCCATTATTCTAGATTGAGGAAAAGAAAATAGTTAAATATAAAAAGAGAGAAGATAAAAGGAGTATTGTGAAAAAGAGGTATATAGGAAGGTTTGTGCCTTGAGTTTAATCAAATCACATTTTCTTGTCTCCTGAATGAGCCTTTAGCTGACTGTGAACTCAAGATTTAACACAATTTAATGACATCAAGTTATTTCTTAAATTGTATTTTCTGTATAAATATTGAAAACCTTTCTACAGCTATACTGTTTTACTTTCTTCATGAGAAAAGTAGTTAGGTATCTTTTTTATATTTTGTGGGTTTATTTACAGGGACATTTTTTACATATCTTGGAAAAGTATAATAATTTTCAACTTTGAGTCACAATTTCTCTAAAGAAATTATGTTACTAGTAATGTATCATTCTCAGTAAAGAAAGTTTTGACCAAAGCAGGAGGCATCACAATCCCAGACTTTAGCCTCTACTACAAAGCTGTCATCATCAAGACAGCATGGTATTGGCATAAAAACAGACACATAGACCAATGGAATCGAATAGAAACCCCAGAACTAGACCCACAAACGTATGGCCAACTCATTTTTGACAAAGCAGGAAAGAACATCCAATGGAAAAAAGACAGTCTCTTTAACAAATGGTGCTGGGAGAACTGGACAGCAACATGCAGAAGGTTGAAACTAGACCACTTTCTCACACCATTCACAAAAATAAACTCAAAATGGATAAAGGACCTGAATGTGAGACAGGAAACCATCAAAACCTTAGAGGAGAAAGCAGGAAAAGACCTCTCTGACCTCAGCCGTAGCAATCTCTTACTTGGCACATCCCCAAAGGCAAGGGAATTAAAAGCAAAAGTGAATTACTGGGACCTTATGAAGATAAAAAGCTTCTGCACAGCAAAGGAAACAACCAACAAAACTAAAAGGCAACCAACGGAATGGGAAAAGATATTTGCAAATGACACATCGGACAAAGGGCTAGTATCCAAAATCTATAAAGAGCTCATCAAACTCCACACCCAAAAAACAAATAACCCAGTGAAGAAATGGGCAGAAAACATGAATAGACACTTCTCTAAAGAAGACATCCGGATGGCCAACAGGCACATGAAAAGATGTTCAACGTCGCTCCTCATCAGGGAAATACAAATCAAAACCACACTCAGATACCACCTCACGCCAGTCAGAGTGGCCAAAATGAAGAAATCAGGAGACTATAGATGCTGGAGAGGATGTGGAGAGACGGGAACCCTCTTGCACTGTTGGTGGGAATGCAAATTGGTGCAGCCGCTCTGGAAAGCAGTGTGGAGGTTCCTCAGAAAATTAAAAATAGACCTACCCTATGACCCAGCAATAGCACTGCTAGGAATTTATCCAAGGGATACAGGAGTACTGATGCATAGGGGCACTTGTACCCCAATGTTTATAGCAGCACTCTCAACAATAGCCAAATTATGGAAAGAGCCTAAATGTCCATCAACTGATGAATGGATAAAGAAATTGTGGTTTATATACACAATGGAATACTACGTGGCAATGAGAAAAAATGAAATATGGCCTTTTGTAGCAGCGTGGATGGAACTGGAGAGTGTGATGCTAAGTGAAATAAGCCATACAGAGAAAGACAGATACCATATGGTTTCACTCTTATGTGGATCCTGAGAAACGTAACAGAAACCCATGGGGGAGGGGAAGGGAAAAAAAAAAAAAAAGAGGTTAGAGTGGGAGAGAGCCAAAGCATAAGAGGCTGTTAAAAACTGAGAACAAACTGAGGGTTGATGGGGGGGTGGGAGGGAGGGCAGGGTGGGTGATGGGTATTGAGGAGGGCACCTTTTGGGATGAGCACTGGGTGTTGTATGGAAACCAATTTGACAGTAAATTTCATATATTAAAAAATAAAAAATAAAAAATAAAATAAATAAATAAATAAAAATAATAAAAAAATAAAATAAATAAAAAAAATAAAAAAAAAAGAACGTTTTGACAATGTATTCACCACGGCTATTATGGACTCAATGCTTGTGTTTCCCCAAATTCATATGTTAAACACCAAAACCCAGTGTAATGAAGATAATTAGAGGTGGGCCTTTAGGAGGCAATTGAATTTAAATGAGATCATGGGAGTGGAGCCCTTAGGAGAAGACAGAAGAAAGTGCTTTCTCTCTGCAGGCACATTGATCTTAGACTTCCTAGTCTCCAAAACTGTGAGACATAAATGTGTATTACTTAAACTGCCCACTATGTTTTTATAGCAATCCAAACTAAGATAATGGCTGAAGTGCTATTTGGTTATAAAAATACTTTTGAATGGTTTTCAGTGGATACTGTATATCACAGATTAAAAATATAAGTTTAGCACAGCTTGCAACTAACCAGAAACATCTATATTTGACAGGGAATGGAAAGTTGTAGAAGCAGGATCTTGCTAATCATCAAAGAAATATTGAGGCAGAGGACCAGTAAACAAAAATAAACTTCTCATTCTGCAATTATCATTAACATCTTTGTGACAGAAAGTAGGATACAAGGAAATATTGTTTATAAAGAGAAAATAAAAAGAAGAAAATCATTTTTTGTAATTTAGGGCATACTGTGGTGACATTTTTGTATTTTATTCCTGCCCTCCTAACTCACCTATACTTCTTTTAGGCTAAATTCTAGTTTACTAGAATTTACTAGAATACAAATACATACAAATATTAAAATGATGGTATGGCTAGGTTAGTCAAAATAGGTGGTCATATTTACATTGTAATTATTAAGAATATTGTATCAGAATAATAGACATCAAGTTTTGTTAGTTTCCTTTGTCTCAGAATTATTTGAACTATTCAAATTTCATCATCTGTTCTATAAATATGGCATCTATAAATAAAGTCTTATTGCATTTAAAAATAGATTTGGGAAGTTTCTATGAATATCTTATCAAGTAAGAGTAGATTAATGTGGAAATGTTGGGGTTTGGAGCCGGGAGCCGAAGGCCAATAAAGAATTCTTGAGACATCTTTGGTGCAAAATGTGGTTTTGTTAAAGCACAGGGACAGAAGTCATAGGCAGAAAGAGCTGCCCTGGGGCTGTATGGGTACTTTCAAGGTGGGGCGAGGTCAGGGATAGCCTAAATCTCTGAGGAATTTTGGAAGCAAGGTTTCTAGGATCTTGAAGGGGCTAGATATTTTTAAGAAAAGGTCATTTATTACTGTCTAATAAAACAGTCATGAGACCCCTCAGATGCATATCAGTGGGCCGTATGCTTGGAGGATGATTGCTAACATATATTTAGGGGGGAAAGATAAAGGAAATTTCCAAAAGAATTTTTATAAATTCCAGTAGACTTACCAGATCCTGGAGGTTGGGATAATGTTAAGCTAAGATTACTTTTTGCCCTTAGGCAAAGTATTAACATGGAGGCAGTTGAGCTCCCAGAGGAAGGTCACTGCCTGTTTCAAGGACTTGTGAATGGGCTATAAATTGTAAGGAAATGTAATTTTTTCTTTTGCCTTTGTTTCATCATAGATGACTACGGTGAGACATTATTTCCTTGGCAAATTGAATTATAAATGAGTGAGACAAGATGTACTGATTAGAACAGGGATATCTTAACACTAAGAGATCTGAGACCCTCATCAATATTTTATTTTATTAAACCATAGAAATACCAGGGATCTCCAGGGGGCACCCTCTCTTCTTCCTACCATTCTCACAGTTCAGTGGAGTTGTTTCCTGTGGTGATATTTCACATAACACAGAATAATTTCTCTTCATGTATACTGACTATGAACTGCTCATTTTTCATAAATATGATTATTTTTCTTAAATTTCCTTGAGGCTGATTGACTCATCCCTTGATCAGCACATTTTCAAAAAATTTTTTAACATAATTGCTACCCATTGACATGGACAAAACTAAAAATTTCATTCTTAATCGTTGGGGAAGGAAGCTGTAGTAAGAGGCATACTAATTATGTACTGAGTCACAGCAAATAAATTGATGCAAACTTTCAAATCTATCATGTGTTTAGAAAGTTGGGTAATGTCTTTGAGACTTTTTTCCCTGGAAGATACACTTCTGTGGGGGCTCAAAAAGTAATTGTGTGGATGTAATTACATAGACTATCACATCTGTCCAAGTATAACTGGATATTACTTTGAAAAAAAGTTATGTATCAGTCAGAACTGTCATGGATTAAATAGTCATAGCAAATTCACGCTATTTATGGTGACCTCTACTTTATTTAATACTTGTATGACTGAACATTTTGAAACACTTTTCTCTGACATTTTCTATTGGCAATTGAATTAGCTTGCTGGGATTGTTGTAACAAAGTACCACAAGTGAGTGGCTGAAACAACAGAAATGTATGGTCTCACAGTTCTAGAGGCTAGGAATGTGAGATCAGGGTGCCAGCAGGGCCATACTCCCTCTCAAGGCACTAGGGAAGGATCTGTTCCACATCTGTCTCCTAGATTCTGCTGGTCTGCCAGCAATCTTGCTTGGCGTATGGCAACATAATTCCAGTCTTCACATGGCATCCTCCGTTCATGTGTGTCCAAATTCTCCCTTTCTGTAGGGACATCCCCCAGTCAGGAGTAGAGGTCCACCCCACTCCACTATGATCTCTTCTTGACTAATTACACCTGTGATGACCCTATTTCCAAACAAGGTCAGGTTCTGAGGTAATGGGGTTAGGAGTTCAACATATGAGTTTTGGGGGATGTAATTTACCCATAGCAATAATATAAATACTTGCCATACTATAAATATACTTAATATAATATAAATCTCACAAAATATTTATTTTTAAAACTAATGTTCCATTTGAAACTAATAGCAGAAGTCCTGTTATCAAGTTTGAAAGCATATTGTAATTTGTATATGAGTTGTGTGTCTGATGATTTTATTCCAGACATACATGACTGGATATGTAGCAGATATTATTGTACACTAATTAAACAAAAGGAGGGGGAATGAAATCAGTTTAAATCTCAACATGATGGAAGATCCATAAACACTACTACAAAATAAAGACAGCTAAATATTTCTTGTTCAAGGACATTTTTGCAAAACTCTATCATCTACTTCAGAAAGAGGGCATTATTTTAGATAATATAGATGATGAATAAATCTTCAATTGTACTCCTCACTTTGATGCCTGCCATTCTCAAGATGTATATTTTATTTTATTTTTTTTTTCAACTAAAATTCACCTCACCAGGGGATTCCTTCTGCCAAATAAAGAGCAAACTTTCACATAAAGGGAAAATGTTTTTTACCCACAACAAAAAGTTAGATCCTGCTGAGTGTTTCCCCAGGCTTCTATAAAAATTCACAGGTGAAGCTTTGCCACCTTAAAAGAAACCCAAAACAGCTTTGATCAGCTAAACAGAAACAGTTTTTATTCCAAGCACATTAAAAAATACAAAGAAAGCACAGTATAGGCATTGCTTTTGGCCTTTATTCCGTTGTTTATGATATTTTATAACAAAACTTTAAAATACTCTTAAAAATGCTTTCTAACTTAAAAAGCATCATTTGAAACAATTTCATGCTGGGGGTGATAATTAGTTCTGTTTCCTGCCATGCTATGACCCTGATCCTTTTCCTTTACTTATTTGAAATATTATTGAGAAATGGTTGCATACTTAATCAAAAAAGTATCTAAACATCTGTCCATAATTTTAAAATTAGCTAATTTTAAAATTAGCAAGCTAATGTAGTTGATATAAAGCTAGTCTTACATACCTGGGTACATTATACATTGTATATATTTATACATACTTATATATATATTGTTTCATTTATTTGATTAAAGTAAAAATTACATGATTTTTGTGACTATATATTATTCTTTTATGACTGTATCACAGTTGGTTAAACGATTTTTCCTTTTTGGCTATACCACTTTTCAAAATTTTGTCTGTATTGCATAGAAATCTGTCATGAGAAGAGGTTTTATCTCTTAGACAAATATCTCTTAGATATTTGTCAATATCTAAATTTTCACCAAAATTGGTTCAAAAAATTACGTAAACCTTATCAGCTTTTATTAACCTTTAATGTTTTTAATTTGCATTTACAAAGCTTTTAAATGGCCCATCCAATATATTTTGGCATAATGTATAAGAATCATTCATAAGCCATAAAGTGGCTTTTGAAACAAATTCCATCTCAAAGAAGCAGATAAAGGATTTATAATTACATATTTTCTAAAGTAAGCATACTCAAATAAAAAAGGCGGGGTGAGGTGGGGGGGGGGCCTAAAATAAGAAAGAAACTTGTCCAAAATTTAGTCAAGTAGAGAGAAACAGTGAGGGCATTTTGGTCAGGACTCTTAGAATTTCTTGCCTTTAGTGGAGTACTTTCCTAACCTGGGTTCAGCCATTTGTGAAATGCTTCCAAGAAAAGGGGATAAAAGTCCTGGCGCTTCCCGCATGCCTTGCCGATGAACAGAGCAGGCTCCGTCAGCCAGAAAAGCCCAAGGGCAAAAGGATGCAGGTGGTGGCATTCGGAAGTCGAACAAACTTAGCTAGAAAGTAGAAGGGCCAAGAAGATATCAGCAGGGCGTCAACAGATTCTGCCAGAGGTAACGGCATTGTCTGGGACACTATTCAGGACTTTAGAGACACTAAACCATTTTTAAAAATCTAAGTAGATATTGAAGAATCCATGCCCAAAGGATGCTTAAGTAGCCTGTTCTGTCTTATCCTGCAAGTAGTCAGGAAAATTGCTCTATGGCAACAACAAATCATAATTTATGATTCATTAAAATGTATCTTAAATAACATTGTCAATAAACAAGTGATGATTTTTATGGGTTTCACTTGAGATTGCTTATTGAATGGAAAGAGTTTATTTTTTGGTAAAATAAAGGCATGTGTATGTCTTAGTTTAGTGATTTACATAATGGATACATTTACATAATGAGTCCTGAGTAGAAATATCTGTATCTGGAAATGTAATTAGAATCTCAAGTGCAGTTAAATCCTCTCTCTAGAAATTTTTCTCTCTATAGCTTTCTCATGCTGAAAACAGATTACAGGGTAATAAATCCATAGCCTTTGATGTTCTGGTCACAAAGACACTAAAGAAAATAAATCTCACTCATATTTGTTTAGATAAAATAATCATCAATCTTAACCTCAGGGGTGTTTTAGGAAACTTTTCAAACCTTCAGTTTCCTACTGAGTATTAGCTAATAGCCTTTGATTTGATACTTGTTTGGATGGCAATCTATTGGATTAAATGATGCCCTAAAGCTACCCCTTGGCAAAATTAAAATTCAGTATTTCTGTTGGTAAATTATGCTAGCTTTATTTAATTAGAGATTTCAAGGTGTCTAATTTTTTTTTAAGGCTGACGTCTATTGAGCCTTGCTCTAACATGTTATTAATTGCACGTTTGGAATTGAAATTTTTTTCTTAAAAAAGATATCAAATTCTAGTGATGAGAAGAGTAAAAACAAGAAAGACAGATTCATAGGATAATGTTTAATGAAAGAAGGTATTAGGTTTCAAGAATATTTTCTAACCATAGCACACAGAAATTTGCTTGTTTTATATATTATATTGCCCAATGTACATTCCAAGGGATGGCCAAAGCTTTATTTTGTTTTAAAAAGACTCATTTAAGTGTGCCTAATAATGCAAAGCTTCAGATGCGAAAATTACACAGTCACATTTTTATCAGACATGGGACAAATTTTACGAATAAAGATTGTATCGTTTAGAATGTTTATGGTGCTCTTGAGAAATGCCAATTAAGTTTCTTAGTAATACAACTAAATAGGAACATTTTAAATACATTGCATTTCTTGATCCTTAAGCATAAATGTATTTGGTAATAAATATTATTGATTTCTTTTCAAAGAAAACCAAAAAGAAGGAGCAAAACCATATCTAGGCATATAATTACATACATTAAAGAAAAAAAGCAAATAGGCATTTAAAAGCAAGGAAAAATAATGGTGAGTTTCAGGTCAATGAAAGATGTATGCAAGAGAATTGTTCATTAAGGAAGCATTTAAATATATAACATTTTTTCAATTATGTATTTAAATTGTAGTACTTTTTCTATTATAAGAAGTAGGGAAATTATCATTTTTACTATAAAAATGAATCAATGTTTTGTACCATTTATTATAATAAAAATTTAATAGCTTTAATACCATTATATATCAATTTATATTTAGTGGGATGTCTTAGGATAACAATTCATTATAATGCTAAAAATATTATGTAAGTTAATAAGGTAATTGTCCTAAGGAGGAATAAATATAAATGAATAGAACAAAAACATTTAACCTTCACTCCACTTAGCTTTTTCCAGTTTCCGGGCATAGTTTAATTTGCATCTTATGTATCTATACAAATGCTATGCCATTTTTTGGCACTTGAGCAAATCACTTAAACTCTTTGCATAGTAGTTTCCTCACCTATAGAGTAGATATAATAAAACTATCTCATACTTAAGAAACACTTAGAATAGCACCTGGCACATAGTAAATGTTATATAGATACTTGTCACATAAAATGAATAAAGGATGAGTGTCTGTGAAGATAATTAAATTCCCAATAATTCTCCCTTATAAAGGCCTGGGCCATGAAAGACAATATTAATAATTAAGACATTCTGTGTCATGTAGAGAGATGTCTTTGACTTTTCAAAAAATTTTATGTGGTTTTCTAATTTTGCCTGTATTTGCAAATAACGATTTAAAAGAATATGGAGAATTTTATTTATTTTTTTATATGAAATTTATTGTCAAATTGGTTTCTAAACAACACCCAGTGCTCATCCCAACAGGTGCCCTCCTCAGTGCCCATCACCCACTGGAAAATTGTAGATAATCATACTTTATTCTCCATTAATGCAATAATTATCATCAAGGTGAAAAACATATGGGATAGATTAAAGAATGTGAAATATTCTTTAAGGAAAACATATATATTATATGTAACATATATACTATATTATATTCTTTAAGGAAAGCATATATATTATATGCATTTGTATAATGCCATTAACTTTACCCAGATAGCCAAGTATGAGACATTAGGTGTTGGTATACCAGGTAGAAGAGATAGACTTTAGTATGATAAGAAATAAAATATTGTCAATACCATTATGTGTGTCCTTGACTAATATCATCGCTTGCCCTTTCACTTTATGGAATACCCTAAGGTGTATTTCTTTTCAGATCATATAAACCATGACTTTGGACAATAAAATACATTCAGAAAATCTGAAGTAGGTGGTCAATTTCTTTGGTTTGTCATGTGTACTGTCTTAGATAATGAGCTTTTCATAAGTTATTGTGCCATTTCTAGAGTAACACTGAAGCCACAATAAATATTTAACAGGAAAATAAATGTAGCAAATAGACTGCTTTAAAGACATAAATAGACAATCTGATTTAGTTTCATAAGTCTAGGAATTTTACTCTCCATTTACAAATTTATAACACTGCATCCTTTGTGTTATGATTACATTTATTTTCAAATAGCATTTTTTTCTCACATCAATGAATATTTAAGTGAAAAATGAAGTTTTAAAAGCTATATATGTCTGAAGTAATAACTGGCTTATAATTCATGCAGGTATTTTATTCAATGCAGGTTGTACTTGAAGTGATTATTTAGCTTATAGTGGATATTTTCCTCAATCCATATGAGTAGACCTCCACTGGGCAAGTTTGCATGCAAGATTTTGCTTTCCACATTCATCATTCATAAGTCAAGGGGCAAATAAATATACAACTCAAAGTTGGTCTCTCATAGACTTTGTTCAAGAATTTTAAAAGATGGAAAAGAGAAACAAAATCTAGGAGTACTTGAATCTAAAACTTCTTATTGAGAGACCTCTTGAGAAGAGATCCATTATCTCCCTATGACCCAGCAATAGCATTGCTAGGAATTTACCCAAGGGATACAGGAGTGCTGATGCATAGGGGCACTTGTACCCCAATGTTTATAGCAGCACTTTCAACAATAGCCAAATTATGGAAAAAGGCTAAATGTCCATCAACTGATGAATGGATAAAGAAGATGTGGTTTATATGGAATACTACTTGGCAATGAGAAAGAGTGAAATCTGGCCATTTGTAGCAACGTGGATGGAACTGGAGAATATTATGCTAAGTAAAATAAGTCAAGCAGAGAAAGACAGATACCATATGGTTTCACTCATATGTGGATCCTGAGAAACTTAACAGAAGACCAGAGGGGAAGTGAAGGGAGGAAAGAAAAGAGTTACAGAGAAGGAAGGAGGCAAACCATAAGAGACTCTTAAATACTGAGAACAAACTGAGGCTTGATGGGGGTGGGGGAGAGGGGAAAGTGGGTGATGGGCATTGAGGAGGGCATCTGTTGGGATGAGCACTGGGTGTTGTATGGAAACCAATTTGACAATAAATTTAATTCTATATATATAGAAAAGATCCATAAATATTCTTGCTGCCCAGAATCTTCCCTACTACCTACCCTTTAGAAGGCTTAGCTTTCAAAAGTTCCTTTGATCTTGCAAACTACCTCATTTTTACTCCCAAAGTTATATTTTATGCTTAAAATATCCAGACTTAGTTTTGCTGTTTACAACTAAAATAACTTTGGTCAATACACAAATCTAAAGGGAGTTGCTAGATAATATCTATAAGGAAAAAACTAATGAGAAACTGCTATATGAATATGAAGTAAGCTGCAAATAATAATAATAAAGTGATTTTGTATGAATAATATAGTACCTACTTATTGTACAAAATTCAAAATAAGAATATATGTAAATTCCTGGAGAAGATGAAGTAAAATAGCATGGTCTTTCATGTTAAACAGAGATCGCTTCTGACCTGAGCCCTGGTTTTTCCTATGTCTGTGACTACTGGAAAATTATTTAAATTATCGTTATCCTCATCATTAAAATACAGACAATAATTAACTCCTAATGTCACTTGTAGGATTGAATAATCTGATTCACATGCAATGGCTATTGTAATGCCTGTTCACATAAAAGGTACTAAAAAATGTGTGTTTTGTCCCTCCTCCACAATAACTATTTGTACATTTTGGGGTGTGTAGAGATCCAAGAAATAGTGCCATTCTTCCCTCCTCAGATGCATAACTAAATGGAAAAATAAAACAAAAAATATATGGTTAGTGGAGGTCAAATATCTATTTCAATGGAGATAATAGAGAAGGAATTTTATCTATGGGATAAGTGGCTTTCCAAGTGCTGAATTTCAGAGTCAAACAGATTTCTGTTGACTTACAGGGCCAGCTACAGATCTACAGGCCTGGGCTGCAGAGACAGGACTAAGCTAATGATATGCCAACAGCAAAGGGACCTCTCTCCAGAATAAGTGAGAAAAATAGGGGCCAAACTACTCATGTCTGTTTTTTTTTCCCCCTTTCAATCTCACCAATAAAAAGTAGTTGAAGAGTGAGTATATAACAGATTAAAACATGGTCAGAAATACCAAGAATGGAGAAAATAATTTTATACATAAAAGCAAGTCTTAGAGTTATTTGGATAGCATTTGCATACTATACTATAATTTTAAAAATACCTAATTGATGTGTTTTAATACGCTAGTGGAACTATGTGTAGCTGCAGCAGTACTGGAAAAACTAACAGGAACAAGAACAATTTATAAATGAAGACTAGAATTCAGGTGCCAGGAAAAAAAAAGGTAATGTTAAGAAGAAACTATTAGAGGAAGGGAAAGCATGATGGGTTATCAAAAGTCTGAAAAATAATAAAGAGCAATATGTTTTAAAGAAAATCAAATGAAGGAACAGATATGAAATGATAGTAACAGAAATTTTTAAAAACATGAAAATTTTTGGGGCGAGTGGGTGGCTGGGTTGGTTAAGCTTCTAACTTTAGCTCAGGTCTCATGGTCTCACAGTTTGTGAGTTTGAGCCCCATCTCGGGCTCTGTGCTGTCAGTACAGAGTCCATTTTGGGTCCTCTGTCCCTCTCTCTCTCTGCCCTTCCCCTGCAGGTTCTCTTTCTCTCCCTCAAAATAAATAAAGTTAAAATAAAATAATATAATCAATCAATCAATCAATCGTGAACATTTTCAACCAGAACACTTTAAAATTTTCTGTTAAAGCATGGATTCATCCATAAAATTGACTTATTGGAATAACACGTATAGAAATATCAGTGAGCGTCAAAAATAAAGACCATAATTAACAGTTACTTATACACACAAATATGTGTGTGTTACTGTGTATTCTATTAACTCTTTTCTTTCTACTTTTGAATATGTTTAAAGCATATTTTTCTTCTTGAATGTATGTGCTGTAGTCAGAATGAGGGCCTCTCAAAGATGTCCACAGAACCTGTGAATATGGAGTAAATGTGACAAAATGGAATTTGAAAATGATTAGGGTAATGAGCCTTGAGGCAGGGAGATGATCCTATATTATCTACATTGGCCCAGTCTAACCTTAGGCACTCCTAAAAATGTTCAGAACTTTCTCAGCCTTGAAAATTAGGAAAGATGAAATGAAAGGACAGAACAGAGAGATTCAGAGCAGGAGAAAGAATCAGCCTGCAGTTGCTGGCTTTGAAGATTGAGGCAATGGCTGTAAGAATAGGTATGTGGTGGCAGAAGGAAGCTGAAAATCTCCCTGACCAACAGCCTGCAGGGAAGTGTGGACTTTAGTCCTACAACGAGTGACACCAAAATCTTCAACGATCAAAATAAGCTTGGAAATAAGTTGATGCTAACAGACTCCAGAAAAGAACACAGCCTTGCGCATAGCTTAATCTCACGTTGGTAATTCTTGGAGCTGGAAGTCAGCTGAGTGAACTCACACTTCTAAGTTATAGAACTGTGAGATATTAAGTTTATCATGTTTTAAGTTTCTAAGCTGTAGCAATTTGTTACAGCAGCAATAAGAGACAAATGCAATATTAATCAGCTGTTTGCAGTATTTTTATATTTGTTGTTCTCTCAATGCTTTTGGCTTTATTATTCATGAAATAGGAGTCATGTTACAGGTGGAGATGAAGAGATGGGCTTTCGATTTTTAAAAAGGGACACTTGGAAAAAAAATGTGAGAGATAAATGAGCTATCCAACATGGATGCTATAGAGAACAGAAGAATTTCAGGTTTGTGTTTAGATTAAAGGAGGAAAAGATGATATCCGGAAAGTCCTTGCCACAATAGAATAATGAAAATACAATGCTGTGCTATAGGGTTGTCCTATATTCGGTGGTCAGTGGAAGAAAATAAAGTATAGTCATTGTGGTTGTATGTAATGTGGTGGAGTCAAAAAAATTCAGACAGTGAGATCTGTATTTACATAAGATTGGTCTCATATAAATAAGGGTTCTTAAATTTTCCTAACAAAACATTAAACCAGGTAAAGCATTAAACTGGTAAAAAAAAAAGTGCAACCAAAGAAGCAATTTTAATAAATGTGATTGAAGGATGTCCTAAAGTCAAGAATTGACCATTACTATAAAGGAGGAACTAAAAATACATGTTGCCAGTTAAACCTAAAGATGGTGAGTTGATAATATATTGAAATAAGAGGACAAAAGTAATAGGAAGAACAACATCAGGGTCCTAACTCAGATGATATAAGGGACGGTAATGCTACACCTGTGATACTGAACATAGAGAGAACGCTACCTAGATCCTTTTGGGTTTAGTACTATTGAGAAAAAAGAGCAGTATTACTGTACCAGCACAAAGAGAAAGTAGCAATTTGAATTACTTTGCATAAAACAATTAAGTTCAAAAAGTTTCTTTATTCTACTTAACTATTTCACAGGGTATCTTATGCCCTTCCTTTTAGGTAATTACTTTATAATTATATTTTATATATTTTTGTGTATAGCTTTATTGTTCAACATCCCATAAGTGCCTATCGATGTACCAGGAAAAGAACAAATTCTACTGGGAAAAATGAATGGCAAACACATTTTCCTTGATGTTTTGATGAGGTATTGTTCTTGTCTTTTAGAAAGGTCTGAAAACTAAGGACAAGTTACTTTTAAAGTATTTGAATTTCTGAGAACCAGATGGTACCCAAAAAAGGCATGATTGAATATATGCATAAATTTCTTAATTTCTTCTTGAATTTAAACTTCGGGTATCGTACCCACACATTCTCATCTCTAGTGGAATATGGCAATGAAAACAAAGAAAAAAGGTAAGAAAATTAAAATATTTTGTAATACAATTGAAATTGTCTTTGTCCTATTGTCACCTTAGGATGGTGAACATGGCACTCTCTAAGGCACCAGTTACCATGTACTGTCCATCATGTGGGCTGAGGGTGGAGCCAGGCTTGCCTTCCTAGAGAGTCTTGATGAATGAGTTGCCAACTAAGGTCAACAACAACTCATTTCCAGCTCCAAATAGTAACTCTGAAGTAGAACTAACTGAACTTGAAGCTAGATCTTTTATACGCAGGTTTTTGTCTATTCATAGCTGATGTCTAAATATTCCCGATCATAACAACTGGTCTCATACTCCATTCCATCCATCGATATGTGTGTGTGTTGGAGAAAAAGACATGTTCAGCGTAGATGTTCCCTATCAGTGATGCTCTCCTAATAGGAAAACATCGTATTTCTCAGTATTTGATTGTTACCACTTTTCCCAGGTTATTTATGACATGAAAGTCATAGATTGTCAGAGATTATAATAATGATTTGACCATGATTTACTATTTATTATTACAAAGTCATATGATACAAATTTAGAGGCTGGGAAATCACCTGCTTTCAGAAGCCCTCCAGTGCATTTTTTTTTTCTCACTCTTAACTAACTCCATTTCTGGAGAAATGGAGACCCTGCCAACCCAGAGGGTTAGTTAGTCAACTTTGGACATAGGATTTGGCTCTTGGTAAGATGAAGTAAAACCAACTAAGCCCTTGAAAACTTTTTCCTACTTTGCCTCATTTGGAGTACTTAGAATTGCTCCCCAAATTTTGCTTTTCTTTTTTTGTTGTTGTTGTTTGCTGTTTGTTTGTTTGCTTGCTTGTTTGTTTCAGGTGTTAACAAACAACTGAAAGCCAAAGCTAGAGTGTAGGTACATGCAAAAAGACCCTGTTGGGGGCCTTGTCTATTTCTGCCCTGTGCTCTTGATGGCTCATTATACAGAAAATGTCCTCCTTTCCCACACAGTAGCAATTTAGAAAAAATCTGAACTCCAGATTTTAATTAACAACATACAAATACTCAACTGTCTTAAGTAGATTCTAACACTCTAATTTTGTGGAATGAAGGGGGTATAGGGCCATGAAACATTCTTGTCAAAACCTTATTCCCTAGGTCAATGGAATGCATAAAATGGGTGAAAGATATTTCAACATATCTTCCAGATCATGTGTTCCATACCAGAAGTTGCAAATTCATTTAAATGTTAGCATTGTACAAATGTGTAAACATTGGAATGCTAAAGTCCTATCCTTTTAAATAGACTCATTCTGAAGAAATTCCCAAAATTAAATTTATGTGATGCTCTAAAAATCATGTCATTCTTGACTTTCAAGTTAATAAACCCAAAGTTAATTTTATACTTGCATACACATATATTAGTATTAAAGTCCCAGTATAACAGCCAACCACATTTATTATGTACTTAATTTACTTACTAAATCAATGTAAAATTTCAACATTACCACACTGTGTTTGGTAGAAAAAAAAAATCTATGGACATCACTTTAAAGTAGTTTATGAATAAAATCCCCCTTTAAGACCACATCAATTAAATGTAATTACAAAAACATAACATGAAACTGTAAAGAAACATATTAAAAATATGTCATGTGAATGATGGTATTTTTGTCTTCACATTTAACGTAAAGCAAAATATGTGTAGGGAGTCTGGCTCTAAGCGCAAATCTTATGTGGGATCTTTCAGGTCCAACCATAGCCAATTACAAGGCTTTGCCTAGAAGGTTTCATGGAGGGAAGCTGCTCTCCCACACCAGACTGTGCATGGCCAGTGCATTACAATTTTTCTGGAGGGGGTTACAGTCAAAATTTCAGCCCCGGATTACCAAGCCCCCCCCCCCCCCCGCCCCGCCCCTGCCAGAGCTCCTATGCATGTGTGCAGCCTAACATGCACAGGTGGCTCCATGAGTTCTCCTTATTAGAGACAATGGCTAAGACTCTTTTCACCATTTCTATTTAATACTTTTCTACCCATAACCCTTCCTCTTCTCCCTATCACATGGGCCTTCAGGTCCATAGAAAGGCAAGAGTGCCATTAGTTCATGGTTCTTCAGCCATCAGGCAATACCTCTGTTTTGGATGTTCTCTGACCCTCACATATACAATTATACTACAAATATCTATTTCACTATTAAAAAACTTAGGAAGTATACCTCCACTGGTAGATCTTTATGTTCTATAGGCTTCATCTGAGATCTGCAGTTAGACCTCTTTTGGAAATTTTACATGTGCCCATTTCTCACAGCAACCCTAGGAGTTCACATATTGCTATCAGCATTTTGGAAATGAGTCAATTGTCAAAAACTGTAAACCACTTGCCTAAATCTACACAAGTAGTAAATGAAGGAATCATTTTTTAAACACAAGTATGTGCTCACAAAAGAAATATTCTTTTTTTAAAATTTTTTTAACATTTATTTATTTTTGAGACAGAGAGAGACAGAGCATGAACAGGGGAGGGTCAGAGAAAGGAGGACACAGAATCTGAAACAGGCTCCAGGCTCTGAGCTGTCAGCACAGAGCCCGACATGGAGCTCGAACTCACGGACCGCGAAATCATGACCTGAGCCGAAGTCAGCCGCTCAACCGACTGAGCCACCCAGTCGCCTCAAGAAATAATTCTTTTTTCTCTTATTTCTTGTTTCATGTTCTTCTTTGTGTCTCATACAACAGCTATTACAATTAACTTCATATGGTGGGTAGCCGACAAAATTTAATTAAAAGGAAGTTATCACTTTTCCTTACACAATTAAATCTTAATACTAGTAATATTTTCTAAACATCATTCTACTTTAAAAGGAAATTTGTGCTTACATATTTGAAAAAGATTTATTCCTAGTCCTCTGTGAATAGCAATTCCCCAAAGCCCAGGACCCAATTCATTGGGAAGGAAGTCCTCTTTTGTGAGAAATGTCATTTCCAGAGTATACAATTGGTGAGGAAATCCAGTTCAAACCTGTCAAGACTAACTTCAGATGTGAGGAGTAGGTGGGAAAATTATGCTTGAAAAATAGCAGTAGGCTGATGAAACCCTGAGTGAAGGAGAGGGACAGAGCTCTGCAGTGTCAACACCTTGGCCATTACCTGATGCAGCCTCAGAATTCGGGGTATTTTCCAGCTACTTGGTTTCAGAGTATGATACAATTTTTCACCCATATGGTTTAATCCTTTGAAAAAGAGAACATAAATGTTTAGATGGCAAATAGGTCAACTCACACAACTAACCTGCTATACTGACTGTGGTTGTGTAAATAAATCAGGAAGACATTCATGTGATTTACCACTGCCTGCTTTTTCTGTGCATGATAAAAACAAGAAACAAGTATTGATTTTACTGAGAATAAAATCAATCAAAGCAAAACCAATGGCTTAATTTCAACTGCAAATCCTCAATCACCTTATTATCAACACTTCTATTTAAAGTCACAAAGCAGATCAAAATTCTACAATGTATAGTGAATACTCCTTTAAAATATAAATTCATATTTTTAAAAATAAAGGAAAATAAAATTTACTGTTGTGTTCTTTCATTTCCCATCAGCCACGTAATTTAGATTTTTATAGTGTATCATGTCTAGATGTCTCATTCTCCACTCTGACAAAGAAGAAAGCGAAAGCATCTTTACCTTTTTATATAATGCTTTGAATCATAGCATTGATTGTATGGACTTATTCCTACGACTGTTAATTGAAAATGAACCTGCTGTGGGTTGATCTTTTACAATGAATTTGAATTCAGCATATGCATTTAAGAATCATCATTTATAATGTATTATTTACAATGTATATTGTAAAATGTATTTATGAAAAGGATAATGGAAATGTTAAGTTTACTAATCTTTAGGTATAGACATTAGT
The DNA here is from genome assembly GCF_028018385.1 of Neofelis nebulosa. Classification (NCBI taxonomy): domain Eukaryota; kingdom Metazoa; phylum Chordata; class Mammalia; order Carnivora; family Felidae; genus Neofelis; species Neofelis nebulosa. The sequence goes on from NC_080788.1 coordinate 90,785,686, forward strand.
AGTTTGATTCAGTCTAGTAGGTTTTCCACATACAGAATCTTAAAAATAGTTCATGGGGCAACTAAATTACCCAGAATCTGGTGCTTCCTAGCTCATTTTTAAAAATCTGCATATTTTTCCATGTATTTTGATAGAAAATTGCTCCAGTTGGAACAATTGTGACACTTATCAGTATTAATGTTGGTAATTCATTATTATGTGTGTACAAAGGGTTCACTGAGATAGAAAAATAAAAAAGAATATGATCAATAAAAAGGTACAATTTGATTTTAAAAGGCTAGTCCATGAGATTTTCAATGAAAGTGTATGAATATATTAAAGCATTATATTTTTTGTTCGAATTTCACATAACACTGGGGAAATAGGGTTCAGAAAATATAAATTATTTACTTCCAGGGGAAAGTAAAAAGTATCTTATGATATATAGAGAGGCTATAATTTTTATGCTATGAGAGTCATGGGTATTTTTTAAACTTGTTACAATATATCAAAGTCTACCTGCATTACATTGATATTTTTGCTGTAAATTTAACTGTGAAATTAATTAATGCATTTGCATAGTAAAATGCTAAATCTTTTGATAGATATTCAAAAATTTTTCTCCAAAACTTCTATGCCTAGTTATGCTTTGAGCACCAGAGTGTAAGAGTTCTGAATATAGATGTTAAGTAAAACACATTTCCTAATATTAAAAACAGTATTTAATGCAATTTTATTACCAGATCATTGTCTATTGAGACTTCCAATTTACCTATACTCCTTCATCATAATTTTTTCCTTCCAAATCATAAAAAATTAATATGTCAGTGCAAGAAGAGAGGACTGTAAATGGAGTAAGTCATGATTTGTAAGGAAGCCCACACAGAAAGGATTTTGTTCTGCTATAAGCCAACGTCTGAGGCAGGAATAGAAGGAAGAAACTAAAGTAAAATTAGTACTCTATTGTCAGGAAGAGGTGAGCTCTCAGAAGTCATTTCATCCTAGGGACACCTGGGTGGCTCAGTAGGTTAAGCTTCCGACTGTGGCAAAGCTTCCAACTTCAGCTCAGATCATGATCTCCTGGTTCCTGAATTTGAGCCCCGGTTGGGTTCTGTGCTGACAGCTCAGAAGCTGGAGACTGCCTCAGAATCTTTTTCTCTCCTCTGCCTCTCTCTTTCTCTCTCTCTCTCTTTCTCAAAAATAAACATTTTTTAAAAAAGGCATTTCACCCTATTGGAGTAGTGTAGCACCAAACCATTTGGAAGCCTTGTGTAAAATGACTGTCAGATACTCCTGATCCCAGAGAAATGGCAGTGTTTCTACAAGGTCAGCAAAGATAATGGATCTCTACTCTAATGCAGAGATTTCAGAGCCCAGACACTCCTGAGGAACAAAACTAAGAAAGTAGATAATGGATATATTTCTCCTGGGTTGAAGACTTGAATTACTATTTGAAAATATTTTTCCTTGAAATAAGAGTTAAATTGCAAGGGAAAAGATAATAATAGCTCATAACTAAAATTATCAAAATATTATGGCAAAATCTAGAATCTGAGTGTTGGATTGAGGAGGAGAAAATAAAAGCATTATCTCTACAGTGTCATATTCTGGGAAAAGGAAGCATGGAACCATTTTATTCGTTGTAGGATATGTTGTAGGATAGAGTTGATACATTTACATATAGTGGAAACATATTAATTGATTATTGACATTGGGAATGTTTAAAAAAAACACTTGACAAATGGAAATCTTAAAGGACCGTCAAAAATAACTAGATTAAAAGTGAGGATGAATAAAAACAAATCAGGAAAGACAAACAAAAGATAGAAGAGAATGTAACAAAGTAAAGCAATCTTTTTTTCATTTAAGTTCTAGTTAGTTAACATACAGTGCAATATTGGTTTCAGGAGTAGAATTCAGTGATTCATCATTTACATACAACACCTGCTGCTGATCACAGCAAGTGCACCCATCACCCATCTAGCTCATCTCCCACTCACCTCCCTCCATCAACCCTCAGTTTGTTCTCTATCGTTAAGAGTCTCTTGTGGTTTGTTTCTCTTTCTTCTCTTCCCCCTCCCTTCCCATATGTTCATCTCTTTTGTTTCTTAAATTCCACATATGAGTAATACATAATTTTAAAAATGAACTAAGATGGGGCACCTTGGTGGCTCAGTCAGTTAAGCGTCTGACTCTTGGTTTTGGCTCAGGTCATGATCCCAGGGTCACCAGATTGAGCCCCATCTGGATGGGCACTGTACTGAATCTGGACCTGCTTAAGATTCTCTCCCTCTCCTTCTGTTCCTCCCCGCCCTGCATGTGTTCTTTCTCTCTCTCTTTCTCAAAAAAACAAAACAAAACAAAAAAACCTTGAACTAAGATAAGAGTAGTAAAATCATACAGACTAAATATAAATTAATTTGCATTTTAAAAACAAATATTAATATCGAGATAAATCAACTTTACTATGCATTATAAAATAGAAAATCTTAAAACAAAGAACTAAATGCTGAAATGTTGATTTATGTCAGATAATAGACATTCAGGCAAATGCCTGAATAAAGGAGGAAACAAAAATGGCAATATTACTATCATATTCAGAATCTAACTGATTTACTAGAGAAAAATAATTGAAGAGACAATTTGAATAATGCAATAAACATACAGCAATCAATAGACAAGTTAATAAAGTTGCATCCTATAAATGGAAAATATATTTTACATGAAAAAAAAAAATAAATTATAAAGCATTCTAAAACTAGTGATACATCAAGTAGATCAAAAATAAGCACAGTGAGTGGGTAAATGATTAGAAACTCTGTAAGCACTTTACTATTGCATGATTAGTTATAAACCCAACGTGAACATAAAGAAAATTATCACTTAATTAATAATTTAGTACATGATATAATATGTAGAATACAGAATATAATTAACATTTTCTGTGATTTTAGGTATATAACATAACTCTAGTTTTTGGAGGTTTTTTTTTTAATGTTTATTTATTTTTGAGAGAGAAAGAGAGCAGGGGAGGGGCAGAGAGAGAGGGAGACACAGATCCAAAGCAGGCTCCAGGCTCTGAGCTGTCAGCAGAGAGCCCAACGCTGGGCTCAAACTCAGGAACTGTGAGCCGAAGTTATAAGCCCAACCGACTGAGCCACTCAGGCGCCCCAACATAACTCTGGATTTGCTGTGTGGTATTAGAGGTTGTGCTAATCAAATAATATATTATTTGCCTGCTCTTGCTTATTTCTCCAAAGACTGTTATTTTGGAAAGACTGTTGAACTGAGAGGCAAATCCTAAACTTTGCATTAAGATTTAGCTGCTTTGACAATTTCAACTAGTATCTCTGAATGTCAGTGTACTTATCTTCTTCGTTTGCTTTTAATGTGGCACTCTTGAAAGTCAGAGACATCTCTGACCTCTAGATTACAATCAAAATATGTTTGTATTACTACTATTATCAACGGTGTTAATAAAAGACTGACTACCACGTAGTTGCAAATGGAAGGTATTATGCTAAGTGAAATTAGTCAGAGAAAGACAAAAAACATATGACTTCACTCATATGAGGACTTTAAGAAACAAAACAGATGAACATAAGGGAAGGGAAACAAAAATAATATAAAAACAGGGAGGGGGACAAAACAAAAGAGAGTCATAAATATGGAGAACAAAGTGAGGGTTGCTGGAGGGGTTGTGGGAGGGGAGATGGGCTAAATGGGTAAGGGGCATTAAGGAACCTACTCCTGAAGTCATTGTTGCACTATATGCTAACTAATTTGGATGTAAATTTAAAAAATTTTGTTTTAAATTTTTAAAAAATTTAAAAAAAGACTGACTACCAAAAAAAAGCACAGATATCGAATATCTGCCAAATATAATTAATAAATCCAAGATATGCTATATTTCATCTAATTCAAAATTTTTTTATTATAACCATTATTTCATATATTATCAAGGAAGAAAAGAATTATGCCAATTAACTTACACAATGTTCTGTTATCATTTAAAATGTTTTATCCTGGGGCGCCTGGGTGGCTCAGTCGGTTAAGCATCCGACTTCAGCTCAGGTCACGATCTCACGGTCCGTGAGTTTGAGCCCCGCGTCGGGCTCTGGGCTGATGATGGCCCAGAACCTGGAGCCTGCTTCCGATTCTGTGTCTCCCTCTCTCTCTGACCCTCCCCCGTTCATGCTCTGTCTCTCTGTCTCAAAAATAAATAAACATTAAAAATTTTTTTTTAAAAAATAAAAATAAAAAATAAAATGTTTTATTCTATATTTATTGAAAAATGTATTTTAGTTTAGTATAGTTATATTTCATAAATACCACTATGATGCATACATGAAGGTAAAATAGAATACAAATAAATAAGTCCCTTCTACCTTATTCCTACTTGTAGACTTTGACACTTCTATCTTCTAAAATTTTGCACACTATTACTTATAATTTAGTCTGTTGTGTAACTTTTAATACATCTGAAATGAAAAAAATGTAGAAAAAAATAATGCCTCATCAAAGTTTATCAAATCAATGGACAGACCCTTACCCAACTGAATATATGACAATTAAATACTTTCCAACTATGAAGACCTGATAGCAATCGTTCTTTGGTTAATACAGTATCTGGAATTTTAGATCGACTGGTTCAATGGGAAATATTCTTTCTTTTTTTCCCTCTGGGAATTCTATGTAAATTACCTTTGTAAGCATAATTCTTTTTCCCCCATCTTACTCATAAACTTAACTAATAAGGTAAACACAAAGGCTAGATTAGAAAAGAAAAGCTTGAGACTAGTAAAAAATGGTGAACCAAAGGGTAAGAATGTGTTCTTAAAGACATAGTATCTATTGATAGAAATATGACAACAGATTTAAATTCTTGAGAGAATAAATTGTTTAGTAGATGAATTTGTACAATAAAATTACCCATTTAAAATGTGCTTCAAATTTTATTCCTGCATATTATGTCTTTAATTTGCTTGCTTTTCCCCAGCTTGATTACTTGATTCTAGAATCATTTCTACTATTTAAATGCCACTCTTTTCCTGTCTTGTTTCCTTGATTAAAACCCAGTCGGGTGTTTTCCCTTCTGTCTGATGACTACATTAGTAATCAGAACAAAACCAAAAAAGTTCTGAATGAAATTATTCCCAAGCTTTCACAGTACTTTAAAATATGTATGAAGACTGAGTATCTTATCGAAAGAATTTCCATTGTTTCATGAATATTTTACTTTTCTTCTCTGGTCCATAACCACTGGCATATTTTTATTTGCATTTAACTTATTTTCCATATTTTTAATCTATTGCATGATATTATTGTATATAGCAAAAAGTAAAAACATCAGCAGAAAAAATAATAGAAAACACTGAAATCAATCTCTAAAATGGAATGTAGTAAGTTATAGGTAAAGATACAGTTTTTTCTTTAACTCAGTTTAATGGAGATCAGTATAAGTGCATTTTGAAAAATTTAGTAAATTACTGATGTTACACACTATTGTCATTAATTTTTAATTAAATATAAATTAACTAAGTTGAATATGGAAAGAACAAAATTCCTGTCCTTTTTTTCTTCCATTCGTACTACAAGGTCAGAATGGTTCATCACCTGATTGGTATTCCAGTTATCAAGAAGGAGTTCAAGTGATGGAAAAGACCTACTTCTTCCACATAAGAGTACAAACCAGAATTCACATGTCACATCGAACCAATATTCCATTTGCTATCACTAGTCACATGGCCACACTGGGCTTAAGGGAAGGCTATGAAATGGTCGGTATGTAAACAATGCAGAACGAACATAGGGCAACAACTGGCCCTATCAGTCACCCCAACTTACTTAGAGCGTGTGTTGATGACCATTACTTTTTTAAATAATTTATAAGAGTAATATATTCTTTCACCTATCTGTTTCTTAAGAACTTTTATTGTTTTCGTTTTAAATCTTTAGGGAGAGGTCACAATTTTAAAGTACCCTGTAATTCATGCAAGAAGGCACATATGAATATGATATATTATTCCATAAATTAGAAAGAAGGTCTTAATTATTGCTTAAATACACCATTAATTCCATTTTCCACTTTTCTGCTTTCTTTGACTTTCTTAATTAGATTGGACAAGACTCTTCACAGTTCAAAATACACCGTTCTTTTTGGAATATTTTTTTTCTTCTGGAATGAAATAATACTTAAAAATTTAGAACTACTTAATATGGCATTTCTTTGCTTTAATTTAAAGGAAATTTTGCATGCTCTGCTCATTTTTTAGTGATAAAAGATAATTAAGCAGTATTAGCTTCAGTTTATTGGCCAAGAATAAGTAACTTTTCATTACATAGTCACTTTTGCACAGTACTAGGACTCTTTAAGTATTAAGCAAGAGAAAATGACATTTGAATTAGAGTTAAACATCCAGATAAATTGTTTTATATTGCCACAGTCTTAATATCAAATCTGTAAATATCTCTATATGCATACATACAAATGTATAGATACGACAGAATATACATACATGTGTATGTTTTATGTGTGCATACACACACACACAAATCCAGCAAGAATCTTGGGCACAAAGTCGATTTAATATTCGTTAAAAACAGGGGTGTCTGGGTGGCTCAGACGGTTAAGCGTCTGACTCTTGATTTCAGCTCAACTCATGATCTCATGGTTTGTGAGTTTGAGCCCCTCATTGGGCTCTGGCCTGACAGTGTGGAGTCTGCTTGGGATTCTCTCTCTCCTCTCTCCCTCTCTCCCGGCTCCTCCCCTGATTGCTCTCTCTCTTTCTCAAAACAAAAAATAAAATTAAAAAAATATCCATCAACAAACAACCCTGGAAGTCTCAGCAAAAAAATAATTGAGACAGGTTATTTTAGAAAAAGAGTTTATTACATTCAATGTAATGAATAAACTATACTTATTCTCATAGAAAGAAATAGAAGTTTTCATATTGAAATATGGATTAAAGATTGTGATTGTTTTCCTCTAATGCAACCCATATTCCTCCAAAACTGTAACACAGGAAGAAAGTTGTGAAAACTCTGTATAGGAAGACCTATTTTTTACAGCCCACTTCATATGGAAAGCAACAAGGAAAGTCTCTTGGAGAGCAGAACCAGGGCTTAGAGCAGTGGGGCAGTTCCTTCCAGAGTGTTTATGCATCCAAAATCTCAAAAATGTTGCTGATGGAGAGATGGCTATACATCATACAGACATATAGAACAGGATGCAGGAACTGGATAACTTCAGGTTTGTCTTGTTGAGAACTGGCTGAGTATATTATTTGAATAATAAGAATAATGAGCATAGATGTTTGGGTAACTAGAGGGGCAGACTATAGCAGAGAATATAGTTGTATATTCAAACATGTATAATCAATACACTTCTTATTAAAAGAATCCAGTTTCATTTAAGGACGTAATACATACAGGAGAACAATATAGTTTGTCACATCAAATGTTTTGGATGATGATGGATCATTCTAGAGAAACTGCAGGTGAAACCTTACAACTATATTTATGTTTGATTTTACTGTAATGTGCTGTACCATTGAATCTTACTGAGTTTTATTTAAATTCAGTGTATCTTAAGAATAGAATATTTCTTACCTTTTCCATTATTACTGATGCAAAATCACATATTCCTAAACTCAGAGGTTTTTGTTTTGTTTTGTTTTGTTTTTCCTATGTTATCTGCTATCTTAGACTCATCATCTCCATTAAGCAAGACATAAAACAAATTGTGGTGTCATTACAATATTAACTAGCTAGAAACACTTTACTCCCTCTACTTCCCTCTTTGCCATCTCTCCCCTGAAATACTCAGACAATCACAACTGGCCATGTTAGAGAAATCAGGTATCAATCAACTATTTCCAGAAACATGAATAAATTACCGTTAATCAAAGGTTGAATGGATTCATAATGCCAAACAGCAGGACTAAAGTGGAAAATGGGCTGGAAGTCATAGTGTCACCTACTCATGCATAATATGCACTGTTTTCCCCTTTCCAGAGCAAATGTTAGGCAAAAAGTCAGTCCTACTGAACAAGTAAAATGAATAGCTCTTATTGTATGTATGTGAGGAAATTAAATATTGAAAAAGAAGGAAGCGGAAAAAAAACCACAGGAGTGAGTCTTAGGTGATTGTGTGTATTATCACATTGGGAATAAAAGAAGATCTAATGAGCCAATGTTTTATTTTTTGTTTTTGTTATTTTTGCAGTTTGTTGTGGTTTTGGTTTTATGTGCCCATTTCATTGTGGTAAATATAACAGAGCGTTCCTCCTAGAAGCAAATTCCCATGCACATCTTCAATTCCAGGAAAAGCAAGATAAATAAAAATAAAATGTCCCTTCCATTAGAAGAGACTCACAAGATAAATTCTTAAAAGATTTACCTTGGCGTAAGCCTGATTAAGATGTATTCTAACCACAACTAAATGGATACTGAAGATGGGGAGAAGGACTCTTCTTCCCCCTCTACTAGGGAAACACCAGGAAAAAGTCTCATTTCCATATGTTCTTTAAAAATATTTTGCAGCATGGGGGCCTCAGGGTGGCAGTTCAATATCTGATTCTTGATTTTGACCCAGGTCTTGATCTCATGGTTCATGGGATCGAGCTAGCATGTCTGGCTCTGCAAGGACGGCAGCAAGCCTGCTTGGGGTTCTCTTTCCCTCTCTCTCTGTCCCTACCCCATTCACACACTCTCTTTCTCTCTCTCAAAATAAATAAATAAACTTACAAAAATATTTTGCAGCATGAGAATAATAGGGAAGGTTTCAGAGAAAACTTCACTTTCAAAAGCGATTTACCACAACAGACAAAAGCAAACTTTACAAAGTGACTATTTTGGTGTTCTCAGAATCAGTCCATATTTTAAAATCTGTGGTATTCTTTTATAATTGTAAGGTATCTAAAGGAATACATTGTCAGGTCGAGGCCGGGGGGAGAAAGAAGGGGAAATTTGGATACAGACAAGGACAGAAGAAAGATCGTGTGAAGACACAAGGAGAAAATGGTCATCAACAAGCCAACAAGAGACGCCTCAGAAAAAATCAAGCCTGCTGACACCTTGATCTCAGACTTCTAACTTTCAGAACTGAGAAATCACATTGTGTCCTTTAGTCCACCCAGTCTGTGGTACTCAGTAATGACAGCCCTAGCAGACAAATGCAAGTCACTTCTGAAACTCATTTGTTGAGTCCATATTTAGTCAGGAAAGAGCCCATCTTTCCAACCAACTGCTTAACAAATGCCAACATTAACACTGCACTGCCATCTGCTCTTGAATAAAGAGGGACATTTCTGTACCCTGCAGGCTGTATAAGAGATGAAGCATGGCATGGCAAAAGCAAGAGAAAGATTCATCTTCCAAGAATGTTTCACAGTCTATCCTTAGAGCCATATGGTGCTCCAAAACAAAAAGTATTCATGGAAGCTTACGGCTTTTCTCCAATATGCAGTGACTAAATTCCTCCTCGCTCAACTTATACCTGTATAATTTTATGAAGATATTCTTCAAAGTTATAGGTATGTTGGAAGAAGCCTTTTCTGCATTCTAATGATGATAGGGGATTTGTATGAATTAAATATTTCGGATTAAATCTCATTGATGATTTGGGAGGCAGGATGTGTCATAATTGGGTCTTCTTCTCACACGTCCTGGAGATGTAAACTACCTTTTAACTAAAAATTATTTAGCTAAATATTTTGTGCCTTGATATTATAAGAAAGATATGGAGTATTACAAGGAACGTTATATGAGTTGTAATAAAGAGACTGACCATTTTTGATGACTGCTGAGTCATTCCTAAGCCTCACCCTCCCTTTCCCCTTTGATCCTACAGGACAGGCTGGTAAAGCTCTCATGTGCCTCATCTTTTCTGAGGAACTTTTCTCCAGTCCTACTTCCCGGCCACTATAAAGACCCAAACACAGTCCCTCAGTTTTGCTCAAACCAGCCTGGATCTGCTTGTGCCCTCCCAGTTCTCCCTGAAGCCTCTTGTGTAAGTAATGACATACTTTTTATTACATTCTCTTGGTGTGTGGAATATCATAAACCTGGACATAAAACCGCATTTTAGATGGGACCCATCCTATTTCTGCAGTGTAACTCAAAACACTATGAAACTCATTTTTAAATTTTCAATATATGAACTGAGTAGGAGCCAACTCTTTTTATCTTTTCTTAGCAGTTTATAAATAGAGAAAATAAACTTAAAAACTATATAGCTAAGATTCAATTCCCATTTCTGCTCTTTAACAGCTGTGCTAAGTGGGATAATTATTTAGTTTACATTTATCTCACTTTCTTCATCTGAAGAAAAATGTTTAATAATGCTTACTCCCAAGGTTTTTTAATGATTAAACCAAAAGAATATATATAAAGCTTCTGGTGTAGTTCATGGGATATAAGGCTCAGCATGTTATTTTTTAGTATACCATTATAACACAAAATTAAAACGGCTTAAAGAAAACAGAAAATAATTTTATAACATTTACTTCTAGATAACAAATCATAATTCACAAGGCCTATTTTTAAATAAATTTGATTCCAAAAAGTATCCTAGAATTTCCAATGAGAAAAATGTTTAGTATCTTAAAATTTCCATGGTTATGCTAGTAATCTCTGCTAACTAAAAATAATTCAATGTTTTCAAATCATTATCAGTAAATGTTTGGTTCTAAAATATCTCACATTTTCAATGTATATGAACATACATTGTATCACTAAGGTCTGCTTTAAAACTTGACCCAAGTGTTGCATGAAACAATGGATTATTTAAGACTCCAATAATATTCCTTCAGTACTTAGCATAAGAGATACCTATAGTGATCCAATAGTTCATTAATAAAATCAGAATAGTTTGGAACAGTATTATTCAACAAAAAGTTGCTTGTAATGGAGTTTTATGATAGCATAACTGTGTATATACAGAATATATAATGCATATGATCAAATAGTTTACTGGTTAAGCTGTAGTCTGAGTATTATTTAAAAATAAAATATGAGGGGCACCTGGGTGCTCAGGTGGTTGAGTGTCTAATTCTTGGTGCCAGCTCAGGTCATGATTCCAGGGTTGTGGGATCAAGCTCCACATCGGGCTCCATGCTGAGCCTGGAGCTTTCCTGGGATTCTCTCTCTCTCTCTCTCTCTCTCTCTCTCTCTCTCTTTCTCTCCCTCACTCTCTTTCTCTCTGAAATAAATGAAATGAAAAAAAATTTTAAATAAAATATGAATCTCTTTACCTTTGAATTAATTTTTCTGTGAATTCTAAAATTGCCCTAAAAAGTAAAGTCTATTAGAAAATGAAGTAAAATATGTTTGATGAGGAAAAATAACCTTTTTGAATATAAAAAATTACTTTATTACAATTATAATTTTAAAAGATTACTGAAATGTTTTACTCTGCTTTTTTTCCTTTTATTTCTTTTTAAAATCTAGTCTTATTACAATGACATTAAGTAGAACATTAAATGTATATTGCATATTTAATTTATAATATCCTTAGAAATATAATAGAAAAGCCAAAATAAGATAAAATTTATTTGTGTATTCTTTATCTCATTACCTTCATATATTTTCTTCCTTTTCCTTAAATGGTTCCTTAATTTTAATTTATTAAGTAGCTACCATGTCCCATTGTTCTATACATATCTCAAATAAATGTATACTCTGGACTTTCATGGATGAAAATTTAGGAACTGTGAACCAAGCTTCTGTGAAATACTCCTGTCTTTTACACCTTTATTGGGAATAGTCAGCATAAGAATTTGTGTGTTTGTGTATATGTGTGTGAAATGTGAAATGGAAAATTGTCTGTCAACTCTTTTAGAAAGAGAAGCATCTGAGTATTACAAGAAAATTTAATTGATTCCATTTTCTGGACTCATAAGCCAGAGTGAAAGTGGAATATTAGACTCATATAAATTAATACTACTGTAAAAGTGGAATATTAGACTCATATAAATTAACAATACTGTCTTAGTTTGTTTCAGCTGCTTTAAAACAACAACAACAACAACAACAACAACAACAACAACAAACGTAGACTGGGTAGTTTATAAACAAAGATTTACTTCTTTGTGAAAGTAAACGTGGTATATGTTTCCAAAATACAATGGTGGGATAGCATAGGATAAACATTTCCATTCCAAAGGGAAAGGTAGGAAAGAGAAGAATGACAGGTCTCAAGTAAGTCCAAAATTTATCAGGGCAACAACATTAAGACTTAAGGCTTGAGAATAATCCTCTTTGGCTTGAGGATCTGACTTCTAGGTCCACTGGAGTGACAACACTCCCCCGCCCCCTACAGCTCAGTAGGAAGAACTTACAGTGGTTCTGCCTGGGCCCTGCCCTCAAGGTGGCTTTCTGATTGGGTCCCATGGCTCTACTGTCTCATGCCCACAGCCCTCTCAGTGTAGACTGGTATTTGGAGTCCCTGATTTCACCCAGTAGCCCTGTCCTTTGAAATATAGGTGGAGGCAGCAATCAATGCCCACAGAGCTCTGCTAGGCACAACCAAAGTCACAATTCTCTGCAGGGGTTCTACCCCTTGGTTATTGGGTGGAATTTCCCTGGCCCACCTGAAGATTGTTCCCTTTGAAACCACTTTATCCCTCACACCCTTGCACTCGAGGTCTATGATGGGAGTGCTGTCTTGATGACCCTTTTGGGGTCATTCCATCTTCTTGGAAAATAACTTCTGACTTCTGTTGAGATGGCTGATTCATATTACCCTCCTTATCAAACAGTAGCTTGGTCATATCCTTAGTGTCCCCATCTTTTTGCAATATGGATAGGTTGATAATTTTCCAAATCTTTAAGTTCTGCTTCTTTTTTGCTCAGCAACTTCATCTTTAAGTCACTTCTCTCTCACATCCTGCTGTAAGCAGTCGAAAGGAGTCAAGTCACACCTTCAATACTTTGCTTACGATTTCGCCAACTACGTATTCAATTTCATTGCTCCCAGGATCAACAGTCCACAAAACACCAGAATATGAATACAACTGAATGAAGTTCTTTGCCACTGTATAACGACAATAACCTTTCCTGTAGTTTTAAATAACATGTCTCTCATTTCCATCTGAGATGTCATCAAAATGGCCTGTGAGGATAAGTTCTGCCAACATCTGTTCACAATTACCTAAGTATTCTCTAAGATTGAGGCTTTCTCTAGAATTCTCTTTCTATCTGAGACTTCACAGAATCACCTTTAACTCTCTGTTCATGGCAATGTATGATTTTCCTAGCATGCTCTTCAAAACTCTTCCAGCTTCTGTCTGTTACCACAGCCACTTCCACAGTTTTAAGTATTTGTTGTAACAGCACCCCACTTCTGTTAGCAATTGCTGCCTAGGCTATTTGGGTTGCTACAACAAAAACACCATAGAGTAGGTGGCTTTAAAACAATGGAAACTTATTTCTCAAAAGTTCTAAAAGCTGGGAATTGCGACATCAAGTCACTGGCAGATTCAGTCTCTGGTGAGAATCAGCTTCCTGGTTCATAGAGGGCTGTCTTGTTGCTGTGTCTCATAGTGAAGGGATAAGAGGGGAGCTCTCTGGAATCTCTTTTACAAGGGCATGAATCCCATGCATGCAGGCTCCACCTCATGACCTTATCTCCTCCCAAGGTCCCACCTCCAGTTACCATCACACTGCAGGTTAGGATTTAAACATATGATTTTGAGAAGGACACAATTATTCATTCTATAGGAACCACCATCTGCTTAATAAACATGTTAAAAGAACTTGAAAACTTTTTTTTTTTTGGTTTCTTTTAATGCAAAGCTATCTTTCTGCCTGTTTGTGATGAAAACCCAGTGAAGAATAGTTAAGTTCAAGTTGCTATAACTTGTGTTTGGAAAGTGGAGCAGTTAACCAGAACTAGAAGCTGTCGGTCAATTGCAGATTGTAAGAACTCTGATAGTTCTTGATGAAGAATAAGAAACGAAGGATTTTCACATAAAAACAGCGAGGGGGAAAAAACATAAGAGACTCTTAAATATGGAGAACAAAAAGAGGGTTTAAAAAATGAATAAATGTTAAATAAAATAAGATAAAATAAAAGAAAGAAAAGAAAGATTTTTTCCTCCACTGTTGTCAATACGTTTGTTGTGTCCTGTGAAGTTAAAGAATTTTTCAAATAAAATTTCCAACTCTAGAATTTACGCATCTGTCTTTTAATATAAAATAAAAATTATAAATAATTAACATTGAAGCATTATATTTAAAATAAAGTTGTTTGGCATTTAAGTTGAAATTTATTTCCCCTAAGAGTACTTAAATACTAGATACTTATCTTTTGGATTGTTTATTATTCTAAACCTTATTAAACAGTGCATTCTGCAAATAACATTTCCACAAGAAGAAAATTTTAAGACATAAAGATATATTCTATCTACAAAAAAGTATGAAAATATTCCAACAGCAGCAATTTACAGGTTGTACATACAAAAGAACACTATTATTCCAATACTTAAACATCATAAAGATATTAGCTATTTTCAAAGATAATCAAAGCTTTATAAAAGAACATCACACCTTAGTTACTATTATTACCATTCCATAAACCACAAAAACATGTATTTCCATAAAAAAGGAGGCCATCGTATTTGGTAAATTTTCTTGCAACAAGAGATAAATATCATAGAAATTCATTACTTACTTTGAATTATGAAGATAAAAACAATAGTTTGTGAAGGAAATCCTGTAAGTAAAATGTTGATTATTAGTTGTGTCTTATTTCTAGCACTCTCTTATCATACATTTAATGTTAATTTAGAGTTATTTAAATCAGGGTAGTTTATACTACCTTAATAGCAGATATATTTAATATATCATGTAATTAAAATGATTACAAAATAACATCTTCATGTTTTGTAAATTGTACAGATCTTTTTAATCTTAGCCTACTTTATTGGGACCTATTTATGTCCCTGCAACATATTAAAAATGACGTTAGGTAATATGTGAATTACTTTTTAAACATCATATAAGACTAAGGTAATTAAAGAGGAAGACTGACCAAGTTTTTGTTATTTACTAACCATGCAGCTGTTGTGTTGTCTTCCTTGATCGATCAGTTCCTGCAGGGGTCAAGCCGTTATGGTCACCCTGCAAAGGCAGGGGGCACTTTCACTAAAATTTGACTGAAATGTCAAGAGTAGTACACTACGCAGGGCAGGGATCTCAAGGAGGTCTGAAGTGTCTGGAGAGTGCCAGTAAAAGAGACCGGCTCAGGAGTTTTTGTTGCATTTAAGGGTGGGGTACGGATAAGGTGGGGGCTTGTGTGGTTTCAGTTTCCAGCAGGTACTGAAGGAGAAAGCACAGGCTCTCTTATTAGCTCACCCAAATGTGGACAAAAACGATGAGGAAGGGATGATGTCTAAAAGTTGTTAGCAGGTGAACATTGAAAAATGGAGTGAGATTCCTGTTTGGTCAGTCATCTGTGAGCAGCTGTGCCTGGTATTTTGAATGATCACCTAATGAAAGCAAAGACATTCAAATTTTGTGAGGCATTATTAAAAATGAAATCATTTCAATAGTGTATCATTTCATTAATAAATTAGAACGACACAGTGTTTGAAGAATTTGGAGTAGTAATAATAGTTAACATATTTGAAATAGTTTATTTTCCCTGAAGTACTTTTATATCAGAAATCATATTACACTCCTTGAATTTCTTAAGGCATATTATTATTCAATTTCAGAATATTAAAATATTAATCGGCAAAGAAAAGTTCTTTAATGATCTTTAATGTTCTACTTCTTTAATGTTCTTTAATGTTCTACTAAGTAGAATAAAAATACATTTCCTGTGTCTTGAAAAGTTCTTTATTTGTAAGCGAATTTAGTTTCAATTCATATTTGGTTTCCTGTTTCCCAAGATAATAAGGTGATGGGTAGAAATGGGTTATATTCTGAAGATGTGGCAATATTATTAATTAGGTTACCACACTAAATTAGTGCAAGACTATAAAGTTACTTATATCTTGAATTTGTTTACTCACAAAATAATCAAACACAACCCAGAAAAAGTTTGAGTCAGGTAAACTTTTATATTGGATCAGTAGTGTTGAAATAATAATGATGACAACACCACCAACAAAAATACTAACGATTTTTTGATGGAGGTCGACACATTTATTCTAAAGTTCATATGAAAAATATAAACATTCAATGATAACAAGTATTGAAAATAAAATTAAATGTTGGGAACTAGGATAACATACCATGAAGTCTCTATAACTAAAACACTATGTTACTGACCTGGGAAAAGTTATATATTTGGAACAAATTGAACATCAAATACAAGTACATGGAAATTTACTGTACACAAAGGTAGCATTTCAAATCACTGAGGAAAATTATCTTTTTACTAAAAGTTTGAAAACAGGGGTATAGCCATTTGGGCACAATGACAATTGGATCAAAATATAACTGCTTATACCCCTAAATGAAACATATTGTATCTAAATGTCAAGAAAGATGTGAAATTATAAACAAAAGTCTGGGTATATTTCATTATATCCTGAATGTTGGGAAAGCTTTTTGAATTCTGGCCCCAAAATATAGGTGCAATTTTTATTGCTGGTTTATATAATATAAAAATAAAGTAGAAACTTCTGTAGGAACAAAAAACAAATAAACAGAAGGGCAAAGTCTGAGAATATGAGTAATCGGAAAAAAATTTTGCATTATGCTCACAGATAAAGGGTTAATATTCCTATTATTAAAATAAATCTAAAACAATATATAAGTACAAAAAATTCAGCAGAGTTACAGAAAATGGATAAAATATAAAGTTCACACTCAAAAATTATGCAAATACCCTAACACTCATTTTCCATTGATTACAAATATATCCTACATTTATTAGTATATATATATGTACGTATATATGTATATACACACATATATATTTGTGTGTGTATTTACACAAATAACAGAAATAGCATTCTATGAAATTGGAGTTTTAATTTTCAGTCAGGACATGAGGAATATATCATGATACAAAAGATATAATTTGAGGAAGAATTGGAAGTGTGACAGCAATTTATTTATGATTTATGCTATCAAGTTCTGCCTTAGTCTAATCTTATGCATAAATAATACCTCCACTTGATGTTGGGATGGCAAAGGACTGTTGGATGTGCCTGACTGAGTGGCTGGATAGATCTTTTTTATGATGTGAGACTTAGGTGGCATGATTACCTGGTACCTTTTCTTCAGTACTTTAGTCTGAAAAACAACCCAGTAAAAAGTCAGAAACTATTTCTCCATAGAAAAAGTTACTTGCTGAAGGGTGGCTTTGTCTACAAACCCTAAGGAATTGTACTGAGATTCTCATCTAGGGTCCAATACAGGTTCAAATGTAGCTTTCTGATCATGTTCACACAATGAGCACTGTTAAATATAACATATAAGGATCAAATTTCCAGTACAGAAATATTTGTACTAGACATAAGCAAGATATTGAACAGCTTCATTTTTTTTTCTGCCTCTACTCAAATCTAGAAGCAGAAATATAGTATATGTGCCCTATTTTAAGTTACCAACTTAAGTACTCTGTTTTCTTTTTAAAGATAAGAAATGCAAGCTTCTTCATGTCCTTCACTCCAGTAACAGAAATTCTTACACCCCACATGTTATGTTTATGGGGTAGGCAAAACTCTATGGAATGATGTATTCAACTTCTCTTCTCTGTAGCATGATTACTGTCAAGATACCCAGCCTAGGAAACGTGCTAATAAATGCCATCTAGATTCTTTTCAGCATGGCATAAAAATATAGTGGCTCAGTGATCTGGAAAGATGAAAGACAATGATTAAACACAGAGATCCTTGAAGGTGAAGTTCTGGAGATGGGGTAGTTATTATTGACCTCACAGTCCAGATTAAGACGATGGAAATTGTTAGTTTAGCTTAGAGGAGGAAAACATGATCGGATGGAGGAGCTCAAAGAACCAAGAGACCAGAATGTTGAATATTTTGAACCAAACTTGTACTGGAATATTGAAGTGATTACAAAGAAAATGATAGGAATAATAGTAAGGAGTGAAATATCATGAATAAATAATTACTTTAAAAAACGTGGGGTGGGGTTGGGGTGCCTGGGTGACTCAGTTGGTTAAGCGTCTGACTTAGGCTCAGGTCATGATCTTGCAGTTTGTAAGTTTGACCCCTGCATCAGACTCTGTGCTGACAGCTCAGAGCCTGGAGCCTGCTTCGGATTCTGTGTCTCCCTCTCTCTCTACCCCTCTCCCACTAGTGCTTTGTCTATCTCTGCCACTCAAAAATAAACAAATATTTTTTAAAAAATTTTAATGAGGTGGGTGATCCCCAAATCAATAGTTGACAGGAAAGATGATGTTAAATCTAATAACATTTGTTTTTCAAGTGAGAAGAAAGTGTTGAAGAAATAAGAAATATTTTCAAAGTGGCCTTGAGATGCGAAGCAAATACAAACTCTGCTTTAAATAATTTGGGGAAAATCAGTGCCCTTTAGGGACAAGCATGTTTGGAGTAGCACACAAACCTGAAATAAACATTAGGAAAGAAATTGAAGATTTAAAAAAATATATCAATGTAATGGTTTGAGCAGATATTGAGAAATGTGTTATAGAGTCAATTTCAGGAAATGTCTATAGGATAACTGTTTGGGTTCTGGAATTCCAGGAAATTAAGTGATCATAGTAAATCATAGTTTTTAGCAAGAAATTTTGAGCTTAATGCCAACCAGATTGGTGTGTGAGTCTCTGGGATGGACAAGGACCATGGCATCATGACCTCTAATGGTATAGTGGCCTTTTGGAGAGGTTATTTACTTAACACTACAACTTGGGACTTCAATAGGGTTGATGGGGTCAACTTACAGAGGAATGCTATTCATGAATTCCAGAGGCTGGAGGTGTTGCAGCAGTTTGAGTAAGCAATTAAAAATGTGAATGTTGGCTAAGAACATTAGAAAGTTTCATTCTGAATTATTGATATTAATAATTTCAAATCTCTGTCACTTACAGACATGTGCAGAGATCACTAACCACAGTGATCACCTCAAGTAGTCCATCTACATTTTTAATTCCTGGCTATATTTTAAATGGGATCATATAGGTTTGCATAAATCATCTATTAATTAAAACTATTCTATTATTGCTTTTAAAAAAGTATAAATCCTTATGTATATGAAAATTCTGTCTTACCCAGAATAATTTACTAAGACATCTTTTATTTGAGACAGGAAGACACTTAGATTAAATATTTGTGATTAATATGCAAATACCCACTTGAGAAATTAAAATAGTTTGATTTGCTTTCTTATTGAAATTGATTTCCTCACATTATATCAAAGTCATATAGGCTACAGGCAAACCTAGTCGGCCTGCACTTGAGATCTTCACAGTTGGATGCTATCTATTCTTTCAAGTCATATGTCGCGCTCTCTCACCATGACTAGTTTGATTCTATAAGACACCATAAATCTACTGGTTCTCATCTACTGGCCCTCATATTCTTATAAAACCACTTTTTTAAAGCATCCAAATATTTCTTCATTCCTTTTCTTTCTTCTAGGTAGTCCATAAAATACACTATGGTCAGTCAGCCTTGATTGAAAGATTTTGTATTGATTTGTATTCTTCCTGAGTATACTTTCCCCCTTTTTCCACTTCTCTAATTTATTATCATAGTTCAAGACCCTGGTAATTCCTAATTTTCACTTCTTTTTCCAAATTCTAACACCATGTGTTGAAATTTATAAAATTCTGTGACCTGTATTATCCATTTAGTCTGCTGCTTTAAAGTACTATTTAGCTGTGTCTTATTGTGTACGACCATATATTAAATGAAAAAGTAACTTAAAGTGTCCAAGGACTTGAAGTTTATGTCTTCATGTGGATACAGCTATGTGTTAAATAGACAAATGAATAATTCGAAAAACATGAGTGATCATAGTTATTATCTTTGTCTAGAAATCTACCTTTATCTTCCCTGGTACATCTCTTGTCTATTATTTTTAACAGAGAGCTTACACCAAAAATTTAGACACAGTTTTGTCAAGACTCATGTTCACACTTTTAATTTTTTCTTTGGTAGGACATAACTTGTACTCAAAAATTCAAGCTATGGGCATCTTTACAGTTATAACTGATGTTGAAAGGAAAATGTCCAGCATTGTAGTAGCAAAATCCTATTGTTAAAGAAACCATCATACCAAGCAAGATCAAAAACAAACAAACAAAGCAAAACAAAATGCAATTGCAAGCTACCTAAAGAAAAGTATCCTGGAAAAATGAGATCAGGGACCTAGGGTTAGAAAGAAACCTGTGTAAAGATAAGATGAGTTGAGAACAATGTTAAGGTCATTTTGGTCTTTATTCATTAAAGGACAATGTGAACCCTTTAGGTCCAATTATCTTTCTATAAGAGATTCTACTTTAAGTGGGATTACATATATTATATACTAATATTATTCATATGTGATATAATATATCATATATTAATAGTATTAATATTAATTATATATTAATATTCGTCAATGAAAAGCAGCAGAATCGAAGTTCAGAGAGAGAAACTAAAAAAATACATTGTTCAGTAGGATAAAATTTTAAAACATAAAATTATTTTATTGTAAAACTCTTAATTCACATATTTGTTAAAAACAGTGGATTATGCATTCTAATATCAACTTTAGAACCAATTAAATTACATGAACTCAACTATTTGTTTTCCTCAGAGACTTTAAGATCAATGTTCCATCTATAGCCCATTAAGGATAAATGTTTTACACATCTTTTCAGTAACTGAGTTGGTAGCTGAAGCATGTGAAAATTTTACCATTGGGAGCTTTAAAACAAATGGAGAAAAAAACATCTACAAAGAAATATTTGGAGGGAAAATTCTTTCAAACTGGGCCTTTCTACTATCACAAGATTTTTGTATCTAAAATATATGTGTGTATATATTAAAAATTTGTTATGAGTTAGAAAATATGAAAAATATAACTTAAGAAATAAACAAAATGATTGTATTTAAAATGGTAATTTCATTAAACACAGTAAAATTTACTTCTTCTTGATACTTTGAAAATACCAAGATTTTATTTTTTTTAATTTATTTTATTTTTTGTTTCATTTTAGAGAAAGAGTGCACAAGTGGGGGAGAGGAGCAGATGGAGAGAGAGAGAGAAAGGGTGAGAGAGAATCCTAAGCAGGTTCCATGCCCAGTGCAGAGCCCAGTGCAGGGTTCAATCCCACGATCCTTGGATCATGACCTGAGACTGAAATCAAGTGTGACACTAACCTGACTGAACCACACAGGAGCCCCGAAAATACCTAGATTTTAAATGAAATTGTCCACAAATACCGTACAGAGTAGCAAAAGTAGATAAAATTTACCGCTTTTGAAATATAAGGAAATAGGGATGCCTGTATGGCTCAGTTGAAGTGTCCAACTCTTGATTTCAGCTCAGGTTACAATCTTACAGTCATGAGTTCCAGCCCCATATTGGGTTCTGTGTTGAAGGTGGAACCCACTTAAGATTCTCTGTCTCCCTCTCTCTCTCTGCCCC
Organism: Neofelis nebulosa; assembly: GCF_028018385.1. Lineage (NCBI taxonomy): Eukaryota > Metazoa > Chordata > Mammalia > Carnivora > Felidae > Neofelis > Neofelis nebulosa. The sequence goes on from NC_080788.1 coordinate 90,807,241, forward strand.
TCCCCTGTTCTAGAGCACTTTCTGTGTGTGTGTATGTGTGTGTATAATATTTTTTCCATATATATATTTCTATATATATATATTTCCACATATATGTATGGAAATAGACACAAATATGGAAGAATTATTAATGTATACAAGGTTCCAATGTAACCAAATAGAATATTTTTTATTCTGTTATGGTCTTATTTAGGGACACCTGTTTTATCAGGCAGTTTGGGGGCAGTTATTTTTAAATTCTATATATTAGGTTAATATATATATATGTAATTATATATACAACATATATAGTATTTGGTCTGTGGAATACTCACTCATGTTTTTTTGTTTGTTTCTGACAAGTAGTTGACTTCTAACCTACAGAAATTTCTTTGAATTTTAGAAATTAAAACATTCAACATTAGTGCATTGCAGCAGATATATGAAACAAAATGTATTTCTTCATCTAGAAGTCCAACTTCAATAAATGAATATTATAGAAATGACCTAAAGACAATCTGCCAAAGAGACTGGTTTATTCAATCCTCATAATGGATATCAGGTCAGGCACTTTTTGGCTCTTCAAGGCATTCCTTCAGCTTTCTTTTTCTACATTATATTTTTAAGCCTTACCAATTATTTTTCCTTCATTAAGAAAGGATGGTGTATATTTTTCATTGAACAATTCTAATTTACACTGAAAAAATTTTGAATCAGCTAATGGATAATTACATATAGTAGATAAACTTAACATTAAATATGTCATTATTGTAAGTCTTTTTTTTTAATACTTGCACTCCCTTTCTTATAAACACATAGAAGTTTTAGGATCTGCATTTCTTATGCTTTGTAACAGCACTACAAATCTTAAAAGATACTTCATTGGAACAATGAATAACTCATAATTAGAGTAAGTAGCTATACATGCAAAACTTATTTGAGAAAAGATTCTCAAGACTCTAGAAAGCATTCATGATAATTATGAAAGTGAAGCACAAGTGGGATTTATTATTAAAGATAATAAGTTAGGAAATTAGACCATGTTTAGACTGAAACTCTATAGTATGAATTTAGTCACAGAAATATATGTGATGTCTTGGATAGAAAGTTAAATTATATTTAAATCATTGTAAGGCATTATTGCATTATTGATACCAAGGAATTATGATAACTATGTAAGCATAGATATAAAATATTTTTAAAGTATTATTAAATAATCAACATATTTATAATACAATTATAATTTCACTTAAATATATGGTGTATATATATATACACCATATATTTAACTTAAATATGGTGTATATATATAAATATATATATATGCAAGGAAATATAGTTCTGGAATTAAACATAGGGAGAAAACTAGTAATATAGTCAGTTGCAAATTCCTATGCAGCATTTGTACTCTAAAAGGTACTTTTTAGTTGTTTTGCATTTTATATCTAGGTAACAAATTTCTAATTGATTCAGCTACAACTTTACACTCCCTGTGGAACACAGGTAAAAAACTTGTAGTGTCATATTCCTTCTGTTTCAAATTAGCTTTTTCCCATTATTCCAGTATATATTACCAAGATTTTCCATATATGGGTAGACACAGTTTTTCCTCCCTACAAGACTCATATAGAAACAAAAATAAAGTGAGAACATTCATTGTATAAATATGCTTTATAACATTATGGATTTTAAGTACCTTAAGGGCATCAAAAAGATAAGCTCATTTAACTGACAACTAAATTCTCTATATTCACACAAGTAACTATATTTTCTGAGTTTTACTACCAAACTGATACAAATATTACTGATATCAAAAAATGGCCACTTGATTTCTATAGACCAAATATAATTTAAAAATTTATTGTTTATTACATTCAAACATTGATCAAAATATATTTTAGTCTCATACTTGCTTCCTTCTCTTTCCTTAATTGCATTCAATTAAAGCTTCTGTGTTGGTGTGTTTTTGTTCATTGGCTTGTTTGTTTCTCTCTCATTTTTGTCTGCCTATTCCATGCTCTAAATTATTTTCATTGGCATTTCACCAATCTTTTGTACTGATCTCTCCCTTTTATGTAAATCAATTGAATTTGTATGTCTCTAGGTCCGACCTCTCTCCAAGTCTTATCTTTCATTTTCACAAACTGCTAGACAATATGGCAGACATATAAAAAAATAGACCCAAAATTGAATGTCGATTGTATAATAACCCATCTTCAATTACTACTGTTTTATTCATTTCTTACTCATATTGATGTCACCATAATTCTTTCAGTCACCTTATTTTGCAACCTTGAAATTATTCTAAATAATGGCCTCTTTTACTACCCACATCTTAGAGTTCCCAAAACCATCTACTCTAACTTTGTGTCTTTTCATCTCTAGCCATTTCAAATTTTTCATGTTTTAATTTAGACACAGCTAGTAGCTTTCTAATTGATCTCCATTCTCCTAAATTTTAACACTTTCATTTTTTCCCATGAACAGTTGTGGTTTCTGAAGACCAATTTCAAACATACTACTTTCTCAAAAACCTTTCTATGAAAATTTAACAGATAAGTTACATCTTTTTATAATACTATGCTGTGTTCTTCACAACATATTGTAGTGAAAAAAAGCAAGATGGAATGTGTAGCATGGTACTAAATAACATATTAAAAAATAGAAAAACAAACCATAAATATATTTACATGATTTTTCCCAAGGGAGAAAAGGCAGGAAATATAGGGTAGGAGAAGCTAATTTCTTATATATACTTATTTTTTTCTTACCACTGAAAATTTTTACCCTTTTACCAACTATCCCTATTTCCCCCACACCTTAGCCCGTGGCAACCACTTTTCTACTCTATTTCTATGATTTTTCATTTTTTGTTAAGAGTCTGCATATAAATGATAAGAGGTATTATCTGTCTTTCTATGTCTGGCTTATTTCACTTAGCATAATGCCCTCAAGATCCACCCATGATCTGCAAATGGCAAGAATTTTTTCTTTTTCATAACTCATCTAGATATGTACATATCTTACCTCAACTTTAACCATTCATCCACTGCTAAACACTTACGTGGTTTCTATATCCTGGTTATTGTACATAATCTGCAATGAATATGGGCGTTCAGATACCTCTTTGAGATCCTGTTTGTATTTCTTTTGGATGTATGCCCAGAAGTGCAATTGCTAGATCATATGGTATTTCTATTTTTTATTTTCTGAAGACCCTCCATACTGTTTTCCAGAGTGACTGCACCAATTTGCATTCAAACCAATAGTGCATAAGGGTTCCTTTTCTCCACATCTTCATCAACACTAGTTATCCTCTTGTCTTTTTTTATTCCAGCCATATTAACAGGTGTGATGTAGTATCACATTGAGGTTTTGATTTGTATTTCCCTGATAACTAGTGATATTGGACAATTTTTTGTATACCTGTTGTCCATTTGTATGGCTTCTTTGGAAAAATATCTATTCACTTCTTCTTCCCATTTTTCAATCCTGTTGTTTATTTTTATTTTGTTACTGAGTTGTATGAGTTTTATAATAAATAAACAAGAAAACAAATAAACAAATAAATAGACAAACTAATAAATAAGAATTAGAATATTACTGTTTTGGAGTCCTTAAGTAGCAGATCTATCAGTAATAATTAATGGAAATGTCACAAAAACAAAGGCAAACAGACCTACACATATCCCCTTGTATTAGTCAGAGTCCTCTAGAGAAAGAGATCCATACATAGAAAAACATTTATTATAAGGAATTGACTCACATGATTATGGAGGTCGAGAAGTCCCAAGATCTCAGGAGAGATCCAATTGTGTAGTTCTAGTATGAGTCCTAAGGCCTGAGAATCAGGAAAGTAAATGGTGTAAATTCCAGTATGAAAGCCAGCAGCTGTGAAATTTGGGAAGAGTTTCTTGTCAGGAAAAAGGAATTTCCTCTTATTCATGGGTAGGAGAAAGGGAAGGCTTTCAATGAACTGGACAAAGGTCACCTACATTGGGGAGGGCAATTGGCTGTATTTAGTTGACTCTAATGTCATCCAAAAATATCCTCATAGACAAACCCAGATTAATGTTTGATTAAATATCTGGGCACTCTGTGGCCCAGTCAAGTTGACACATAAAATTAAACATCACACCCTTGAATGGAAGTACACAAAACTTTATATAAAGCAATCTTGTCAAAAATAACTGAATGCAAATATGGTCAAAACTCTACCAGGTCATAAGAAATTACTTCATGGCTATAATCATCAGGGTTCAGACTATTGTCTATTAGATTTATGAATTGTTTTCTTCAATAAAAAATGCCAAGTAAACAAAAAGAGATAGAAACTTGAAAAATTATATAATATTTAAATGTCATTTTTAAAGTTACAATATATGGGAATTGAGTAATAATTCAAACAATTTTGAAAAATAGATATTTCATAAAAAGTTGCAGAGATGGATGATAATAACAGATGTATATCAATATAAATTTACTTGGCCACTGAGCTATACATTTAAAAATGTTCAAAGTGGTAACTTTTATGTACCTTTTACTGTAATTTTTTAAATATTTAAAATTTAAAAATTTACATGAAAAATTGATATTTTAACACATTAAAAATTAGTATTAATGTTTAGGTTTATAATAGTATTGTGATTTTTTTTAAGGATGCATTTTATCTAGAGATACCTACTAAGTATTTCCAATTAGAGTGATGATTCATTGGGTATTATTCAAAATAATCCAGGAAGAGACCTGAGAAATGATATAGACTAAACAAATTGATGATGTATTCATAATTGTTGATGAGGAAAATGAGTATTTGATATTATACTAAAAAATTCTGTACCTGTATAAAATTTCCAGAATCAAATTTTTTTAAATATAAAATATTATGTATCTGTGTAAAATTTCCAAAATAAAACTTTCAAAAATATAATATTTCTTTATTTCTATTTTTTATTATGCTTTAGGAAACTATTCCTATATCTGTATATTCAAATGTTATCCATTCTATTTGTGCCGTTTTTTAAGTAAAATAGATACCAAAAAGCATTTCTCCTCAGAGTTGAGACATTTTTCTTTGTTAAAAATAGGAATAATGATATCCACTACATATAATGACCAAGATGAATAGATAATAGATCGGAAAACACCCACATAAGCAAAGTTACAGTGTCTGCTTATATGCATTAATGTTCCTATTGCCCTTTCTTAATTGACAAAACATTTCTGATCCCTGGAGGATTCATTTCTCCAGGATTCTCCATTTAGTTCAGCTTTTATTTGTCATAAAAATAAATCTTAGTACTCTGATCTTTTGTCTGAAACAACACTGTTGTTTTGCCCGCCCAATCACATTTTATAACAAAGCTGTGATAATAACTCAGGAAAAAAGGAAAGAAAGAAACCATAATTATATAAATTAATTTTAGCTTTTGTGCATTTTAGTAGATAGAAAAGAGATTACTTATGTTGTTTCAAACATTGTGTAAAATTTGATATAACCCTTAATCATCTTTATGTCCAAAATGGTCCAGGCTCAGTGAATAGATTATTCACCTACCTGGTCATACTTTGCAAATTATCCAAGGACTATAATTTCTGTTATCAAGAGACAGGCCTCATGTCCTTCTGTGGGACTCAGACACTGGTTCCTGAGATAAGGATGGTAAGGAATATACATCATTAGGACAGATAATTGAAAGATCAATCTATCAGTAAAATCATTCTTATGTCCAAAAATCAAATTAAAAAAAGAGGAAAACAATGACTGTCAACAGTCTAAGCAAGGAAGCAAGAAATTCTGGGGCAAAAATAATTACACAATTAAGAAAACTATTTCAGACATTTAGTTCCAACTTTGTGGTTGCCTGAACTTTGTCTCTACCATACATGAGGACAGATTCTGCATGATAAGGGACATGGTGGAAGAGAAAGAGATTAGGGAAGATAAAATTGTCTGTGCTCCCACTGTGCTTGACCAAACAAGATGCAGGAGCATGAGAGAGTTTTCTTTCTTTCTCTATAAAGAGAGAGAGAAAGAGAGAGAGACAGAGACAGAGAGAGAGAGAGAGAGAGAGAGACAGAGAGAGAGAGGGAGAGAGTGCAGAAATCAATGCAGGGATCAATTCCACAACCCTGAGATGACCTGAGCTGAAATCAAGAGTCGGATGCTCAACCAACTGAGCCACCCAGGGGCCCCAAGAGATGGCTTTCTTAACTCAATAAATATCAATCTAGTGAGTAAACCAGTGTTGCTCTGGACTCAGAAAAGCGGCAATCTTTAACAATCTCATTTAGCAAGAAAGACTTCAGGCCAGGCTAAAGGATTAGTTGCCAGAAGTAATGGCCCTAGTAGTGTTTTTCTGGGGAGGAAATGTTAAGTCATGAAATGCAAAATGAAGAAGTGAAGAGAGAGCCAGGAAAAGTGATCAGTTTGACACCAGTAGTAAATATCAGTGGGCAAAAAGGAAATACTCAAGCACTGATGGTCAGAATTATCTAGTACTTATATTTATTATTTTGTAATTAAAAAGTCATTATTGGTATTACAAGTGCAAAACCTATACACAGAAGAGCAAATGATATATGTTAGCATATTTATTCCTGATATTTATTTGGTAAATTGCAAAGATTTTCTACTATAAAGACTTAATATTCATCGTAAGGAGACAAAACGTTAAAAAAGTAATTGAAGTGAACCATATGTCTGCTGGAAAAAAAAATGTACCACACACTCTTAATAGTTTAAGTCTCTAAGCTTTATAAAGTGACTTTATTTTTCTCCTTTTGTCATTGCAACAGATTATTTTAATACCTGTAACTATTTCTCACAGCTTTCTTACATTTAATGTTTACTGTCCTCTGAAACCAGAGGATTTTTAAAAGTCAATGCCATAGAAGACTCGACTCCATGCTAGGAAGATTTTATGAATCATGGAATTATTAGAGTGTGGATGAAACCTTATCAACCTCATGTAGTGATTTAGATAATATGCTTTAGTTTTGATTCCCCTATATTCTACTTTAAAGGTTTTTTCTAATGACCTATTGAGAAATAATCAAATCCCATTTACTCTCTCTCACTAAGGTCAATCAAGTAGTATGTTTTTATTTCCCCACAGCTTCTATACCTCCTTGTCATGTTGAAAGAGATGATATAATATTTTAGAGTAACCATTTTATACTGCACATATTTTATTTCAAAATATTATATTATCCAATATTTGTTACCCTATTTTAAATGCTATGACAACATAGTGCTATAATTAGAGTATATAGCAACAATCCTCTCATAGAACAAAATCCCTGTGCACTAACTTTCAAAACACATCTATCTTTTCTTCCATGTGTTTTGTACACCTTCTCTTAAAGTTGAAGCTGAAAGTGAGTCAGGAATGCATTGGATCCTTGATATTCCCACAAGAAGAATATAGTTTATGAGTTACTTTAGTCATGTTAGCCTCCAGCAGTTTCTGCTCTATTTTTGCTAAAGCCAATATATGATATGACCAATTGATTATGGCTCTCCTCCTTTCTGGCACAGGAGATATATTTTTCAACTACAAGTTAAAAAAGAAAATAGCTCCCTTGAAAAATCCGTCTCAGAATTGCTACAATTTTCCTCAACTCTGTTGCTTACTATGTGGTGTAGCCATGTATGATTGTGGTTCCTGGTTCCAGTTTTGTCGGTCACCTTCTTAGTTAAAACAGGAGCAATCGGGGCGCCTGGGTGGCGCAGTCGGTTAAGCCTCCGACTTCAGCCAGGTCACGATCTCGCGGTCCGTGAGTTCGAGCCCCGCGTCAGGCTCTGGGCTGATGGCTCGGAGCCTGGAGCCTGTTTCCGATTCTGTGTCTCCCTCTCTCTCTGCCCCTCCCCCGTTCATGCTTTGTCTCTCTCTGTCCCAAAAATAAATAAAAAACGTTGAAAAAAAAATTAAAAAAAAAAAAAAAAAACAGGAGCAATCATACAATCTTATGCCATTTGTTTTGCCGCTCAGAAATGATTGCTCCATGACATATCTTCTGTTCCTTTTTAAGTACTGATAGAGTGGCAACTGCAAGTTAATTCCACCAGTTCATATTATTAATGAATAACTAAAAAGAAAAAGTAAGATCATGACGACAGTAATTGTTCTATATTACTGCATATATAACCAATCACCACAAATTCTGTGGCTTAAAATAGCCCACAGTTTCTGAGTTGGGAGCCTTAGCATAGTGTGGCTGAGGCCTCTTACTATCTCACAAGTTTCAATCAAGGATTGGCCAGGCTGAGTTTTTACAAGTCTGGCCAGGTTAGCCCAGGCTAACCTGGGGAGGAATCCACTTCTAAGCATCTAAATTATTGCAAGAAGAAATTCTTTTGTGTTTGAATTACTGAGGGCTCTATCTTTTTGCTGGCTATGGCTAAAGGCCACCCTCAGGTCCTAGAGACTATTCACAGTTCCTTGTGGCTCTACTCAGTTTCTTGCCACAAGGGCTTCCTCAACATAAATGCTTACTTCATCAAACCAACAAGGACGACCTTTCAGTGTAGTCTGCTAGGGCAAAGTCTTATATATAATAACATAACCAAAGGAGTGACATCTCTATATCCTTATTGGAATGCCACATTCTGTTGGCTAGAAGCAATTCACACATACTGCCTGCAGTCAATGCGAGGGGATTACGCAGTGGTGTGGACCCCAGGATTTGGTGGGAAGGCCATCTTGCAGCCTGTTCGTCACAATGACTCTAATACAGATATAAATGTATCAAAGACTTTTTTAAGTTTATTTATTTATTTTGAGAGAGAATGCAAGCTGGGTAGGGGCAGAGAGAGAGAGAGAGAGAGAGAGAGAGATAAAGAATCTCAAGCAGATTCCATGCTGTCAGCACAGAGCTGGATGTAAGGCTCGATCTCATGAACTGTGAGATCATGACCTGAGCCAAAATCAAGAGTCAAATGCTTAACCCACTGAGCCATCCAGGAACCCCTCCAAGATTTTATTTAATTCATTAATATTTTAATGGGCTCAGAGTAGAATGGAAACTGAAACACTTGTACAGTCAGATGAAGAATGCTAGACTGGATTTACAAATAGATACAAAACTTCATGAAATATCCACAAGGCATTTAATCAGATAGAATTTATATTTTTATGAAAAAAAATCATTTGCACTACTTTTGGTATTTTACAACTGATCATAGATTAGCTCATAATATAAATGATTGTGGAATAACTCAGAAGCAAAGAAAGGTGTAGAACCTCCATGGAGTCAGATGACCCAGAATAAAAGAAACCAAATCAAGAATTCTTTGGTCTGTTTCAAAATCTTAGACGTTTTTTCCCCCTTCTTTATAGCACCCACTCTTCCCCTGTGATTATAATCATCTCAAGTAGACTTTTTTTTTTAAAATCAGGCTGGTCTCATCTGATTTGTACTGATATTTACATAGGTACAGCAAAAGTGTTGCTCAATCATATGGCTCTCTGAGCTTGTTTTTCAAATCTAGAGTCATACAATATTCAATAATTAATAAATCCATAAAATTAACTTCTGTCTGGAAGTTTTCATAAGGAATCTCAGACTGGATTTATAAAAAAAGTCTCTATTATCTACAATACTGAGACCAGAAGCCAAATGTAGGAACTCCACCAAATTTTACTTAATTTACCTTTAAATCTGGATGAATTTCTCTATTTCAGAGGTTCTCAAAATATTCTAAATGTCCTGGTCCAAGAAATGATCTTCCTTACCACCTGTCCATCTGGGACACCATAAACAAGGCACCAGGATAGTTTTTCTAGGAGGGCTTTACAGGCATTTGCTCTATAAGTATAGCTAACAGTGGTCCCTTAAAGTGCTTGTCAAAACTGAATAAACGGGGACGCCTGGGTGGCTCAGTCAATTAAATATCTGACTCTTGATTTCGGCTCAGGTCATGATCTCACAGTCTGTGAGATCCAGCCCTGGGTCAGGATCTGTGCTGATAGCACAGAGCCTACTTGGGATTCTCTCTCTTTCTCCCTCTGTCCCTCCCTTGTTCACTGTCTCTTTCTTTCTCTCAAAATAAATAAATAAACTTAATAAAAAAAGATTGAATACACATCATTTTCAAATATGATACTCCACTAAAATCTTAGTTACATGATCAATTTATCCAGTTATATCATGGAAGAGAGTAAGACAGATGCTTCCTGAACCTATGCACATAACTATATTGCTATGAAAGTTAGACGATATAATGAGTTTATGATTTCTGCGATGACAGGGTGAGTCACCCTGGTTTACAAAAGCAAAGACACTACATTGAAATGGGATAGCTTAAAAAGAAAATGAGCTTCTTATATGTATGGAAAATAGAACATTCAGGCATTATCAACAATATTGCAAGCAATTAAATAGCCACAATAAAATTCTCCTCTTCAGTCTAACCAGTCTTCTGTATTTAACTCCTTTTCTGTTGTATCTGATTTAATATAAGCCCAGCAGAAAACTGTCTGCTTCTTGATCAAAAGGAATCTTGAAATTCTGATTAGTCTACTGATAGAGTCTAAATATTACCTAAACAATGTCAGCTCAGTTGCTACAAAGAGTCCATTTTTGAAGTGTCAATAGTTTGAAGTACCTACCCCTGTCCTTTTTCTTGGGTTTTTGAGACTATCCTTCATGGTTAAAGATAAAAGTCTGGTCAGCAAATGATAGCAGGTTATCTAGCTGGAGACAAAAACCCTAGGGGCGGGGGGGAGGGGGTTCTATTATTTTTTTCTTTTTTTTTTTAAATTTTTTTTTTCAACATTTTTTATTTATTTTTGGGACAGAGAGAGACAGAGCATGAACGGGGGAGGGGCAGAGAGAGAGGGAGACACAGAATCGGAAACAGGCTCCAGGCTCCGAGCCATCAGCCCAAAGCCTGACGCGGGGCTCGAACTCACGGACCGCGAGATCGTGACCTGGCTGAAGTCGGACGCTTAACCGACTGCGCCACCCAGGCGCCCCCTATTATTTTTTTCTAATGACAAATTTCAAATGGCAAAGTCTGAATAGATTCATAATAAGATCAATGCAACTGACAAGGAAATCTGTTTCTGTGGCACGAGGAATAAAGATAATAAAACTATTCCCCTCACAAAATGCAGACAAATTATCTCTGATAATAATGAATAAGTCTATTTTCAATGAAGATAAGGAGAATTATACATCTATCTGACTTACAAGAATAAATAAACACAAATTTAATAAGGAAAAATACTGACATAAAACAAACAATAAATCTGAGACATACCAAAACATATACAAAGAATACCAGGTGCAAGATTGAGTAACTCTGGAGAAGGACTGAGACCTAGGTGTTGTCAAAAACCAAACTCTGTGCTCTGGAGCTGAAATATAGCATGAAGACATAGTTTGGGGATAAAGAGGAACAACAGTTTCATTACCATCCCAGGCAAAGAAGATTGCAGCAATCTAATGACTTCAAAACTGCAGACCCACTGGGGGTGAAAGGTTGAGGAGTTTTACAGGAAAATACAGAAACTGGGAAATTTCAATAGGAATCTGGTACCTGCTGCCAGCCACGGTCATGTCTTCAAGGTTGGTCTCTTGCCCCTGAGTATACATTGAGGTCAGCAAGATGTCCACGTCCATACTGAGTTCCTGGAACAAAGGATTCCATAGAAAGCAAGTAAAAGGTAAAGGAGGCTTCAGTAATGAGGAAGGGGGCACCTGGGTGGCTCAGTCAGCTAAAGGACCAACTCTTGATTTTGGCTCAGGTTATGATCTTGCTGTTCTTGAGTTTGAGCCCCACATCAGGCTCTGTGCAGACAGCATGGGGCCTGCTTGGGATTCTCTGCCTCTTGTCTCTCTCTCTCTCTCTGCCCCTCCCCTGTTTGCTCACTCTCTCTCAAAAATATATAAACACTTAAAAAAAAAAGAATGAGAAAGAAAATTTGTGCAGTTTAAATTCAAACTTTGTTGAAGCATTAGTGTATTCAACCTTTTTAAAGTTAGAGAGACAAAGAGAGAGAGAGCCTGAGTGGGTAGAGGCAGAGAGAGAAGAGAGAATACCAAGTGGGGGTTGATCCCATGAACCACAAGATCATGACCTCAGCTGCAATCAAGAGTCAGATGCTTAACCAACTAAGCCACCCAGGTGCCCTGAAGTGTTAATTTCCAACCACCTTTACGTTTCTGTAGCTGTTCCATGGGTACTTTTCTTAAAAAAAAAAACAAAAAAAAAAACCTACTATATAGGAAAGTTGAATGTGTTTTCCAAATTGAGAACCATTAGCCTAAATGGTGTTACATTCAGGATAAAGGAATAAGGTTGTGAAAAAGTAGAAATGCATAAATAATAAGAAAAATTATGACTGAAAACATTATACTTTTAATGCCTAATATCAGGCAAAACATCTCTAGGACTCTAACAAATACAGAAAAACAACAGAATTATATCATAAGGTCTTGATCAATATTTTCCTTTAAGGTAAAAACATAGTATGGACAAAGAGTGCATTGACAAACTTCTAGAAACTTCCCATCAAGCTTATCATTTCTAAAATACAAATATTAACATTTTACCTATACAAATTTAAATTAAGAGGTGTATGCCATTCTTTCTACTTAACTCTTTTCATGCAAATAACCTAACAAATCAAAATACTTTTGTTATTGCTTTCTAAAAGATGGAAAAAATGTCATTCTCCAAAGACCCTCTGGAAACATTAAAGATAATTTTACATGTAAATGATATCCTGCAAGTTCTGTGAAATAAAAATATTTCCCAAATAATATCATTGCCAAAATAAACATCTAGATTACAATCATAGAATAAAGACAAAATAACAATATTCAAATTAATGCTGTCAATATTATGAAATGTAATCAAAGTTTTATTCACAAGTTATCCAAATCTTACATAATTCACTTACTAAGCAATATTATCAGTAATTTTAAAAGCTACTGCTGAAAAGATTAACAAAATAACAATATTTAGTTTTAAAAGCGAAAGAAACTAAAAACAAACAAAATAATAAAGTAAAAATATTAGGTTAATATAGGGATCTTTGAGAGAAACCTGTATTTCTTCAATAATTTAATCAAAGAGTTTAAAAAAGAAGTTTTAGTCACATGATCACAAATGAAGAATGAAAAATGTAAGCATCACAAATAAAGAGTACACAAAAACATTTAACAGATGAGTATTTGGAATTTCATATGAAAATGAAAAGAAATGGGTAATATTAGAGAAAATAAAAATGGACCCACTCAAATATGGATATAAAATAGACAAATAAAAACAAGAGAATAGGTTTTTAGAACTATTCCCTACAACATTCAATGAACAAGTTATTTTCAATTATTTGAGAAACAAATATAGATAGTACTTTTTAAACCATTATAGACAAAAAAAAAAAAGGTGGACTTCTTTCTATTGAATTCAAATATATAGCAGTCTTGATACAACTCAATAAAAATATCATAAAAATATCATAGGCTCATAAAAACTTGTATATATAAATTATGAGCAAAATACAAAGTTAATGTTAACACATATTAAAATCATAATTCTATTCAAATGAGGTTTAAAACAAAAACTAAACTATATTGCTTAGGAATATGTATATATATTTATATATATGTGTATATATATATACACATATATATAAATATATATACACATATATATAAATATATATATATACACATATATACACAAATATATATATAAATATATATATACACATATATATAAATATATATATAAAATACATATATAAACATATATATGTGTATATCTATACACACACACACACACATATATATATATATATATATTTATGGCTAACAAAACTACAAAAATAATCAAGAAAATGTCACAAAAGTCAGAATAAGAAAGTTTTGATCACAGAGAAGAAGGAGGCTTCTTAAATGCCTTAAGTATTTAATGAATTGACTTTTGCTGTTGTTCACCATATAGCTCTTCATATATACATGCACATATATGTATGTGCTTGGAGTTCTCTTTCTCCATCTCTTTCTGCCTCTATCCTGCTTGTGCTCATTCTCTTTCAAAAATAAATAAATCAATAACTTAAAAAATTACTTAAAATTTTTTTAAAAGAAAAATAATGGATTCATAAATCATAAGAATAAAGATTATTCATAAAGAGGATTATTACTAGGTAACTCTGATCAAACTGCCTATGAACATTTTTGTAATCTGAAACTGTAGGAAAAATACCTACGGGTCAATAATTTTCCTGTTACCATGAGCAAGGTGACATGCTGCTTATCAAAGTCTGTTTCCTATGGAAAAAAGATGAAGAATCTTTTAAAATATACCTTTGTGGGTCTACAAGTCTATGCTAGATTCAGTTTGAAGTTCGTTGGCATATAAGTTTATCACTACCAATTTAAGCACTTTATGTAATGGTTTAAAAGTGAGGCAACAAAAAACAAATGAGAAAAGGTGTGTAATTAACTAAGGACCTTATTCATGTTGGCCATCTTTTATGCAGCACTATTTAATAAGAGGGACGTCACCTAGAGTGCTAAATAGCCCAGTGCAACAACAGTGAAGAACCTGTGTACCAGAGCTCTTTGATATGCAAACTAAAGTCACATTTCTAGAAAGCCAGCACTAACCAACATGGAGATTGGCACATGAAAATGTTCCCTTACTTACAGCATTTTAATTAAAGTAAGTTCAGGGGAGAAATCTCATTTTCATAGGCATCAGTCATCTGTAAAATCCCTAGCTTTTGTTGATGCAAATTAGTTCTAAAATGCACATGCCAAAAGATAGGTAAAGTGTAAGAATTTTCCCAGTACTCATAGAAGTATTCCCTGATGGCTCAGGGATGAGTAATTTTAATTCTTTAAATGCATTTTTCTAAATTACTAATTTCTCATTTATTTCAATCTAATTTCAGAATTAGTAGTGCACAAGATAATTTTGTGAATCTCTCTTTCATTTCCTCACAAAAACTATGCCATTGTAATAAAGAGAGGCCACCAGGTGACTGCAGATTTGGACTAAGGAAAATGAGGAGGAGTTTGAAAGAAGCAAAAGCAAACAAGAAAAGAAAATACAACTCTTAAACACGATTTAGCAGGTATCTTTAATTTAGTTCAAATGATCTCAATTCATTAAGAAAAATTCAGATTAAAAAGCCCTTTACAGAGGCTTAAAAACAGTGTTCTCTACAGAAGAATGAAATATAAATGTACATACAGTGACTGTTCCCTAAATTAGAATATTTTGTCCTAAGGCTGAAGATGTTAAATGATAAAGTTCAATGCCCTGCTGTTCTCAGCACCTTCAGCACTGGTCAGATAATAATTAACAGAACTGGGGAGACTTTGGTGCCTTCATGTCTTTATCCAGCAGTATCCTTTACCTGGCATGCTCTTCTTCCTTTTACTTGTACCAACTTGATAAAATTCTACTCATCCCTAGTGATGCTGTGATTTATAATAAGAAATATGTATTTGGTCTTCAAAGAACTCCTAAGACCCTCAGAATTTCCTAAGTGATGAGAGCAATAAAGGTATCTTTATTGCTATTGAGGTGACTTTTGGAAAGCCCATAGGTAACCAAAAGATTGGGGCTATTTGCCAGGAGAACCAACTGCGTGTAGAGGGTTGGAAATTTTAGTCCCCCACCCCCACTCTCAGGGAGAAGAGAGGGGCTAGTGATTGTGGAGATGGCATCAATCACCAATGGCCAAAGATTTCATCAATTGTGTCTATGTAATTCAGCCTCCATACTGCCCTGAAGGACAGGGGTCAGAGAGTCTCCAGGTGAGTGACCACCTGGTGGTGCTGGGAGAGTGGTGCAGCTGGGAAGGGCATGGAAACTCCATACCCCTTTTCATCTCCCTTGCCCTATGCAACTCTTCCAGGTGGATGATCCTGAGTTTCTCATATAATAAATCAGTAATCTAGTAAATAAAATGTTTCTCTGAGTTCTGTGAGCCACTCTAGAAAATTAATGGAACTCAGAGAGGAGGTCATTGAAAATTCTCATCTATAGCCAGTGGGTCAGAAGCACAGATAAGAACCTGGACTTGTGATCGATGTCTGAAGTGGGGACAGGGTACAGTCTTGTAGGACTGAGTCCTTAACATGTGGGATCTGATACTATCTCTAGATAGAGAGTGTCAGAATTGAATTAAATTGTAGAACACCAAGTTTATATTATAGAATTGCTTGTTGGTGTGGGACAAATCTCTCCCTTCAACATTAGAATCAAGTATCAGATTCATTAATTGGTGCCAGAATTGAAATTGGCATTCAGAAGTGGAACTGGGTGCAGAAAGTTATCCTTCAAGGTGCTCACTTTGGCAGCATGTATACAAGGTGCCTGCTAGACTACAGAAGGGTTGAATTCATGTCTTATGGGATCCCGTAAACCCAGCACTTAGCCAAGTGTTTGTAATACAATTTTGGGTATTCAGTGTATTTGGTGGATGAAAGTTCAACTCAGCTATCTTTTTCATATCTACGCAGCATGCTTGCTCTTACCTTCATACTACCCCACCTTTCTGAAACAGACTTAATAATTGTGTCTGTCCTAAATTCGCTACAGTGAATAGTATTCATTAAAGGGTACTATTCTTAGAGGATAAATGATGTGGCAACCATCCTCTTGCCACACATAAACATGCACTATATCTTGATCTATTTGAGAGCAAGGAGATACCATCATCAACTTTTTGTTCCTAGCTTCTATCACAGTACCAGTAAAAGGTTTTTAATAAATTTCAAAATAAAACGCAAAAGTAATTGGAAGAAAGAGGATTCTGGGAAGATAGCAGAGTATGAAGAACCAGGAATATGTCTCCCACCTAGACAGCACTTGCACTGGCCAAATCCATCTGATAGAACTGGTGGGGAACTCTGGAGTCTGCTGAAGTCTTACAAATTCCAGGAGAAACTTTTGATGATAAATTGAGGTTAACCTTAGGCAACAGTCACACAACATTGTGACTGTATACAAGACCAATGAACTCTACATTTTAAAAATGGTTAAGGTGGTAAATTTTGTGTTATGTATATTTTATCACAGTTAAAAAAAGTTTTTGAAATGATTGGAAGATCTTTCCCATAACATATAAATAAAAGAAATATTCAGAGAGTGTTTTCTACATATGTACATGAATGGGAAAGTGAATAATCTAAAAAGGAAATTACAAACACAATTTCATTTACAATAGCATCAGAAAAACAAGCAAACAACTTAGAGATGAACCTAACCAAGGAGGTGGAAGACTTGTCCAATGAAAACTACAAAACATTGTTGAAAGATTAGAGAAAATTTCCAAGCATCTCAGGAAGTATGGATAAATCAAAACAAAATAAGTACTTTCTTAATGTTCTTGTTGTCCACTCACTAAAAATAGGTGGTATCATCTACATAATCATTTAATATTATATATAGACTAATAAAATCTGCCTCAAATATTGTAAATTAAAATCTGTATTTAAAAATCTATATATAACTAAAAGCAGTTAATCTCTTTCCTTTTAATTCCAAATATGATACAATTTCTTTAAGATAGTTTTACTGTGTCAATATAGTAATTGCATCATTTGATATTAAGTGCACTTTTAATCCCAAATATCAAATCTAGTAATTAAAATGAGAAATTATGTAAACATTTTATGAGAAATATCACATTTCTTTACTTGAGTATAACCTACATATAGCCTCAAGATTAATAACATATTATCTATCAATAACATGTATATGTTTTAGATATTTTAAATATTATTATTCAGATTTGAAATGAAAATACACATACTGTCCTTACTTAATGAATCCTGTTTTACTCTTAAATAGTTTGCTTTTCAAGTAAATGCCTATTCAAATATATTTTTACAAACTTGGGATATATAAAATGTTAATTCTTTAATAACATTGTATCTTTCCTCAATGACTTACACTTCAGTTAAAACACAGCAGATATACAATATTTTCCTAACAAAAATTACATGTAGGGGCCCCTGGGTGGCTCAGTCAATTAAGCGTGTGACTTCAGCCCAGGTCACGATTTTGGGTTCATGAGTGTGAGCCCCACATCAGTCTCTGTGCTGACAGCTCAGAGCCTGGAGCCTGCTTCATATTCTGTGTCTCCCTCTCTCTCTGCCCCTACCCCACTTATACTCTGTCTCTCTCTTTCTTTCAAAAATAAACTTCAAAAAACATTTTTAAAAATGACGTGTAGGGGTAACTGGGTGGCTCAGTCAGTTAAGCATTTGACTTTGGCTCAGGTCATGATCTCGTGGTCTGTGAGTTCCAGCCCCACGTGGGGCTCCATGCTGACAGCTGTGAGCCTGGAGCTTGCTTCGGATTCTGTGTCTCCCTCTCTCATTGCCTCCTTGCTCCTCTGTCTGTGCTCTCTCTCTCTCAAAAATAAATAAACATTTTAAAAAATGACGTGTAAATTCAGGATGAGCTTAAGAGATAAGGTGACAAACTAAATAACCCACACTCTGCAGTTGGGTTGCAGAGAAAATGTATCAACACTCTTCAAAATAAACACAATGTCTATAGTATAGTGCTAATAGGAAGTATAGAATGAATCATTAATATGTGAAAATGGACATTTTTATCAGCGTCACTTAGATAGCATTAAGGCAAGAAAGAGTAGTCTAAAAAAGATTCTGGTATTTCCTTGACCCCCACCCACAACCTCTACCTGTCTCTCTCCTACTTATCTAATGAAACTCAAGTAAGCAAAATATTATCTATAAACTTTGTTTTTGATACATCCTGGGGACTCTACTGTTCTCTCAAACCTCCTCCCATGTAGATACATCATCAAATGCTTCTCTCCCCTGTGTTCCTACAGCACCCAGCACATTTGATTCATTGTGTTAAAATCCACTGTTGGGTCCAGTAGAAAACAATTTCCTAGATGTCTGTAGGGACCATAAAATTGTAATGGTATTCCAAATTGCCACCTAGTCCTGGGCACAGAGCAGACATTCAACAAATGTATGAGCTGAAGTGATTCTCCTCATAAATAGAAAAGTTAAAAAAAATTACATGTGAAATGGAAGTTCCATACATATTTTTTTTCACCTTAACTAGGATGTCTCAAACCCAACAATCAAATAAACCATTTGAAGACATTGTGCAACATGGTTAATATAGGATTTTCAAGATGTACTATTATAGTTCAGAGAGACAGATCTTTCTTTTGTGAGAATTGCTTATTCTTTATTTAAAAAAAATTTTAATATTTATTATTTGAGAAAGAGACAGAGAGCAAGCAGGGGAGGGGCAGAGAGAGAGAGAGGGAGACACAGAATCAGAAGCAGGCTCCAGGCTCTGAGCTGCCAGCACAGAGCCGGATGCAGGGCTCAAACCCACAGACCGTGAGATCAGGACCTGAGCTGAAGTCGGCTGCCTAACCGACTGAGCCACCCAGTCGCCCGAGAATTGCTTATTCTTTAAACTAAGACATGCTAGGGGCGCCTGGGTGGCGCAGTCGGTTAAGCGTCCGACTTCAGCCAGGTCACGATCTCGCGGTCCGTGAGTTCGAGCCCCGCGTCAGGCTCTGGGCTGATGGCTCGGAGCCTGGAGCCTGTTTCCGATTCTGTGTCTCCCTCTCTCTCTGCCCCTCCCCCGTTCATGCTCTGTCTCTCTCTGTCCCAAAAATAAATAAATAAAAAAAAAAAAAAAAAAAAAAAAAAACGTTAAACTAAGACATGCTATAGTAAATCTAATCAGTCACTTACATATTAATAAAGAGTATAAAGAAAAGTTTCAGAGCTACTAGTGACAAAATCACAAAAATACTAGTTATTATTTGATGCATTATTTTTGTTGGCATCTTCCTCCTAAGATTGCATCTCTTCAGCCCTTGGCCCCAGAGCACAAGCTAAGAGGGAGCCTAGGTTTGGCTCCAGCCAGGTTTAAAGAACACATGCCTCCCTTGAATGACTGCTATTCATTACTTAAACTGGTAATGTAACATGCATGTATGTTGTAATGGTAGATTTTTATTCAAATTTCTGTCTGATTTACATTATGGACAACACTTTCATTGGCTGCTTTTACCTGTTGCAAGAAGCATTTTACCAGAGCTGGTGTTTGAGCAAATTTGCATTGGAACTTTCTTGCTTTTTATATAGAGTGGGAAGCATGTGGGGCATTTGCAATTTACATTGAATTCAGGCAAATTGCTATTAACAGTAAATGCTACCAGTTTCTCACAGCTGTGGAAAAAAACATTTGTTCAAAGTCTCTTTCACCATGTGAACGTGAACCCACAGTTCCATAACCTTCAAGACAGAGGGACCAAGCACGGGAGATCTGCTCATCTCTATCTCTGTGTTTAACACTCGCAGAGCTCTTCCAATCTTGCCCCTCTCCTCTTACATAAAGCTTGTATAAATTCACCAGACTTTTTCCTATATCTTGACATATGAGATTAGACCCTAAAATAGCTTCAAAAGTGTTGTAGTACACATTCTAACGTACTTTAGAAAGAGTAGATTTTAGTTGACATTTGAAGCTTGCATTTTCCCTACACTGAAACTTATTAATAATTATGCAGCAAAACAACATATACTTCCAGCTTTTAATAGTTTAAGAATAGTTGCCAAAACTAGGATAAATTCACACAATAACTTAACTGGCAGCTCATTTTGTATTGGAATAATTTTGATTGAACTACAAGTAGGTCCTATTTTGTAATAGGAAAACTAGACAAATCTAAAGATGTTAAAATAGAAAATTTTTGAACAGAGTGAACATAATTTCCTTATGACAGATTTTCTTTATGGTATTTATTTTCATAACAAGGCACACAAGTGAAAATAAAACTGCAATTAGTCTGTGATATTAACAGTTTAGCCTCAGAAAAAGTAATTTAAAAAATTTTAGTTAAGTATTAATGTCGATTACCATAAATTAATTTGTTTAGTGATAAAAAATGTTCTCTTATTTTTCTCTTATATTTTTCTCTTAAATTTCTCTTATGATTATCAAGTGACTTCATGAAATTATTTTCATGTGCTAAGAATTTTATGTAGAAAATACATTATCCATGTACAGCTGTTGAAAGACAGAGTATCAGTCCCACTGAGGTTTAAATATCATATGAGGATTAGTCTTTGCACGTAACCGTGATACACTTTGGTTTTACCAACTGCTCACATGGACTCAGGTTCTTTGAGGAAAGATTATGGCAAGCTGATGCTTCTATTGGTTTATCACATCCACTGAAGGCAGTCAAGCTGATACTGGTTTTGAAGTAAAATATACACAATTGCACATATTCACGAACATGCACTAAAAACATGTATACTATGCACACATGCACATTTACGTGGGCATCACACATAACATATACATATAAATCTGTACACACAGCTCTTTTCATACCCCGCTAGTTTTGAAGAACCTTATGTTTATTTCAAAGGATTAAATGGAGTCATATACATCCATATATAGTTAAAAAATGCATATTTCTGGGGAAGCAAGTAGGAGGGGAAAGTTTGGGGTAGTTTTACTTGGAAGTCTAGATTTTAAATAAAAAGCATGCCATAATTTCAATTATTTACAATACAGCTGAATATCTTACATATTAACATTGATATCAACTATAATTGCAACACTTACCATAAACATTATGAACAGTATTACTGTAAATTGCTTTTATAAACTTATGTGAATATTATTGGTCATATTAACTGCTTATATTAGTTCATACCCTTCATAGTTTCCTGAACGGTGTTCTGCAAAAAATAGTCACTTAGAAAAGTCTGGCCCATTTGGCTGTCATTCCATATTTGTTGCTATGAAGAACTGTTTCTGAGTTGGCACGAGTAATTTTAGGTTGTGTATTTCATGTCTCCCTGGACCACCTGCACATTGGATTTAACTAAAACTGTTCATCAAGCACTTAAAGTAAAAAGAGGCTGGTTAATATGCCGTTGCACACCCAAGAGGAACTTGAACTGGTCAATCGACACCCAACTCCCCTATCTCTGCCTCTAGATAACACCCCTGCACTGCACCTCTCTAGCCAGCACAGAGAATTTTAGAGTTTAAGGAAGGCTGACACATTTCCTCCTCTTTCTGCGAAGTCTCATCCCTTTCCATCCCACATCAACCTCATTATACTAGAAGAATTACCATTTAAGTAGCCTAAGGGACTCCTATGAAGAAAAGAAACTGTAAGAATTGATTTACATTTCCCCCCATATGGCCTCAAAAGTTATCTCATTGTGTCTTATATAACCATTAACTTCAGCCCAACTCTGGTAATGTAAACCATGAAGATACTGTTTAAAATAAAGAGCACATGATTACATTGTACTAAGTGAACTGATTAACATTCAAATTTAGTTGGGGTGTTTTTTATACTGCTCTGTGTTAGCTCCAAAAGAGAAGCAGACAAACTATAAAGAAATAAAGCACGTTTTTTTCTTTGAATAAATAAGTGGAGTGTTAATTAAATTTGAGTTCTCTTACAAGGCAAATGAGAAATTGGAACAAAATATTGGCAATATCTGTAATAAATGATAACAGCCTTAATCCATAAAGAGCTATTACAAATACAACTTGGCAAAGTATATAAAGAGGCAATTCATAAAAAATTAAATAAAAGGGGATGATGCATATATATGAAGATATCCTCCCTCTTCTGTAGCAAGAGAAATACACATTAAGATGAAATGCTGTTTTTCACCTATCAAATTTGCAGTCACTTAACTAAAAATATATATACTGTGCTGGGAGAGTATAGACAAATGAAATTTTCATGGTAGATTTTCTTTTGAGTGCATATTTTCAGGTATACAAATTTGTCTAGGATTTAAAATTTTTATATTAATTTCCTATATAACATTTGCTTTAAATGCTTTTTCTTCTCTAAGAAAAGTTATATACCTTCTGCATACGTAATATTATTTGTCTGTAATATTATCTTTAATATTTGATCATTCCCAGGAGAATTTTGTCTATTTTTTACTTTTTCAGATACATTGATGCTCTATTTCTTTTTCTTAATTTAAAAATGATGTTCTTGGGGTGCCTGGGTGGCTCAGTCGATTAAATGTCCGACTTTGGCTCAGGTCATGATCTCACAGCTGGTGAGTACAAGCCCCACGTTGGGTTCTGTACTGACAGCTTAGATCCTGGAGCCTGCTTCAGAATCTGTGTCTTCCTCTCTTTCTCTCTGCTCCTCCCCCCTTGTGCTCTGACTCTCTCTCTCTCTCTCAAAAATAAATAAACATTAAACAAAATTTTTAATAAAATAAAATAAAATAAAAATGCTATTCTTATAATTTTACAAATTCCCTTTTCTTTCTTGTATGTGTTGAAGAGAATGAATTATTTCTGTCATACAGTTTCCCACTATATGGATTTTGCTGATAGCTCCCTCTTAATGTGATTGAACTTGTTTATCTATTTTCTGTATTTCTTTTAAAGTGGTAATTGAATCTAAAGTCTTGACTGTGTTTTAGTTCTTTTTCTCTTTTCTTAAGATTTTGTATTATGTTCTGTTGTGTACTTCTGATAGTCAGCCCAGAAGGTCTGGTTGTCTCTCTCTTTCCATGCTGTGGCCATCAGTTTAGAGTACTGACCTGATACATTAAATCATTAGGAATTTCATTATGATAAGGCTTTCTTTCTATTATTTCTTCTTCATTTCAATGTTATATCAGTTTAATAAAAAGACAACTCTTATGAGCTAATTTTTTAATGTCAAGTACCTGTCTCATAGAAAAGGCAGGAAAATGTTTTAGTATTTTTCACTAATTTCAAAACTGTGTAGAGTTTCCTTAGAATCTTCCCAATGAAGTTTCATTTCTTTAATTTTGCTTCCTTTTAAAGTGTCATTATTTAATCATGGACTTAAACATTTTATGTGCTTTAATAATGTTGAGTATATATGCATGTATATGTATGTGGATAGCATCTATATGTATAAATGTATGTGTGTATATATTTATATGTAAATAATTATATTTTATACATTCATATATAAATATTCTTATACAAATATATATTTAAATTGCTTAATTTTTGGACATGGGCTCCTGAATCCTTTAGATACAAGTTTTTACAGTTTTTGCAATTTTATGATTATGTGTGTGTGTGTGTATATATATATATATATATATATATATATATATACAGTTTTATGATTATGTGTGTGTGTGTGTGTGTGTGTGTATATAAATTTTAGAGAGGGTGTGTGAGCTGGGGAGAGAGAGGCCTAGGGGACAAAAAGAGAGGATCTCAAGCAGGATCCACACTCAGTGCAGAGCCCAGTGCAGGGCTTAATCCCATGAC
Organism: Neofelis nebulosa; assembly: GCF_028018385.1. Classification (NCBI taxonomy): domain Eukaryota; kingdom Metazoa; phylum Chordata; class Mammalia; order Carnivora; family Felidae; genus Neofelis; species Neofelis nebulosa. Next base: position 90,831,521 of record NC_080788.1, read on the forward strand.
CCTGATATCATGACTTTATCTGAAATCAAGACTTGGACACTCAACCAACTGAGCCACTATGATTTCTAAGATATATTGCAAGTTTATCTGGTTTATTTTCTACCCCATACCTGAAATTAAAAATTTTCAAGAAGTCCTGGCTTCCTTTAGTGCAAACTAGTATTTTGAGACCTTATTCTGAGCACTCAATGCCATTAGGTTTATCATTGTTTCTAGGATTTTTGGAAAGATCTGGGAAGTATTGTTAAAGATTAAATATACCATGACTTTATACGAACACTTGCAATGCAAAAGTAAGACTATATAAAGTGTTTAACTTCATTATCTTGAATCTATATCTTTCAAAATGCTTAAAATCCTGTTCTCAATAACATTAATTTAATCATTAGCTTTAACCGAAAATATACTCACAACAATATCAACAATATTATCAGTCTCAAAATAACAATATTAACAGTCTAAAAACATTATGATTATTAAATATGGTGTTTGGGGGGTTTTATTTTTGCAATTTTTTCTAATGTATATCCCACTAAGACTGAGGCACAATTAGTTTATTTTAAATCTCTAAGAATAGTTGTTTTCAAAATTATTAGGTCACCCAATTTAGCATAAAGTAAGATTCTTCCATTATATTTGCTCTCAATTTTTAGGGTTTTTAAAAAGTAAGTTTAATTTAATTTTAATTTTGTTTTTCAATTATGTATAATATTTATATAACTCCAAATTCAAATATACAAAACAAAATATTTTCAGGGATGAGTACCTTATGTTTCTGGCATCCATTATGGACATAAATATGAAAATCTATATGAAAAACATTTGTCTTGGAAAATGTAATTTAACAAAGTTCATCAAAGAACTAATAGAAAGCCTAAACAGAAAATTTTTATAGAAGGTAGAGTAAATTATCAAAAATATATCCCCTCCAAGAAATAACATGGTCATGGGTTTAATAAATCTTTAAAAAGCAAATCACTTGAATGCTATTGAAGCATAAAAAAGAAGGGAAACTACTAGATCATTATTTGTCAATTGCTATACTATTTATTTATTAAAAAAAAAAAAAACAAAAACTTCTTAGAGCTTTACCAAAATAAATCTACAGGACAGTATCACCTGTGACATTTTACAAAGAAGATATAATAAAACCAATAAGCACATGAAAAAAATGCCTAATATTAGTCATTAGGGAAATGCAAGTCAAAATCACAATGAGATAACACGTCATACCTAGTAGGGTGGCAATAACAACAACAACAACAACAACAGAAAGTAATAAAGGCTGGCGAGGCTGTAGAGAAAACTGAAAACTCATATATTATTAGTAGGAATATAATATGGTATAGCCACCATGAAAAGAATTTGACAGCACCTCAAAAAGTTGAGAATAGAATTAACACGTGACCCCAAAAATCTATTCCTAAGTGAAAAACAAAAGAATTTAAAGCATGGCTGGAACAGATATTTGTATATCAACATTTCACAGTCCATGGCAGCATCACTCGTGGTAGTCAAAAGATAGAAGCAACCCAAATGTGCATCAATGGATGATGGGTGAATAAGTATGGTTACATACAATGAAATATTATTCAGCCTTAGAAAGGAATTAATTTTCAGGGTGCCTGAGTGACTTCTTCAGTTAAGCATCCAATTCTTGATTTTGGCTCAGGTCATGATCTCATGGTGAGAGAGATCAAGCCCTACATTGGGCTCTGCGCTGACAGCACAGAGCCTGCTTGGGATTCTCTCTCTCCCTCTCTCTGCTCCCCCTGTGCTTGCTCTCTCTCTCTCAAAAATAAATAAACATTAAAAAAAAAAAGAAAGTAAAAAAAAATGCCTTATAAATACAGTGAAACCTTGGACTGCAAGTAATGTGTACTGTGAACGTTCCATGAGACCAGCAAACATTTCTAATAAATTTTAACTTATGATAAACAAGCAATGTCTTGCAATATAAGTAGTACATGACACTGAACATCACATGATCACAACTGAGCCAATGATACTTCTCTCTCTCTCTCTCATTGCAGGATTGTGGGTGATCATCTACCATGCTCGGATGCTAGGTCTCATGCCACAGTGTTTGGCAGAAATCAGTGATTTTTCAGAACGTTGGAAGGTGCCCATAACTGGCATGAGTGTATTTTTTGTTACTTCAAAGCGCCGATGGACAGTTCTTTGCTTTTGCATACAAGAGTAAGGATAGGAATGCTTTGCTTTATTCTAGGTCAGTCTTCCTGCAGATATAGACCCCTTCCTCTGTTGCCTTATTGCTGGTTACATTAAATACAGTATGTGACAAGAGTTTATTAATACTCTATTAGTGATAGTGAAAGTTGTCCTACATAATAACCCAAATTTCTTTATTATTTTGTATTATATTACAGTATTGCAATCATTTTTATATGAATATTTCTGGGTTTATTTCTGGAACAAATCATCTGATTTTCCATGATTTCTTATGGGAAATTTGCTTTTTTAAAAATTTTTTTTTAATGTTTATTTATTATTGAGAGACAGAGCATGAACAGGGGAGGGGCAGAGAGAGAGAGGTAGACACAGAATCCCAAGCAGGCTGCAGGCTCTGAGCTGCCAGCACAGAGCCCGACCTGGGACTTGAACTCACAAGCCATGAGATCATGACCTGAGCCGAAGTTGGACGCTTAAATGAGCCACCCAGGCAACCCAAAGTTAAAATCTTTGTAACAGGACACATCTAGCAATATTTTTCGTGACTACACTTGTAAGCCAAAGGTTAAACATTTAATTGTCTGTTTCTATACTTGCTAAAAAACTCAGAACTACATCTAAAACTTATTTTCTGTCATAACTGATAGGCTTTGATATGTTCTGAAAGTATCCAAAATAACAGTAAAGATTATATGCTATGGTCATTCTTATTCCCTCGCATTTTTAAGAAAAGCTGTGTTCATTTCTTATAGATTTCCTTTGGTTGAAAGTCCTGCTTAGTTTTTTAAGGCCCAAAGTAATTGCTACTCTATTCCCCCCCTCAAAAAAAATTCTTCTCTTTCTGCAAGAGTCAGATAGTCCCTCTTCCTTGTCCCAAATCTCCCTAAATTTGGATCTATTATTGTATTTATCACATTACATTGCTAACTATCCATGCATATCTTTGCCTTCTCCTCCTACCTATACACTGAAAGAAGGAACAAATGTTTTTCAACTTTGCAATCTTAGCATCTAAATAAAGGAGAGGCATCCAGAAATATTTACTGTTTGAATGGAACAGTTTAAAATAAGGCCCAGGTCCAAGGCCCATCATTTACTAACATGCATTAATATAACCTTTTTAAAATAAAATAACTTGAGTATGAACATTGAGATCAACATCTAAACACTTTCATTGAGAGCTAGTTTCAATGAGACAAAAATTATTGTGTTCTTAGACCATTAATTTTATAGTAATTTCCATACTTTGCTTACCTTTCATACGATAGTATAGCTGTTAAAAATACCTGACAGAATACCTGTGTTTTGAGTTATAAAATTTCTGTATAAAAATATTATGTATGTTACATAGTTAATGTTCACACAAATAATTTACAAGTGAAATATTATGGTAATCTGGAGGTCAGTTTGCCATTGAAGCTGTCTAAAGTAGGCACAAGCCATGTTCAACCCCTATGCTAGATTAAGCAAGGTTAGAAAAATAAAAAATTCTAGCAATCTGGTGTGTCTGGGTGGCTCAGTTGGTTAAGCGTCAACTTCAGCTCATATATGATCTTGCGGGTTGTTGGGTTTGAGCCCCGCGTCTGGCTCTGTGCTGACAGCTCAGAGCCTGGAGCCTGGTTCAGTTTCTGTGTCTCCCTCTCTCTGTCCCTCCCCCACTCATGCTCTGTTGGTCTCTCTCTCTCTCTGTCTCAAAAACAAATAAACATTAACAAAAATTCTTGTAATCTATTTGGAAACATGCAAAGACAGAGAAAGAAAGAAAGAAAGAAAGAAAGAAAGAAAGAAAGAAAGAAAGAAAGAAAGAAAGAAAAAGAGAAAACAATACCTGTAGATCCTACAGATTACAGAGAGGTTATATCTTTATAATAAGGCTTATTTTTGCCTGAGTAGATAGTGAGGCTTTTAGAATCTTGAAATAACAATGTATCCATCTTCTATAAACTTGTAAGGGCCAGCTCGGTTTGACTTCTGCAGAGCATCTTGTCTGATTCTCATAGGTAGCAGCTGGAAGCTTTGAAGAGCTCTTATCTCTGACCTTATCAGTAAGAAGGCTCTACTTGTTTTCATTTCCTTTGCTTGAAGATTTAAGTCAGTTCTTAGGTCAGTCTATAATGCTCCAATAGTTCCAGAATGCACATGGACAAGTGTTTTCAAAGTGTTATGCAGTCATCACTGTCTAGAAAAATCTCCCTGTCCGTAGTGCCCCATAGTTACAATCCCAGTAAGGTCTTTATAAATGGATCTCTGTAGGAGGTACTTGGTGGCTCAGTTAGTTGAGAGTCTGGCTTCTGCTCAGGCATGGTCTCATGGGTAACGAGTTTGAGCCCCACATCAAGCTTGCTGCTGTCACCCTGTCAGTGCGGAGCCTGCTTCAAATCATCTGCCCTACTCTGTTCCCTCCCCTGCTTGCACTCCCCCACAAAAGTAAATTAAAAAAAAATTAAAAAAAGATAAATAAATGGGTCTCTGCTAATACCTCTATGAGCAGCAAAGTTGTTACTCAAGTTTTACAAGAAGAAGAGTTTAAGAAGCCTAGCCAAAACCCTTAAAATAAAACAGGGTTTTTTCAGGTGAGAACAACAGTGGTGGATAGAAATCGAGATTTTCTTTAAGAAAGCGTTTTTAAGATTTATTATTTTTATTTGTATTTTTGTTATAGCAGTAATGCATATGCACTAGAACTATTTCAAACTTTACATTCTTCAAGCTCTTCTAAATACGAATCAGTAGAATTTATTAATAGTAATAGTTCAATTTGCAATGATTAATGGAGTTATTTTTGTTTTTTTTTAAATCATAGTATTAAAATCTATTCTCAAAATGTTACTGCAATTTTATAACCATAAAACTTGTCATTAGTAAGAAATGTAACAGCACAAGCCTACAAACATGTCATTCTCAGCAAAATTTGTTTTTATTAGGTGAGGGCCAAAGATACACTATATTTTCAATGTTGGAATCAGTTTCTCTCAATATTCTCTTGGTAAAGCCATAGCATTTTGTCTCTTAGACTTTTAACATAGTCTGCCTTGGATTGTGGTTACATACATGTATTTTCCTACCATGTTAAATTTTGTCATCCTTCAAGACATTGTTTATTTTTAGAGTTCTACTACAAACCAGTATACAGTAAAGGACAACAGAAGTGTGTAGGTAAAGGGAATAGATAAAGCCAAATTTGTATTTCTGTACCTAATAGCACTGAATGGGTCCTTTCAACCAATTTGTATTAAGTGTGAGACTGACCATTGACTGTTACAAAACATACTATGTTAAACTGCAAACCCCTTAGACAAAACCATTACCACATGCATAATTATTCCAAATAGAGTGAATTTCACATTTACAGATATGTTACTATTCTAAAGATTTATTCTATTGTACATCTGTTCAATAGAACTTTGTTGTTTTCATAGTTTCTTGCTCTATTCGAAAATACCTGCCTTTCCTAGTTCTCTGCTACAACAAAAGAATATCTTCTAGTGTCTGCTATCTGAACGTAACTTGATAATATAATATCTCTAAAGACTCAGTGTCTAATACTAGCTGTTGGCTGAAATTTTGGGCTGTGTGAAACATATGTGTTTCAAAATCCTGAAATATCTGCATATCCTTTATAGGAAAAATATTATTTGGAGATTTGTAATTGCCATGTCATAAGTAAAAAATGTCTATATCAAAAGGTGTCCATATTTGCAGTCACTTTTTGAAGAATAAGGTTTGTCTCTGGATGGTAATGTCATTCCATAATCATGGTAGTACTAGCATGAATCTGATACCAATGGGTTTGATCATCCCAAAGTCAGCTAACTTGGCTGTGTTCCATGCCCAATTCAACACCAATCAGCTATGTCCTAATTCTGCATGTAGAAGGATAAAAAACATACACGAACATACACATACACGAACGACAAAGACTGTTGGGGAAAAAAAAAACTGTTGGGAAAAATATATTCTTGCAAGTCTACTGACCGATAGTGGATATTCATTCCTTTTATCATTAAAAATGTCCAAATATCAGTTTTTCTTTTAAAGTATATCTTAACAGATGTTCAAGTGTTCTTTTTGTTACTCTTTGTCTTTGCATGGCATATATTTTCCACACTTTTAATTTCACCTATTTATGTCACTAAATCTAAATTATCTGTTTTATTTATTTTTATGTTTTTAATGTTTATTTATTTTTGAGAGGGAGAGAGAGCATGAGCAGGGGAGGGGCAGAGAAGGAGGGAGACACAGAATCTGAAGCAGGCTCCAGGCTCTGAGCTGTCAGTACAGAGCCTGATGCGGGACTAGAACTGTGAGATCATGACTTGAGCCAAAATCAGATGCCCAACTGACTGAGCCACTCCGGCACCCCTAAATTATCTCTTTTAAATTTTAATCTCATGAAAATAGAAAACTATTGAAAGCTATGAACAGAGTACTGATATAATTTGTCTTATAATTTAAAAAGATCATTCTGGGGGCATCTGGGTGACTGAGTCAGTTGAACGTCCAGCTCTTGATTTCAGCTCAAATCATGATCCCAAGGTCGTGGGATGGAGCATTGAGCTCCATGGTGAGCATGGAGTTTGTTTAATATTCTCTCTCTCTCCTTCTGCCCCTCTCCCTCGCTCATGCTCTCTCTCCAATAAATAAATAAGTACATAGATAAACGAATGAATAAATAAACAAACATCATTCTGATGGCTGTGTTGAGTTGTAGAGTTAGTGTAATGGTGGATATATGGCATTATGCATTTGGCAAAACTCATGGAACTATATAACACAAAGAGTGGGGAAATAGGGTGAAATAGAGCAGGTGAGAACTTTGTACTTTCCTACTAATTTTTATGTAAATCTGGAACTTGCTCTAAAAAGCAAAGTCTACAAATTAAAAAAAAATTTTCTATAAATTTCCCTTAACCATTTTTTCATTATGAATTAACCTTTCTTAACAATTTCTTAGATAGCTGGGTCTGTTGTGAAAGACAGCACATTTGTGAAGAAATATATAATTTTCAACCTAATGATTCCCTTAGTATCAACAATGATTAAACAACCATTGAAAATCAGTGTGTTCAATTGTACTTGTTAAATGGAAAAGCTATATATATGTAAACTTTAATTTGAAGGCTTGCATTTTCCATTATCTGCATTTGCACATATGTATGCTCAAGAAGTACCCAAGAAGAACTAGAAATATTAGAGAATCGTACCTTAACTAAGATATTTTAAAGGCTTAGCTCCTACCTCAGTGTAAACATGATCCAACACACTAAAAAAGTAAGTTAGAGTAATCATGGCAGGTATCTTTTATATTTAAGAACATTAAAATATTTTCTGAATATACACAATTTATCATTTATTTTACATGCAAAGATTCATTTCCTGTGTAGATGGTATATTTGTATTATAGTTATTTTTTAGAGTATAATATTTCTTTTGCTCTTTACTAAAAAGATTTCTGGAGCAATTTTTCCCAAAATGTGTTCCAGAGAACACTGACCCCGCCAGATTTTATTTGGTTTTATGCAAAAAGTATGTGTTAAAGTAAGTTGGTAAAATGAGTTGGAGAGTCACTGAATGGTAAGATTCTCTCACAGAGTTTCAGTGCACATTAGTATTTTAAAGACTACAAGGTATCTCTGTAAAGAGTTTTCTTTGATAAAACTCAGCATTTCCAAACTTGACCACAGGACACTTTTCACTACAGAACACTGTTGCAATCTCAAAGAGAGTGTATCTTCCATAAGAAATATTAGAGACACATACTGTTCTTATTTAATCCCTTGTTTTATATTTGGGAATATTTAGGACCCAGATACATCAGATAATAACTCCAAATCATATAGAAAGCTAGGACAAAAATAAGATAACAAACAAAATCCAATTATTTCCAACCTACTTCATTTTCTACTATCTCACAGTGTTTTCCATTATGGAAATGAATGTCCTATCCCCCAACATGAATAATTTGAAGGCTATCTATCAAAATGTTGCCGTATTTTCTTTGAAAAATAATCTGTATGTGTAGAAATTTATTCACACCTTAAATTTTTCTTATACACATACATGAATCATATATGTGGGTATGTACCTGAATGTTTTGGTTATTTATTTGCACCTAAACAAGAACTCAGAAACAGCAGTGGCATGTATACAAATTACCCTATGTGGGGGGGGGGGCGTCATTTTAAATGCACTAAGGTCAGATGCTAACAGGGAAATGCATAGCTCTATAGAATACAGGAATAGCTTCTCTGAAGTGGGCTGGATTATGTCATTAAAACATTGAAGACAAAGCTCAAGTTGACATGATTCATTCATTCCATGTGTCAGATATTAATTCTATCAACTATAAACTTAGAGGATGGTAGACAGAATGGAGGTAGAACAAAGAGGGAGACACATGGCTAAGAAAATGACATTCCTTTTCAGTTTAGTAGCCAAACTGTCCTTATTTTCCTAGCAACTATAATGTAACTCACATAATTGCAGGCTGTTTCCCCAAAAGAGAAAATTTCAGTCTTGTTCCTCATTCTCTTTTGATAGAAGTATAAAGCATTTTAACAATCCAAAATACCTTTTTAATATGAAATATGACACTGGTTTAATATTAAATCATTTTTGTCTTATGAAACCTGTATTATTTTTTACTCATGACTTTAGCATAAACTATTTGAACAAGGAAGTCCTCAGTTACTGAAATGCTTGATTGACCATTTAATATCATTTCATATGAATTGTAATTGGACCTGTGTTTCTGTCCAAAGGGGAAATCCATTTTTAGCTTGGTCCACAATGTGTAAGTTATTCCTGTCAGAAAAACACATTCAGAAAGTCTCCTCTCAACACACTCGTGTGGCTTGAATGCTGAACAGAATCATCTGGGCCACAGACAGGGACAGAAATGCTAATTAAGTATGGTCATGAAAAGAGAAAGGAACGTCCTTCTTTGCATAATAACCACTTCAGGATATATTTCATGGACCTCACTGGAGAAAACATCTGTTGTTAGAAAAACAGCTAATAAGGACAATGATGTTGAAAATCTGAACGTTGATATTTAATATGTGGAGACTGAAAAGACACTGTGCAGTGAAAATAGTACTAGATGTGTTCATTTTCTATTGCTACATAGCAATTATCATAATCTTAGTAACTTAAAACTACACAAATTTATGATTTCCTAGTTTCTAGTATCAGAACTTGGGTTCCATGAGTTCTTTGTGTAGGGTCTCATCAGACTGAAATCAAGATGTCATCTGTGGTTATGGTCTCAGCTGAGGCTTAGTGTTTTCTTCCAAAGTAAGCTCAGCTTTGGAACTGCTTATTGGCAGAACCAGTTTCTGTGGTATAGGACTGTGGTCCCTGTCTTCTTGCTGGTTGTTGGCCAGGACTGGTTCTCAATTCTTTGAGACCATCCTCAGATCCTAGCCATGTGGTCCTCTCATGTAGTTAATTCCATTAAGGTCAAAAGAAAAGATCTTTCTTCAGTCCACAACATTGGAGTCTTTACAAAGCTAAAATGTAATGTAATCATGGGATTGACTATTTCATCACCTTTGCTATATGACAGAGTATAACCGGAGGAAAAAGTGTTCCATTATATTCACAGATGTCATCCAGCCTCAAGGGAGAAAGCATGTACAGCATGAGTATATCAGGGTCATGGGGACCATCTTAGCATTCTGCCTAGTACATAACAACCTTCCAAGCCTGAGAACATGGAAATAGTTCAGTAAAATCTGTGAAACTCAACATAGGTAGGATCAAAATAACTCTGTTAACCAAATCCAAATAATCAAAAATGTAGGTTTTGAAATTAGAGTTTACTTCATATTTCATCAAAGACAACATTACTCTTTGTAGATATCTTTTCCTTTTATAAACTGTGTATTTCTGGGGTGCCTGTGTGGCTCAGTCATTTGAGCGTCCAATTCTTGATTTCAGCTCATGTCATGATCTCAGGGTCATGGGATTGAGCCTTATGTTGGGCTCTGAGCTGAGTGAGAGACGGCTTAAAGATTCTCTCTCCCGCTCTCTCTCTGCCACTCTCCTGTTCTCTCTCTCTCTCTCTAAAAATAAGAAAGAAAGAAAGAAAGAAAGAAAGAAAGAAAGAAAGAAAGAAAGAAAGAAAAGCATTTTTCTTATTTAAAAATTTTAAATATATTGAACCTTTTAAACTTTCAAAAATGGGTACTGGTATTCAAATTAAAGGTTTTCTTTATATAATTCTGAATATATTGTTTGCAATTGGCAGGATTCCATATTCTTCATTCAATTTTTCTCTAAATAATAATTTTGTTTTCCTGAAATCTGAGCAAGATAGCTTTCATGTTTCATCACCTTACCTAAATTTAAACAGGTTTCTTCCTAATCGGGTTACTGATCTCTCTTTTCTTAGAGCATTTACTATAGAAAACTTGCAATTATAAATTATTTATCTGCCCCTTTGAGAAATAAATCCTCTATAACCCAGAAAATGCCTTTCTTAGGAAGTGGGAGCCATCCTTTGAAATGTAATCATTGAAGGAGAGAGCACTCTCAGTTTCTGTGGGAGAGTAGGAATCTAATTTCAATAAGTGACAATTAACAAACACAGATGGTCTAATCACATTCACCAACCTCTTTCCTAATGTCCTTCAGTACTTTTCCATTAGTTCACCCCAATGTTTAAAAATTCTCTTATTTTTTTTTTGTTTCAGCAAAACTGAGTTTAATCTCTCTCCCCTATTGCAATAGTCTTGATTCTTATTCAGTAGTGTCAAATAAAGTCTTCTTGGCAGTTTTTAAAAAGTGTCTAGTGCAACAACATGGATAGAAGCTAGAGAGTATGTTAAGTGAAATATGTCAGTCAGAGAAAGACAAATACCATATGATCTCACTCATACATGGAATTTAAGAAGTAAAACAAGCAAAAGGGAAAAAAAGAAAGAAGGACAAACCAAGAAATAGACTCTTAACTATAGAGAACAAACTTATGGTTACCAGAAGGAAGGTGGGGGTGATTGAGTGAAATAGATAATGGGGATTAAAGAGTACACTTATCGTGATGAAAAAATAAAATAAAATTTAAAATGTCCAGTGCAATTTCTCTTCCACAACTCTGAGATTAAGTAACCATGAAAGGGCACCTGGGTGACTCAGTCAGTTAAGTGTCGGACTCTGGATCAGGTCATGATCTCATCGTTCGTGAGTTTGAGCCCCTTCTCAGGCTCTATGCTGATAGCTTGGAGCTTGGAGCCTGGAGCCTGCTTCAGATTCTGTGTCTCCCTCTCTCTCTGCCCCTCACCCACTCGTGCTCTCTCTCTCTCTCTCTCTCGAATAAATAAACATTAAAAAAATTAAGTAACCATGAAAATTATTGTTATTGTACAAGATGGACCTCAAATGAATATTTTTTTGGGTTTTTCTGACACCCAGAAAAGATACATAATATATAAATGGAGGACCCTGTATAAACACTTAACTAAGTAAAGATTGTTTGTGACTGATAATGCTATATATTGCACTGCTATATATACAATCTGTATTCACATGAATGCTTACAAAGCAGTATCTACAAAGTTGTCTATTCTCTCATTAGGCAACCAGCCAAGAGTCTCATGGTATCATGTAGTATGTAGCAAAAAACTTTGTGTTAATGGAAAAGTTATAAGCTTTGACTAAGATTCACTTTGTCTTTCATGATAAGCTCAAAAAATCATACTCTAGCTTTCTCTTGTAAGTTTGCTTTTTTCAGGAAGATGGCGGCGTAGGAGGACGTTGGGCTCACCGCGCGTCCTGCTGATCACTTAGATTCCACCTACACCTGCCTAAAGAACCCAGAAAACCGCCAGAGGATTAGCAGAACGGAGTCTCCGGAGCCAAGCTCAGACGAGAGGCCCACGGAAGAGGGTAGGAAGGGCTGCGAGGCGGTGCGCGGTCCACGGACTGGCGGGAGGGAGCCGGGGTGGAGGGGCGGCCTGCCGGCCAAGCAGAGCCCCCGAGTCAGGCTGGCAAAAACCGAGGGGCCGGACGGAGTGTGTTCCGACAGCAAGCGCGACTTAGCGTCTGGGAGGTCATAAGTTAACAGCTCTGCTTGGAAAGCAGGAAGGCTGGAGGACAAAGGGAGGGAGAGTTCCTGAGCCCCCAGACGACAGAGCTCAGCTTGGCAGAGAACAAAGGCGCTCGCCAGCGCCATCTCCCTCGCCCATCCCCCAGCCAAAATCCCCAAGGGAACCAGTTCCTGCCAGGGAACTTGCTCCCTCCACGCAAACACCCAACTCTGTGCTTCTGCGGAGCCAAACCTCTGGCAGCGGATCTGACTCCCTCCCGCTGTCACAGGGCCCCTCCTGAAGTGGATCACCTAAGGAGAAGCAAGCTAAGCCTGCCCCTCCTGCCCCCGTGCACCTTGCCTACCCACCCCAGCTAATAGATCCCCAGCACCACAAGCCTGGCAGTGTGCAAGTAGCCCAGACGGGCCACGCCACCCCACAGTGAATCCCGCCCCTAGGAGAGGGGAAGAGAAGGCACACACCAGTCTGACTGTGGCCCCAGCGGTAGGCTGGGGGCAGACTTCAGGTCTGACTGCGGCCCTGCCCACCAACGCCAGTTATACACCACAGCACAGGGGAAGTGCCCTGCGGGTCCTCACCACTCCAGGGACTATCCAAAATGACCAAACGGAAGAATTCCCCTCAGAAGAATCTCCAGGAAATAACAACAGCCAATGAACTGATCAAAAAGGATTTAAATAATATAACAGAAAGTGAATTTAGAATAATAGTCATAAAATTAATCGCTGGGCTTGAAAACAGTATAGAGGACAGCAGAGAATCTCTTGCTACAGAGATCAAGGGACTAAGGAACAGTCACGAGGAGCTGAAAAACGCTTTAAACGAAATGCAAAACAAAATGGAAACCACAACGGCTCGGATTGAAGAGGCAGAGGAGAGAATAGGTGAACTAGAAGATAAAGTTATGGAAAAAGCTGAGAGAAAGAGAGATAAAAAAATCCAGGAGTATGAGGGGAAAACTAGAGAACTAAGTGATACACTAAAAAGAAATAATATACGCATAATTGGTATCCCAGAGGAGGAAGAGAGAGGGAAAGGTGCTGAAGGGGTACTTGAAGAAATTATAGCTGAGAACTTCCCTGAATTGGGGAAGGAAAAAGGCATTGAAATCCAAGAGGCACAGAGAACTCCCTTCAGACGTAACTTGAATCGATCTTCTGCACAACATATCATAGTGAAACTGGCAAAATACAAGGATAAAGAGAAAATTCTGAAAGCAGCAAGGGATAAATGTGCCCTCACATATAAAGGGAGACCTATAAGACTCGTGACTGATCTCTCTTTTGAAACTTGGCAGGCCAGAAAGGATTGGCACGATATCTTCAGTGTGCTGAAAAGAAAAAATATGCAGCCGAGAATCCTTTATCCAGCAAGTCTGTCATTTAGAATAGAAGGAGAGATGAAGGTCTTCCCAAACAAACAAAAACGGAAGGAATTTGTCACCACTAAACCAGCCCTACAAGAGATCCTAAGGGGGATCCTGTGAGACAAAGTACCAGAGACATCACTACAAGCATAAAACATACAGACATCACAATGACTCTAAACCCGTATCTTTCTATAATAACACTGAATGTAAAAGGATTAAATGCGCCAACCAAAAGACATAGGGTATCAGAATGGATAAAAAAACAAGACCCATCTATTTGCTGTCTATAAGACTCATTTTAGATCTGAGGACACCTTCAGATTGTGAGTGAGGGGATGGAGAACTATTTATCATGCTACTGGAAGCCAAAAGAAAGCTGGAGTAGCCATACTTATATCAGACAAACTAGACTTTAAATTAAAGGCTGTAACAAGAGATGAAGAAGGACATTATATAATAATTACAGGGTCTATCCATCAGGAAGAACTAACAATTATAAATTGCGCCGAATACCGGAGCCCCCAAATATATAAAACAATTACTCACAAATATAAGCAACCTTATTGATAAGAATGTGGTAATTACAGGGGACTTTAACACTCCACTTACAGAAATGGATAGATCATCTAGACACACGGTCAATAAAGAAACAAGGGCCCTGAATGATACATTGGATAAGATGGACTTGACAGATATATTTAGAACTCTGCATCCCAAAGCAACAGAATATACTTTCTTCTCAAGTGCACATGGAACATTCTCCAAGATAGATCATATACTGGGTCACAAAACAGCCCTTCATAAGTTGACAAGAATTGAGATCATACCATGCATACTTTCAGACCACAATGCTATGAAGCTTGAAATCAACCACAGGAAAAAGTCTGGAAAACCTCCAAAAGCATGGAGGTTAAAGAACACCCTACTAAAGAATGAATGGGTCAACCAGGCAATTAGAGAAGAAATTAAAAAATATATGGAAACAAACGAAAATTAAAAGACAACAATCCAAACGCTTTGGGACGCAGCGAAGGCAGTCCTGAGAGGAAAATACATCGCAATCCAGACCTATCTCAAGAAACAAGAAAAATCCCAAATACAAAATCTAACACCACACCTAAAGGAAATAGAAGCAGAACGGCAAAGGCAGCCTAAACCCAGCAGAAGAAGAGAAATAATAAAGATCAGAGCAGAAATAAACAATATAGAATCTAAAAAAACTGTAGAGCAGATCAACGAAACCAAGAGTTGGTTTTTTGAAAAAATAAACAAAATTGACAAACCTCTAGCCAGGCTTCTCAAAAAGAAAAGGGAGATGACCCAAATAGATAAAATCATGAATGAAAATGGAATTATTACAACCAATCCCTCAGAGATACAAACAATTATCAGGGAATACTATGAAAAATTATATGCCAACAAATTGGACAACCTGGAAGAAATGGACAAATTCCTAAACACCCACACTCTTCCAAAACTCAATCAGGAGGAAATAGAAAGCTTGAACAGACCCATAACCAGCAAAGAAATTGAATCGGTTATCAAAAATCTCCCAACAAATCAGAGTCCAAGAACAGATGGCTTCCCAGGGGAGTTCTACCAGACGTTTAAAGCAGAGATAATACCTATCCTTCTCAAGCTATTCCAAGAAATAGAAAGGGAAGGAAAACTTCCAGACTCATTCTATGAAGCCAGTATTACTTTGATTCCTAAAGCAGACAGAGATCCAGTAAAAAAAGAGAACTACAGGCCAATATCCCTGATGAATATGGATGCAAAAATTCTCAATAAGATACTAGCAAATCGAATTCAACAGCATATAAAAAGAATTATTCACCATGATCAAGTGGGATTCATTCCTGGGATGCAGGGCTGGTTCAACATTCGCAAATCGATCAATGTGATACATCACATTAACAAAAAAAAAGAGAAGAACCATATGATCCTGTCAATCGATGCAAAAAGGCCTTTGACAAAATCCAGCACCCTTTCTTAATAAAAACCCTTGAGAAAGTCGGGATAGAAGGAACATCCTTAAAGATCATAAAAGCCATTTATGAAAAGCCCACAGCTAATATCATCCTCAACTGGGAAAAACTGAGAGCTTTTTCCCTGAGATCAGGAACACGACAGGGATGCCCACTCTCACCGCTGTTGTTTAACATAGTGCTGGAAGTTCTAGCATCAGCAATCAGACAACAAAAGGAAATCAAAGGCATCCAAATTGGCAAAGATGAAGTCAAGCTTTCGCTTTTTGCAGATGACATGATATTATACATGGAAAATCTGATAGACTCCACCAAAAGTCTGCTAGAACTGATACATGAACTCAGCAAAGTTGCAGGATACAAAATCAATGTACAGAAATCAGTTGCTTTCTTATACACTAACAATGAAGCAACAGAAAGACAAATAAAGAAACTGATCCCATTCACAATTGCACGAAGAAGCATAAAATACCTAGGAATAAATCTAACCAAAGATGTAAAAGATCTGTATGCTGAAAACTCTAGAAGGCTTATGAAGGGAATTGAAGAAGATATAAAGAAATGGAAAGACATTACCTGCTCATGGATTGGAAGAATAAATATTGTCAAAATGTCAATACTACCCAAAGCTATCTACACATTCAATGCAATCCCAATCAAAATTGCACCAGCATTCTTCTCGAAACTAGAACAAGCAATCCTAAAATTCATATGGAACCACAAAAGGCCCCGAATAGCCAAAGTGATTTTGAAGAAGAAGACCAAAGCAGGAGGCATCACAATCCCAGACTTTAGCCTCTACTACAAAGCTGTCATCATCAAGACAGCATGGTATTGGCACAAAAACAGACATATAGACCAATGGAATAGAATAGAAACCCCAGAAATAGACCCACAAACGTATGGCCAACTCATCTTTGACAAAGCAGGAAAGAACATCCAATGGAAAAAAGACAGTCTCTTTAACAAATGGTGCATGGACAGCAACATGCAGAAGGTTGAAACTAGACCACTTTCTCACACCATTCACAAAAATAAACTCAAAATGGATAAAGGACCTGAATGTGAGACAGGAAACCATCAAAACCTTAGAGGAGAAAGCAGGAAAAAACCTCTCTGACCTCAGCCGTAGCAATCTCTTACTCGACACATCCCCAAAGGCAAGGGAATTAAAAGTAAAAGTGAACTACTGGGACCTTATGAAGATAAAAAGCTTCTGCACAGCAAAGGAAACAACCAACAAAACTAAAAGGCAACCAACGGAATGGGAAAAGATATTTCCAAATGACATATCGGACAAAAGGCTAGTATCCAAAATCAAAAAGAGCTCACCAAACTCCACACCCGAAAAACAAATAACCCAGTGAAGAAATGAGCAGAAAACATGAATAGACACTTCTCTAAAGAAGACATCCGGATGGCCAACAGGCACATGAAAAGATGTTCAACGTCGCTCCTTATCAGGGAAATACAAATCAAAACCACACTCAGATATCACCTCACGCCACTCAGAGTGGCCAAAATGAAGAAATCAGGAGACTACAGATGCTGGAGAGGATGTGGAGAAACGGGAACCCTCTTGCACTGTTGGTGGGAATGCAAATTGGTGCAGCCGCTCTAGAAAGCAGTGTGGAGGTTCCTCAGAAAATTAAAAATAGACCTACCCTATGACCCAGCAATAGCACTGCTAGGAATTTACCCAAGGGATACAGGAGTACTGATGCATAGGGGCACTTGTACCCCAGTGTTTATAGCAGCACTCTCAACAATAGCCAAATTATGGAAAGAGCCTAAATGTCCATCAACTGATGAATGGATAAAGAAATTGTGGTTTATATACACAATGGAATACTACGTGGCAATGAGAAAGAATGAAATATGGCCTTTTGTAGCAACGTGGATGGAACTGGAGAGTGTGATGCTAAGTGAAATAAGCCATACAGAGAAAGACAGATACCATATGGTTTCACTCTTATGTGGATCCTGAGAAACTTAACAGAAACCCATGGGGGAGGGAAAGAAAAAAAAAAAAAGAGGTTAGAGTGGGAGAGAGCCAAAGCATAAGAGACTGTTAAAAACTGAGAAGAAACTGAGGGTTGATGGGGGGTGGGAGGGAGGGGAGGGTGGGTGATGGGTATTGAGGAGGGCACCTTTTGGGATGAGCACTGGGTGTTGTATGGAAACCAATTTGACAATAAATTTCATATATTAAAAAAAAAAGTTTGCTCTTTTCATCTTACAAATTCTAAATATGCTATAGCTTGTACACTTATTTTTTACTAGTTAAAAGGATGTAAATGTATTTATGCTAATAATGTTAGATGAGCAAGATAAAGCGCAGAGAGGTTGTTGTTTGAAACACAAAAGAAAAGCTTTATTATTTCGTTTCAGGTTTGCTCAGATTTAGTCTTATTGAAGTTTAGGGCTGGTTAAGTCTTTGTTCTCAGGAGCTTATGCATTGTCTTATGCATTGCAGGATGAACTGCATCATGCCTGGCCTATACTCTCTGGGTGATAGCAGCACACCAAAACACCTTCAGACATTAGCATGTGTCTCTCAGCACATTAGGGGAAGGGGGACAAAAAACACTCCCTGGATGAGAACCACTGCTTGTTAGATTTGCTGCTAAAGATATTGCTGTCAATCTAATATATTTGGAATTTATTAAACTTTTGAAACATACTCCAACTAATTCTATTCCTTACATTGGGGATTGTAACAAAGGCAGGAAATTTGTATTTGACAATTATTCACCCATTGATCACTAGGCATGCCTGGTCTAAGATGAGAACATCTGAACTATTAACAAAAGTAACCTGATACTGCTCTTTGTTGGGTCTCTTGGGTATGTAGCTTTAAGAATAATGGAAAAATAATTTAACTTTTCAGACTAAATCCATAGAGGGCAAACAAAACTACACTATGTAGATAAAGGAAACAAGTTTAGAATTTAAGAATTGAAATGAAATGAAATTGATGCATTAGAGACTCTAGAAAGTCAGTTACTTTCTCCATGAACCTCAAGTCAACAGTGTAAAGCAATTCCACCAGGGGGCAATGGTGCCTTATTATGGTACATATAAGAAGACCAGGCACCTTCAGACTTGAGTTTATCCAAGCTAAAAGTAATAATATGGTAGCGCTTCACTTACACATTAAAAAGGCATTTGTTGAATAACATATTATATCATCCTTCAAAATTCAGCCCAAATATCAACTCCTCCAGGAGGTATTCTATGATCTGAAATTTGGATCTGCCTGTCCACTTCCATAGTATAATAAAACTCTGCGTTCTTCTGTCATACCATTTATAATAGGTTGTAAAGCCTTGTCACTGCCTTTTATTACATTAGAAACACACTAGGATTGTGGTCTATATGACCTTATATTCCCAATAACAGAGAATGATACCCAAGTCCAGTCACTTTTTGCAAAATGAACATGTTAATAAATTAAATAAAACATTTAACCAAAGTAACATTCCTTATCAAAATAATAAATTAAATATACAGAATATAGAGAAGCTAAGATATCAAATTCATTAGGAGACAATCTAATAAAGTCATACCATTCTGCTATATTTAATAGACTAATATTTACTTGCCTGTTCTAAAGTGAGTTTTCAAATTCCTTTTCCCTGACATCCACCTCTCAATTTCTCCTTGTTTAGGATCCATAAGATTGAAATCAAACAACAACAATTTTCTGTTCTTTTTTGTAGTTAAGACTCCAGAGTTTCATTTCCCAGAAAGTATTATCTGTGTGCATGTACCCTTAATGTGTCATAGACCACCCTATCATTGCATTACTTTTACTAGCGATGAATAAAGCTCTGTAAGGTGGTAACTACAAAGTTTATTCAAAGTATATGTCTTTTTTTCTGATGAATAAAAGGCCTTTTAAAAGTTAAATGTTCATAGTAAAAAAAAAGAAGAAGAAAACCCTCAGAACTTTCAGTCATAATAGATATAGCTATATAAAAGAGACTCCTTGAGGTGAGTGACTCAGTGATGTCACTAACAGAGACATTTCTTTATAATTTGGCACCAAATATTTGCATCGATGTAGAGCTCAGACCATGAACTTAAAGAGTTGAGACATGGATCATCATTTATTAAAAATAATCATGTGCTAAGAAATGTGATGAATAATCCACTCTCCAAATGCATGTGAATTATATGCAACACTTTTCTAGTAGACAGACTTCTGCTGAATTCACATGAATGCTCCTTATGTATATTTAATAGAAAAGCAGTTTGCCTCACACAGATATTCTCTGAACAGAGATAAAATGAATAGAGCAATAACAGAATGAAAGATAGCTGTCCCACAGAGTTGACTACAAAGAAATCTATAATGATAAAGTAAGAACAGCATACAATGAGGGAATCTAATCAAGGCAGACGCAATAGAAGAATAAGTTTAAAAAGTTGGACAGATATTTAAGATAAAATGAAGAACAACTTCTGACATACTGAAACAAGAAAACTAGAAAAAATATATTTCTTTATGGTGCCAGGGATTGACTAGTAAATTTTTCCATAGTCCAAAATTGTAGGCTCTAGAACCAGTAAGCTAGTGAATTGTTTCCTCAAACACTAGGAGACCCAGGAAGAGACCTATTATAGCACTGAGTAAAAAGGCAAATATCAGTAAGAGAATAGACATCAGAGATTCAAAAGAAACTCATAGTTACATAGTATGATAAAATTCAAATTTTATCTTAAAATTTTATTAGCAGTAAGGTTGAGAAGATTTTCTAAGGGGAAGGGAAATTATTGAAATATTAAGGGTGGGGTTTTATTTTTAGAGTAGAAGCCCAATAAGTCTATCTCCCATTAACCCCTTGGATACAACAGCAAGTATGGCCAGTAGATATTCAACTTTTTCTAGGAATGTTATTGCCAATATTATCACATACAAAACATATCAAAAGATGTATCAGACGTGATTACCACTCAATTGCATGTGTTTTATTCACCTTGTTCTAATAAAACTACCTTGTAGCCATTCTTGCCTAGTGAGCAGGGAATTAAATAACTCAATGTTCAGGAGATGGTGGAACTTCCTAACTAGGACCGTTCAATAGTCTCAGGGCTCTGTTTTTAATTATTCAGAAAAGATACCCTGGTCATAGTCCACCTGGGCCACAACGGTTATGCTCATCTTCAAAATGCAAGCATTTTTGGCAAGGTTGGTTGTGTAGAAGCTCAGGGGTCTTTGCCTAGAGAGAGAGAGAGAGAGAGAGAGAGGGAGAGAGAGAGGGGAGAGGGAGCAAGCTTCCCTCACCGTACCTTGTAGACATTCTCATTCCTATTACTTCCATTTCTACAGCATTAGGACACATTCTGAAAACAACAACACCAAAAACTTTATTTTCCTACCCAAAACAAAAACAAACAAAAAAATGTGGAAACTTTCATTTGTGTATTGACCAGTTTCTATGGGGGGGGGAGGGGCGGGGGACTTAAAATTTAAATGAAACAAAACAAAAGAGTAACTCTTAGTGACTTACCATGCTTGACTGACTCAGAATACAAAGCCTAACTACTTCCAAGGATGAAAAAAAAAAAAATAGGATTCCTCTCATTCTTTCTATAAAAATAATAAGATCAAAACTCAATTCTATAATGCTATATTTTATCCTATGACAAGGTTTATCTGTAATTGAATCCGAAGACACAAAATATTATAAACTTGGGCTTTTAAAAAGACATTTATTTATTAGCTGAAACTTTTAGATATTTATGTATAAATGTCAAAATCTAACATTATGATATTTGTTAGATTGATTCTTTTGCACTAGCAGAATCTGGGAAAAAGTAGGGACTTTATGAACAGTAAATCATGGAAGACTGATAATAATCCAGATAGACTCAGAAACTAACTTTACACAATATAATTTTTGTGTAGGACTAAATATTATAGTAATATTTCTACAAGAGCAAAATCTGGAAATGACAAACTTCCAAACTTTGGTGAAAAATTAAATGTTATTAGTAAAAGCTATATTTTAAAATATTCACCTATAAAAGATTATGTTAAAAAAATATTTAATAAGGGGTGCCTGGGTGGCTCAGTCGGTGAAACGTCCTACTTTGGCTCAGGTCATGATCTTGTTCTCTGTGAGTCTGAGCCCCACATCGGGCTCTGTGTTGACAGCTCAGAGCCTGGAGCGTGCTTTGGTTTCTGTGTCTCCCTCTCTCTCTATGCTCCTCCCCTGCTCACACCCTGTCTCTCTCTCAAGAATAAATAAAGAAAAATTTTAAAAAAAGAACTACTTTAAAAAATATTTAATGTGTAGAAAAACAAAATTAGAAAGTCTGTATACTTTAATGTATTTCATAGATACATGAGTGCTAGCTCAGGCACTCAATAAATATTTAACAAATATTAATGCCTCAATCACAATAGTCTTACACTATCTTCTAGCTCACTGTTAATTTTTTGAAGGGCCAAAAATTAAAATATGATGACAATGTTTATTATTAAATGGCAGTCATGATTCAATTAAAAATACTCCTACCGCTGGGGGGGTTGGATTGATCACAATCACATCTGGTGCATTGTAGGTACCAAATAAAAGCCATTAATTATTTGGAGTAAATGAATGCTCAATTTTGGTGTATAATTATTTTAAATGTTTATTTATTTTGAAAGAGAGAGTGCGAGTGTGGGCAGAGGCAGAGAAAGAGAATCCCAAGCAGACTCCACACCATCAGCTTAGAGCCCAAAGTGAGGCTCAATCTCATAGAGCAGGAGATCATGACCTGAGCCAAAATCAAGAGTCGGATGCTTAACTGACTGAGCCAGCCAAGTGCCCCGAACTTTGGTATACAATTTTATGTCGCATTATACTTTTTATCCATGTTTTGCAATATGATCAGTGCATCCTATTTATAAGGGTGGCTAAATACCAGAGTAGATTTTTTTATGTCATCTTCTTGGCCTATAAAATAATTTTAGTGATTAATAAGAAAGGCTATAAATACTGAATACATGTTCATGGCCAATAAAATGATCCATACTCTGAAGGGATACAAGGAGAATGAAATTTATTCACACTGTAAAATATTATTTAATGTTTACATATTTTAATCTCCATTCTGCCAACATTTTTCCAGAACTGATCTCAAGAAACAAAATTAGGGGTACCTGGATGGCTCAGTCAGTTAGGTGTCCAACCCCTGATTTTGGCTCAGGTCATGATTTCATGGTTCATGGGATCGAGCCCCACATCTGGCCCTGCATCAGGCTCAGAACCTTTGGTATTCTTTCTCTCTCTCCCTCTCTCTCTCTGTCCCTCACCTGCTCTCTCTCTTGCTCCCCCCCCCCAAAACACATAACATTTAAAAATTAAAAAATAAAAAGTAAACAAAATTAAACAAAATTGTTCTTTACATACGTGACCTAATGATAGAAGAAGAAGGCAGCTGCACACAAGGGAAAAGGAGATTACTGAGTTACATCTGGACTGTCTTAGAATAGAGAAGGCGGGTTTCCTTCTCTGAATTCAAATACATTCCATTCCACATATGTGTCTTAAAAATAAAAAAAAACACATTAGTAAAATTTGAGGCATCTATAACTGGATAGCAGAAAAAGTTATAAAGTGTGCCTATGTTTTATTTTTTTTTAAGTAAATAACTTGTCATAACTAAGGATAAACAGACTGGCTCAAAAAGAAAAAAAAAACAGATGCAAAAGCATATGGAGAGTGGGAAAAAAATCCTGATAGGTCAAGAGTAACACCAATTATCTTAATAGAAAGTAATTTTTTTTTTCTCAGAAAAGATTAGGAAAGCAAAATATGTTTTCCTACACTTTGAAGAAAATTGACTACCTCTATGGTTGTGTGCACAAATTACAACTAGACAGACATATTAAAAGATAATTTAGGAGACCGATCTACTTTACAAATTATAATGCTATCATTTCTTCAAGCAGCTAGAGGCCTAGACTTAATATGGGTATAGAAGTCAGCAAACTAGGGGGCGCCTGGGTGGCTCAGTCAGTTCAGCATTGGACTTTGGCTCAGGTCATGATCTTGCAGTTTGTGAGTTTAAGCCCCACCTCAGGCTCTGTGTTGACAGCTCAGAGCCTGGAGCCTGCTTGGGATTCTGTGTCTCCCTCTCTCTCTGCCCCTCCCTCCCCACCCACCCCCTCAAAAATAAATAAGCATTAAAAAAAAAAGAAGTCAGCAAACTAGGATGCTACAGTTTAGTTGGTACAGAAGGACTTGAGAGAGATCCTGGGTGGATGTGTAAAATTGAGCTGAGGGGCACCTGGGTGCTCAGTTGGTTGAGTGTCCGACTCTTGATTTCAGCATAGGTCATGATCCCCAGGTCATGGGATTAATCCCTACATTAGGCTCCTAGCTGAGTGTGGAGCCTGCTTGAGATTCTCTCTCTCTCCCTATGCCCCTCTCCCCACTCTTGCACATGTGTGCTCTGTTTTCCTTTAAAACAAAACAAAATAAAATAAAATAATGAAATAAAATAAAATATAAAATAAATTAAATAGAACCAAAAGAGGGACTAAAGAAAGGAGGGAAGGGCACCTGGCTAGCTCAGTTGGTAGAGCATGTGACTTTCTTTTTTAAATGTTTATTTATTTTTGAGAGAAAGTACAAGCAGGGGAGGGGCAGAGAGAGAGGGGGACAGAGGATCGGAAGTGGGCTCTGTGCTGACAGATGAGAGCTCAATTTGGGACTTGAACTCATGAACCAGGAGATTATGACCTGAGTTGAGGTCAGATGCTTAATTAACTGAGCCACCCGGGTGCCCCTAGATCATGTGACTCTTGATCTCAGGATCATGAGTTCAAGCCCCATGTTGGGCATAAGCTTACTTTAGAAGAGGAAGAAGAGGAAGAAGAAGGAGAAGGAGGAGGAGGAGGAAGGAGGGAGATGATTTTAAGAGGTGTATAAAATCAACCACTGATGTTTGAGATTGTATATACGATTACATTCTTATCAATGACTGACCCAGTATAAATTAATCAAATTACAAGATGGAGTTTCTCTGTATCCTGCACTACCAACAGGTGTCTCTGAAATGGATGTTTCTGAGTTAAGTTTGTACTGACCAACTAGGAAAATTGAAAGTACCTGGAATAGGAGAAGGTAGGGATCATCGACAATTACCACTGGGATTAACATGCACTTTCATATTTCACTTTCCTTTTCACAAATCAATATTTTCTCCCATTGAAAATTAAAATGGTTAGAGAATGTAGATTAATTGAGGTGAAAGCAAAAGTGACTGAAATAAAATGTAATTCAATCTTTAGATCGGCATAACTTTTAGTCATATTTCCAGTCAATATGAAACCAGATATACAAACTCTCATACACAGAAACCTAAAGGCCAGGATCTACAAAATATTTCATACTGAATGTAGTTTTTTTATTGGTAAACCCTTAAAGAGAAGAAACAATATTAGATTAAGAGGAAGATATATTCCTGGTCACATCTCCTTGCCACCTGGTAACATTAAACCTAAGGAACTTAAAGCTTTCTGCAAATGCAATCAAACTTAATGAATATAAGATGATTAAAGTATTAGCACAGTCCAAAAATAATCAGAAAAATAAAATTTAATCCCAAATTCCCACTAAAGAAGATATATTACAAACAGAACATAAGCAGCTAAGATTATTTTTATTTCAATTATGTATTCCAATAGCAAAAGTACTAGAAATTTAGCCAATATAAATATGCACAAGTTGAGGATGCCTGGGTGGCTCAGTTGGTTAAGTGTCTGAATCTTGACACAGGTCATGATCTCAGGGTTTGTGAGTTCAAGCCCTGCATCAGGCTCTGTGCTGACATCCCAGAGCCTGCTTGGGATTCTCTCTCTTCCTTTCTCTCTGCCCCTACCCTGCTTGCACTCTGTCTCTCTCTCTCAAAATAAATAAATAAACTTAAAAAAAATGCTGAACTTTGTCTCACCATGAATACCTTCTTCATGTTTAACCACATAATTAGAAACTGTATAGTTTGAGTCTATGTAGCAATTGATACTTCAATTTAATTGCATAAAACAGACTCATAAGTGCTTAGTAACAGATTAATCAGTAAGAACGGGAACAACCAGTACACAAAACTATAATCTTACTTAAATTTTTCCAGAAAACATTTGATGTGTAATAACTAAATATACATGTTCTATGCTCAAAGATGCCTTATTTTAAGTAAGCAGAAGTACTTCTTCCTATGTTTTCAGTTTAAAAAGTCAGAAAGACCTCATGCGAGGTTGAATTATTCCAAATTTTGTTGGAATAAACAACCTGCAAGAGCATCTGTAAATGTGTAGTCACAAGAGAGCCATCTGGCTCTGTGTAATTATACCCGTCTTTCATCCAATTCTGAATTCTAAATGTAAAAGTAAGTCCAGGAATATCATACAGATTTCTGATATATACTTGGGAATTGTCGATCCATAAACCAATTAACAGTTTTTACTCATATGGGTGTGTTCTCGTCTTCATTTATATTACACATCCATATAAGGTACAGATTCAGAGATTAGATAATAAGTTGCTGCTAGTATGAATTATTACTGGTGAAATATTTCAGTGAAATACTTCAGGAATGAGTGAAACGAAATGAGTGAAATGAAACAAATTAAGACACAATAAGATGTAAGACACAGGGTAGAGGTTATCTGACTCTCGCTTTTTTTTTCATATAAAATCTTTGTTGGATGTCTTATAAGTGTAGAAAAAGTATTTGTGATCATTTATTGCACAGGACCTCTGACTTTGGAAAGTTCACTGTGAGGGATTGGATTTGTTGGCATGTTATGGCCAAACATTGATTTATTAGTGTCTATTTTGTGTAGATTACCTCTCTTCAGAATAGTAAGTTTCTGAGGTAGAGCAGAAACTGCTAAAGAAAATTTAACCTTAACACAGTAGCATTGCAGCCATACATATTTCATTGTATGGAATACATATTCTATCCTTACATGTATCGTCAATTGTTCAATCTACTTTATGGCAAATACAAGACTACTTTTTATAACTTTAGTTTCATAGAATAAAAAATTAAGTTAGAATGTTGTTCTAGTAACTTGGTTAAATAAAATTATTTTCAGGGTTATATCATGATTATGCCATAGTAGAAAGTGTGTATCAATTCATTTACTAAAAATATATGCTTAGGGAATAATTTGAAAAGTATACAAAGATGTATGAATATTTGTATATGATATCACCTGTTCATATGGGAAAATATTATATATATAAATTAAAATTAACTTAAGTGTCTAATAAATTCTAAAGCAGTAAGTGGATAAACATCAATTGAAATCCTGATTATACTATTGGTATTGAAAACTAAAAGTTTTGAGAAAAATTACATAATAAAAAGTATGTAGGGAATGTTCTAATTTCTACCTGTATTTTTAAATTATATATAATTTACATATAAATTTATATAAATTATATATAATTCTATAATAGTAAATAAAATATATAATTTTATACATTAAATTTATAAAAAAGAATATTTTATATAAAATATTGATAATGTTTTAGTATATTTTAAGAAGTACAGATGTGTGTGTTATTTTGTATGCATGAACATATGTAGGATACATATGTGAAAAATGGTAACAAGTAAAATATTTTTAAAATTTAAAGTCAAAGTCTTTAAAATTTTAATGTGAATTAACAATTATTTCAGGAATGTCATAAAATGTATTGTTTCATAAATGATTTTCAACAGTGAAACATTTTTCTTCAAAGCAGTAGTGAGATTTTGTTAGTAAGCCAAAAGAGTGCAGACTAAGGAGCAGAGTGGATGAAGAAAAAACATGAGGAGAAAGGGAAAGGAAAATGGGGGAGAGGGAGAAGTAGAAGCAGAAACTGGGTGGCAGAAAGAAAAAATTAAGAATCAGTAGTGAGAAAGTCAAAGTGAGATCCACTTTCCCTCCCAAGAGATGAAAAAGTCAGTTGAGTGTGTTGCTATGGGAGTTTTCCAGTACAGAATATCTCAATCCTTTCCAAACTCTGGATACTCCTAAAAAGAAAAGGATCACTGAATTTTTGTTTTTTAAAAAGCCTTAGAAATGGCCAGTGCTCACTGGAAAATATGTCTATAGAAGATAAGGATCTTTAGAAAGGAAGAACAGTGATTCCCACAAAGAAGATTGGTAGAACACAAAGTGTCAGTGGTTAGGGGGTTGATGGTTGTGGTATGGGACAGAGGACTGGTTCTACACTCAGGTTCAACTGCTTGGTGCTGGAATATCAATACTTGAGAGTCAAGAGAGATGGCAGGAAAGGAAAAGTTGCTTTATTCAGGAAGCCAGTAACCTGGGAAGGTGGTGGACTATTGCCTCAAAGAGCATCTTCCCCATCCAGGGGAAGCTGGAGGGGTTTAAAGGAGATGGCAGGGGAAATGGGAGGGGGGCTATGTACAAGAGAAGGTGTCCAGGTGGTTAGTCACATGTGGACATGACCCTGAACAGACTTTCTGGTATCTGTGGCAGCTGTTCTCAAATGTAGTCAGGCCTTAACCTTTGGGAAAGTTTGATCCTTCCTCCTCAAGGCCAGTGGTCTGCAAATCTCAAAGAAAGTAAGTTAGTTCTGGTACAGACCAAGCGACTTCAGCTAGCAAGTAAGGAGTACATAGGCTTGGACAAATTAACTAAGACAGGTTGGAGCCCTGTTATGATTGGAGGCAGATAATAGTAAACAAAGTCCAGGGGTGGCCAGGAAGAAGAAATGTAGCATGCTTACTGGATGGTTGGGTAAATTTCTTTGGTGAGATACTTATACTTATATCTGAGCATCCTGGTTCAAAGTTGGAAAATATAATTTTAAATATGAATGAAACATTACCAGTTACCTTTGTCAAAGAGCAGTACAATGTTAATACTTCTGATACCCAAATATAATTGCCCATTTAAAATATCATTTAATTATGGGGTGCCTGGATGGCTCAATTTGTTAAACATGAGACTCTTGGGTCATGATCTCTATGGTTCATGAGTTCGAGCCTTGCATATGGCTCTGCACTGATATAACGTGGAACCTGGTTGGTATTCTCTTTCCCTCTGTCTCACCCCACTTATATTCACTCTCTCTCTTGCTCAAAAAATAAATAAACATTTAAAAATAGGATTTATGGGGTGCCTGGGTGGCTTAGTTGATTAAGCATCCAACTTCAGCTCAGGTCATGATCTTGTGGTTTGTGGGTTCAAGCCCTATATCGGGCTGTGTACTGACAGCTCAGAGCCTGGAGCCAGCTTTGGATTCTGTCTCTCTCTGTCTGTCTCTCTCTCTCTCTCTCTCTCTCTCTGCTCCTCCCCCACTCACACTTTCTCTCTCTCAAAAATGAATAAACTTCAAAAAAAGTAAAAAAATTAAAAAATAGGATTTAATTGACCCTTTATTTTCTACTGTATTAAATTTAAATTTTATTTATAAAGAAATATACATCTTTCTTTCCTTACTAATACAGATAAAATAAATTTCTCCAACTTGGTAATGCCAACAAAGGTTATTTTCATCTACTTAGCTAAACAATAACAATTATTTTAAAATATGAAAACCATTAATTTATATACTCAACAAATATTAATTAAGCACTTATTATATTCCAAGCAGTGACATAAGTGTATAGGATACATTTTAAAGATCACTGTCCTTGTAGGCCTTACACTCTGACAGGAGAAAGCAGGCAACATTCAGTACAGTATAATAAGTAAATTCTTTAGTATGTTAGAAAAGCAAAAAGAACAAAAGTGAAATTTGGGTAAAATAAGAGTTGTCTAGAGAGCCAGAAATTTAACAGACTTGCATTTTTAAGTAAATTGGTCAAAGTAGCCTTCCTTACTGTAGAAGATGCAAGATGCAATAATTTGTTTTCCAATCTGAAGGACATACTCCCTTATGCTCCTGACCAATGGACCCGTAGAAACTTCACAAAAATGCCAGGTCCTTGAATCTCCTTTGAATTATTTTTTATTTTATTTTATTTTAGTTTAGTTTAGTTTAGTTTTAAGTTTATTTATTTACTTTGAGTGAGAGAGTGTGAGCAGGGGAGGGACAGAGACAGAGAGAGAAAGGGAGAGAGAAAAATCCCAAGCAGTCTCTGTGCTGTCAGTGCATAGTTCGACCTGGGGCTCAAACTCATGGACTTTGAGATCATGACCTGAACTAAAATCAAGAGTCACACACGTGACTGAGCCACCCAGGTGCCCCTATAGTTGCTTTCTTATTTTAGAGATAATTGCTTCTTATCAAGACCTCCACTATACTTGCTTCCTCCTGTTAGTCCTAATAAGCTTGATGTCATCAACAAAATGTTCTTTATAATGTTCAGATGATCTACTTCTGATAGAGAGTAGGAAAAACAACTTACCCCTGAGGGAAAAATATAAATTTTTTTTTTAAATATTCCAATATAAGCACAAGCTGTTCTAATTATTTTTCTAATAGGAATAGAAAGAAATAAAAACTTACCAGCAGATTATGTACATAAACCCATATTAATCCACTCTAGCCACAATATCAAGTCCAGAACAGTATCTACAATCAGGACTACTACTTATCTGAGTCTGTGAGAGTTTATAGTCATTCTCCAGGATTCATCCAGTTTCTGCAGAGGGCTGATTGGTGAAGTAAAATGATACAGAAGAAGGACCTTCATGTCTACAGCTTGTGTGATAGTGTCTGCAATCTCTACCAATCTACCAGCAGGAAGTGATATTAGTTTTGACTTACTATTTTGGCTAGGAGAGTGGGGGCAAATAGAGTCAGAGATTGCGGTCATTTTATAGAATCTGCCACAGTAACCAACAACCAAAGACCGAGGTCAGAGATCTGACCAGTGTGCCATGGTTGATATTGTTCTGATACTATGGAGTGAACGATCTTGCACAGTTACTGGAAAAAAAGAAAAAGAGAAAAAGAACTGGAGCAACCAGGCCAGCACTGTGTAAAGATTTCACTTTATTTTTCCTAAAAGCAGAGAATACCATTTAACTTTTTTAAGGCAAAATTTGACGTGGAGGGTGGAGGTTAGATTTGAGGAGACAAGAGTATTCAGTATTATCCAATCAAAGAGTACTACAAGAAGTCATCTTGGCGAGGGTTGATGACAGTTTTGGTCCAGGGCAATGGCAGCAGAGGTAAAACTAATTGGATTTGAGAGATACTTGAGTGATTAGATCTGAGAAAACTGACCGAGTAGGTATGGGAAACAAATATCAGTGGTAACTGGTAGGTTTTTGGCGGTGCAGAAAGATGAATGACACTGCGATTTATTTGGATGAGGACCGAGTTTAGATGAGAAAGGTCATGAAGTTTCACTTTGCAGATTTCAAATTTCACGTGCCTTGTAAGAGTCCAACAGAGAACTAAAAAGTCAAGACTTTATTTTTAGTAGAGAGGCGAAGATCGGAGGCAAGGCGGCTGGGGGTAGGGAGTGGGGTGTGGGTTGAAACTGTGGTGAGATATGTGAGGCAGCTGGGGGGTGGAAGTCGTGGTGAGATTACACACTCGGGGAGAGACTGTAGAATGAGCAGAGAAGGTCTTCCAGAGCAGAATCTTGCTATTTCATATTAATTTATCTGATAGTTCAGGTTAAACTTGCAAGGACAGTGATAATGAAAGAGCAAACTGGCAGAGACGTTTTGTTTTTCATGGAAGCCACCTGACTCTTTAGTGATAACACCATAATAACGATAATGTATTTGCTGAAATGAATTAATGCAATGTAAAAAACTATCTGCAATCTAAAAATCCTGAAGTAGGTAAACTGAACTCATCGGTACTACTTTTGGAAAGTAATACAAATAAATGTCAGTGTTGGGCTAACTGGGGCCTTTTCTAAAGTATGGTTGAAAAATGAGTGCTAGATCTCTCCCCAGGTTTTAAAATCCTGAAGTGTACTTTTAACAAAAGTTAAATAATATCTTGGCAGACCTAGATTGTCTTCCATATTCCGAGTATAAAAATTGCTAGATTAAACTTTGGACAACTTGTAAAAATATATAGGAGTGGTTTGCTTCAATTAGTGCTATTTGGATATTTCTAGAAACCTGCTGGTAATGCAAATTTGTTTACATTTTAAACAATACTTTCCTGGAAGTCAACGCTGTGAGAAATAAGATACACAAAAATTTTAAAGTGTTATATAGTACACTTTTTGGACTGGTTTGGCACAAATTTAATAATAATTTTTCTGAACGTCCCAGTGATTCCTTGTCAATTGGGACAAAATTGTGCTCTTAAAAAATAACTTAATAAGTTACTGTTATTAGTATAGACTTGCTCAGTATTCTAAATTTCATTTTAGACTTTTACCTGACTATATGTCATTGTGTTATCAATAACTACTACTGATATCTCTATATAATCAGGATATCAAGATTGATCAAAGAGGATATGTAATTTTCATATCATTTGACTACTTCCAAAATCCCATGGATGACTTAAATGGATACTTTCAAATTGACTTTTAAGTAAGAAATTAGGCTAGTTGAATGAATGTTGGGAAAAGAAGAAACGTGCAAGGTAGAAATATTTGCATGTGAGATGAGATGAGAGGAAGAAAGAGATCAATCAAGAAATGAGAGAGGGAGGAAGCATCAGAAAGGTGGATCCACATTTTTGTTCCTTTAGTGCAGAGATTTGGGTGCCTGAAGTCAATAAAATATCTGAGGTTCTGAGCTATTGCTGGCATTGTCTAAATGTTTATAAATTTTGATATGTTTATGAATGATACTGTAGAAAAACAAAAAAAAATACCTGGGAACCAGGGAGTCACTGATTGTGTTTGTGGCCAATAACTATCTTCTGAAGATCAGATCTATACAACTAATCATCAAAACAGAATTTACCAGTTACAGCCAGATTTGAAATTTGTGTCCGGCATAATTTGTTTCCCTTATTCTCTCGAATTCTAAGCTAGAGTAAGAATGAAATTTAGATTGTTTGAACATTTGTTATGTATTGTATGACCTTGGGCTTACTTAATAAATGTTAGCTCAGTAAGAATAAAGACTTTCTTTATCCAGATTAGCATTCTTTAGCCAGCACCTAACTAATGATTAACTAACTAATAACATATTCACTAACTAAATAACATATTAACTAACTAAATAGCATATTAACTAACTAATGACATAAACATTATAAAAGATAATTATAAAAGATTGGATGAATATGGTTTATTCTCTTTCTCCTAAATTTCCAAAAATGTGATTCTTTTGTGTACCCTTTCCTTTCATTTCCTTTCCTCTGAACTCTTTCCTCTCTTTTCCATCTGCTTAATTACATGTGCTTTCATGTGTTAAGAGTCAATGTCTTTCCCAAGTCTCCAGGCCTTGGTTATACATATGTGTCATTATCAGGATTTTTCATTGCTAGGGGCAGAGAACCAGATTAAACTGTTTCAGGGAAATTAAGTTTTCTTCCTGATGATATAACTAAACATTCAGATCCAGAGATGGGTTTGGGCCCAGCTAGATCCAATCTTTGAATAACATTACCAGGACCTGGTATCTCCATCCATGTTACGCTCATATCTCTCTTCTGCGGGGCTGTTTCTCCTCTGCAGCTATCTCTGGAGTGAGGACGCCAATGGTTCTGGCTTAGTCTCCTCTCATTATCTTGTCCAAAGGAAAATTAAACTTTCCTTTCCTCCTGATTTTAATATCATTCAAAAATTATTTCTTGGTGGCTTGACTTGGCTTATACATTTGAACATATCACTATGACCAGAAGAATGGGATGTTCTAATAGACTGATACACTTCACATGTTTGTTCCTGATGTTAGAGGATAGGTGTGTTTGCTTTCACACCCTGTAAACTGAGAGTACTAAAGCGGGATTCCCCAAAGTGAGATGTTACCAAACAGAAATATACCCACTGAGTCAGCAAAAACAAATATGTGATCTCCAGTACAGTAGAGTGCATAGACAGTATTCCCTGCTCCTCCTATCATATTATATTATAATTGCTTTGTTACCTAAGATCAAAAGAGCACAAGTTAAACTTGTCAATTATTGTTATCTAAGTATACATCAAAGTATGTGGAGTATAAATCCATGAATTAAAATTAAGCACTTGCTGAATGAGTGAATAATTAGATAGGGCAAATCGTTGTACCTCTTTTCCTGTTGCTATTTCCTCTTACAATTTAATAATAGTAACATATTAACTAGGATAATTGCATTAATTGTCTTAATTAGTATAATTATTATAATCAATATAATAATACTTCTGAAATAAAAAAATTGTTGTAAGTCTTACATAAACTGATACCTATATGTTCTTAGAATGCCCCTGACTCATAATGAGCACTCAATAAATGGCAGGGCTTGCTGCTTTTTATTGTCAAATCAAGTTATATTGGAAGACCTCCGGAACAGTACAACTTCATATAATTCTACAGTTATGTAAGTCCATATTGGTAGTTTGATAATTAATTGATACTAATTAATTAAATGCTTTGAAATGTCCAGGATTTTGTTTCTGCTTCTAATATTGTTTTCAGAGCCTTTCTCCAGAGGAAGTAGCATGATGTTTGGCTCTAAATCCATGTAGGATAAGTGATCTGGAGTCATTAGAATATGGTATTTTGCACAAACAACCAGACAGGAATTCTATTACAGATGATTAGTCAATCGTGAATACAGCACCCAGCAGATGGACAGTTCCAATGTAGCACATGAATTATGTCTATTACAGCTGCAGCTCTGGTAAAAACTAAAATGCTCTTGATGAACAGCTGCAGTTTTCTTAGAATTCTAGACAAGGGATACCAGTTAAGTTTTTTATTGCCACAGTACATGGCATAGGAAGACCTGATTACCTTGAAGAAAGGTTGTATAAAAAGCTTTTATAGTCTGCTGCGTTAATTTTATATTTAAGGGACTTTCCATATTTACAGTTTGAGCACCTGCACTGTGTTATCTGATGTGTATTTTATGTGCCTGTAAACTCAAACTGAACAATAGTAAAATTGTTCAGGCTATTAGCTGATGACAAGAGAATGTGCTTTACGTGGTTCTATAAAAAGCCAAAAATTAAAATGCTGAGATACTGAGATTTTAAATGGTCAGTTGCTTATATTCCGTGGCAGAACAAAATCAGTTTGCGTATCTACTCTTGATTACAGATATTTCTTATTTCAAAGGTAATTGAGAAACCGTTGTTGCACCTTTTCCACCTCAGTAACAAGGCTTCCAAGTTCTCTTGTTACATCTGAGTACTTATTAAGTGAGAACTGAAGAATAAGCAAGTGCATAATACAATTATTAAAAAAATCATAGTAGTAGGTTTAAACATATACATCAAGCTAATATTAAAATGCCTATCTTTGAGAAGATAATATTGCTTTCATTGAGTACAGCTTTATTGCACATGACACTTATTTTTTAAATTTTTATATGTGGTGCTTTATTATCCCATGCATGTTCTAAAGGGTTTGTTTTGTTTGTTTGGGGGTTGTTTTATCTATTTTTTCCATAGATTCATCTGTATATGTGAAGTTTCTAATAAGTATATTCTTATCTGTAAAACTTACTTATGTTCCTAATGTTTGATGAAGAACATTCTTCCTTATTTCACAGAATTTTGAAGTCTGTCTTGAGATAAGAAATGACCATCCACATATTTAATTTTATGAAGATAAAGCCATTTTTTTGATGGGGAGAAGAGAACTAAAGTATTTCCCCCAGGATATAGTTTAGTAGAATCACATCAATTTTTACTATAAAAATGCTCATAAATAACATGAAAATGCATCAAAATTTTAAGTAACAAAAATGTAAAACACTGTAGTTTATATATATTTAATGATTTGCATAAGTCTTCTAATGCTTTGTCTGATATTCTGAATTAGTGATGTTTTATGAAAATAAAATAAAAATACATTTTAAATATATATGCTAAATATATACATACATATATTATTCACTTGGATGTTTTATATACATATAATGTTTCAAATATAACACTTCACAACAATCTAAGGTGTTGGATGTACACAAACAGATAAGGAAATGCTCTACTACTTCAAGGAATTTATTATTCAAACAAGAAAATAGACAATCAATAATATATAGTACAGAATGAAAACTATTTTACTAAGTGTATGATTAAAACATAGGGGTACAAAAATAGGGGTAATTAATTCTGCCTGGGGACAACAATAGGAATACTTGCTCAGTGACTGGTAAAAAAAAAAAAATTACAACTCTTTCTCTGGAAGCCACTCCCATACTCAGGCATAGAATATACTAATCCCCTTCATTTGTACCACCGCTGAACCCTGGATATACCACTGTAAATTCACTTGCGATTCTGTCTTAGTAAATTCCTTGTTTACATGTATAGTTCCTCAGCTAGAGTATGATTTTTGAATCCAAGAAGTAATTCTTATTCATTGTTAGAGTCTCATGGGATAATGCCATGTCTGACATTTATAAGTTGCTCCATATTTCCAAAATGATTTACTAGCATAAAATGCATGCATAACTTTACAAATTTTAGGATTATTATAATATCATTTAACTCAAAGATGAATTGAAGTTAACCCAAAAAGTAGCCTTCCAAAAGGTAGCAATATTATAATGCTTCTATAATGGGTTGATATTTTAACTATGCTTTACATGTAATTACAAATAAATATGAGTACATACATACAAATACGTATATGCTAATGAAGAATTAGTCAAAATAATTGTTATTGCAGGACATTGTTCTCATACTTTTAAATATATTTCAGAGAATTTATTAGGTTACATTTGCATTTTTTGATAACCCATAAAGTTATATTTTCAAAATTAATATTTACATTAATTTTACTGCTATTATAACATTTTTTATTCCACACAACCAGCTATCATTTTCTTCTTGTTTTAATTCATCAGGTAATGTTAAAATTCTTTTTATATATTAAATGTCATATTTAGCCTGTAGTACATGTATATATATAATATATACATGTTATATATATATATATATATATATATATATATAAAACATATAAATTGATATGTATATATCAGAGAACAGACTAAGTGTGTACTATCCAATAGGGTAGTCATTACCCACACACAAACCTATTTAAATTACACAGAATTGAAATGTATTGCTTAGCTTCATTCCACTTGTTCAATAGTCACATGTGGCTAGTGATTATCCTACTGAACAGTGCCAATATAGTGTACTTCTATCATCACATATGTTCTATTGGTCAGTGATAATATGGACAAGGATTTAGTGTCAGAATACCTATTTATATCTAGTCTAAATATTACATTACTTAAGGTAGGTACTTGTTATGGACTGAATGTTTGTGTCCCCCAAAATTCACATGTGGAAGCCCAAATCCCAATATTTGGAGATGGAACTTTTGGAAGGTAATTAGAGTTAGATGAGTTCATGAGAATGAAGTCATGATGGAGTTAATGCCTTTATAAGAGGCGATATTAGCAAACTTGCTCTCTTTCTCAACCATGTGAGGACACAGTGAGAAAGCTGCCATTTTAAAGCCAGAAAGACAGCCTTCATTGGAATCCAACCATGCTGAATGATTGATCTTAGGCTTCCAGCCTCCAGAATTGTGAAAAACTAAATATCTGTTGTTTAAGTCACCCAGTCTTTATTTTGTTATGGCATCCAGAGCTGACTAATAATACTGTACTGAGGAGCACACTTACCAGGTTAAAGTAATTTCTCATGATAGAAGACAGGATTTCCAAAGACTATTTCCAACATTAACTTAATATATATCAAACATGGAAGAAATTGTATGTGTGTGCATGTATGTGTTTGTATGTGTTGTGTGTGTGATTTTACTAACCTCAGATTTAAAAAATAAATGTACTTCTTTGGAATGAGCATGAGAAATCAGGGAGCATTTTCTTTGAAGTTTATTATCTTATGAAGATAATGAAATCTCCTAAGTTATATAAGCCATTCTGATCTTTCCCTTCATTAATTAACTTTTCAACTCCAGGGACCGCAAATAGTGACAGGTTGTCCTGGTAACACTAACAAATATAAGGCAGCTTTTCAAAATGTCATAATGTTTTTTGTCCACCTAATAGCAATCACCAATTTGAGAATATATTAGTCAACTAATACTTCAGTACAGCAAATTTGCCAAATAATGTTTAATCAAATATTATCCTCTCTCAGGGGTAAACTTTACATTTTCATTAAATTTTCATGCACACCTTTAGGTTCAAAATATGAACATACATTTTATCTTATCTGCATGTTTTTCTTAAAAAAGAATATATTATGTTTAATAAAACATAATGAAGAACATGAAGAAAAATTAAGAGAAATGCAAATGATATATATTAAAAGTTAGTGTCTTACAGAGGTAGTACTCTAAAATAGGAAATATACTCTTTCTTCATTTGCCATTAATATATCTACATTAATATCTAAATGGAAAAAATACAGAAAGAATTTTACTTAATTATAAGAATTTTGGATATTCCAGTATCCAAATGAAGACTTAACAGTGCTCTTTGAGAATGGACAAAT
Organism: Neofelis nebulosa; assembly: GCF_028018385.1. Classification (NCBI taxonomy): domain Eukaryota; kingdom Metazoa; phylum Chordata; class Mammalia; order Carnivora; family Felidae; genus Neofelis; species Neofelis nebulosa. The sequence goes on from NC_080788.1 coordinate 90,869,647, forward strand.
ATTTAGAAATAGAACAAAGAGCTAGGTACCCATTAGATTTTTATCTTAAACAAAAAAATCCATAATTGATGTGTTACCACGATTTGGTCTCAGTTAAAACCACTGAACTTCTCTAACTGGGAGATGTTTGCCAATCAGGATGATTTGGGCCTTTGATGTGGGAGAAACAGAAGCTAACAGAACACGATGATGAATTCAGTGTATGTGGGTTGAGCCACTCTTAAATCTAGCTAATTTAGCAAAATGCAATTGGCCATGGACAATTCATAGAAACCTAATTGCCCAATAGCCCATTTAATTAACTTACTTGTTATTTTAAATTATTTATAAGATTTGCTGTAACTCATATTAAGTATGATGTGTACTGTAATTCACATTAATTAGCATAGTAATGCAATGGGAGACTGAAGGTTTCTGTGAAGTTTTAGTTGACCTTACTTTTATTTCCTTCTAAATTTCTGGGTATTGATTCCAAAAAGACAGGAGACCAAAAAGGAGAGAGAGAAACTATTGTCATATATCCAAATTACCCGATTAATAGTTAATGGTACATTGTTGGTAAATCTATATGTTAATAAAATTTAGCAAATTGGTTTTATCAAAAGATGAAGCAGCCACTCAGGCAATTGACTTACAGTAGATGAATTTTGAGGACATGGCCTCCTTCCAGCTACTATCATTGAGAGCTGATTGCCAAGTGCCCTGAGAGTGCCAATTTCTAGTTTTGTCAAGATAGGAGAGCAGGTTCCTTAGAGCAAGTACTAACCAAACAGGGAGGGAAATACTAACTAAAGAGGTGAAAGGTGCTTGAAGTTAGTCTCAAAGTGGCAAAAACTTACCTTGATCTTTGTAGAAGAAACTAAATCACAGGGTCATTTCTTCAAAATTCAACTTTGGCGTATTCTTTGATATATTTGGAGATTTAGATAGATATTTTACCTGTAAAAGAATTAATTGATTTTTTCTTCAATAAATACTACCAAATACCAGAAACAGCTTCACACATCATTCATCAATCTTCTCAAACAATCTAAGGAATCTGTAAGTGTTTGTATATAATAGAATGGAGAAAAGGGAAATGCAGATATCTCCGAGATTGGACTTGTAAATATTCTTCATTCAAATATGAGTTTTTGACAAAACAGTTCTAATGGCTTATCTATATCATATGAAAAACCAAAGAGTGATGAAACTATTATGAAACATAAAGACAGATTAAAGAACAAATATTCAGGTTGAAAACTTTTCCCAAAGAAAAACCAGAATAATCTAAACGATTTTGATAATCAATGCTAAAATAGAAGAAAATGTTCTTGCAATTATGATTTCAGGTCTAAACAACCCAATCTTACATCTAACTCCCAAAATTATATGTAGGACACAAAAGCAGAATTGTAACAGCTTTAGAATTTTTATCTACATCATCATTTTTATCTACAAATTACACAAGATGGTCAAACAGTATCATCACAGTCTAAAATGTTTAGAGTAGAAGGGGTAATGCCCAAAGATATTATATTTAAATAAACTATTGTCTCTGTGACAAAGGAAAAAACAATCTTTTATATCTATAAAATTTTGGAAAATCCATTACCATCTCTCTCTAAATGAGAGATGAAATATTTAATAATGTTCTTTTTTTTTTAAATTTTTTTCAACGTTTTTAATTTATTTTTGGGACAGAGAGAGACAGAGCATGAACGGGGGAGGGGCAGAGAGAGAGAGGGAGACACAGAATCGGAAACAGGCTCCAGGCTCCGAGCCATCAGCCCAGAGCCTGACGCGGGGCTCGAACTCACGGACCGCGAGATCGTGACCTGGCTGAAGTCGGATGCTTAACCGACTGAGCCACCCAGGCGCCCCTTTAATAATGTTCTTTAGTGAACAAATGAATTAACCAAATCAAAATTAAGGTTGGAAAAATATGTGTGGGCAAATACAAAGGAGGATGAGAGCCTCTCTGTAGTTCCTTGTGGCAGCAACAAGTAGAACACTGGGTAAAAACTCCATGCAGAGTATAAATAAAAGGGTCTTGATGCTATCTAATGAATCAGAAGAGAAAATCCAGACTTCCATGGGTTGCAAATATTCTGTCACTTAAAGCTAACGTCTTGGGTCCTTCTGACAAAGGCACAGCTATGACAAATGTGTACGTACATTGCACAGAAGCAGCAATTTGGAGATTGAATTCCAGTTCAACCCAACAACCATCTATGACAGTACACTTGGTCCTTTAATGTCAAAATTAAGCTGTAGGACTATATAGGTGGCATTCTGATAAAGACTTTCTTATTTAAGACAAAATTTCATGCCTCCTGGGGTGCCTGGGTGGCTCAGTCGGTTAAGCGCCGACTTCAGCTCAGGTCCCTATCTTGCGGTCTGTGAGTTCGAGCCCCGCATCGGGCTCTGGGCTGATGGCTCAGAGCCTGGAGCCTGCTTCCGGTTCTGTGTCTCCCTCTCTCTCTGCCCCTCCCCGTTCATGCTCTGTCTCTCTCTGTCTCAAAAATAAATAAACGTTAAAAAAAATAAAAAAAAAACATTTCATGCCTCCTTTGCCCCATGTCTGGGAGAGACTATGGGAGACTGCACAGCAGTGGGTCATATACACATCTGGTATCCTAATTGGAGGCTGATGCATTAAAGGACACATGTTTATATTGATGCCATGATATGGTTTTTCAACACCAAGATCTGGCTTTTTCAGCACCAAATACCAGTCTCACAAGTGGCCATTCTAAGTTTGCACCCATAGAGTGAAAAAAAAAAAAAAAGATACTTTAGAGAAAAGAGAGTTTATCTCCCATTTAGGAGATACTATTGGTTTTCTCTTAGGCTGTCTTGTAGAACCAGGAAATTAGTTATATATCTTACTCTGATAGTGGAAAACAGGGATACCTTTAATAGTTTTATAATTTATCCAATAATTAAAGCCTTGGTGATAAAGCACCTGCCACCTGCAGTTTTATTCTCTAGAGTGAAAACTAGTTATGTACAATGTGGATACATAGCAAAAATATATCAATTATTCTAGTCTGATTCAAATTGAGCTAACAAAGACTTCATTTGGCTGCCAGTGTAATTTCCTTGCAATAATGAAATAACAGCAAAAAAAAAAAAAAAAAGGAAATTCAGCTTTGTCTTCATATGAAACTAGAACTTGCAATAAGAAAACATGAGTGTTCTGTCCCTTCTTAACACAAAGCTTTATTTGCTACATAAAGATAATAACACATCTTTGTGTTTCTGTAATACAGAAAAAAATGAAGTCCCAGCTTTGTTACAGCTAGTAAAGGTTATCACTTCAAAATGTGAATATTAACATATGATTCTGATACATGCAAAAACACTGTTGGTAGAAACTGAGACTTTATCAGGTACTGCAAACACCAAATATCATTTGTTATTTCTTGGAAGATGAATATTTACTTGTTATTAGTGTTACGGGGGGGGGGGGAGTTACAATATGACACTAAGAGGCATGGGAGTTTAAATATTCATTCAGTCAGTAAGCTGAGAAAATAAGGAACTTTTACTTTGGGAGACTGTGTCTAAGTATCTTCTTGGTACTACTGAGAATGGCATTCTTTGCTATTGGAATCTGCCAGCTGTGCATCGGAATGAAGTGCAAAATTAAATGCTAGAGTTGTGTAACTTGACCCTAATGCAGAGAATATGGCTACAATAACATAGTTTTCAAAAGGTTCAAATTTATTTGTATTTAAACCTAGTGAGGTAAGGCCATTTTGTATTCAAAAGAATACCTCCAAAGAGGAAGTTCACCAGGGAATGTTTGATCCTGTAGATATCTCCGAATAATTCACATCAGAAATGTGCCAAAAAAAGGGATCACAGTTTTACTTAGATTTTGGCTTACTTAGATATTGGAGTTATTGAAATTCAGACGAAAGTCTTCAGAAGAAACTTTGGACTGATGTTTAAAGAGACAACATTCAGTTAAAAAAAAAAAGCTAATAGCAGAAGAAAGTTGTCCCATAATACCGTTTTATTTCATGTATAAAAGCTCAGGCACCAACAGGCTGAAAAAATAAATAAAGCTTTGGGTAATGACTGGTAAAGCTATATATAATGGGAAACATACTTGCAGGTAGTGAGTTTGTTTCTGTTCTGACCTAGGCACTGCTCTCTGTTTCTAATGCTCCATGTTTACAAATTCATGGCTGCTATCCAAAAAGAAAATGGTGATTCAGATTTTAAAAAGCTTTTTTATTTCATACTATATGATATGGAAAATACACTGAACATTAGGTGTCTAAAAATGAAGAAAAATTCCTAAAAAAACTAAGGAAAGTAGGTAACATCTTGAAAACTCTTCTTTAAGTTTTGAGAATGAGGATGAAATCTGAAAGTTTGATTTTTATGGTTATATCCCAAAACCAACATTTCAAATGTTACTGCCGTTATAAAAATATTAAAGATGGTCAAGTAAATTTAGGAACTAGAGGATTGGAAAATAGAAGTTTATAAGGGGTGAAATAAACGTGGAGCAAACTAATATGTAAACAGGTATAACAAAATGTATAAAAATTATTATAAATTCAAATTAAATTTAAAAGTCAAAGAATACTGGGGCACCTGGGTAGCTCAGTTGCTTGAGCATCAGACTCGGCTCAGGTCATGATCTCACGGTTTGTGGGTTCAAGCCCCATGTCAGGCTCTGTGCTGATAGTTCAGAGCCTGGAGCCTGCTTCAGATTCTGCGTCTCCCTCTCTTTCTGCTCCTCCCCCACTCATGCTTTGTCTCTCTCTCAAAAATAAATAAACATTAAAAAAATTTTTTCAGTCAAAGAATATTTTTAAATATAATATTAGTAAACGTAATGAAATATCTAACTATCTAATCATTAATATGTTTTGATTTAATGAATTGAGTTGTAGATCATAAGAATACAAAAGGGATGTGGACTTACTTGTCTCATGTAAGGGAAAGTCAAATGATATAATTTTGTTCATCCTTTGATAATTTATATATGTATACGTGTGTGTGTGTGTGTGTGTGTATGCATATGTAATAAAAAATGAATTTGAATGCTTAATGATAACCATCACTTTTCAAGTCACTTCTTTTAAATATAAAAGAACATTTTCAGAATGTATAAAATAACTTAAAATGTTTCAATTCATTCAATTTCACAAGAGAAAATCTTGGGTTTAAATTGAAATGATACATTCCAATTTATTCTGTTTACCACTATTTCACTTAAATACCTGAGAATAGTTAAAAATAGAAGATGACAAAAACATGTCAAGTGAATTCTTCCCCAAATTAAACAAGAGCAACAATGTTATTTACAAACAAGATATAATCCAGGGTGGAAAGCTTCTCTGCATATTATTGCAGACTACAGACAATTCCATGTGTCCTAATGTACAGTTCCATGCCTCCAATCCCTTTCCTTAATTTTCCACTGATTTAAAATTCTCTTGTCCCTGGTATCATCTGATTGGTGAACAAGTATTTTTCACCAAAATTCAGTTCAAGAATCACTTACTCCACAGTCTCTTTCAAATAATGCAGTCTACCCCTGCCAGACCTTCCAGACTTCCCAAAAACTACTTGAACAGCTTCATTTACATATATTATTAAAGTTCTTATCATTCTGTACTATATTCATCTGCCAGCTTCTGCAAACAGATTGTGAGTTCCTTGAAGTTAGGATACTATGTATTATTCATCTTTGTGGCAGATACAGGTTAGTCATTCACAAAAACGATTTTCTTTACTTCTTAAGCACACAATTAGACAATATTTCCCAGCCTTTCTTGTAATTGGTGTAACTCTGAGTTCTAACTAATGGCGTGTGAGTACAAGTGATAACACATTTCCAAGGCCTTGTCCATACCAAGTTTCTACTTGTCATTCTCTGTGCTGTTTTCCCATCTCCTGACTTGATGGCTATGACAATGGTGACTTGAATGCTGGAAGAAAATGGGTTCCCTAAATGCCACTGTAGGAAAAGTGCCTCTTGAAGTTTAGAAAGATAGTTTTGGACATCTCATTAGAGGAAAATTAATATAAACTTCTACATCAACCACTGAAATTTCAGTTTACCTCACATTACACAAGTAGATGCTTATTTTTGTATCATCAACATCTGGCACTTTGTGATGTCCTAATAATATTTGCTAAATAAACAAGTAATGTGTCCTTAACTATCCTTTGTTCAAAGTAACAACTTGTACCTCCTACGAACACAAAGATCTATTTTCAATTATTCAACGTATCCCTTCTTTTGTAATAATATGAAATTGATGAATAATCTGTTACTGCACATTCAGAATCCCATGAATACTCTGCCTTTAAAATTTTCACTGGGTCTGGAGAAATAATTGAAAATACTTGAAAATAAGTGGTTATGTACTGAACAGTAAATTAATTTTCTTCATAAAATATTTTATTTTTTATAAAATTGAAATAATCATTTCATAATATCATACTCTGAGTTATACATAATTATTAAAAATTAGTTCAAATAGGAAATCAAATAAAAGTCCTGGTGAAACTAGAATGTAAGTTGTTCTTGACTTGGAAGACCATTTATTAAGTTTTATAATACTCACAATTCCTTAAATTATTAGAGAATCTATGGAATTATTGCTGTCGCCAAATTGCTTTCCAAAACACTGTATCCATTTGTCTTTGAAATATTTCATTGTCAAAGCATAATAAAATATTTTTAGCCTATAATGGCATATTTAAAAAAATTTTTTTAACGTTTATTGATTTTTGAGACAGAGAGAGACAGAGCATGAACAGGGGAGGGGCAGAGAGAGAGAGACACAGAATCTGAAACAGGCTCCAGGCTCTGAGCCATCAGCACAGGGCCCAACGTGGGGCTCGAACTCACGGACCGCGAGATCATGACCTGAGCGAAGTCGGACGCTCAACCGACTGAGCCACCCAGGCGCCCCAATAATGGCATTTTTAAAAGCAATTTTAATTGTAGTTCATATATTTTTATAAACTATGTTGATTAAAGATTCTATGAAGTATATGCAGACAGAATACACACAAATATTAATTATCTTTGCAATATAGTATCTTTAATCATATCTTCTTTATATTAGAAGACTATACTAGCAATTGTCTAACCACTATATTTTAATACCAACTTCCAATTTTGAAGGTTTGACTCATATTTATTGAGATCTGGTGAAGTTAAGCAAGTGGGGATAAATATAAAACAAGGGATCATCAAAAGTGGTGGACTTGCAAAGACATAGGCAATAAAAGAAGAACCATGAGACACATCTGAGGCAGAATCATGATTGCATTGGTGGACTCACGAGGTCAGGTTTCAAGACACAGAATGAAGGCTTAGAGAGGAATAAGAATACTTTGACTCAGGCTGAAGGAAATAAGGTTATTTGTAAGTACACAACTATTTCAGTGCTGAAATAGTAAATAGGTCTTCCATTTTAGTTAAGCAGGAAATCATTTTGTTTAGAAAAAAAAGAGATAAGTTTAGAAAAAAAAAGGGAAATTAGTGGGGAATTTGATAATATAAAGGGAGAAAGGCAAGCCATTTAAAGTAAATTATAAAGGAGAGTGGGATGGGTCAGGAAAGGAACATGCAGTTGTTAATAGACAAATTCTGAATTAGACCAAAAAGAGGTCACTGGATTCCAAGTAATTTCATTTTGGAGGTAGAATATAAATAGGCACCTACTTAACTAGATATATTATTGAATTAGCAAAAGAGTCAATGATATTTTAAAAATATTTTTATTAATTTAAATATTTTCTGTCTGGAGAAACAAACATAAGAATATTTGCTCTACTCAAAATCTCCATGACATGATAAAGTAGGATCAATTAGCCAATTTTGTTACCTAATAAGAGAGGATATGAAATGAACATGTTATTTTAATATTTAAGAGGAAACTGTGAAGTAAGAAGGATATTTACATTCACATTCAAAAGAGGTAAAAGAAAGCAGAAAGCAGTCATGAATATCACTTGCATGCTAAACCTAGCAGGAAATTTTAAGCCCCATATACATACTAAACATTGTCTCACAAAAAACCCCAACAGTGGAAAAGTTGAGCTGGAATCCTGAGATCTTTTAAAAAGTTAGGCAGACTCTAGCTTGGAGAAATTTAGCTAAAGTGAATCACTGCTGAAATTCAGACCAGTGACTTGACTTGTAATGTGATTCTGTGTTTATGTTGAACAAGAGGCAGGGACTTTAAGTTTTAGTAGTATACACAGAAAAAAATTACCAGAATATAAAGCCATATTGAGTTGTAGATAGAAAATATATAGCATCCCCTTAAAAAAAATCACTGGATGTTGCTTCTCTTGAGAAGAGGTTAGTCAAAGAAACAAAATAGGTAGAAAAGAGATGTGATTTAGATATTTTTAATAGTGTAATAACAGAAATAAGCATAGACTATATATGGCAGATTGTGTTGTTTGAAGTATTTATTGCCCTTTTCCTGTGGAAGGATATATCCCTGGCCCACTGACATCAAGCTTAGTTATGAGACTTGCTTTGGACAATAAAAGTGAATAGAAATGATATGTGAGAGCCATCGCAGGGTTCTGCTGTGAAGATGATGTGGGGCAGGGCATCAGCAGGAGGCATGAGCAAGAAACAAATATTTTCCCTTTAAGTCACTGAGATTTGTTACAGCACCATAACTTACCCTATGTGATATTGTGTATCACTTTTTGCTAAACAGCACTGAAAAAGACTCCATATAACATTATAGCTCACCTTATGAATAAGAGAAGAACTTGAGGGAAATATTAATCAGTGCATTTGGACAAGTACTCTTTCTATCAAGATTATAAAGAGGTTCCCAGGGAAGCACCATACACAGAATGAAAGGAAACAGATGCCTTTGCAATTGAAACTCAAGCAATATGGTCCTTAACAGAAGGCAAAGAAGGAGACTGGTATCTTGGAAATCACACAGTATGACAGGTAACAATTAAATGGAAATGCACATACAGAATGGGAGGGAGCAATAAATCTATGATTTTCATAAATCCAGTTGTGTTTCTGTTTATGATTCAATGATCAGTGGAGTCCATATTTAGGTTGTTTTTGGTTTTTTGTTTAGTTTTGTTTGTTTTTGTTGTTGCTGTTGTTCTACTGGCCCTTTCAACAACACACAATGTTTAACTATTACCCCTAGGTGGTTCTCAAAGCTGGTTTTCACTTCAAAATCTGCCCTTATGCCTCAGATCTATCTAACAAACCACTAAATATCTCCACATGATATTCATTTCATAGGCATCTTCGCATTTTTCATCAGGGTTAACAGTAATAGCATTCTTTATACCTAGACCAAAAATCTGGAGTTTTTCTAGACACCTCTCCTATTCAGTTAACGCTTAATAAGTCCACTTTATTCTGTTTCTTTAATCCTCCTTTGATTAGAGTTCTTCTTGTGTATGCACCTCCTTATTTCACCTGGAATGTTACGATCGTATCTTATGTTCTTTGCCTTCGGGTTCACTACAAGCAACGTCGGTCCTCAATGCTATTATCTGAAGAGCTATCAAAAATGTAAATTTAACCATATATGTGCCTCTTCTGTTTTTAAACTGTTTGGTGAATCTCCATTTGCTAAAAATGAAATATGCTAAAGCTTTGTAGCACTTAATTTCAAGCTCTTCATGACCTTGTCTAGTTTCTCCTCTGAAATAATTTTCTACCACTTTCTTCATACAACCTACACACAAAGCTTACGAACCTCTTTCATTTTCAAAGTATTCCTTCATCATAAAACACATCTTATGTGGGGGTATGTCAGATATATGGTACAGGAATACTCAAATACACTAAAAATGCTATTTACTCCAAATTTATCTGAGAAAGCTTTTCATCTCTAATTTCCAGCAAAGCTATTTCAATTATTTCTTCATTTGTTCATGCTATTGATGTATACAGTATCTGGACAAAGAAAGTTAAGTATTAATAGTGCCTGACACCATGCAAAACCATCTCAATCACAATCAGTCTATTCCCATTGTACATCACATAGTGTTCATAGACACACAAAAATGAGTCGTTGTTGTTATTTCATAGTGTGTGCACATGTAGCTTGTGAAAAACAGTATTTTTGTTTTATTTTTTTAATACAGTGTTTTTAAAGCAGACTCCAATTGCATCTGATTCAAGGAATTAATTTAAACTGACAAAATATTTTCAAATGAATCATTCAAGTTGTGCTCAAATGAAAAATTTAGGACAAGTAGTTTATATGTGTGCCTCAAGCTTAAGAAACAGCTCCCTATTCTCATTGTTTGTCACAACAGGGGGTTTCAATGGATGAATGGCTTTGAGATCACATTAAATGCCTCACAGCTTATCCAGATGCTGGAATAAAAATGTAGAAAATAAATATGCCCTTGTGGAAATCAGCCCTTTACAAATCTAGGTGCAAAGATCTACTGCAGGGTATTAAAAAAAATGCAGGGCCACTAGACCAAGCAATGATGCCTCACTTTTCTTCATCATAATTTCAATCATCCTAGGAGTAGGATAAAGCCAGAATTCAGACAATAGTCAACAGGAAATAAATGAATGCATTTGATCATTTTTCAGTCTTCTGAATTCTGACATTATATAGTTGAGACAAATGTGATTCTTACTATTCCACACATATTGCTGAAAGCAAGGGATTACATTAGTTTTAACCTATGATGAAAAATACAAGAAATCTTTAAAATTTCCCAAAGTCAGAGCACCTTTTGCTTTATACCTTACAATAATAAATATTAAATATGTAAATATGTAAAGCTAAATTTATCTAGTTTCTAGCATTTCCTGTATATATATTTTAGGTGAAGATACTTTATACATGATGTCCTTAATAATTCCAAGAACAGTTAAATTTATTTTTATTTTCCCCTTATCATTATTGAATCTATGTCTAGGTAACAAGAGTTAGTCATATAATCTAGGAGAATCATACTTTGGAGAGTAACTATTTCATTGAGCATATTTCATTATCATAGATACGTGCCAAATGCATGTATACGTAACTATTGTATCATAGATACATGCCAAATGCAAACAAATTGTTTTTTTTTCTTAACTGCGCTAATGCCACCCCTCTGTTCAGTTGAATAATTGAGTTTGGTGAAAAACTTTAATGTCACTTAATTTTATCTCAAATTGCAGAGGGGCTGTTGACTCTCTGAATCCCCAGATAGCATCTAACAGGCTAATAAGTGAATAAGGCGAGAGAGAGAGAGAGAGAGAGAGAGAGAGAGAGAGAGAGAAATCAGACATACAAAAAGAAAGTTTGTGTTGCCTGTATACATAGGTATGGAAATAAAGATAAAAGCCACATCAAGAAGTTTCTGGAATGAGTAGTTTGTACCATTTTCTCTCAGGTTACTTTTTCTTCAATTCATTCTACCACCCACTAAAACCTGATTTTTCTCCTCACCAACTTTTTTCATATTTTTTTAAATTAATTTTTTTAAGTTCTATTTTATTTTTCATAAAGAGAGAGAGAGAGATCGCACAAACAGGGAAGGGACAGAGAAAGAGGGAAACAGGGAAGGGAAAGAGAAAGAGTGCTCTCTGCACTTTCATCAGAGAGCACTATGCGGAGGCTGTCTCAGGAACAGTGAGACCGTGAAATCAAGAGTCACCCAAGCGCCCCTTTTTCTTACTTTTAAAGCTTGAAATTACTCATATTTCTTACCAGTCCCTAGAAATTTACTTACATTCATGTCCAGTCTGAAGCTATGTCTTTATAATTCCAATCATTTGCTCATACAGAACTTTTGTAGCCTCCTATAGTCTTCAACAGCTTAACTTCTCAGTCCCAATTAGTTCTTCCTCTTAAAACTAGTAATATAAGTTCATATCTCTAAAGAGAAAGTAAATTGAAAATTAAAAGTCTGAAAATTTCCTTCTTTCCAAATGGAACAAAGATAGTTTAAACAACAACAACAACAACAAAAGACTAAAAAAGAGTGGAAAATGTTTATGCTACCACCTACCCCAAAAAAAGTGCAAAATATAATTTTATTTCAAAAACTTCCTCAAAGAAATGAGAAAATGCTTTCAGTTTGGCAGAGACAATCAGAGCAAGATTTTATGCATTGATTTCCTAGAATCCACATTGTTGAGATGACTAAATCTGTGAAGTAACAAGAAGATTCCAAAATTTTCAGATAAACCAATTACATGGAAGTCTATATATGTTTGGACTACTGAAACTAGCTTCTGTGGAGAAAAGGTGAGGTTAGGAAAGCAGACAATGGATTTGATTTTCTAAGAAGAAAGTTAAATCTAGGCAAAGCAAGCCACACTGTAAGGGTATGGCATATATCATTTAAGTTTGTGGACTCCATCATTGTGTAAAAAAATTAACCTAGAAAGACAGTAGAGTCGAGTCCAGGTATCGTAGCAAAGCCTGAACACATCCTCACTCAACAAATCCTTCCTATCTCACCATTTTGTTTAACTACAGAAATGTCAAAGGGCACAAAATTCCTGGCCCTCACAATATAACTGAGGGAAAAATCAAACTGGCCTGAGATATAATGTAAAGAATATCAAAAGGTTATGAAAAATTATGAATGAATAAAAACACCCAAGCACGAACAAGATGAAAAGATAAAAATCAGAAACTATTTAAAATGCTACCACATGAAAGAAAAAAAGAAACAAAAGATACACACACACAAAATGCATCACAGAAAAATTTAAGAAACCCAAGAAAATGCTATAGATCAATGAAATAAAAGCACAAGGTCTTAGAGATGAGATGATAAAACAAATAATAAAAGTAAAGTTCTAAACTTAAGAAAACATTGAGAACCAAGGAAATACCACTAAGGAGTTAATAAGTTCATTAGAAACAGCAAGGATTAGTACAACAGTACAGAAATTGAATTATTGTAAAAAAAAAAAAAGACTTTAAAAACCATAGTGAATATGGATGAAAAATGACAAATTGATTAGTTAGACATAAAAAAAAATATGTATGGAAGACAAAAGAAATTCAACATAAAATATAACCTTATTTCTGAAGCAGAAAAGTCACCAGATGGTAAAGAAGATTTATTCAACAATATACTCTAGAGAAATTTCTATTACCTTGGAGAAATTTAAAAATAGAGTTTTGATAATATGAAACACTCTGCTCCAGGGACATTTAATATAGAATGTTTGATACGAGATATATTGTACATAAGTCATTGTTTCTTGACTATAAAGAAATCAGTGAACAAAACAGGGAAAAAAAATCTTATTTCACAGAGCTTCTATTCTTTTGGAAATATGGCACGAATTGTCAACGTCAATGACAATTAATTCTAGGGGAATTGAACAGTATTTTCTATGTTCTTTGACCTTCTCTGTATTTCTAAAGTTTCTGGGAAAAAAAAATCCATGAGTTGGCATTCACTAGTACTAATTCCCTTATCAGCCAAATTTTTGTTTCTCCAAAGACCTTTTTTTTTTTTTTTATTGTAAATACGCTGGAACAAGTTAATGAATATTTACATAGAATTTACCAAAATCCTACAGGGAGAAAAGAAGAACACTTCAAAATATGTATATCTAAAACAATAATTACAGGAAGAAATTGTAACGTAATTATCCGGCTTTAGATATAGCAGAGAGGCACTTTTAGTACATGGAATGTGGAATCAGACAGATTTTGGTTCATGTCCAGCTTGTAATGCTGAATACCTGGATGACCTTGTGAAATTCACTTCAATGTCCCATATTGTGGTTTCTCTAACTACACAACTTGGGTAAAAATGTCCACCTCATAAAAATTGTGTAATATAAAGTATACACCGAACTGCACGCTCTTCCTATAATTACTATGGGATACAAGTTAGTTCTTAATACTATTTTCATTTCCCCTTTACTCTTCTGTTTTGTAAGTCAAAAGAACATCTGGAAAATGATTTAGACAACACTGGTGCTCAATACTGCATACACATTAGAATCACTAGGGAAGCTTTTTAAAAATATACATGCCTGAATCCTACCACTAGGGATTCTTATATAATTGGTCTTGGGAGGGAATGAAGCCTCAGAATTTTTTTAAACCTCCCCAGGTAATTCTTATGTGCAGCCAGGTCTGAGACCCACATATTTAGAAACACTGCAAATGTTAGTGTCTCACTAGATTATTTTTAATTTCTTTAAATTCTTTCATTTACATTTTGTTGACTTGTTTCTGCCCTATAGGACGACCACAATCAAATTCAAGCCCTTGTCACTTTTACACTCTAAATATTTCTCAAGTTCATCTTCTACCTTCTTTCCCTCATACTAACACTCGCTTTCATCGTCTTCCACCTGGGTATTAAATAGTTTCCTGACTGCTATCTCTCTTTCCATGATTGTTCTTTTCAAATTTCCTTTTCAGGCTACAAGTAGAATCTCATTCACCTACTAAATCTTTTCAATGCTTACCTATTATCTAAGATGGAGTACAAGCCCTGTGCCTTGTCCTTCAATGTCTCCCCACTTTTCCCAAACATCATCTCTTGCCACCTTCCACCACAAAATCTGTGTTCAAGTACCATTAAGTTGTAGTGTCATAACACTATATAAAATGTGTAACTTGCCTTTGTCCTTGCCATTTCTTCTTCTTTAAATGGCCTTCCTTTCTTTCTTTTCTAGGATCATCCTTTGCAATTTATCTCAGAAAATCAGTCTTACTGAAAACCCCTGAGCTCCTTAACCCTAAGCTCCTTATTCCAGGCAAAGAACACCTGCCCTGTGCTCCTAAAATTCTCTTTGCATTGGAAACTCTATTAAAATTCTTCTTTTAGACTATAAGTTCCTCAGTGAAGGTATAGTTTCTATCCTATCTTTGGATCCTCAAAGGTTAACATATTATCTATGGTGATCATTAAACATGAGTTGATTAAATTGGTCTGATGAGCAGAAAAATATTTCAATAGAGACTTAAAAGAGCAGAAAAATTCCTCAATGTAAATGGTATTTAAGAACAATTTTTTTACAGAGATTTTAAGAATAATTTAGAATTACTCATAGCTAAAACAAACTTTAGCATTAGCACATACATTGACGGAAATATTGTTACTATATGTTTTCTGGGGCTGTTATTTGTGTCTTGGAATACATGGAATATATATACATTCCATATCATTTGGCCTTAAAATGTTTATAGGCCTATTTCATTCTTTAGATTTCCTTAAAATCCTTTACATTTACAAAAAAATGTAAATATATATATATATATATATATATATATATATATATACACATATATATATTTTCCATCTCTTTGAATTGTGCAGGTCATACTGTTGACATAGACTAGCTATAAGGGCAAAATATATATATAACTGTCAATTTCCTTAGAATCCATTTTCAAATTCAACAACCCATTCTGAACAATAGCCAGTTATAAAGTTTCCTCTGTCATGGTTATGACAAAGTCTTATTTTTGGTAGGATACATAGTACTTTCTGTTCCCAAATCACCACAAAGAGATGTCAATAAAGGCGAGTTTAATTTTAGACATCAATTTATCCAAGAACCATGTTTGAGGAACCATTTTCTGATTTTTCCAGCTTCCTTCTCAAATTTGATCATTCTTTTAGGGAATCTTAGGATTTCTACCACATTTGTAGGCCAGATAAATAGTAAAAGTGGAGGTAACTCAGTATAAGTTCATATGTGATTTTGATATTGAGGAAAGAATCTATATTTGCCTCATAATCTACTCTAATGGAATAATTTGATATCTGAACCGAGATATAGGTGCAAAACTTTTGTTATATGTAATAGATTGAAATAAAACTTTACATACCCCCCAAATAGAAATAATTATGTAAAGTAAATCATGATGCATTCTTATAATAAAATGTATGCTTTCATCAAAATGTTGTTTATCAACATATCAGTCATACCATATGATTTCACTTACATGTGAAATTTCTGAAACAGAACAAATGAGCAAAAAAAGAGAGAGGCAAACCAGGAAACAGACTCTTGACTGTAGAGAATAAGTTGATGGCTGCCAGAAGGAAAATGGGTGGGGATTGGGCTAAGAGGGAGATGGGGATTAAGGAGTGCAGTTGTGATGAGCGATAAATAAGATTAAAAGTATACTTAATTGTAATGAGCACTGAGTAATGTATAGAATTGTTGAGTCATGATACTGTACACCTGAAACTGATATCACACTGAGTGTTGACTATACTTCAATTTAAAAATACTAAAAAAATGTATATCATTATATGATCTAAAATATGTATTAATATATGCATAGACAAAAAGAAAATAACATGAAAATGTATAGTGATTATCTGCATCAGAGAATTATTGATGATTTATTTCACCCTTGGAATTGCTCTGTATTTCCATTTTTTGCTATACATCACTTTTATAATAAAAAATAGAAAACATTAATTCAGATAATATTAGATAATGACAAAGAGAAATATGTTCACATTTTTATGTTTTAAATTATTTCCATAGTGTATTTTAGTTGAAGGAGAAATTATATATATGGATAATATATATGAATAATACATTTTAAGATATTAACTCATTTAATCCTCATAACAACTTTATGGAGACTGGTTCTATTATCATCTCTGTTTTACTGTTAGGGATATGGAGACCCAGGACACCAAGCAATGAAGTAACCTATCTAAGGACATGCAGTGTTAGTGATAGAGCTAGGATTCTAACGTACATGCCATTAACCACTATGTTAGATTACCATTTATAATGACTATATAAAATTCATCTGCTTTTTAAAATGGACTGATTAATTATAATTTGTTGAATATTAAAATGGGCTTTGTTCAAAAACCAAGTAAGCATTTGTAAAACTAACCAACCAAAAATAAAATTATCCTGCTACTTTCATTCATAGGATCCAAATCTAACAGTTCATTCTAATAAACTCAAGAACTGATACCTTTCAAGAAGTACTTTCTCAAATTGTATGGTCATATCATTTGGCCTTAAAATGTTTATAGGCCTATTTCATTCTTTAGATTTCCTTAAAATGCTGCAGAATATTAATTACCATAGCCAGCATTTTGTAGAGTCTATGGAAGTAATTTTTTTTTATTTTGGCCTCATAAGCATTTTTTGATTGAAGACACTTTTTAGAGAGACTGCTGAGCTTGAGTTATAAAAGATAAGTCCTTTTTTATCACAGCTGGTTCAGTTTAATCCCTCAGCATGGATAACCACGTGGTTAAATGTACCTCTCCTCTATGCACATTACTAAGCAGTATTGTTGGGAGATATTTGGATTTGTTACTTTGCAGCTGCCAGATATGCCTTGTTTGCTTAACATGCTTAAACATGAGTTTTTAAGAACATAAATAAACAGTGTTTTGATAACAATAGCTATCACTTTAGCAAGGAAGTGGCCTGTAATTTAGCAAGTGTTCAAATGAAAATGTAAAGAAACTATGCTAAGTAAGCCCCATATCAGAACAGATGTTCTCCTGCTTGATTTCCAAAAAGTTTACATAATTTAAGTGATGTACAGTTTTCAATAAACATATTTCCATAAACCTAGATTATTTTCATTCTCAACAGCAAACATTTACCATTCCTTGATGTGTGCTGCAAATTCTGCCAGATATCATAATGCAAAGATACAGTCTCTGTTCTCAAAACTGTGTATGGGACAGGATAAATCATGGGACAAAACAAAACAAAACAAAACAAAACAAAAAAACCCAGATGGCTGAATGGCTAGATGAATAACTAGAAAAAGTACTAATAGATAAAAAGATTGATAGCACAGCAATTTGGAATCTTAAATCTTAGTTCAGTCCTCTCTTGACAAGAATGACTTGAGAGTTTTGAAAAATGCATACAGTCTTGTAGACACTATCACAATCAAGGTACAGATCCATGTTATCACCGCTAAAAAACTTTCTTATGCTCTTTTGTAATTAAACCTGCTCAACACTGGCAGCCCCTGGCAACCACAGATTTGATTATTTTTTTGTTCCCACTGCTTTTCATTTTCCAGAATATCATATAAATGAAATCAGGTATAATGTGGCAATTTGGTCTAGCTTCTATCACTTAGCTGCTCAAATGCATTGGTCACTAGGGAAATGCAAACTATATCACAATGTTATATTCACTAGAATGGATAAAATGAAAAAAAAATATATAGAAAATGCTGAATGTCAAGGAGGATGTAGAGTACCCAGAACTCTAGTAACCTGTATTAGGGGGGATAAACTTGCAAAATTGCTTTGGAAATCTGTTTGGTAGTGTCCACTACAGTTGTAGGATTGCGGATTGCATGCCATCTGGCCTGGCAGCTCCATCCATATGCTCAATAAAATGCATATGACTCTTTAGCAAAAGGCATATACTAGAATTTCATAGTACTATGTGCAATAGCAAAAATAAGAAATTATCCAAGTTTCCATCAACAATAGAATCAACAGATTAGTTGTGTTGTCAGGGATAAATCTCATAAACATAATGTTTTGTGAGAGAAAACAGACACAAAAGAGTTCACAACTTTCAGCTTTTACTTAGAACAATAGTTATCAAGGACAATTTAGTCCTCCCAAAAGACATTCACAAATGCCTAGAGACAATTTTGGTTGTCATAATTGGGTCCGTACTACTGGCATGTAGTAGATAAGAGTCCAGGGAATGCTGCTAAATATTTTACAACATACAGAATGACACCCCCAAAGAGAGGACTGTCCAACCCAAAATGACAGTAACACTGCAGTTGACAGACCCTGACCTAGAAAGTAAAGAGCTTGAGTGTTGCTCCCATGTTTACAACAATAGGAACACTAGATGATCCTTAAAATCGTAACTATTGAACCAATCAGAGAGTCAAAGTCACAGGTTAATCAGCTAATTTGGAATGTAAGGAAGGATAAGAAAAGATGGGATGTGATCTCTTGCTTCCAGGGGTATTAGTTTCCTAGAACTGCTGTAAAAAACTATCCCAAAATTGAGGTTATAAAAGAACAGAATTGAATTTGGTCACAGTGCTGAAGGCCAGAAGTCTGAAATCAGTTTCAATGAGCCAAAATCAAGAGGCAGACAGGGCAGTGCTCTCTCTGGAGGATCTGAGGAAGAATTTATTCCTTTCCTCTTCCAGCTGCTTGTCACATCCCTTCAGTCTTGGCCTCTGTGGTCACACTGCCTTCTCCTCTTCTGTCAATGGTAAGCCTCCCTCTGCTTTTCCCCTACAAGGATGCATGTGACTATATTTAGGGCCCACACTGAGAATTGAGGATAATCTCCTCATCTCAAGATGCTTAATCACACCTTCAAAGTATGTTTTCTTTTCCTACATAAAGTAACATTCCATTCACAGTTTCCAAAAATGAGGATGTGAATAATATCTTTCTTTGAGGGGTGAAGGGGTCATTATTCAGATTACCACAATGGAGTAGATATCAGTAAAACGTCATTTAAAATTTTTTAGCAAATTACTGAGGACAGACCTAGGCTACCATGAGGATTTAGAAACCTTGAGAGCCACAGAAACAAAGGGAATCCTCAGCACTCTCAGGACCTTTTCCACAAGCATCGTCTTGTGCCCGCAAGAGAGAAGGAGAGGGCAAGAAGCCTGAGAACACTTGTGGGGAGGAAGGAACTGCAGGTATGCAGGGCGGGCAAGAAAAACCGTTCTCATCCTTCCTATCTTTCCTATGGAACAAAAGTCTTAATCCAACGGAGAAGGGGCAATAGACCGTGTTGTTTTTAAGGCACAGGTAAACACTCCTTACAGCTAAGAAAAGAGAACAGGACTACACACATCAAAATAAAACGCAGTCCCTGTGGTGGGGTAGGTGTGCATCCTGCGTCCAGAATATGGAGGCTTACATACCTGGAGGAGATGGAGAATTCCTGACTGGACCCTACCCCTGACAATCCAGAAACCACAACTGCTGAAGTCTGAGGCTGAAGCAGAGCAACAAAGAACATCTCCCCCCACCCCCCACCCACAGCAGTCTATAGCTAAATGAGAAAAAGAGAAATAAAATGTTTTCTCTGAGGCACAAGTACAAAGGGAAGACCTAAAACAGAGGAGAGAGCACACATCTAGAGAAATCTTCTGCACACCAGCCACTGCTCTAAACACAAGGTAACGCCAGTAGAATTTGAGACTATGGTATATTAGGGTAACCATAGCAACAACATTCCCCAAACCTGCTAAACTGCTGATTAGATTGATTCAAGACCCCACACTAAAGGCCTAGCAAAAAATACAAAAGTTTATCATTTTATTAACAAACATAAATCAAGGTTACTAGCAAAGTTATTTTTGCTTGTAACATACCAGTTAGTGCTTTCTGATTTAGAAATAATTTAAAAATAGAATATACCAGTTATCTAATTAATCCATAAATGTGTGATCATAAATTGAAATACAATAGATTTGGTGAAGGGAATTTGTAACTTAACCCATCATGATACCGGTGCCTGATAGATTAGGGCAAAAAAATCTTGCACCTAAATGTAGAGATGGCCTGATTTCACATCCTATACATTTTTTTGCTTTCTCAAAAATCATTACTTGAAATAGCGAATATAAAAATGGATTTTGTCACTTATTCAATGAGAAGCTTATAAAGTAAATATAAGTATATTAGTGTAATATGCTAGCATTTTCATGAAAGTATAATATTCATCTTGTAAGTAAAAAAAAAAAAAGCTCTGATTAATCACATCACAGTACAGGAAAAGACATATCATTTTAGGAGAAAGGTTTCATTTCACTCTCACACTGTAAAATATCAATAAATGTCTCTGTGAAAAGTAATAAAACCTTATAGAAAGCAGCAGATTATTCACAAAGAAATGAAGAATGGTGTTGAAACCAGTTGTAAAATACCTGTGTGAAACTTCTAATTAATGTCAAACAAGAATGAGCTTATGTGAACTGCGCTAGGTACCTGACACTCAAGAGTTGAATACTCAGCCTAAGAAGTTTCTCAGTAATATAAGAAGAATTCTAGGAGAAGAAAATAAAAGAAGTGCACAAAGCTTTTGAATGGCATTATGTCACCAAAAATCAATAGCATATACTTAACATAGAATTAATATAAAAGCTTACTGAATTAATACTGTTTTAAAGAAATCTGAAGAGTATATAAGGGAAGGAACTCAACTGATGATTATAATAACTATCTCCATGGATATCCTGATAAAAGAATTTTTAAAACTAGAATTAAATCTACATGACAATTAACGATCATTGATTCTTATGCTAAATGTCATTGCTTGAAAAATTGATTTGAATTTATCCTAGCGTAAAATTAACTGATATCTAAAATAAATCCTCATGTGGTTCATTAAAATCAATGATGTAGATATGTAAAAGCATTTCTAGTGTTTGGAAAGGAACTAATAAATGTCAATTTTACCCTCATCGATTCTTCCTAATATCACATACCCCTACAAAGTTCTGATATTTAGACCAATGAAAAAAATACATACGGAAGTAAAGCTTCCAAAATCTTTTTATTTGCCAGTGATGACTCACTTTTCACAATTGATAAGAAGACTTCAAATACCTAGAATTTAATTATGAAATGTTTTATATAACATTGATTTAAAGCATTCTCTTGACTGATTTATGCAATGGCTAGATGTATTTTCTGACGGACTTAAGTTTTGGTAACATCAAGACCATTTGACTGAATAAAACTGAAATTTCAAATAATCATTCCAATGTTTTACTTTCATAATGATGTCAAGTTACAACTAAAATTTCCTTAAATTAGTACAACATTTTGTGCTCCCTTGGAATGTTTTGCCTAACTGTTCATCTTCAAAGGAAGTTAGCAAATTAGAGAAAATTCTGACATTTGCCTAACGATACAAACCTAGTCTTAAAGACCACCCAAACACATTCATCAGTGAGGAGCCAGCTTGAGATTCCCTTTCTCCGCTCTCTCTGCCCCTCCGCCTGCTTGCTCTTTCTCTCTAAATAAGTAAATAAACTTAAAAAAAAACTATTTCATGTATAGTCCTAAAAGAAAAACAATAAGCCTTTTATTCTATCAGATAAATCTCCCTTATACATGGAATTCCAATAAAGATTAACTTGAAGAAAATATACTTTAACTAGGTGTGAATTTTAGAAAAAAATTTGTCAGAAACTGACTAGCAGACCAATTAAGTATGAGTCTCTGGGAGTAGGACCCAGGCATTACTATTTGTTAAAATTGACCACGTGATCCCAACGTGCCCTAAAGTTTAAGAACTGGAAGTCTTAAGGAGAATGAGATAGAGTACAGGAGTACACACACACTCTCAGCTTGTATTTCAGGAAAATAAAATGAAAATCTCTATTTCACTAAATTCTACTTCATTATATTGTGCAAAGCTAATAATGAGACATAATTGTCACAGACTGGCAGCTCCTTCCAGATGTATTATAAATACTTGACAGGTAGTTATTCCCTGTACTTACAACTATCAATACCATAAAAGAATTAAGTAGATTATGCATCTCTGTTAATGACAACCATAAACAACAAGTGGCTCTCCCCAAAATATAAAAAGGTGCTAAATAGGATTGATTCTGAATACAAATAAATGACGAAAGTTTTATTAAAAGAATGCAAATTTGCATATAAATTTCTCCATACTTTGAATTGCTATCTTTTTAGCTAACAATGATTCTATACATCATAGATTTCATCCTGGGTTATTTTAATATGGAGATAAAAGATACAAATATAAACTGTGCTGCTTTATTGTAACAGTTTCTCAAATTAACTTCTTGGTACAACTAAATAATGGAAAATTGTGAATTGTGTTTTTGACTATTTTTGCTTAGAATATGAAGTTCACATAAGAGATAGAGCAATCTTATTTTCCAGAAATCTTTCAAAACATGCAACATCTTTGGATACCATGAGCAATGACAAAATGCCTCCTTGTTGCACATTGAAATCACCAGGTGAGCTTTAAAAAAATACTAACACCTCCACTGATACCCAGAAAATCTTAATCCTCTGTGGTCTAGACTTTGGGACTTTAAAAAATTCCCCAGGGGCACCTGGGTGGCTTGTCGGTTAAGCGTCCGCCTTCGGCTCAGGTCATGATCACACAGTCTGTGGGTTCGAGCCCCGCATCGGCTCTGTGCTGACAGCTCAGAGCCTGGAGCCTGCTTCCGATTCTATGTCTCCCTCTCTCTCTCTCTCTGGCCCTCTCCTGCTCGTGTTCTGTCTCTCTCTGTCACAAAAATAAATAAAAACATTTAAAAAAAATTCCCCAGAATTTTATCCAATATTATAGACTTAGTGCACATAGACTATATGATTTAGAATATGATAGTATAATATTTGGTGAACAATAATTCAACATAAAAATAAATATTTCCATCCATTTTGGAACCAGGAGTTTTCCACATTTGCCTAGTAGTTATCAAGAAAAATCCCTAAGAATATAGTTATTTCTGCTGAAATCACAAAAATTAAGAAAGAGACTTTGACAGCTATTTATTACATATTTTCCTGCTGTCTGAAAATCGCAGGTGTGGCAAGTTGGCCTCCCCCCCTCAGTAGTTCTGGCTTTTTGAGGTACTTATCAGTTGAAGTAAGATGTACCATTTAAGAGGGAAATGGGAAGGAAAAATGTGTATTGCATGACAAGTTAATAATTTATCAACACATCTCAGTTTAAATATATCTGTCCTTTCCCCCAAAGTTTGTCCTTTTAGTGCCAGCCACTCAAGTCCATGTATATCTCCATTTTTGTTGTTGTTGTTAACCTTTAAGGTCACTATTGCTAACCCATAATCTTAACTTTTTATAAACCCCTAAAGCACATGAAGTAGTTCCTCCTACCCCTCTTGGAAATAGTCCAAGGACCACCTATTATTACTTGAGTATATGCTAGATAATCTTATTGCCTGCCACCATCTATGCAATTCCAAGAAACTTATTGAAATACTCAAGTAAAAAACAGTAAAAGTTTGGATGACAAAAGTATGGGAACACCTCTATTAGAAAAATCAGGCTTTCCCACTGGTATGAAAAATGTCTAAAATCACCCTCTGTCCTTCCTCCCAGTGTTTTAATCAACCTGAAATATTCAACCCTATTTTAGTACACTTAGTGAAACCCTATAACCTGAGCAAAGCAGGCAGTGTGGTGCTGTTGCCATTACTGATTCATGTGTAATTTATGTGGCCAAGAATGGAAATTTGGGTAAAAACCTCAAGTGCCCATTAATTTTGGAAACTTCAGGGAGCTGAGCTTTTGGAGAACGCCTTCCAATATGCAGCCAAGTTAAAAAAGAATTCCAGGAACTTCACCAGTGAGCCATCGCTGAAACCTGCTATATCTTACAAGACATGAATATAAATATGATACCCTAATAAATGATAATTGAGTTAATATTGTTTGAGTTCAGGCACTGCTCTACTCGATTTAGAGCTTGACTCTTTCATCTTGCAGATCAAACCCGTGAGGTACTGATATTATCCTCATTTTCAGAGAAGAAAACTAATGCTCATAGAGATTAAGTAAAATGATGCAGTTGCAGAAACTATACAAAGGTTCTTTACTACTGTAGCATGTAGTGTTGCTCAGCAAGCCTAGATACATAATTGGTGAATAGGGTATTATATTTTTACTAGCAGGTACACTTCTCTGGCCATAATTCCAGGATGTTTCTGACCTGTACCATGCTGATTGCTTCTAAGTTCCTCCAAACTGCCATCGGTACATAAATAAACTTTGCTACTAGGCAGATATCTGAAAAACACAATCCTAAAAGGCCACTTGCTAAACCATAAAGTGAGAAAGGAAGCAAGAGAGAAGATTGCTCTTGTTCCCTGTGATCTTTGCACTGTATGTTTCTTATTCTTGCTTTGGTTTTAACCAGATAATGCTGGGTTGAATGGATAAAGGATATTTTGGTTCCCCATTTCATTTTTTTAAAATTTCCTTTTAATGTTTTATTTATTCTAGAGAGAGAGAGAGAGAGAGAAAGACAAAGCATGAGCGGGGGAGGACCAGAACGAGAGAGGGACACAGAATCCGAAGCCAGCTCCAGGCTCTGAGCTGTCAGCACAGAGCCTGATGTGGGGCTCAAATTCACAAGCTGTGAGATCATGACCTGAGCATAAGTCAGATGCTCGACCAACTGAGTCACCCAGACGCCCCACCCAATTTATTATTTTTTAAAATTTTTCAATGTTCATTTATTTTTGAGAGTGAGGGCACTAGTCAGGGAGGGAAAGAGAGAGAGGGAGACACAGAATCTGAAGCAGGCTCCAGGCTCTAAGCTGTCAACACAGAGCCCGACAAGGGGCTCCAACTCATGAACCGCAAGATCATGACCTGAGCCGAAGCCGGAGACTTAACCAACTGAGCCACCCATGTGCCCCTCTCAATTTATTTTTTAAAACCACCTATAGTAAATATTAAACTATAAAAAGTTTTTAATTTGCTTATAATCAGAATAATTGGCCCAATTAGTGGTAATAATAATGATAATGATGATAACAATAATAGCAACTGGTCTAAGCCTTTAAAATGTATTACCTCATTTAACACAGTAATACTAAGTATGTTCTATCACTACACCTATTTTACTACAAAGATTTTGAGGTGCAAGGAGGTTAAGTAACTCACCTAATTTCACACAGTTAGAGGAGATACCATTTATAGTCTGTTTTCTCCTGATTTGTTGTAGTATGCGCTTCAATTATTTTAGTGATTCAACAGAACTGGTATTTGCTAAGTAAGCATTCATGCCTAAATGTTTCAGACTGATGAATATTTTGAATAGTCATTATTCATAAAACTCAAAATATCTTCTTTATAAAGTAGCCATTCTGGACAGCACATATTTTAAATTAAGGAGTCTTTGAAAGGACCCAAACAAATAAAATTACAAATGAAAGAGAGAGATTACAACTAACACCACAGAAATACATACAAGTGTAAGAGAATATTATGAAAAATTATATGCCAACAAATTGGACAAGCTGGCAGAAATGGATAAATTCCTAGAGACATATAAACCACCAAAATTGAAAGAAGAAATAGAAAACTTGAACAAACATATAACCAGCAAAGAAATTGAATCAGTAATCAAAAGTCTCCCAAAAGACAAAAGTCCAGGGCCAGATGGCTTCCAAGGGGAAATCTACTAAGCAGTTAAGGAAGAGTTAATACCTATTCTTCTCAAACAATTACAAAAAATAGAAATGGAAGGAAAACTTCCAAACTCATTCTACAAGGCCAGCATTGCCTTGATTCCAAAACCAGACAAAGACCCTATTAAAAAGGAGAATTACAGGCCAATATCTCTGATGAATATGGATGCAAAAATTCTCAACAAGAGAATTCTGTCTCTCTCTCTCTCTCTCTCTTTCTGCCCTTCCCCCATTCACGCTCTGTCTGTCTGTGTCTCTCAAAAATGAATACACATTAAAAAATTTTAAAAAGAAACAAAAATAAATGCAATCTTTATGACAATATATTCAAGACCATAAAAAAATCAACATTCAAAGCACTTATTGTTTCACTTAACTTACTAAAAGGTAGATCAGTTTTGTTCTTTAAACTACTTCAAAGTTTTGAATATCATGATGGCTACTGTCTTTCCTTGTCATATCTTGTCCTTATCTTTCTTGTATCAGAATATCTCCCCTTAAACATGATACATACTAGACCAAAATATCACCTTTTTTGACAAAGTAATTTTATTCCTACTTTCTTTCATTCAACATACCAAATATTTAAGTACTTACTCAGCATCTAATATGTCCACTATTCTAGGTACTAGAAGTGCAGCAATAAATAGACCAGTAATATTTCTGGCCACATGGTATTTATTTTCGACTAAGTGGAGAGAAACAATAAATAAAAATAATAAACAAGAAAAACTCATTAGTGATCGGTGCTATGATTTTTAAAGAAGTCAACATAAATAAGACTCATTCTCACTAACACCGGCTCCACACATGCTCCTTCTGCATTTGATTTCCAAAGCCATTTTTCTGGGCTTATAGCTAGTCAGAGCATATTTCTATTACATTTATATTTCTTGGAGCAACAAAAACAAAAAGCATTAACTGTTGACCGTACAGTGGTATCACTGAGCCCAAAATCCCTTTTATTCCACCTGAACCATTATCCCCTGTCTCACAAATCCCTATGAGGTGATAGCTGGAGACTTTCTCTGTCATGAACCTTTTCTAAAGGCCTTGGATCACTTAAACCATTCCCTAATTTACAGCTAATGATCATCAGCATTGCACTTCATTGCAATGAGTTAAGTACTTGGGTGCATTTTTTGCATATATAATTCCTATCCTCTCTATATCATTTAAAGGTTACTGAGAAGGCTTACATTATCTTCGGGATGTTGGTTTTCTTCTGATGTCTGCACTTCAAGGGCTTGCCTTCCATTTCCTTTTCCCAAAAGAGAAATTTGGCCCATAACATATTATGTCAAGAGAAATCTCATCTGTATTTGTCACCAGGTTGTTTTCTGGTATTTATATAGTGACCTTAGTTTTCCTTGGCTCTCCTTTCTCATTGGTCCACTACTTCCTCTTTCTGTACCCATCCTAGTCTCAAGATTTGGAAGAAGTATGAAACAGCAGCTGTGCCTGAATGGAAATATTCTTTTCAGCAATTACTTATTCAGGATTCATTTAGTAAAGATATCCTGCTATCTATTTCCCTTTTCTCGTTCACCACATTATATGCTAGAATATAGTCAATGTTAATATTAGAACAACATCTTTTTTCCACTATATAAGTGATATGACATCTGACCTGATCCATTCTGTGATTTACAAGTAACCTAAAGCATTTGGCCCTGAGAAGGTCAGGTTTCCAAGGCCTTCTGTTCACATCCTTCTCTCTTATGGAATATTAGGAATGTGCCATAGCCAGGTGTCCAATGTCTTTTCCTCTGCTAGTGGGGCAGCATTCTTTGAGCAAAACCCCTTTCTAGATTTTTTTCTTATGGTTTATACAATGGGCTAATTAGCTTTTCTCTCTTTTGTACCCCTGACTCAAGGTGCATATCCAAAGCAAATACATGACCCAAGATTCTATCTAAACTTGTTTGACATTTATTGGTAGTTTTTCTAGTAAGGCAGTTAGTCTTTTGCAATTAAATATCTGAGGTAAGAAATAAAATCATTTTGTATACACCTATACACCTACTTCCTTATAGCTACATAGAAATTACAGTTATTTTCATTTTCAGAGATGAAGTTTCAGAACTCTTGTCATATTCCATTCATATTATTTTTCCTCTTAAAGATTTTGACAAGCACTTAATATTATCCCAGAAAATTGTATACAGCTTAAAATGTGTCTTAAATTTTGCTGTGATCACAGTTTCACTGTATTGTACAAACCCACATTAACCTCTGGAAGGCCACAGTCACTACCATCTATGAAAGTCATTGCCATTCTTTCTATCAACAATTTTCTCTAATTCTAGGGCTAGTAAGTAGATTGAGATAAAAAAATAGTCACAAAAATTCACATAAATATCAAATGAGACTAAAAAAATAAAACATTGTGTCCTACTCTCTTGGCACCCTCAAAATAGTTCTAGTTCTATTTTTTACATGTTGTCTCTCTCTCATGTACATAGAACATACTTTCCAGGAGCCAAAATTAAGCAGCTAATACAGATAAATGAAAAATGAAGCTAACAGGCAAGTCTAAACTGTATCACCACAGTTTGTATATGTACCTACATAATTTTGTTGTTATGAAATGAACTCGGTCTAACAACAATATCTTATTTTCTGAATAAGCATGAATTTGACCGTTCATGGTAATGTGGTCACTACCAGTTCAAACTTAATCTTTCTCACATTAATTTAGTTTTTCTGGACCAATAGTTAGTCTTTCAGAGTTTTTCCTCATGCTCCTTCTTCTTTCCTTCCACTTTGATGCATGGAGCAGGGGAGTAGTTTACACATCATAATGTCAATTTAGGGTCAGGCTTCAATTTCACATAAAGTACTTTAGGCTCACTGAGTTCCATTTAGGTCACTCACTCTGCTTGGACTATGACATATGCAGGCATTTGTTATCGTCAATATCTATGTACAACACAAGACCTCTAGACAGAAGATCTACTTACTCTTCAACGTTCTCATAAAAGTCCAAAACCCCTTCCAGTCCACTAGACTCTCAGCACTTTGTGGGCTCACTGGATCTTTTGGATGTTCTTCACAGCACATCACATTATGGGGATACAGAGGCAGGGGAGGGTGGTGGAGTTGCTATCTCTCAGAATGGCTCTCTCATGCCCTCTCCTGAAATCTGTTGCATCGAGAAGGTTCTTTGTTATCATGGGCACTTTTCCAATTACCTTGGTCATAGACTTATTAGTGGGTAAAAAGGCAGAAACCCTGTCTGTTTTGGAAGTCCCCAAACTATCTAAGAATGTTTATTCCCATCCCTCCAGTTTTTTAGTTCACATGTAATGAACAGGGAATGGGACTTCTGGCCATCTCATCTCTGAAGTTCTTCATCCTCCTCTCCTGGAAAAAGGCAAGGATTTGACTGGCTTCTTGCAGGAGGTGGGGGTGGAAACCATCTTTTAGTTAGATCTCACAACTATCTGTAAGAATAGTTAGCATTAATGAACTTTCTGCTCTAGACATCTCTGTTCTGACTTGATATTCTACACCAAGATCTTTCAGATTTCAAAGTAGAACTATTTTCTATTCCAGTAAGTGGAGTTAATTTCAAGCCAATATTTTCCCTTTTGAGTTTTCAAGCCATTGTGAATTTGAACTGACTTCTATTTCCTTTTCTTAAAGAAATAAAAGGCTTTGATCCAATGAGTGCAGAGACCTGGGACAACATTAATCATTTTGGAAAGAGAAAACACCTTCAAAAATTTCTAAATTTGATGTAGCTGTAATAACATCATATTAATGAGTGTAATTTATCAATCTATAAATAAAACTTCAATTTTATCAGTATTATCTATAATATTTTGTATAAAAACCAACTCAACATGCTTATTTAAAATGAGAAAGTTATATTAAAATACACAAAAGAAAACACACACAAACGTGATTTGAATATCATATTGATACATAATCTGCAAATGAACACAATGAAAACAAATTGTAAATCATGAGTGGTATATCCGCAGTATTGTAATTCATTCTTGAAATGCATAATAACGAGTTTATTTATTTAAAAGAAGAAAAACCTAAAATCTCATGGATTATTCAGTCATTTATCAGCAAATAGATATGGAATGCCTATGTAACAGAAGCTGTTAGAGGCACTTTGTAAACATAACTAAAGAGACAAAAATACATTCTATCTTTAAATCATATAAGCAGTTAATTTTGTTACAATAAAAATGCTAATAATATATTTCTGTAAAAAGTTTCATACTCTTATAGTAAACAATTTTAAATACTTTATTTTCTTATGTTTTTAAGGACATCATTTTTTTTGCCTTAGTAAGAATTTCAAAATATTTAGCTATTAGAGATTCCATCTGTATGGGTTTCCGATAGCTATATAACATGGAGCTAATGTTTTAAAGTCCAAATACTAGCGTAAAACTATAAAGAAATATGAGCATCTGTCTTCTCATCAGGAGGGAGCAGCACTGAAATACTATCCAATTCAGAAGGAGACTGTAGCAGACATGAGAATGCATCTTGCACATCTCCAACTATAGGAAGCAGTTAACCTAGGGTGCCAAAGACTGCTCTGGAATCTTCCTCTGTGCTTGACTGGAGGCCATGCCTCCCTTGGGTTGCCCCCAGCCAATGACTGAGCACAGCAGGTTCTTTCTCGGGAGATAAGGGGCTCCTCTGCATGCCAACTTTGGCTTAAGGAATCCTCACAGCCTTGGCAGACAGGACATGGTCTTTACACAGTCTAGGACTTTTTCCAGTCAAACTTCTTTTCCTATCTTTTTCACTCATGGTCAGACTTGCATCATGATTGGATTGCTGTCCCAGCCTCTCAAATTCTTCCCCATTTCCTCTCCTGGGTGTTTCCCCTAATAAAATCCTTGCACATTGAATCCTGTCTTGATTTTTTGCTTCTCTGAGGCCCTGAACTAACACAAGGCTAAATGTTTCAACAGTTAAACATAACCTATAAAGAAAGAACTAAGTACCATATTGGGGGAGGGAGTAATATAAGAGAGTAAACTTCAGAAGTCAAACTGTTTTCATTATTATGTTTATTTATTTCTTAAATACATGTGGTAGTGTTTCTCCAGGGTGGTATTCTAGGACAAAGATTCAGATTAGTATTTCAGTTTAACAGACTAAGGAAAAATTAAACTAATCACTCACAAAAAATTAAAGTGGAGAGGTGATCTGCTAAAGAGAAGGGTCTTGGGTATCCCTGCACATTTTTGCTAAGGCTGTCCTACCACAAGATGTATTATTCTCCTGAGACTAATTCCATAGTTAGTCACATAGGCAACTAAATAGGTCAAGACTAAGAGAAAATAAATGTTTTTTTTTCTTTCAGGGAAGAGGATTGGTTTGTTTACTGCTTGCAAGAATGTCTATGTTAGCTCAAAAACATGGGTGGACCTGGAAGACATTATGCTAAGTGAAATAAACCAAGCACAGAAAGACAAATACTGCATGATCTCACTTAACGTGTGGAATCTAAAAAAAAAAAAAATCAAACTTCGAGAAGCGGAGCATGGAATGGTTGTTGCCAGGGGCTGGTTGGTGAGGAAAATGAAGAGATGTTGGTCAAAGAATACAAAGTTTCAGTTATACAAGATCAGTAAATTCTGATGATCTAACATACAGCATGATGACTAAAGTTAATAATATATAAAGTTATTTCATACTTGAAATCTGCTAAGAGAATAGATCCCAAATGGCCTCACCATGCCACACACACACACACACACACACACACCCCACTATTGAGGTGATGTGTTAATCAACTTGATTGTAGTAATCATTTCACAGTGTATGCATACATCAAAATATCACATTGTATACCATAAATGCATACAAATTTTACGTGTCAATTATTTCTCAATGGAACTGGGAAAAAAACCACTGGGCTCTTGACCCTGAGTTCTTCTCCTTTAAGTCAATCCATGGCACGTGTAGGTGTCCTCTGTCACTCTGTGTTGCCCTATAGGAATTGGGGGTCAGAAAGCAAAAACAAATTTGCTAACACTAGTTATTGCTTCTGCTGTGGGTTATGATGTCTCTTGTCTCTGCTTCAGAAGTTTCATGTCTTTTGTCACCATGTACACATTATGGCAGACTAGGTTGTTAGCTTGTAAGTGAAGCAAAACTTCGTACCCCTGTCAGTTGGTAACATTCACTACTTCTTTCTTGGAAAACCTGTTTCTGTGTTCCCTTTTTAGGTGAATGAGAGTACTATTCATCCTACAAAGAAGACAGTTTCTCAAATATCTAAGAATAACAATCAATGTCCATTGTAGTATATAAAGGAAATCAATTAAACATTTTTTTTATTCAATCAGAAAACACTGTTTTAACTAACTCAATATAACTGGCTATTATTCACTGAGGACTCATCCTATAGGATTTAATGAGACAACATTCATGTTCAAGTTATGGTTAGGAGAATAATAATCATGCATTAAAAAGATTATATTGGCCTCAGTATAACAATGGTTAATGAGATGCCTTTTTCATTCCAATGGTTTCATTCCAATCTTGCAGTTTGCTTTAATTAAGTATTTGGGACAAATTATAATTTAAAGGGTTTTCGCAAAGCCAATTTAATTGTTCAGCTCTTGGTATGTTTTGTTTGAATATAGAATCCTGGATATGTGTGCATAAATTCCTATGCAATAACTTCACAAAATAAAGTGCATTATATAATTGTATTCTTCCTGCTGGCTTTTGGCTCACATTAGTTAAGCATCCAAGTGTCCAGATGTTTCCAGAAATGCTCAGACAACTAGAGATAACATGTAAAAATATCTGTGCCAAATGAAAAATTAATGTTTCTTCTAATATCTGAAAAACATTTGTTAATGACATTATAATATAACTGAACTCTGGATTAGAAATGGAAATATCAGGGATGTAGAATTTTAATGTTTTTAAGCTCTAGTTATATAAACTTAAAAAACCAAAACTTCACTACTTGAAAATATATCATTTTCTAAAGTTACAAATGTAAGTCATGTAATGGAATTATTCTATTTTCCTTATATATCACTTTTGGTTTAAACACACCAAGAAATAACAAAGGCGTCATGTGTCCCTTATGTACTACTCATATATTATCAATGATTTATTAGTAGCATTCAGCGACGCATTTTACATAACACTCATATTCTCTCTTCAGTTATCTCAAAACAACATTTATTAAGAGGGGAGGAGGTAAAAGTAACTGCTATATTTTGCTTTCTTTCATTTATTTTTCTTTATATGCAAATAATTGATTCCTAAGATATGTCAGAGCATAAAAAGTATGAACCTTACTAATTGGTGTACTAAAATGCTCTTTTTAATGACTATGACCTGTTAATGAATCACTAGCAAAGGCCCTATTACCATCAATACCAAAATTATTGTCAAACGTAAAGATGAATCAGAAAAATTTCTTTAGTATGACATGACTAAACATATTAGCTAACTGTCTTAAATTTTAAAAATGGAAATCATGCATTTTGTAGCTAATATTTACCAGTTTTGTTGATTGTGCTTTATCTCATAAATAGCACACGGGTTTTGTTGAAATAAACTAATTAGTATCCGATTTCTGCTTTTCATTATTCATGTTACTGGTAGTGGTTTATTGATATAGGCATATTTCATATTATATAAAATGTGAATCTGAAGTTATAATTAAAATTTAGTAAATGTCTAAAGAGAAGAGGTATAGAGAAGCAAAAGGACTCTGAGGTTTGAAATTAGATAAATCTAAATTTGAACCTATGATGTGCCATTTAAGAACTACTATGTTAACGTAGGCAAATTGCATGGCTTCTCTCATACCCTATCACCCTCAGGTGTATACTGAGGTTACTGAATAATTCCTAGAGCTGTAGTGAGGATAATAGGTACTATGAGTAATGTATCTATAATGTTCACAGAACATCATGGGTCCTTAAGAAAGGATCACAATTGTTACACAAGTTTAACAACCCCTCTATGTTATTTAAATTTTTGTCATAGGTAAATTAATTTATCAATGTCTTGAAAAAGTAAAAATTAATTTGGTAGTATGAATAATTAACTCCTATTATCACTGCTATCAAGTTTTTCTTCACAGTGTTCTTATTTTATCCTATTAACATTTATATTATCTATAACATTTTTTTCTTCTAATCCATATAACATGATCTATATGAACACAATTTTGTATTCAGACAGAGATTCTAACTTTGATTTTACAAGGTCTATTCACATGAATGAAAATATTTAGAGTTCTAATTAGTGCATGTTAAAGATATGATTATTTGCTGCTGTCACCCTTACATATAGGTTGACATAATGGTGATTTGTTTTTGTTTTACATAATCATATTTTGTAACTCAGGCTTGAAATTTCACTTGAGTTTCACTTATACTTTCAACAGATTCTAAAACTCAATTCTAAATTTGTTTCTATAAACTTTTATTTCTTTCTTTCATTCCAACTGAGTGAGACAATAAATACAACAAATACCTGAGTAGAAACCCTTGGATGAATTTAAAGGGAAACCAAGAATACCTGGAAGGTGGAACATATTGGTCTGAAAGTTGTCTTCTTGGGGATGAACCTCAGATATCTCCCCCTAGAATAAGAAGGCATGCCAATGTTTCCTACGGATGAGACAATAGAGAGGTGCTGAGAAGACTGGGTTCTTTATTTGACAAAGGTTGAGGTTCATTTGATCTGAAGCACAAGGAAAAAACCCATTCTTCTGGGCACCATCCCCCAAATAAGCCCAGGTCAGAAATTGCAGTGGATGCCAAAATAAGCAAAGAGAGGCCACAGTAGAGTGGATCACCTGGCACCTAGGGAACAGGTGACTCTCTCTTGCTGCCATGAAAATGTGTAAACTGTATGTTGTGTAACATATTTCAGTGAAAAACTAGTTAAGGAGATACAAGAAGGAGAATCTAAACTTTCCATGTATGCCAGTACATAATTTTAAATCAATTATTTATACATTTCAATACAAAATAGTCATTGTCATCAGCATAAGTATTTCACAGCACTCGTGCTTTTGTTAATTAGGTCTTAAATATGTTTGTGTATAATTACAGAACCATACATCTCAATTTGTCCAAGATAGTCCCAGTTTACGTCTGTCGTCTCAAGGCAAAGAGTAGTTTCCATTATCTGATCAAAGTATCCCACTTTGGACTATAAATCTCAGTAGACCACAGTGCTTTTATATAGTTTAATTTTATTTTCTCTGGTATTGTGCCTTTATAGTGTTCATACAGCCTATACTTTTGTAAGTAATATATAATACATACTACCTTGGGGTTTACTTTTTACTCATGATGATGAAAATCATATCTATTGTTTAACTCATGATGAATATACCCAACATGTCATTCTTGACCTTGAAAATATGGGAAAAATTATTTTGTTCTCGACTTTACCATTTACTTAAAGCCATTTTGAATGAAATCTATCCATAGTTTCATACAGAGATTCTAACACAATTACTACAAGGAGTGAATTAGTCTCCTGAAGATGAAACAAGCAGTTCTAAACTGTTAAACACTGACCACTTGTATTCCCATCCATCCAGGACTAATCCCATAGCTGAAGAAGAAAACACAAGCTAGTTGCAGTAGTTTGCGTTTTTGGCAGTTCTGAAACTTTAGGTGTTCATCTATGCTCCAGTAAATTGACTCCTGTGCCCAACTACTTTTCATTTCAGCAAATAACAATAAACATATTCCACTACACAGAAGCATTTTATCTTCTAGCAATTGGACTAGAATGAACAAAGAATTTTAATGACTTGAAGATTTCCATTATATCAAAAGTCAGTTATTGTTTCTCAAAATGATTCTTTTGCCTAATGTGAATGCCCAAAATTGAAAGCAAAGGATAGATAACTTTAATTATCCACATTACCTGGCATCTGTGATGATGCCATTTGCCAGGAATTTTTCAAGGGGATATAATGGATATTGTCATAGGGAACCAAATTGTGTCGACCACAGTGTTCCTCATAATTAAAAAGATTGGTCACAGGTGTAAATTGACCTACACAGGGAAAACAGGAAAAACCAGGTTTTTAGTCATTAAAAGCAGCGGTACAGCAGACCGGATTTGGGTGAGTATGCATTACAAAGGAAAAACAGCTCCACACCTGCTTCATGTTTTATGAGCATCATGAGTATATTTGATGCTCAATTAAATCATCATAATTATAATTTAGGGTGTCACCCTTAAGAAAGAATGTCTTAACTTTAATTATCTGTCCAGCAGTTGCTACTTTGTTTCGCATAGATACGAGCAATCATGTTTAATTGTAACACAGCAAACCAAATTTTAAAACTGCCTTGAAGACATTTTCTAAAATAAATAAAACAGTCATTTATGCAATGAAATGTTTATCCACTGTTATTTTTATAGGAAGTTCTTACATTGATTATGCATGTATAATTATATATATTAGCTTATTTTATACTATGTATGAAATTAGAGTGTGTGTGTAAAATTATCTTATATCAGAGGTATCATTTCATATAAAAAAGAAGCTGAACAATATGTTCACAAAGCACATTTGCTGTGAGTAACTTTTGAACGGTATGTTCATGAAATATATTTACTATTACCAACTTTTATATTTTATTAGAGACTGAGTGAATTGTTTACAAGTTTCTTATCATTTCTCCCTAAGTTAAGTAAGTTTCCTTTCTCTAAAGTTTCACCATATACTACTTGTACAACCTAAGCTCCTGAACCTTTGTGCCCTTTGCTTTTCATTCATAATATGAGAATGATAATGTTGTCTATTTACTTTAAGGAATAAACTAATTAATAAATGTGTGTTTCTTAGAGTAATTGTTAGCATATAGTAAGAAATCAATAAATGTAGCTACAGTGTTGAACATAAAACCAAGAAATGGGAAGGCTAAATTATTGATCCAAGGTGCATACTAAAACAAGACAGCTTAAAGCAATATTCAAATTAAAATTTATAATTTATTGGCTGATTATGCTAAAGCTAATTATATGATGTTGCATTTTTGTTTCCAAAAGTTTTTTCTAAATGTTTTTTAAAAAATGAATTATTCACAAAAAGCTTCTAATAACAAAAAAGATAATGTTAACACAGTAAACAGACTAACATATGAAAAACAGTGAAAAGTCTATGTTACTTTTAGTTATTTGACTTGACTCTCGTAGGACTTTGGACACATTATCACCACAGAGATCATGAAAATAGGAAACGAGAATCCAGAAAATTTAGATAGATTGCAATAAATATTTCTGATACTGCAAACCTGGATCTAGATACATATTCCTGATGTCAACTTCTGTGGTTTTTTTTCTATTTAATTACAGGCTTCTTTATTAACTTATAACACATCCCAACTAACGTCCTACTGAAAAGATACAGAACACTCACCACGCATGCGCGCGCGCGCGCGCGCGCACACACGCTTACACGCACATGCACAAACACTCTCCCTCTCAAACACACATACACACTTGCATTTATGCTGTTAGACTACTATACATTTATGTATTACCAATTATTTCCCTTTTCACTAGGGATATAGCTAATCTCCAAGTTGATGACTAAATCAGAACTACAAAAGAGTCCCCAGTGATTACTAAAACGTACCTTAAAGCAACTGTTTATAGCCTCCATTCCTTCAGGGAGATCAAACAAAGATCAATGGCAAGATCCAATTTCAGATGACAAAGACATGTACTGATTTATTCTCTACTCAAAATGAGAGCTCTTTCCTCTCTCCAAACTGTTTAATCCTGCATATCAGAAATCCTCGTTAATTTTACACTAATATCAAATCATGTCTTGCAAAGGCTAACATCAAATTATTATTTTTTACTTCTCAAGAAGATTTTTAACTGTCTCCATCATAAAAGGTTGTCCCTACTATAATCTAAATTTGCTTATACCAAAGTATCTATGATACCCTATTTTTAGGATTGTCTCCCAGCTTGTCTGTCTATCCAGCATGCATTATGGGGTGTGTCACATAAAAGATGTTTTGAATGAAGGAATAAATCCATGAAAATGTAGGAATGGTGTTAAAGAAACTATTCAATATCAAAAAGTATGTTATGGAAAACTTTCCTGAAGACATCAAATAACTAACTTTCAGCTTCCTCATATGTGAAAAAATAATGGTAGCAATAGAAGTCTTATAGGATAGTTGTACAGAACAAAATAAGCGTATATATTAAAACTTTAGTAAACCAAACATTACACGAGTTTTATATATATATATATATATATATATATATATATATATATACTTTCTATTAATCTTTTAATGGAGAGTTCTTTTCCCCTTAAAATATAATTCTGATTAATTCAACATTTTTTGACTTCCACTGACCAACCACTGCCCCCCACCCCTC
Source organism: Neofelis nebulosa (assembly GCF_028018385.1). NCBI lineage: Eukaryota > Metazoa > Chordata > Mammalia > Carnivora > Felidae > Neofelis > Neofelis nebulosa. The sequence goes on from NC_080788.1 coordinate 90,908,163, forward strand.
AAGTCAAGATTTCAACTCTGTAATGATTGAGCATAAGTAGTCAGTCACACACTATTACATTCTACTTTAGTTGAGTTGGGAACATCAGAAATTCTGGATACATAGTTCTTTCTCTCTAGAAATATTTTTAGTCAAATTTAGCTTCCAACCTATTCCCTCTTTTTATATTACCTCATACAAGGCTATAATTGGTATTTACTGAATGAATCAAGTGCATTTCACTAAAGCAGATTCTCTTAATCTCTTTTAGAAAATTTCTGATACAATTGAAAAACTGGATACTCTCTGTGTTTCCTTAAAAGATGAATAATTTATCCATGCTGCTTCTTCATTTTTACCCCTCCCTAGGTGTGAGTTTCTCCAGCAAGATTTTATACTTGGAAAGTAGCAAGCCTTATCCCTCTGCTGCCTGACGTTGTAATGAAGACATTTGGGGAAAGTCTTCCAAGAGAAGATGAAGAATTATTTATGCAACAATATGATCTCCTTTCTGAAACCCCCAGGAATATCTAAAATAGCATAACATTGTGTCACATTTCAAATGGATTAATTGAATTTGAAAGACTTTATTTGATGATGTTAATAATTATATTTGAATTAATACTGCTTCTGTTATCTTATTCCAGGGGTTCACAAGGAATACATCATACAACTTCTGAGATATTTAGCAGCAATGGGGCATATAAAAAATGCTTTTCTTTGATTTAACTTTTCAAAAGGGCTTCCATTTTTATTTTAAAGGAAAAATGATATTAAAGTAATTTAACTTAAATTATACACACATGTATGGTGAAATTTCTAGAAATATATGTAACTTCATTGAACATTAACTAGCTAATTTATGAAAAGGACTTGCACTTTCTCATTAATCAAGAGGTTCAAATATTTGAGGGTTTCAAAATAAACTCTCGAAAAAATTTTTTGTAGATAGGCAGTTCTATTTGGGAAACAGGGATCAAATTAAAGCTCTTAAGGAGGCAGTGAATGTAATTTATCTGTACATAAAACTGACTTAGTGTTTTAGGCTTCTATACTTACCCTGAGGTGCTAGTCTCATTAAGAAGGGAGAAAATAATGTTCTATATCTTAAGTTAATCCTTTGAAAGCACAAGATCCTCAGAGAGAGGAGTTGAAAGTTTTTTAGATAATTTTTGTTTTATGTATAGAAAACAATAAATGCAATTTAAAATGTTTTTAATGTTTATTTAGTTTAGAGAGAGAGAAAGAGAAAGAGTGTGAGCAAGGAGGTGCAGACAGAGAGGGAGACACAGAATATGAAGCAGGCTCCAGGTTCTGAGCTGTCAGCACAGAGCCTGATGCGGGGCTCAAACTCATGAACTATAAGGTCATGACCTGAGCCGAAGTCAGCCATTTAACCAACTGAGCCACCCAGGCGCCAATAAGTGCAATTTTATACTCAAAGTTTAATTTCTATTTGAATACTTTCGAATTTGCCAACATCTTCAATTAAGTCAAATAAGACTGGATTTCACATGATGTCTTTTAATAATAGTTCTTTTTTTTAAGTATTATTAATAATACTAGCAAATCTGTGACTATGTTTCTATAGAATATGAATAAATTCTGGATAATTCTAAATTTCTAGTTAACCATAGTCATTTATGATACTTCAACAATTCAAAATTATATTTCAAATAAATTATTTAATTCATAAGTGAAAATACAAAAATAATTTGATATTAACTTGTGTAATATCAGCTACAAAAAATGAGCAACATACTGACATATCAGGCTCATAACTCGTATTTACTTATTTATCTTGTACAAAAGATGATGCTTGACTACATATCACAAGCAAATACTAAGACTTCTCTTTCTCTTTGAAATCAAAAGCTCAGTTGAAATTTTTGTTTTCCTTTCTAGGCTTATAAAAATGTATCCTTAATCTCCCTTCCCCTCTCCTTCCCTCTACACAGCCCCAACAAATACAAATACAATTAGTTACCTTTGGATTATGCCTAAATGTTCCTGGCTTGTTCAATAAGGTTCAGGCATCACAATATGCATTAAATCATAATAATGAAAATTTCAATAATAATAAGCTGACATTTAATGAATGTTCAGCTTCAAGTACTTTGTGAATTGCTATATATTCATCACTCAGATTTAATACTCATAACACCCTGTGAGCTAAATATTATTATCCATATTTTGCAAATAAGTAGACAAGCTTAGAGAAGTTGAGCAACTTACTCAAGGTCACAAAACTAGTGATTGACAAACCCAGTATTCAAAACTGGGTCTAGCTCAACTACTATGTTGTATTTACCTCTCTGTATTACCTAAGAATAAAGTCCATTTCCAAATTGAAACCTATGAGACCTTAGATTGTGTTTGTCTACTTCATCATTGTATTTCTCAGGCCCTAGAAAACAGTGCAGTGCTCAACAAACACTTGTAGAGTGAATAATAGTATCCATTACATTAAGTCAATTTTTTTTTTTTTTATTGTATGAAAAGTCATGGTCACTCTCCTATAAAACCAAAAGCAGAAATCTTGGTGTTGTGATGGCAATGTTTTTATTTATTTTTTCTTTTTTCTCTAATGCATCCCCTTCAACCAATCTTACTCCAGTATGACATTTTATCCCAAGACTTGTCTTGCTTTTGTATTGTTTCACCTTTGAGCAGATCTTCATTGCCTCATGCTTTCTCATGGCCACTCTGGTTTCATTCTCTGGCAATTTTTTCACAGGCAGAGATATGTAATCTTTTAAAAGTCAGTTACCATTTAGCTTTCTTTGTAAAAGGAACACAGGAAATATTTTACCTAAATTTCTTTAAATAATTTTTTTTTTTTTATCTGACGGGGTATGGCAGTCCCTTTGTTTACTGAAGAATGGACCAGTGAATCTGCTGTCATCACCATTCACAACTGAAGAACTGTGCCTGGATTTCCTTCACAGGAAGAGAAGAATTAGTAGGGAGAATATATGGACAAAACAAAATTTCCTATGCAGGTAGCGTGTGTGTGTGTGTGTGTGTGTGTGTGTGAGAGAGAGAGAGAGAGAGAGAGAGAGAGAGAGAGAGAGAGAGAGAGACATCTTCTTTATCCATTCACAGATCGATGAACACTTATGTTGTTTCCATATCTTGGGTATTGTAAATAATGTTGCAACGAACATGAGGGTTTACAGATCTTTTCAAATTATTGTTTTCATTTTTCTTTGGATAAATACCCAGAAGTGGAATTGCTGGATTATATAGTAATTCTATTTTTAATTTTTTGAGGAAATTCTATATTGTTTGCCGTAGTGGTTGCACCATAATTCTTCTTAACCCATGAGTTGTGCATTGATAGGTAGGTAGGTAGATAGATAGATGATTAGATGATAGATAGATAGATAGATAGATAGATAAATGTGATTTTATAACCATCTAACACATTTTTACATTGTGGCCAGATATTATGGACTATTAAATATCATTTTGAAATTTGTTGGAACTTCCTTTGAAGCCTATTATACGTTCAATTTTTGTAAATGTTGTATGATGTTTTATAAACATTGTCAATGTTAAAGCCAATGTATATTCTGTATTTATTGCAGGTAGAGTACTCGATATATCTTTTAGCTAAAACCTGTCAACATAGTCTATATTCTTATTAGTTTTTGCCTTCCTTATCCTTCATTTTATACAAAAAATGTTTTGAAACTTTACTGTAGTCATGCATTTTTCAGTTTCTCCTTGTAATTCTCTGTAGATTTGCTTTTTAAGGGTCTCATTTTGTTGTAGTGTTCATTAGTGTACTATGTTCTATTTATATTTCTTATCCCTTTTAATTTAAATGCTATTTGGGAAAAATCAGCATTTTCAGCCTAATTTTTTTTAGTTGGTAATATTGTAACATTTTAGAGTCAATTATGTATTTAAATCTTCAAAAAAATGATATTTTAGTCTATTATCGGCATTTGAGGTGTGAGTTCTAGACTGTCCTGCAGGCCTGAACCATCCTGTCATGTAGTTGTGGGCACAACTGAGACTGAAACTCCTCCACAGCTCTTCTTAAGGAAGACTGTGGTCCTGATTTCACTGAAAACAAGTAGACTACAAAACATAGATTTCACCAGTGACACGTCCTGTATAAATACCACATATTTACATCCCTATCCATCATCATCTCTTCTCCTGGACACCAAGAACACTTGTATTCTGTTTGAGTCTAATTCTTCCACCTGTTTTCCTGATACAAATCTTCTGCACCTCAAGGACACGCTCCTTTAGCTACTCACTTTGCTTTCTCTGGCATGTTTAACTTCTCCCTAACTGAGTTAGAGACTCACTTCTTCCCCAGTGGGATAAGAAAATCTGCCAGTATTGCAGATCTTCTACAGCTCTCCAGTGACCCCATATTTCCTACTATCTACTCTATCCCCTAATATCTCCTCTCCTTTTACAGACAATCTACTTTACTACCTATAGGATATCATCTTTCAATTCTACAAAATCTAAGTTTATATTTAAAAAAAAACACACACACACACACTGTATGGGGTGCCTGGGTGGCTCAGTGGGTTAAGCGTCCGACTTCAGCTCAGGTCATGATTTCATGGTTAGTGGGTTCGAACCCTGCATCAGGCTCTGTGCTCACAGCTCAGAGCCTGGAGCCTGCTCTGGATTCTGTGTTTCCCTCTCTCCTTCTGCCCCTCCCCCACTCACTCTCTGTGTCTTGAAAATAAATAAGTGTTAAAAAAAAATAAAATACACTGAAATTGTTTAGCCCAGTTAAACCATAGTTTTCTACTTCCAAATCCAATGCATTGTCAGTTCTCATCAAGAAAGGTCTTTGAAATGCTAATATCTAAATATTATCCCTTTACTTGGCCCCTGAGATAACATTATTTACTTAGTTCCCTACATCTTTGCTCTCCCTCAGCAACACCGTCATTATCACCCTTCAATCAAATGTTATCCCACCATGTTCTGCCTTGAAATTCTTATCTCATTTCATACATGCATTTTGTTGATAAAATACTATTATGTTAACTCTTGTCTATATCCTTGTGAATTTTAAATCCATACTTCTATCTTAGTCCTCTCTTTCCAGTTTCTGGGGAAATATGTTGTTTATTTGGCAAAGGATTAATAACCTACACTTGCTGAACAACTTTGTATTTGTGATGAGGAAAAATTTGAAAGAAAAATAAGGAAATGAAGTTTGCTGTCAGATTATGATAGGTCATGCCACTGAATAAATGTGAATGCTACTAAATGGGTAATGTAAAAGCATCAAAACATTTCTAACAAAGATACTAACTTTATGGATAATATGCTTTAGAAAATGTATCAGTTTATGGTAGACAGACAATAGAGAGAAAGAGAGGGAAACATTAGGAAACAAAATTAGCTTAAAAAATCAGTGACCTTAAGTGGGATGGAAAGGGTAGAAATGTAAAGTGAGGGAAAGATTCTAAAGAGTTTATAAACCACAATGTATAATGATTTGTGAATACTGAAGTGGGAGAAAAAAGAAAAGAAGAACTTGGCACAACTGTTAAAATATTCAATCTGGCTGAACAGAAAAGGAACACTCCAATAGGAAAAAAGGGTCAGTTCATTTTATCTCATATTTAAGGTACCAGTTAGACATCTCTGTGGAAAAAAAAAAATCTGCAGGCAATTCAAAAAATAATTCTGATATTCAAGAAAGAATTCATGTAAGAAACAAAAATTAGGAAGTTACTAAAGCTGATGGTGGTTGTGTTATAAATGGAAAAGTTCCTCTAGAGATGGTATCTTTGACCAAGTAGAATCCTGGAGAGTGACTGCATTTGTGTATAGGAAAAAAAAAAAAAAAGAGTCATTGCTATGGGCAGAAACGTAGCAGCAATCACAGATAAAGAGAAGATAGCATCAGGTAAGTAAAGGGAAGAGAGAATTTCAGGAAGAGTATGATCGGTATGGACACAAGTTGTAGAAAAATCAATATCTAGGAGATTTGGGGAAAAAAAGGCCTTGGATATAAAACTTATCCGGGTAACACTGAGTACATCGTATCATTTATTCAAAACATATAGATTGAAGTCCAACGAAAGTGGAACAGCAACTCTTCCTGATTGAATGTTTGCACCATGGCATGCAAAGGCAAAATCAGATAGTACTATGCCTTCTATTGGAAAGACACAGTAGGCACTGGTAAGTTTACCACAAGTCTACTGCCCTTGAGGGTATCCTATTTGGGGAAAAACACCTACTATTATTTTAGGGATGGTAAGCTATATAATAACCCCATCAGTGAACTAAAATATATCCTTTATGTATTGTGAAAAAAGGTACTGTATGTATTGTGCAGGGAAAACAACTGTTTTCAGTATGAAAAGTCTGAGTCATTAATATTAGACAGGAATCTTAAAAATAAGCAGAGTGAAGCCTAGAACTGCTTAGACATGCGGAATGATAGGGCTCAATACATAGCTAGAAGTCAGATCATGAAAATCTTTGTACACTATGCCACGTGGACTGTTGTAGCATCTTAACAAGAGGGACCATTTTCGAGAGAGTATTTTAAAATATTAACAATTATCCCCATATTTCTTTCCCCCTCCCTCAGTAATCTTGTCCCCATTCAAGCAGAAAAGTACTCTGTACAAATTGCCAAAATAAAGGAAGCTAACCTCATTTCCTAGGTAGGTAACCACAGAAGGAACAATATTCCAGAAATAGAAAATGTTACTTGATATACTTATAAGACAGGGCCTCAGACAGCCTTACTGAGAATCTTTGTGCTCCTGCATGACAGCAGAGCAGCAGAATGATTTCTGAGCTTACAAGAATAGACAGATGTTGTACAGCGTGCTACAATACCTAAAAGGGTGTGTGGACAGGATCCTGAGACATCTCCAAAGACACCTGTGTACACAAATGACACACAAGACAAGATGCTCCCACATTTAGTAGTTTGACTACACATAAGCTACATCAACTTCTACAAATCACCTGGCTCTTTGCATTCAGATTACAGACATCTTGTAAAAATACAACACACGAATCCTTCCTTTGATTCTACATTTTTTTTATTTTTATTTATTTATTTTTTTAACATTTATTTATTTTTGAGACAGAGAGAGACAGAGCATGAACAGGGGAGGGGCAGAGAGAGAGGGAGACACAGAATCCGAAACAGGCTCCAGGCTCTGAGCTGTCAGCACAGAGCCTGACACGGGGCTTGAACTCACGGACCGCGAGATCATGACCTGAGCCGAAGTCGGCCGCTTAACCGACTGAGCCACCCAGGCGCCCCTACATTTTTTTTTTAAATAGTAGGATATATCTAGGTTTTTTTTTTTTTCAGTTCACTAATATGTTACATAGATGATACTTAATGTTAGAAGCAAGAAGGAAGTCTTTCATAAAGAAGGGACTGTTCCAGCAGAACTTAACTAGATGACTATGTGAGTAAGAGTATGCTTTGGCCCACTGAAAAGAAAAATGGATATTGAAATATCTCTAAGCTGATTACATAGTATATATCCTTCTTTACTGTTTCTCAGTGTAATGATAAATTATTGATATGAGAAATTACATGTTGCAGTATTTCACTGATTAAAAGCCAAATTAAACATCTCAGAGTTAATGATAAAGAGACATTCTCTGTTAAAGATGGCCTAATATTAAAATGAAAATGTCTTTGACACATTAAGAAAACTTTTGATGACTCTTTTCCTTTTTATGTCTCCCTTCGCATTTGAAGATATAGTGTAAATTGATAATACATTATAAAATGACCTTCACAAATCTAAAATAATGACTGTCTTGAACAGATCACGGTATTATGGATTACCCAATGAGTAATGACTAGTGTTAATGAAAAGGCACAGTGAAAGTTATTTGACCCTGCCACTTCTATATGTCCTTCCAAAGGGTCGGAGTAATATCCTAGTCTATTCTTTCCCCATAACTTAATGATTTCTGATTTAGCATGTCTAGATCTGCAAAGGAAAAAAATCTCCGGATATTTAATCCTAATTACTAAAACAAAGTTAAATGGTAAGGCAAAGTAGTAAATTTTCAGTGACAATATTTAAATTAGAATCTGATTTATCTGTACTATCAACCACAGATGGAAAGTGAGAACATGTAGGTGTATTATTTTAACAACAACAACAAAAATATATGTTACAGGAAAAAAAAATCTTTATTAAAACAATTAGAATAACTTTATTTCCCCTAGAAAACATTTTTAAAAATGAAATTTAAGGAGCGCCTGGGTGGCTCAGTTGGTCAAGCATCCAGCTTCGGCTCAGGTCATGATCTCCCGGTTCAGGAGTTCAAGGCCTGCCTCCGGCTCTGTGTTGACAGCTCAGAGCCTGGAGCCTGCTTTGGATTCTGTGTCTCATTCTCTCTGCCTCTCCCCCACTTGTGTTCTGTCTCTCTCTGTCTCTCAAAAATAAATGTAAAAAAAATTTTTTTAATGAAATTCAAGAATTTAGAAGCTGAGACAGCTAAACAAAGTATGTAATCTGAGAGAGAAATACGTGCAGCACTAAATAATCAATAGATATTTGACTGTTTCAATTTACTAAAACATCTATTTGAATGAATTGACTAAAGTTTGGGATCATGGGTTCACGTAAGTTTTGCCATAGTCCAAGATATTAATGAAACTTAAAATTGTAGTAATAATACCATTAAAATAAAAATTAGTAAATTAAGATCCGAATATTTCACATTAATACTTTTTATACTCTAAAAGTTAACAAATTGTATCGGACAAATACCATATGTATGATTTGTCTCAATTAGTGCTAAAGTAGACTGAGGGTAACCTTCCTCTCTGAAAGGAGTTAATATTTTTTCATTTTTGCTACAATAAAGACTGATTCATATTTTAGCTTTCAATGTCATATTGCCAATACCCAATTTTTATTGTCACCTCTACTATAAAGCATGTCCTCTTCTTGTCAAGCTCAAAAGGGCACTATGATGAACCTTGCATTGCTTTGGCTCATGATCATTTTCCTGTCAACATCTATCACAATACCGTAGAAAGAGTATCTTTCCTACAGTTATTTCAATGAAGCTTTTATATGATATGCCTGAACATCACTGCTCAGAACTGCATTTATCAGGAAAATAAAAAAGAAAGTCTTGCCTGTTTTCATTAATGATGTGCAATAGATGTATATGCCAAGTAATCATTTTCCAAAAGAATCCCACATTTAAAAGCAAATTTGCTGAGTTACCAAAAATATCAAAAAACAGCAAGAATAAAACAAATGTGGGTCAACATCAAACCTGAATCTAAACGTTGCTTGATAGCTTTATGAAGCCTGGGGGATTCTGTGTTCAAAGGAAGCTGATATTCTGAGTAATTTAATGGGGAAGTTGATGGAGACAAAACCAACAGGGTTGTGAACTACAGTTAGACCTGATGAACAAACTCCATACAGTGGAACTATTAAGAGATTACACTCTAAGAAAACTGACAGACTAGTTCATGAAACATCATCAGCTTGCCAAGCGAATATTCTGTGGCAAAGATAGAGAAAATCAGGGTCATTCCCTCTCCACCTCTCACTTTTTAGGTCACCTGAAAATGCTCAGTCTTAAAATTGGACTGCCCTGGGTTCAGTTTTGTGCTCTGCTGCTTTCTTACCAGCAATGTGACACTGTGACTATAATTTAGATCGCTTATCCTTTAGTTTCTTCATTTTTTGGATGATGCAAGCTTGGTGGGTGGATTAGAGCAATTTTTACAAAGTGTAACTCCTGGTTATTTTTAATTTATTATGATGATAAAAATGGACATGAAGATAGTTTAATAATGAGTCTAGTTTAACAATTCCAGTCTCATATCAGAAATCCCTGTTTGATCTTAAAAGTATATCAAAACACAAACCATTTAGAGATACTCTCTGAGGTTATCCTGGGTAAAGAGCTTTCCAAATGGCCTATTTCCTAAATGGAAACTGTTTCTTCAAGATTGATAAAAATGCTTTTTACTTGCATGGGGAGAGGAATTTTTCTTTTTGTGTTTATGTAGAGGTAAAAGTGAGATCAATTTCAGCCTCATAAAGCATAGAAAGGCACCAAAGACAACTAAAAAACAAATGATTCCAATGAAAGAAACAGGAGTTGGTTTTGTTTTAAAGCAACTAAAACCCAACTGAAGTAACTTTGGAAGTTACTATTTTGAAGTTACTAACTTTGAAGTAACTATTTAAAAATGGTCTAGTGGCAGCTACCACTAGAGAGAGAGACGTGGACACTATCAAGCCTCCCTTTTTGTTGTTTGTGATCCATATGTCTCTCAGTTTGTCAGTCTCATATTTTCAATTCAGTTTTCTCCATAGAACTCAAACCATGCACAAAAACAGCCCTGGACTCAAGTACGTCTAGCAACATGACACAGGAGAAACACCTATCTCCAGTATAGAAACTCCTAAGGACAGTTTCTAACTTCCCCAAGTTGGATTAATCCACGAGCCCTGGAACAATAATCACAACCAGGTGTTGGAAATCACCAGGTTTGGGTCATGTGACTATCTTCCAATAGAAGAAAAGTTTGGTCTGAAGGAGCCGCATTTCCCTGGGTGTAAAGTACAAGTACCAGTAAGAAGGAGAATTTTATATACTGTAATAGGAGCATAAAATGTTGTATATTATGTGCACATAGGCATATATTAATATAAATGAATGTATTAGAGTAGAAATCCCTTCTTATGCCACTGTTCAACAATGAATATATTCTTACCCTTCAAACGATAGACAGTGAAAAACAATAGAAGATAAAAATGATGATCATGAAAGTAATAAAGAGAATAAAGTGGATTAAGACAAGAAAGAAACAAGATTGATGTTAAATTCAAGGTAGGCATTTTTCCTATTTATATCTCTGAACATTTATATATGTATATAGTTCATAAATTATGTAAATTATTTTTTCACTACACCTATATAAGTTATCCTTAAATCAAATTTAACGCACTCATTCCTAAAGGACAGATTTAATAATCCTTTTAAAAAATTAACCTTAAGGAATGATTCACCATGCTTGCTTATTCTCACAGGGTCAATGATATATCGCCTAGTCAGATGTTATACTACATCCATGTTATATTAATTAAGGTATTTTCAGCCACAGATAAAAAAATATCGTAAATGGTGGCATAAGAAAAATAAGTCTATCTGTCCTGCACAACAAGAAGGCTATGGTTAAACGGTACAGAAGCTCATCCACATCACCTGGCATCTGTGCCTCTTCCTTTGTTCTGCTCTGTCACCATTGGCTTGTGGCAGTCAATTTCTAGGTATCCAGTTTTTATTTCAAAAAAGAAAAGGTGTAAAAGGAAAGGCTAAAGAGCAAATTAAGAGTTGTATTTCTTTTTATAAAAGAAAAAGAGTTGTATTTCTTTTTATAAAAACTTTCTTGGAAGTGTAACTCAGCAACTTCTTGAAGTCCATTGGCCAAAACTGCATCATAATGGCCTTCCATGGCCTCAAATTAATGTGAGAGGATAAATATTTTTAATTGACACATTTTCACCCCATGAAAATTAGAGTTCTAACTAATAAGGAAGGAGAGAATGCCAACTGAATAAACAACTACTTATGCTGAGAATGCTTTCATGTTAAAAACATATCATCATCTATAATTTATATCCCACACAGGCTTCATATACAACTGCTGTTATAAGTGAAAATAATAATAGAAAGCCATGATAACTACAGCTCGTTTATGTCTAAAATTTAAAAAAATGTTACAGTTACCATAGCCAATTTAAAGAGTGTGTATGAAGAAGCTTTCCATTTGGTATGCATCCCACATGCTTTCTTAAAATTCCATATAACTAAGTTATTATGTAGGCATATCTTTTTTTTTAAGACTAGAAAACCAACTTTCATAGAGTTGAAGTAATCTTCCCAAGTTCCACAGCTATGACCAAGAATTTAACTGAGATATTTGACATTTCACATCTCCTTTTTGCTCACCACACTTTCCTACCCATTTACACCTTTAGGCTGAGCTATTCTGCTTTTTGTTTCTCCCTCAGGTGTACATTGATGTTCATTTCAACCAAAACCAAACTTAAAAAAAAAAAAAAAAAAGTATAGTGTAAGGGGTATCCCATTGTTTAATTGGTTTTAGGCTCAAACTTTTGGAGAAATAAATCTGGAGAATCTTTAGTACACTGATTATTGCTAAAAATAAGAAGTATAAAAATAAATAGATTGCTGATTAATTAATTAATAGGATACTTCTCTACTGTGCTAAGTATAACAGGTAAAGAAAACTTTTTAATCATGCCAACACATGTATATCGTCAGTAGCAATAGGTTTTTTAAAAAGGTTAATGATTACTGCAGTGATAGGTTCAGTTATAAATATACATAAAGGTCTTTGATTAATTCTTACAAGAAAAGTGTTTCTGAATGAGAATGAAATCTTTGAAGAAATTCTTGTAGCAAAACACAAAAGTTCTTCCAGTTAATTAAAATTTAATTTTATTCAGGGTGTTTTAAGTGACTACAACTATAGAAGTTCTATGGAAATTCAAAATTGTTAATGTAATACTCTCCATCAAAGCAATGACAAACCAGGACCTTTCATGACATCATGAAATAATTAGAAAATGCTATATTTTGAAAGGAAAATGAGAAAACGCTCTACTTAGCACTTACTATAATCCCTGTTTTTCCTAGGTAATTTATGAGCAAATTATCCATGAATAATATTGATTGTAGATTGCTGTTATTGACATGTAAATGAAAATTGTGTTTAATCCTCCCTACTGATGGAGTGTGAGGAGAAATTACTGGCCACATCAATGGAAATATATCAAGAACTAGTTTTGTGTTTTATCTGCTCTGATAAAGATCTCAAATTCAGCCTAGCAGCTGCAGCTGGGGTTATCGCCTGGTTAAGTTTATGGCAGTACACCACTCTCTTTCAGGATCCATCTAGTTTCTCTTGGCCAAAATAAATTAAATAGGGATCAAACAGGGATATGATACGGACCATCACCCTTGCACCTTTAAGTATGTTGTGGTGACACTAATCTCTGAATTCCTTCCTTCTTGCAATGTTGCTTCTAATTACTCTATTGGCTGGGGTGGAAAAGGGCAGTTTCAGGATTTTCCTCTTAATCCTTCCTATCTTAATCTCTTTTCCTTCGTTCCCACAGGTTTTAGGAAAACATGAGGTGCTAGATTTTCAGGCTCATGAACCCAATTGCTCCTATCTCAGATCTAAGACATATGTAGTTAGTCTCCAAATTAGCCCTGCCAGCTTCACAATTAGACCTTTGATCCTATTTTTTGACACAGTCTGCCTTTCAAATATTTCATCATAGCTCATAGTTTCTATAAGATCTCATATTGGACAGTTGGCTGAGTTGGGCTCACCTTTTTTTTTTTTTTATTTTTTTTTTATTTTTTATTTTTTATTTTTTTTCAACGTTTTTTTATTTATTTTTGGGACAGAGAGAGACAGAGCATGAACGGGGGAGGGGCAGAGAGAGAGGGAGACACAGAATCGGAAACAGGCTCCAGGCTCCGAGCCATCAGCCCAGAGCCTGACGCGGGGCTCGAACTCACGGACCGCGAGATCGTGACCTGGCTGAAGTCGGACGCTTAACCGACTGCGCCACCCAGGCGCCCCTGGGCTCACCTTTTTATTTTCGCAAAGCTTCCAGTATTTACACTAGCAGCTACCCTGATCCAAGATGTCATAATTATCATCGCTCTAATACTTTTCAGTTACCACATCGATAGCATTTCTTAACATTCCACCTCGCACCTGTAAACAGACCCAATTAACCACAAGGTAAAACCTTGATAACAGTGATGCCACAATATGCAAAGTATTATTACCACCTCACCAGCACCAGAGAGAAGTCCTAATTGTCAGACTACTGAAAGAATTTCATTTACTAGCTTTCTTTTTAATCAGTAGTTTGCTCCATTGAGTACTAAAATTCTTCTGTACTTTCTTACTCTGAAACCAGTAGATATCATAGTATCCTAGCATTTAATATCAGCAGGAAGGCCTGAAGCAAGAAGCATGGTCATGAGGTGACTATTATTGGAACGTGCCTTCAGATAATCATTTTGGAGCATATGCAGATTTTTTTCACTGAAGTGTTACCCAAGGATAGAACTTGTCACCTAACATCCTGGTTGGAGGTTAAGGCAAAAGTACCCAGGGGCGCCTGGGTGGCGCAGTCGGTTAAGCGTCCGACTTCAGCCAGGTCACGATCTCGCGGTCCGCGAGTTCGAGCCCCGCGTCAGGCTCTGGGCTGATGGCTCGGAGCCTGGAGCCTGTTTCCGATTCTGTGTCTCCCTCTCTCTCTGCCCCTCCCCCGTTCATGCTCTGTCTCTCTCTGTCCCAAAAATAAATAAAAAATGTTGAAAAAAAAAAATTAAAAAAAAAAAAAAAAAAAAAGTACCTAAAACGGAGCATAAGAATCGCATAATACCTGCGAAGTTTGTGTTGAACATCAGCTAAACGAAGATGACTCCTACCTCTCAGCTTGTAGGCTTGCTTCCTTATCACAAAAGTGATGTCCATTTGTAAGTTTTTGTACAAAAAGGTTAAGGAAGCAAATAAATTTATCAAAGTATGATAATTTGAATAAAATGATATGGTCTGTCACGGTACTCCAACTCCATAGACAATCAAATAATTAGATTAGCAAACAGAATTTTAAGCTAAAAACATCACTTATACAATATCATTCCACATAATCCGCAATTTGTTCCATATAAACTGTGAATCAATTTTTAAAAGGATTAATTGATTTTTTAATAAAGTGAACATTCTCAAAGAGACTTGCCACAACACTGAAAACATACTCATTTTACTGTATTTGTGTGTTTGTGTGTGTGCACTGTCCATCAGTTTGATAAGTTGTTTTTTATTTTCATAACTGCATTTAAATTATATAGTTTGTATCTTTGCTGGTATCTTAGTTATGTTACCATTGCCTGCATAAATCTAATTTTTTTTGTTTTTAGTTTTCATTTGATCTGTTTATCCCTTTTTTTTTTCCTTCTGGGTTTTAGATATACTTCTATGCTATGCTAGTGATTTTCATGTCAACTGTTTTCATTTCTCTTTAGAATAATAAACTGTGATATACATGTTTGACAACATAATTTGTGACATGTCTGTATGTAATGCTTTAAATGTCCATATTAAAGTAAGCATGCTGTTCTTACAGTAAGTTTTCATTAGAAATTTTAGTTTGTTGCATATCTTGAAAGAAGGTAAATAATGCTCAATAGGTGAGAATTTTTTTATTTAAGTATGTTTTTGTCAAAGTTGACATTTGAAAATAGTCTATTTGAATATAAGCCCCTATGGTGCAACTTTTAGTATGTTTTCTTCTGTCAAGAATCTTGTCTCCGTAAAAATATTTACAGTGTAATTCAGACCATCAAGATACATTTCCATAGATTTATAAAAATCCCATTGTATTGCCCTTTTTTGAACCAATTTTGCAAGTAATAGTCTAAACACAAACAAAAAGAGCCAGTAGTTACATCCCTCATTAGCAAAAACACATTTCTACAAAAGAAGAGGCTGCAAATAGCTAAAGCTATTATACATTAAAAGATCCTTACCTATCAATCAGCCTTTATTCTTTTTTCAGAGAATTAATTTTAATGTCACTACTTATTGAAATTCAGTGCTGTTTGCTATTTCTTTGCAAACCTCATCGATGAACTGTTTAAATTTGGGCGACTATTTGTCCATCAAAAGAATCTGTTTCTATAATTAGCAGGGCAGAATTATTTTTATCAGTAGCTAAAATCAGCTCTATCTTTTTAGGACTCCCTATAAATAGATGCATACATTAACAAATTCAGGTGAGAATAAATGTTAGGTTAAAAAGACCTAAAACTTGTGAACACTGTCTATTGCAACCAAAAATTTATTGGGGTGAGGCTATATTCACAGCTAAGGGAGGCTCTTGGATAGGGTTAGGTCAGAATGCATATCTCTGGGGATGAAATTTCTCAGTTGTCATGTTACTAATGTGAGTTATAAAAAATGAATAAATGAAAGAAGAAATAAGTGCATATTGAAATGCGCCTCTTAACATTAAGAAATATTTCCTTCAGGGGCACCTCGATGGCTCAGTCAGTTAAGCATCAGGCTCTTGATTTCAGCTCAGGTGGTGATCTCACTGTTTGTGAGTTCGAGCCCAGAATCAGGCTTTGTGCCAACTGCACAGAACCCACTTGGGATTCTCTCTCTCCCTCTCTCTCTGCCCCTCCCCTGCTCTCTCTCTCTTCCTCTCTCTCTCTCTTAAAATAAATAAGTAAACTTTAAAAAAATGTTTCCTTGACATAAAAATCATTCACTATTATTCCTCTGTGAAAGGAATATTAAAGAATATTAAAAAATAAACACTATTTCCATATGAAGCAATACAGTTATACTATGGAAACTTATGTTTAAAAAACATTATGAAACATTATTTGTCATAGAATATTACTTGCAAAATTGGTTCAAAAAAGGGCAATACAATGGGATTTTATAAATCTATGGAAATGTATCTTGACGGTCTGAATTACACTGTAAATATTTTTACAGAAACAAGATTCCGGACAGAAGAAAACATACTAAAAGTTGCACCATAGGGGCTCATATTCAAATAGACTATTTTCAAAGGAGAGGATAACAGAACATTGGAATGAATGGAGCATTCAATCTTCCTCTTCTCAAACACAACCACACTATTAAGTTTATGTGAGTAAAAAAGAAAGGTTGGAAAAAAACACCTGAAAAAGTTTGCTGATCTGCAAGGTATCAAGATGGTTAATTAAGACAAATTGGGACAACCCCAAAGCTAAAAGTAACAATCAAGACTTTACACATTTATTGTGATGGTGAAGGTAAAAGGGAAAGAAAAAGAAAGGTTTCATTTTTTTTCCCCTACGGAATAGCATCCGGAATGGGTCAATCTGATGACATACAGAGCAGGCACAGAAAATGTCACTGCAAAAGAACGTTGAACAAAAGTTTCCTGCTGTCTTATGGAACTGGGGAAGCTGGGAGATTGCAAAGAGGGAGGCCTAGGAGTGGAAAAGTACTAAGTTAGAATGGAGAAAAAGATCTTAAGGCCACATGGTGGAGAGGTTTAGGCAGGATTGCTGAAAACTGCCTCTGTCAAGGCTTCCAGATAAAGAAGTCTTTAGAAACAAGTTGCTGGAAATGCACACTGATGTATAAGCATGTCAAGCCCAAGGTGGGGCAGATAGCCTGGGGCCTTTACTGCAATTTCCAGGACAGACTGCAATGCCATTGCTGTGTACCAAGTCTGTGTGGGAGAAGGCGAGTTTTCCCTCTTGAGGCCTGTTAGGCAAAGCCTTTGTAATTATCTATGGTCAAGCCTGAAAGATCATACACAGGAGTTGGCCTGGACCCAAACTCATGAAGTTCTGGCCACCAGAGATTATATGATATCCTGGGAACTATAATTATGTTTCAGGTTCTAGGAGGTAAGTGAATCACAGACAAAAAGGAGTCATTTTCTCATCCCCTACAGTTTGGCAAACGATAAAATGAGAACGGTCATCAAACTAGGACCCAGAAGAACATTATTGTTATTATGGACTGAAGAAAAGGCAGTGTTGATGCAGCAACTATCAGAGGAAGCTCCCAAAGAACAGATGAATAACTTGAGTAAAAAACGTTCTGTGCGTAGATGAGATTCTGGGGACAGAATCTTTAAAACAACTTTGAGGAAAAGTTTGTATAGGTTATGGGGATTCCAAGTATGGTAGGATGCTTGTTGGAAGTACTGTAGGACTCAGACAAATGGTTTGAGGAAATAGCTTTCTGTGTGAATTGAAAGAGTTGTTTCCATTAGTATCCGCAACACTTGATGCCAATAGCTATTTGGCTACCGTACATTCCTCAACTGATAATTGGGGATGGGGGAGAGCACTCTTATTTTATGGAACAACTACTGCCTAGGCAATTCAACTAAAATCTGCAGTTACATTAAAGCCAGTAAGGATGAGAAAGTGAGCAAAATAACTTCCTTTTAGGTCTCTTCTGCTTTAATCCATATATTTGGAACTATACAACATAAACCTTGACAAATTTATTGCTCTACTCTTGATGCAGCAGAAGAAGCAGAGGCATCTGATCTCATACTCCCTGCTTGCACCACGGGTATCAGGGCGGTTGACAAAAACAAATCAAAAGACCATGGTGAGTATAGTGAGAAATCTCCTTCTCCAGATTTGTAGTAGAGCAGAAGTTGCAGAATCTGCCCGCAAGGATTCCCATCCCATCAGATGCGGTTAGATGAAACCAGAACAGATACAAAACTGTAAAAAACTCTAGACATGCTTGGAAGTCCTAGAAAATGCCTGGAATTCCTGCTGGTCAAGACGGGAGGCTTGGAACATTTACAAGTTGAGATAACCTAGAAGATATGCTGAGATAGTAAATACCCCCCAACTCTTAGTGAGTTAGTACAATAAAAGTTTATTTTTAGTTTTTACAAAGTTGACTGAGGCTCTAAGCAAGAATCCAGGGCAACTGTTCTCTTAGTAGCAACTAGCAATCCAGGTTAATGAAGTCCCCAACACTTTCTAGCTGCTCTATCTGGAACAGAGTCTCTCCAGTGTATGTGAAAGAGAAGAAAACAGTGCTGGAATGTCTCCCTGAAGTAATTAAAGGCTTTGGCCCTGAAATGACCCATCACATTCATTCACAAAGCCTTTGCCAATTCTGGTCACATGATACTGTCTGACTATGATACGTCATGGCTGAGCAGTGGAAGTGACTAAGGCAGAATATCAAGCTATGAGATATTGTAAATGTGACCCAATTTGTACTCAGGGTGGTGCAGCTCAGAAATACTAATAGTAGGTATATCCTCCACACTAAAAAAACTGAAAGATGAGGTGGGATAAAAATGATTCAACTGCTCTCAGGGTTGTTCTTTCTCCACCGAATAGTTTTTTCTCCTGTCCACATACTTAATATCTCTCACAATTTAAGATTATGACACTAATGATTCCAGTTTTATAGCCACTGCCCTAGTAGTCACTACTCAAGGAGAAATAAAAATATACTTATGTCTACAGTTAACTGAGCGCTGGTGGAGTCTGACAAAAATGAGAATTAGATTCTAGATGTTAACTCCCCTTCCCGACAAATATAGAAGTTTCTTGTGAAGCTTAGGATTTTCTTAAGTTCTAATAACTATCACTTTAACACCTAATAAATCAATGATCATTTTATATCCAAAATTTCTGCCATTACTTAACTTTTTAATTTAGTTTTATTAATGCAGGGAAGGCAGATAGGAACTGGAAAACCTAGAACAAATTATGGTCAGCTTCAAGACACTTGGCTGTCAAGACTTTTAAAGAGGGCATATTTATTAACCTAAATGTTACTGCTCCTGATTATTTTTTGATATATCATCATTCTTCCTTTCTTCCTTGAAGGGGAAACCTTTATGGAAGGTGTTACTGCACAGCTGTTATTTTCTCTCACTAATAATTAGCTCACTGTAAAATTCAATCTGCTGTTACTTTAAGCCTAGCTATTTCACTAAGTCAGCTGCCAAAAGCATTATGTAACTTACTTATTTGTGTTTATTTTTAAAAATGGTGTGGAAGTATATTCTACCTGATATCAGCACAATTCATTTTTATCTTTAAAGATTTTTATTTACCTGTCTTTTGCCTCACTCTAACTCCTGTCCTCTTAGTATATCACATTTGTTCAGTACTTTGGAGGATTTTATTAGTTTTTTGCTCCTAAATATTAAATGTCCTAAACCTTCAGCTTTCTGTTCATATCTGCTCAACATAGTGTACAATCTGCATTCTAGGGAAACCCAGATATGGGAGAGAGGTGGCTAGGCAGGACAGCATGGAATAAATACAGTGTATCTAGGAGAAAAATGGCTTGGGGCGTGACTCGGCCTCAAGACATAGATCATCGTCATTCCACCAGGCAATAGGAAACGCAGTAATGTGCTCTTCACATTTCAGCTTTATCTCCAATACTCTAAGCTTCTTCTAATTATAATGATTTTCTCTTTCCATCACAAACATGGAAATATACTAGGGTAATTTTTTTTTCAAGTGACAAACAGCTAATGATATAAAATACACTACAGGACTTATGTGTATACATAGGATAGGCATGCACACACACTAAATAACACAGCATGCTCAAACACAAACATATCAAACACATAACCACCAACCACATCCACATATGTCAAACACCACACACACACACACACACACACACACTCCACACCCACAACACACCACATACCCATCCATATCACATACATGCACACAGCACAAACCACATTAAACGTGCTACTCACCACACTCACATACATATCACCTGTCCTACTCTCATGCACAACACTCAACACTCTGAATTCTGAAATCCACAAACTTAACATCACTGGCACAGGTATGTGTAAGGTATCGTAAGCCTTTAGCGTTCCTTCTTTGTAGCACATGTGTGTTAAAAAGAAAATTTTGTTGATTTCTAACAACACCTATAAAGATAATTTATCTGCTTGCCTTTGCTTTAAAAAATGGTTTTTCGATCTTCTCTTTGGGATATCCCAAGGGTACAATATTTGTTTATAAGATTTTTTAAAGAAAAAGTTAATTTTCTTTCCAACAGTTTTTATTCCTCAAGGAAAGCAATTATTTCTAATATTGTTAAAAGTGTTACAATAGCACTGCTAGGAATTTATCCAAGGGGTACAGGAGTACTGATGCATAGGGGCACTTGTACCCCAATGTTTATAGCAGCACTCTCAACAATCGCCAAATTATGGAAAGAGCCTAAATGTCCATCAACTGATGAATGGATAAAGAAATTGTGGTTTATATACACAATGGAATACTACGTGGCAATGAGAAAGAATGAAATATGGCCTTTTGTAGGAACGTGGATGGAACTGGAGAGTGTGATGCTAAGTGAAATAAGCCATACAGAGAAAGACAGATACCATATGGTTTCACTCTTATGTGGATCCTGAGAAACGTAACAGAAACCCATGGGGGAGGGGAAGGGAAAAAAAAAAAAAAAAAGAGGTTAGAGTGGGAGAGAGCCAAAGCATAAGAGACTGTTAAAAACTGAGAACAAACTGAGGGTTGATGGGGGGTTGGAGGGAGGGCAGGGTGGGTGATGGGTATTGAGGAGGGCACCTTTTGGGATGAGCACTGGGTGTTGTATGGAAACCAATTTGACAGTAAATTTCATATATTAAAAAATAAATAAATAAATAAATAAATAAATTAAAAAAAAAAGTGTTACAATAAAACGATGAAATCATTAAATTAGTTTTAACTTCATAAATGGCTTTTATCATAATGCACCTAGTATTAAGAATTATTGTAAAATTAAGAGTTTTAAAAGGTAATTATTCCAAATATTAAGTTACAAATATTAACTCCTCTTATTAGATATTTGTTTCTGTAGGTTTATAAATACACAGTTATAAAAATGTACTCATGGACTTTTGGACATAGACGTCTTTATTCCAAAGATGTTTACTGAAAGCATATTTTATCCCTACTACTTGACCAAAGAATCAGAAAATATTAGAAGAGGAAAAAGATTGTGAGAGTCATTATCACTGAACCAACTATATATTTTGCCCAACCCTTAATATTTATCTTCTGCCCTCTCTCAGTGGAGGAAATGGGTGGTGAGAGAGATGAGGGACAGAAGAAAGCAAGCAAGCAAAAGGGCATTAAGTCTGCTGATTAGGGCACATGACAGATAATAACTTTTTTTTTAAGATGTCAAAGACTTAGACTAAATGAAGGGGGTAAAGGCCTAAATTTGAACCACTATGTCTCAGCATATTATCTACAAAACTAAATGCTAAAAATTATAGAAAATTATTAACTGCTACAGAAGTTCCTCTGGCACACATATTTGTGTCTGTATACATGCACACATGGACATGTACACAGAGACTTCCAAAGATGAGTAGAGAAGCAAAGGGATGTGATAAGCATGGTAAAGGGAACATGAGAGAATAATTTAATGGATATTTTTTTAAGGCCATCCATGACTACAACTCAGGTTCCTTTCTCCTATGTAAAACAAAAACAAAAACAAAAAAACAAAAAAACTTGTTTTCTAAGTTTATGCAATATACACAACACATTTTGTTTTGTTTTGTTTTGTTTTTACTTTTATGTTCTTGACAAGGCATTCTTCTCTCTGGTGCCATAAAGGAGGGCATATTAGAATAACATCATTAATCCTGATGACCAAAGAGGGAAAGATGTCTATAATAATCTATTTCCTGAAATATTATTCAATCAGTTGATAGAGAAAACAATGCCTGTGTTGTATAGTCTTGCTGTTGTTTTCCTGGATATAGAGGATATATGGATGGACTATAAATCTTCCATGGCTGCCAGATATAATCATAAGGAAAGTGGTCCCAACAGTTTTATTTCAATTGCTGCCATTGTCTCCTCTCCATTTCTTGGTTAATTTTCTCTTTCTTATACCGTGTGCTTTACTTAGGAGATGAAGCCTTCCACTACAAAAGCTGCAGAGGTCTGTACTGGGGAATGTTACACTGGCTGGAAAGTAAACATTTAAAAGCAGGGCATGGAGGCATTCCTAAATTCTGAAATAAATGTTGAGAACTCAGAAAAATAGAGACGTACCACTCAGATTAGCACCAAATTAAACCAAGTTAAAGCTTACTTTTTGAAATATAAATGCAAGAAAATCAAAGGGAAGGGACCGGTCAGATCAGGTTGCTGACTGAGCAACACTTCTCAAGCATGTGACTTACTCCTGCAGTTCATTATCTCTCTCAGATCCAGAAGAACAGTAAACAAGGATAACTGCATGGCCAGTAGAGCAAATTCTTCTTCTAACTCAAATCACTATAGAGGTTCACAATAAACTACTGGCGCTATAAGGGAGAAAAAGTAACTGCTATTTAAAAAAAACAAAAACAAAAACAAGAAACACTCACTATAGCCATTCAGCATTTTGTAATAGGGCAGAATTTTGTTTCATTTTCACAATAATCTTAAGAGGACAGGTTGATTGAGCTCAATTGATCTATGCATTAGAGAAAAGGAATTTTGAGTTCTATGTTTGTTTTCTAGTTTATTGCCTTGGAGAGCTCTGAATGGATAAATGGGCCTGCGGATGAAGAAAACATTTGGAAGGTTTTCATAGGGCCATAAAATGAGGTAGGGACTAGATAATACGCTACCATTAAAAATGAATGTGCCCATGAAACTTTAGGAAAAGTCATGAGGATGTTTGCTCAAACTGGTTACTGTTCTATCCTCTAATTTCCTTTCATTATAGCAAAAATTTCATGTTTGTATCACATAACATATTGCCTAATGGTAACTTGGAAGATAGCAAAAAATCCTTACCACACTCAGGTAAAGGGAACAGACAGAATAAGATAATTCAAAGTGATTAATGAGTGAACCTGAAGCAAACTTGCAGAACAAGATGCAATAGGTAGCCAACCAGGGAGGGTAAGCATTTGTAAAACAAGAATGTGTGAATTCTAGGAACCATTAGGGAAAGCCTAGACTTTGAACAAGCACATGAGGTGAAAGCCCATCTTATGTTGTATGCATATTTTTTAAAAAAGGGCCAACACCAGATGAATAAGGTTGATGGGGTCTCACTGTTGGTCCTCTTGTAAGAGACATCTATGCCATCCACTGAAATCCATCTCCAATCCCTGGCACATAGCTAGAATTTTTTTCAGCCTTCTTTGTAGTTAGGTATGGCTATGTGGAATTCTCTCTAATAGAAGGTGATTGGTAGAGATGTGAGCCAATTTCTGGGCCATTAAAATCTAATCTGTAGCTCCTCCATTTCTTTCCTAGTCTACCAGCTTCATGCAAATAATTATGTGTTCTTAGGAGATGACATAGCCACAGAATATAAGATACTTCAGTTACCATATCACCACATGATGGAAAGTCATGCTTTGTCTTGACCACTCAACTGATTCCCTGGGCAAGAAAAAAGTTCCTATTATATTAAACCACTAAAATATTGGGATGCAAAGGGGAAAAAAGAGAAAGAGACAGACTCTTAATTATACAGAACAAACTGATGGTTACTAGAGGGAGGTGAATGGGAGGATGAGTTAAATAAGTAATGGAGATTAAGAAGTGCACTTGTGATGAGCACCGGGTGACATATGGAATTGTTGATCACTATATTGTACACCTGAAACTAATATTACACTGTATGCTAACGAGGAATTAAAATTAAAACTTAAATATATATGTGTGTGTGTGATTTTGTGGTGTTGATACATTTTTAGAAATCCTGTATATTCCTATTCTCTTTATTAATCCCAAAATAAATATGATACTTGTACTTTCTTGAGGCTGAAGAGAAAACTTCATGACAAAAATCATGAAATCAAATTTAATAGGTACAAAGGTAATTAAACATAATACATTGTGAAATGGGCTCTCATAAGAAAAGTGAACCTCAGAAAAAAGGAGAGTTGGAAATGAGAGAGGCGAGATAAAAGATGAATCTTGAGGACCTGGATGTAAAGGGCATTCCAGACAGTGGGTGATGCAAGTGTGATTGTCAAAAAAATAATAACTGCTCAAGGTATTTTCCAAAATCTGAAAGTAATTAAGAGCTTTAAGAATAGTTTGTACTGAAGTCAGAGCAAGAGCCTTTAGGCAGGCTTCTTATGTGAGCTAGGGACTGTATAACATCACTCATAGTCTTGAAGGCTGTGGAGACTTTGGAGAAATGTAAACAAAGAAGTGATGTTGTTGCATTTTCTGTGCAAGAAAGATCACCAGTGACCATAAAGAAGGTAGATTAGAAGAGGAGGGACAAGATTGATGACAGAGAATGCCAATTAGGAAGTTGTTACATTAATCCAGACAATAAATAATGAGGCCTGAGCCATGCCATGGCACTGGGGATGGGAGAGAAGCAGTTTGGAGAGATGTTGAGGTATTTCCAGTAATTGGATATGTGAGACTTGAATGCCAGCAGCTTACTTTTTAGATGCTACCTTATTTACTCGCCAACACAATCTTCCCTGAGTCATTCCTGGAGGAAAAACATATCTGAGATGTAATGTCATTTATGGCCAAGCCAACTTCTGTTGGTTTTAAACACTAGATGGTAATAAATAATTGGATTAATTACTTTATTATGTTAGTGATCCAAAACAAAGTTGCAGCTGGCATCTAAAAGCTATCATGTGTTCTCTTCAAAGAAATACAAAATAAAGGAAGTAAGTTTGCTCTTAGAATTAAAACATAGAGTTATCAGAAAAGTGGAAGACAAAGCCACCTTGAAAAGACAGAGGTATCTCAAGCCACTGAGATTTGACTGAAACCACACTATTTTGATCTATATACATTTAATAACACAGATTTGTAGTTTGGTTCTAAAACCAGTTTTACGAGGCTGCTAAATCTGAATTTACATCTAATTAGGCACTCCATTCTCAATTTCACAGTCTAGTCTCAATTTCACTAACTAGGTGTTAGTCTAGTCTAACACCAAAGGTTAGTTTAGGGAGGGTTGGTTTTACTTTTTGCTTAGTCTTCAAAATTTCTCATCCTTGTCACCCCATATAAACATAAAATGTAAGTAAAGTCAGTGTTTTTGCCATGCAAGCCTAAACTGAAAGAAATCCTAGAGCCACCAGAAATTGCTCTGTCAAAGTCCCTCCTTTCAAAGAAGTTATAGATTAGCCAAATTTATTCAGCTGGTAATGTTTATGCCAGATCCTTCCCTTGGGAAGTTCAATAAAATAATGTCATCTGTGAGACATCTGAGGACACAGCTGGTCTTTCCTGTTGGTTGCCTTCTTTCATTTAAAAAAAAAAAAATTAAGTTTATTTATTTATTTTGAGAGAGACAGAGATAGCGTGAGTAGAGAAGGGGCAAAGAGAGAGGGACAGAGAGTCCCAAGCAGGCTCTGCACCATGAATACAGCCTGATGCAGGGCTCGAAATCACGAAACAGTGAGATCATGACCTGAGCTGATACCAAGGGTCAGATGCTTAACTGACTGAGCCACCCAGGTGCCCCTCCTTCTTTCATTTTTAACCTTCTTCAAAAGTCTACATAATTTAATAAAAGTAACTGCACTCTAATTTGTATACTGGCAATCTTTTGAGTGTAACTCTTTCTGCCCCATGTAATGGAGAAGACAACAGTGGAGCAGGGAAGAACACAGGAAGAGAACATTTAATTTAAGTTGCTAAAATGGCTTTGCCACGTATTCTTCCACGCTGTTTTCCTGGCAAACTAAGTAAAAGCTACATGGGAGAAGTAAGTTCATCAAGAGAAGAACCTAAAGAGTGAGTGACGTATTCTCTGTCACTAGTCCTGGTCTCTGCTTTAGTAAAAATGTAGACCAAAAAGAGCACTTGAATAATTCTGATTCTCATCAATTTAGAAAGTAATCGTTCTCATTAAGACTTATCAGTACTGGGTGCCTGGGTGGGTCAGTCTGTTAAGCCTCTGACTTTGGCTCAGTTCATGATCTCATAGTTGTGGCTTCGAGCCCGGCGTTGGGCTCTGTGCTAACAGCTCAGAGACTGGGGTCTGCTTCAGATTCTGTGTGTCGCTCTCTCTCTGTCCCCTCCCCACTCATGCTCTGTCTCTGTCTCTCTCAAAAATGAATAAACATTAAAAAAAATTAAAAATAAAATAAAATTTAAAAAAGACTTATCAGTACTAAGTGCCAGATACTGTGTTTATTTAAAAAAAAAAACACCTTGAGTTACCAGATGCAAAATAGGAAAGGATGAGCTACAGTTATAGCTCAAAAATCTGACTGATAAGGAATTTATAACTCTTAAAACAGCTATGGCTATATTAATTTTTTAAATATTTATTTATTTTTGAGAGAAAGAGAGAGAGAGTGAGTAGGGGAGGAGCAGAGAGGGGGGAGACACAGAATCTGAAGCAAGATCCAGGCTCTGAGCTGTCAGCAGAGAGCCCAATGAGGGGCTCAAACCCACAAACCAAGAGATCATGACTTGAGCGGAAGTCAGATGCCCTACCAACTGAGCCACCCAGGAACTAGCAATGGCTATATTAAACCCAGGGAAAGACAGAATTCAACCACTTACTGAATGAAAAACAGTTCTATCAAAAAGACTGCATTAACTTCTTATTGCTGCTGTAACAAATAACTACAGATTTGGTACTTAGAACAGAGCAAATTTATTATCCTATGTTCAGGAGGTCAGAAGTCCAAAATTAGTCTCACTAGGTTAAATGTAAACTGTCAGCAGAACCTTTTCTTGTGGAGGCTCTACAGAAGAATTAGAGACTCCTTGCTTCTTCTAGCTTCTAGATGCTGGTAACTGTACCTGGTTCAAAGTTCCCTTGCAACCATCACTGCATCTCTCCAAACTGCTTTCATCAACACATCCCTTCCTCTTACTTTCCTGCCTCTCCTTTCCCTTATGAGGACCTTCATGATTACGTTGGGACCCTGGATAAGCCAGGACAAACCCCAAGTCAACATCCTTCAGTTAGTCATATCTGAAAAAGTCCCTTTTGTCCTAGAAGGTAACATTCATAGGTCCTGGAGATAAAGACCTGGGCATTTTTGGAGGGCTGCTGTTTAGCCTACCACAAAGACACACTACATGTCTAGTTAAATACTAGCCAGTCGGGCGCCTGGGTGGCTCAGTCGGTTGAGCGTTGACTTCAGCTCAGGTCATGATCTCGTGGTCCGTGGGTTCGAGCCCCGCGTCAGGCTCTGTGCTGATAGCTCAGAGCCTGGAGCCTGTTTTGGATTCTGTGTCTCCCTCTTTCTCTGACCCTCCCCTGTTCATGCTCTCTCTCTCTCTGTCTCAAAAATAAATAAAATGTTAAAAAAAAAATTAAAAAAAAATACATTAAAAAAAAATACTAGCCAGTCAAAAATTGCCTTGTTGTTGTTATTACTCTTAGATAAAAATAAATGCTACTGTCATAACCTTAAGTCTCAGAAAATGGCACTTTTCCAAAATTACTATTATTAAACATATACATTTCTCATAGGGCATTCCAGAGTTAGTTTCCAGTTTGTTTCCATATTTGGACATTTAGTGAAAAAAAAAAAAAGGAAGAATATGACTTCATTCTAAAAAATGCTCAAGATTAGCCATCCTTTTTGTAAATGATAAGAAAATTGTAACTTTACGGTAGCAACATCACAAGATACTATATCATTCCAGATTCAGTTTAGAATAAGATGGACAGGGGTGCCTGGGTGGCTCAGTCCGTTGAGCGTCCGACTTCAGCTCAGGTCGTGATCTCTCTATCTGTGAGTTGAAGCCCAACGCTGGCCTCTGTGCTGACAGCTCAGAGCCTGGAGCCTGCTTCCGATTCTGTGTCTCCCTCTCTCTCTGCCCCTCTCCTGCTCACGCTCTGTCTCTCTCTCTCTGTCAAAAATAAACATTAAAAAAAAAGAATAAGATGGGAAACTTGAGGGAAATACTCTATTTTTAAAATTAAAATGGAATTATACACACAGAGACATTTTTGAATAGAATAAATGTGTTCTGCTCCTGTTCATCTTCAACAAGTAACATTAGCTTATGTGACACCAGCAACCAATTCAGGTAAACACTAGCCTCTGTCTGCAGACATATTTTAAGATGGGCTTTCTCCATATCGCTTTTTCTTCTGCTTTTACATTCATAAGATGATTTTTCTGTATTTAAATAAAACACTAAAAGATAGTCTCTGACCTATTGTCTTCACTGTGTCAATTGAGAAAAACTATGTAAATTTAGCCAAATTAATCTGACATGGGATTGAATAATTACAACAATCAAGTCAGTGAAAACAACCAATTTATTGTGTTCATGTAGAAACACAAAATTCTGAAAATAAAATTGAGATCAAAAGGTTAAAATAATATATTCAATAAATGTGTTTTGTAGGGCTTATTATAATAGTTAATAAATATTCTCTTTTCTCTATCAATTATATTTTTAATTTTGACAGTCATCTCCCAAATGTGACTCTCAGTCTTGAGAGTGATTTTTTTTTTTATATGACAGAATGGTATCTACATAAATTGATCATTTTGTTTGAAAATAACTAGAAAAACATAGAAGTGACTTTGTATTACTAACTTCATATGACAATCAAAAAGAAGAGAAGTAGGGGCGCCTGGGTGGGTCAGTTGGTCAAGCGTCCAACTTTGGCTCCGGTCACTATCTCATGGTTCCTGGGTTCGAGCCCTGCATGGGGCTCTGTGCTGACAGCTCAGAGCCTGGAGCCTGCTTCAGATTCTGTGTCTCCCTCTCTGATCCTCCCCCGCTTGTGCTCAGTCTCCCTCTCCCTCTCTCTCTCTCTCTCTCTCTCAAAAATAAGTAAATGTTAAAAATTAAAAAAAAAAAAAAGAGAACCAAATAAAAATAAAAATCATGATAATAGTAATTGAGTACTTATACATGCCAGGCTCTGAGCTGACAATCTTAAATGCATGATTTATTTAATCTTCATAACAAATTTATGAGGTAAGTGTCATCATTATTGTTTTGCCTTTACAGTTGAGAAAATGGAGGTTTAAAGGAGTTAAATAGGTTTTTCAGGATTGTCCAATTGGTAGGCTGAAAATCTTGGAAGAGACCCACCATGTGGAGCCAGTACATTTAAAAGCACTGTGGCACTATCAACGTTAGCCAAAGTATGGAAAGAGCCCAAATGTCCTTCGATGGATGAATGGATAAAGAAGATGTGGTATATATACACAATGGAGTATTACTCGGCAATCAAAAAGAATGAAATCTTGCCATTTGCAACTACGTGGATGGAACTGGAGGGTATTATGCTAAGTGAAATTAGTCAGAGAAAGACAAAAATCATATGACTTCACTCATATGAGGACTTTAAGAGAAAAGACAGATGAACATAAGGGAAGGGAAACAAAAATAATATAAAAAACAGGGAGGGGGACAAAACAGAAAAGACTCATAAATATGGAGAAAAGGCTGAGGGTTATGGGAGGGGTTGTGGGAGGGGGGATGGGCTAAATGGGTAAGGGGCACTAAGGAATCTAGTCCCGAGATCATTGTTGCACTATATGCTAACTAATTTGGATGTAAATTTAAAAAAATAAAAAATTAAATTTAAAAAAAAGAAAAAAAAAGAAAGGAGGTAGGAATATCTTCTCTAGAAATTGAACAGTTTGTGAAAGAAAATTTTAATCTGATTTCTTTCTTTCTAAAAGGCCTATTAAAAGGGGATCCTGGGTGGCTCAGTTGGTTAAGCATTTGACTTCAGCTCAGGTCATGATCTCACAGTTCGTGAGTATGAGCCCCACATCAGGCTCTGTGCTGACAGCTCAGAGCCTGGAGCCTGCTTTGGATTCTGTGTTTCCCTCTCTTTGCCTCTCCCCTGCTCGCACTCTGTCTCTCAAAAATTAACAGAAAATTTTTAAAAATAAATAAATAAATAAATAAATGTCTTATAAAAATTAACATATATGAACACATATCATTTTAAGTGCACTAATCAGAAAATTATCATAGTGTGAAAATAATTCAAGTATTCTTTTTTTGCTCCTTTATACATTTAACTGACTGTAGTGTCTGAGCAGGAGAAATTATTTACTCGCATATCATCACATATTAATTTGGAATAATGTAGCACAAAGCTGCGTTTTGATATAGTAATGATTTTAAACTGCTTTTTGATAATGAGGATGACTCCTTTCCTCCTCTCTCCAGGGACAATATTAAGATAAATATATTTTCAGTGATGATTTTGTTGTCTTTCTTAGAAATGGCCTTGATAGAGAATTGGCTTTGCCACTAAACCATGTCCAGAAGAACCTTTTAAAGATATTCACTCAAACTAAAATCATCATTTTTGGTACATGTTTTCAAAAATTTAATTGACTTGTAATCAACAAATTTCACAGAGTTGGTCAACTCAGAGTTTCTAATGAGTTAATGTGGTGATGTGCAGGAAGGATAGGTAAGTTTACTGAGGATATATTAGGTGTTTAATTGCAATATGAAATTTTTACTACTATGTGGAAATTTGATTTACCTGCTTTAAAATATATCTAATTTAGACTTGGCTCCATGTGGCATATTGAGCTTGAATGGAAAGACCATTCTGTAACTCTAGATTTCTTTTAATAGTGCTTCAAAAAACACTTTTAAGGAATTAAATGCTGGTTTTATGCCCTTCTTTACATTGAACGATAAGAAAAAAGCTATACTCACTTCATGCTTTTAGTATAGGTATACATTTGAAGATATTTCTACCATGTTAACAATTGTTTAGGACATCCTAGCACAGCCAATGTCCACCAGTTCTCAAGCTACTAGACTGGAGTCTCAGTGTTCCTAGCACATCGGCTTCACCAACACAAGTACATATTCAATATTTAACTAACGTGTATTGAGATATCACTATGTGCTAGTCAGTATGTAATCATTTTACCTGCATTGCTATTACACTTCATATTCGCTGCCACACACCTCACAAGCTGTGATTCAAATGCAAAGCTGACTGACAGTATCTTAGGCTCTTAACTAATTTTTGTGTTGTGTATTTTCTTGTCAGTTAACTAAAATGTACAATAAGGGGCTAGAAATAAATCATCACATGAGCAGTTCATTGAATTTTTTGTGGAATAGTTTCTCTCAAATGATAAAACTATTTCCTCATAGAAAACAACTGGACCAAGTGCTTTAAACAGCTTATATATCAGAGCATAGACTCCTGGGTAGAGGGTTTGAGTTGACATTGCTTAGATGTATTGCTTAGATGGTACTCAGTCTATACCAATACGCCGAGGAAGGATTTCCAGGACATCGGTCCCATTTTTATTAAATTTAAAAAATAGTTTGATGAGACTGTTAACCAAAGATCAAATGGAGTATAATTAATTAGGTTGTACCTGATGAGGGAAATTTTATTGTGGTAATTTGATATATTTTTATGTAGTTTTAATGTTCTATTTTCCAGATTTGTAAGAAAGCCCTTTTGTTAATTCTTAAGCTATTCTTTAACTCATGACAACATATTATATTCTGCTTTTATGAACTACAATGAAACATTTTAAAATTGTATCTGACTCTCCAAAATTTAAGTAATCTCTACACCCATTGTGGGGCTCAAACTCAGAACCCTGAGGTCAAGAGTCACATGCTCTCCCAACTGAGTCAGCCAGACACCCCAATTCTCCAAAATTTAAAACCTTTTAAGTCTTTATTTACTTTTCATGTAATATAGTTATTTGCATAGGTACAATAAACCTGTTTATTTATTTAAATATAATTTAAATCAGAATATAATTTTAAAAATTATACAAGATAGGCTTGACCTGGAATGTCACATTTGAGAATCATGCTCCTTTAATTATGTATGTATGATAAGTCACCTTTATAATCTGATTGATAATTTGGTTGGCTTTACTTATAGACTCTGGGAGAGAATAATTTATGGATAAGCAGGTAAAATGTGGCACAGTCCATCTATTAGGCTTATTTCCTAGACTTAGGATATCAAATCATAGGGGCTTTAGCCATCCAATTTGGCTTTATGAAAACTTTCAGATAGAGGTTAATTTTGCGGTCTTAGTAATTGTCCAATACTGTATGGCTCTAGACTTTACAAAGCAAACTTAAAGAGGCCTATATGCCAAATATTTGCCTATATGCCAAACACTCTTTCTATACCTATGTAATGAGTCAGGCCAAATCTAAAGTGAAAAGACTTATATTGTGATCAAGTGTTTTATTTCTTTAAGATTATTATAATCACAAAATGGAGATAAAATTGTGTGTGTATGAAAGACTACGAAACGCGTAAAATAAGGCTAGTAGAGTACTAACCAGACCACACTTTCATTATCTCTGCATTTCATAATCTTAAAATTATTTTATAATCCTGTAAATTATAGGAAATTGATAATAATTGCAGATTATTTTTAGTTATAAAACTTCAAATTAATTGTGTCCTATGGAATGCAATTGATTATTGCCTTGCAGATATCCATTTTGCAACTGTTTGTGAATTCATTTCAGAATTTCTTATTCCCAATATGTGCTTCTGCTCTGGATTATCCTTTGTTGTGTTATCGGTTGTGTATAATATACCAGTTCCCTTCATAATAAATAAGTTAAACAAAATCTTCAGCATGTATTCACTTTATGTAAGCTCAAGAACCACAATTATACCTTATTTTAACAATTTTTCTTCAACATAATAAATGCATCCAAATAAAAATTATAAATTGGACATCACATTTAAAAAATGATTTAGTTAAGAATAATCAACTTATTATTATAAAACTTCTACTTTGCTCAAACACACGGAGAATAAACTCATAAACTATGAGAATGTGTAGCCTATCTAATGAATAATCCTCAGGGCTTCAAAAAAGATCACTTTTACAAGAAACCAAGCCTCGAAGATCAGATGGATGAAGGCATTTGTTGGGGTGATATAATCTTTACTATCAAGAGAATTCTCTCTTGAATGGAATAAAACAAAGCTGTAAATGCAAATCGACAAAGGAAAACCCTGATTTTTTTTTTTTCATTTTCTGTTTTTACCTTAAGAGGCAGATCAGGCCAGAAAGTCTGAAAAGGTAATTAGAAGATTATTCTACTCACTACAAAGCCTGAGTTTCTCTGGAATTACTGCAAAGATGCTCAGAGGTTTCCAGAGCTAATTAAAAATGCTAAGAAGGAAATTAACACTTTCTCTCTAATAAACTGCAAACACACAGTTAAGTCCTTTTAATAATGCTCCAAAGCCTCCCAAACAGATTGAAGTAGACAAAGCAGGGAATTTAAAATAAAGGGAAAATGCTTGGGGTATTTGGATGGCCTAAGACTGAATGGGAGAAAGTTAAAGTTCCATCCAGAGTGAGAGTGTGAATGAGTTTGAGTATAACAAAGGGAGGCTAATAAAAATAAAAATTTAGTAACCCATTCTTCTTTTTGGTATTTTTTTCAGTACCATTTTGATTTGCATTATTATAGCTCATTTCATTGTTACTATAACTGCTTCTTTGTCATTTTCTCCATCTATATCATATCTATCTTGCTTTTTGTTGATTTTCTAGCAGAGTGCAAGACCAGAGTAAAGCTTCAATTTTTTTTAAACAAATGAATGGATGGATAATTTAAAGAATAAATGGATTGATGAAGAGAAATGTGTTGTAAAGCTGAGAAATATCAAGAAGATATTTATGATTTCATTACAGATAGAATATTTTAACTTGTAATAATTATTCATTTGTATAAAAATGAGTTTGTATGTCTCCTTTTTCTGTCATCTATTTTTCAGAATCATGTTTTCTTTTTTAAGCAACATGCAGATCACATCTGTCTCCCATCCAAAAATCCCCAATGGGTTCTTAGGACAGTTGAACTAACATTGCAACTTGGCCCTTCACCACAGAGTCCCTGACTTCCCCAGCTCGTCTCTCATCTAGCTCACTTACTTGGCTTCAGCCACACTAACCACCCTGTGTGTCTCTGGGTCATAACAGACACTTTTGTACCTCAAAGTCTTTGATTTTGCTCTTTCCTCCACATAGAATTATGCCCAGAGTTTATTCAGAACTCTGATCAAATAGCAATTTATTAGAAAGATCCTTTCCAACCATAGTATCTATAAAAGGCTCACTCTTCTTGTCAGTTACTATATGTTTACCTTGCCTCATTTTTCCTCATAACACTAACCCATCACCTAAAAATATTTCACATATTTATATGTTTGCTCTCTCCTTCTTCCAAAAATAAGCCTTCAGTTTGTGCTGTTCGCCTCTTTATTCCCAGTGTATAGAACATGCCTGAAAAGTACTTTATATAATATGTATTTGTTGAGTTAATTAATTCATATGTAGATATATAAATGTATGCCTTATCAATAACAATGTTCATACATGGTGAGATTCAACATTATAAAGGTCAAATTAATTTCCAAGTTTTGTGTGGTAATTAGGAGTTAGTTGGTTTATCAAATTAACTTGTAAATTCAGTGTAATTACACTACACACACACTCACACACACACACACGTACCAGAGATTTTTTGAGTTTGGCCACTGATTCTAAATTTTGTTTTGAAGATTACAAGCACATAAATAATTTCGACAATTTTGAAAAATGAACAAAGAGTGTATGAATCATTCCATCATATTATAATGATGTTTCATATTTAATTTTATCAAAATTAAACTGATTACATCAGTTTGATATTGGTACAAAAATAGAATAGTTGGGGGGGAGATGCCTGGGTGGCTCAGTCAGTTAAGCGTCTGACTTTAGCTCAGGTCATGGTATCACCGCTTGTGAGTTCAAGCTCCGTGTGGGGCTCTGTGCTGACAGATCAGAGCCTGGATCCTGCTTTGAATACTGTGTCTCTGTCTTTCTGCCCCTCCCAACTCGTGCTCTCTCTGTCTCTCTCTCTCAAAAATAAATAAACATTAAAATTTTTTTTTTTAAAATAGAATAGTAGATATTGAAGCAGAATACAGGGTCCAGAAAAAGACCATAGCCAGAGTTAGACAAACTTTGAGGTTTGGAGGTACAATACCCCCAAAACTGTCCTCACTTCTTTCTTTTTAAAAATTTTTAATGCTTATTTATTTTTGAGAGACAGAGAGAAAGACAGAGCGCCAGTGGGAGAGGGGTAGAGAAAGAGGGAGACATAGAATCCCAAGCAGGCTCCCAGATTCAAGCTGCCAACACACAGCCGGATGCAGGATTCGACCCTACAGCCAGCTAGATCATGACCTGAGCTGAAGTTGGACACTCAATCAACTGAACCACCCATGTGCCCCATAAAC
Source organism: Neofelis nebulosa (assembly GCF_028018385.1). NCBI lineage: Eukaryota > Metazoa > Chordata > Mammalia > Carnivora > Felidae > Neofelis > Neofelis nebulosa. Next base: position 90,943,963 of record NC_080788.1, read on the forward strand.
TGTCCTCACTTCTGACATCAACTACAAGTTTGGGGGTTTCCCCAAATGACCCTCCTGTTAGTTAGTTTGCTGGAAGATTTCAAATATCTTACTTAAAGCCATTATACTCGTGGTTACAGGGTTTATCCTGGGGAAAGGATGTAAATTAGAACCAGCCAAAGAAAGATGCGTATGGCAGAGTCGAGGAGGGGGGAGTCTATATATGGAGCTTAAGGTCCTGTCTTTGTAGAGTCATGGATATATGACAATACTAACAAAGTACTGTCAAGTAAGAAGCTCAATGAGCATGTGTGTCGGACTTATGTTGGCACTGGTGGTTAATTGATTGTCCCTTGGTTAAAGTCAATGTCCAGCAGCACCTCTCCCCAGTGGTTTAGGTTCACATCAGATGTGGGTTCAATATCTCATTGGGATAAACTATTGGATGGGTCAGAGAGGTCCGCCAAAAATAAAAACAAAAACAAAAAAAAATAACAAAACAAAACAAAACAAAAATTCCTATCGCTGGAGAAAAATCCTGGGTTGAGAGGTTAGCTTCAAGAAGCCCAGGACTAAAGTTAAAACTCTTTTTTGGTCAAGGATAAATTCTTTACTACACAGGCCTATGTATATGTGGATATTTGGTATAGAACAGGCTGATATCATATGGGGGAAATAGATATATAGTACATCATGTTTTTAAAAATTGACTTTCTTTAGGGGAAAAACAAATAAAACTGGATCGCTATTTCCGGCACTAATAGTAAATGCCAGCTGGGTCCAAGACATAAATGTGAAAAACAAACTTTCATAACAATTGAAAGAAAATAAAGTAAAACAACGTTATGACCTTGAGGTAGAGAAGTCTTTCCTAATGAAGAAAAAGAAAGCACAGGGACACCGACCGGCCTGGCTCAGTGGGCAGAGCATACGACTCTTGGTCTTAGGGTCATGAGTTAGAGCCTCATGTTGGGGATAGAGTTTGCTTAAAAAAATTAATAAAATATGGGGTGCCTGGGTGGCTCAGACGGTTAAGCATCCAACTTCAGCTCAGGTCATGATCTCACAGTTCGTGAGTTTGACCACTGCGTCAGGCTCTGTGCTGACAGTGCAGAGCCTGGAGCCTGCTTGGGATTCTGTGTCTCCCTCTCTCTCTCTGACCCTGCCCCGCTCTTTCTCTGACTCTCAAAAATTAAATAAACGTTAAAAAATATTTTTAAATAAATAAATAAATAAATAAATAAATAAATAAATAAATATTGTTTAAAAAAGAAAAGGAAAGCACGTACAATAAAGGAAACAATAGATAAATTGAGCTATAAGAAAGTTTAAAATCTCTGTACAGAAAAGACTCCAAAACATGTTAACAGAAAACAGTCTAGGAAAGTATATTTTCCCCCATATAGGTGAGATCAATTTTCAGAATGTCTATACATCAATAAAGAATAAATTAAGGGGTACCTGGGTGGCTTAGTTGGCTAAGCATCTAACTCCTGATTTGGGCTCAGGTCATGATCTCTTGGTTAGTGACATTCTCTCTCTCTCTCTCTCTCTCTCTCTCTCTCTGCCCCTCCGCCACTCAATTATATGCTCCTTCTCTCTCTCAAAATAAATAAACATTAAAAAAAAAAGAATAAAACAAAAACTCCAGTAGAAAAGTGGGTAAAGGAGGGAAACAAGGGATTTAGAAGGGAAGGAATGTGAATAACACCTTATTTTATTTTATTTTATTTTATTTTATTTTTTTTTATTTTTTTTTCAACGTTTTTTATTTATTTTTGGGACAGAGAGAGACAGAGCATGAACGGGGGAGGGGCAGAGAGAGAGGGAGACACAGAATCGGAAACAGGCTCCAGGCTCCGAGCCATCAGCCCAGAGCCTGACGCGGGGCTCGAACTCACGGACCGCGAGATCGTGACCTGGCTGAAGTCGGACGCTTAACCGACTGCGCCACCCAGGCGCCCCGATAACACCTTATTTTAAATAAACATATTCATAAGCCAAATCATAATTATCAATTATCCTTCAGTTTATTTAACTGTATTTTTGTCAAGAAAAGAGTACCAGACCCTACCCCCATTCCCAAAGCCCTCACTGCGGCAGAAAGATACCTTTTCTTTTGGCCTGTTGCCCTCCACATCCTTTTTCAATAGTCTACAGCTCAGACCCACAGGCTAATTAGCTGACAGTTTAAGTTCAACTTCGCAGGTTAATTAGCTGGTGGTTGAAATTACTTACTGACTTCTATTTCAACTAAAATCATCACAGGTATGTGTGTTCTCTGGCCCAAAGTAATTTCACAAGGACAATTTCAGAAAAGAACAACCACTCAGTCTGATAATTTTAGAAGTGAATTTCTGAGTAGAATGAAAATTTCTGCAAAAGTGTTAATCTTGTCTTTTCTAAAAGTTCTATTGGAATACAAATTGAATATTGAAATTAGGGAAAAATCTTCATTTGTTCTAGAAAATATCAATAGATAGTAACCACTTCCTGGAAAAATCAAATAATTTAAGCTGTCTGCATTTTTTAAATTGACTATAATGAAGGAAAGGCAACTTAAATATAGCTTTCTGCTTGTGAAGGAATAGCTTGTCTATGTGTTAAATGGAAGAAACTGGTAGTTTCACAGAATCTCAATAATTCTCCCCAAACTGAAAAACAAAGATAAATGTGGGACAGTCAGAAGGCGCATTTGGTTAGAACCAGTTATTCCAGAAAGAGCATCATGGGTTAAAGGCCACTGGTTTAGATGGATGGGCCAAGCACAAAACATTACTATTACTGACTTCTAACAAGGGAGATTATGTTAGGCAAAATAGGAATATCACCCCAACTAACTACTGGTTACCCCTTGAAATCGAGAGGATTTCTCTATTGCAGTGCCAAAGCTAAGTGATACGGCTTCCTCCACTTGGGTACATTCCTTGTCTGGTGAGGCTCCTCTTAGTGCTGAACCAGCAAAGTCACATAGTGACAAATCTAAATCTTTTCTCCTTCATTGTAGCCTTTTCTCCTTCACTGATTAGGATTTACCAATTTATCCCAGTTCCAGATAAACTCAGTCTTTCCATCGCAAGGATGAGCAGGGAAATACACATAAGTTTAAGGTGTCTGTATGAATAACTAGAAAATGCTTTCTTATGTAATAGAATTATTGCATAGTGGTAGGAAAAGATTGTATACGACATTTAACTTGTGACCTCAAAAAGATGACAAGACATGTCATCTAGGACACTAGAGTTTTTGTTAAGGATTCAGAGAGCAATTGCTAAAGTTAGAAAAGTTATTTTGCATGTTGACAATATTCATTGTTGAACCTACAAACAGTACTGGTGATACCTCAACAAATCCTGCTGTGAATTTTTAATTTCAAGGGTTTAGAAACTTCTATAAAGAGCCAGAGCAACAAAAACAAAACAAGAAAGCACTTTGCCCTTATTCTTCTCATCAAGTATAAAGGTCATAATAAAGAAGAGTTTATGTTAATAAAAACAACCTTTATAATAACTGTCTGCCTCTGATATCTCTGAGAATAATTTCTACTCAGAAGGCTGAGACTCAAAATCCTATCTTCAGCAAATTGCCATTTCTGTTCAAACACAAGAAAAGTTATTTACATATATGTAATATGTAATATAGTTATAATACAATATATATATTTTTGAAAGAAAATAAACTTTCATGAAGACTTGCCAGTAAAAAAATATGCTTAAAGGTGTACTCCTCTTAATCAGGTATATGATTTAAGAATGAAGAAATCAGAGCACAAAAGTAGTGGAGATTAACAAAAAAAGTGTATTAAAAACACCATACAACATGGAATCAATTTTAATATAAATTTTAATATGGATATCAATTTTAATATGAATACCATGGCAACTTCTTTGAGAAAAATTGCAATCAAAATTAATAAAATCATTCTACAGCTGAAAGTTAAGATTATATTTTTAAATAGGAAAACTAAACAGAAGAAAAGGAGGGAAATATAAGAATGGATACTATTTCTATCTTTATATAAGTAATTAGAAATATGTAGGTCTAAATAAATATTTTGAGTCTGAATTTTAAGTAATAATAGGTTAAAATAGGATGTGCTGCAAAAAACCTGAGTTTTAAAGTATTTATTTCCCCATCTTCAGAAATTTCATTTAAGCTCTTTGGCCGTCATGCAAACATGTTGTCCCAGTTCAATTTCCACTGACTTCTTTTATCTTTCTTAACCTACTCCTCTCCTCAGACAAGGATCTTTTTCTTCTTATTTTGATTCAGGGGCCTAGCAATGGTGATTTAATTTAATTTACTATATGTATTTTCACTTGCAAGATATATTTGTTTTTGTTTAAATATTTACATGGGCTCATTTGGTGGAAATTTAAAGTACATTAATTCTAAGTACCTGAGGGTAAAAGTAAAATATTTGTAGTTATTTATTCAAATGCTAACTGCAGCTATTGATAAGTGGGAAGTTTGCTTGTCCCCCAAAGAAGAATATATTCATCTAAAGTAATAATATTGAAGAAACTTGCTTAGAAATTTAACTTGGTAACGTTGATTATTAGCATGTTTGTAAAGCCAGTCTTCAATCCAAACTAGGGACCAATACCACTACCATTTTTTTTCTTTTTCTTTATTTTTTTCAAGTTTCTATTTAAATTGTGCATAGTTAACATATAGTGTAATATTAGTTTCAGGAGTAGAATGTAGTGATTCGTCCACTTACACATAACACCCAGTGCTCATCACGACAAATGCCCTCCTTAATTCCCATCACCCACTTAACCCATCCTCCTGCCCACCTGCCCTCCAGCAACCCCCAGTTTGTTCTCTATAGTTAAGAGTCTCTTATGGTTTGCCTCTTGCTCTTTTTTTCCCCTTTCCCTGTGTTCATCTTTTTTGTTTCTTAAATTCCACACATGAGTGAAATCATATAGTACTTGTCTTTCTCTGACTGACTTATTTTGCTTAGCATAATACACTTTGGCTCCACCCACATCATAGCCAATGGCAAGATTTCATTCTTTTTGATGGCTGAGTAATATTCCATTATATATATGTATATACACACACACACACACACACACACACACACACACACACACATACCACATCTTTTGTATCCATTCATCAGTCAATGGACATTTAGGCTCTTTCCATAATTTGGCTATTGTTGATAATGCTTCCAAAAACACTGGAGTGCATGTGCCCTTTTGAATCAGCATGTTTGTATCCTTTGGGTAAATACCTAATAGTGCAATTGCTGGGTCATAGGGTAGTTCTATCTTTAACTTTTTGAGGAACCTCCATACTTTTCTTCAGAGTGGCTGCACCAGTTTGTCTTCCTACCAATAATGTAAAAGGGTTCCCCTTTATCTGCATCCTTGCCAACATGTAGATTACCATTTTCAATATTCACCCACCATCTCCTCCTTATTTATAAGTACTTACCATTCTTAGAATCAGCATTCTGGATCTGATAGAAATTCATTGCTCTGAATACTTAACCTGAGAATATATTCCAAAATACAGGACTAATCAGACTATAGGGAATTATGAAAGTTAATCTGTGCCGAAGTACATTCAAACTCTATCATTATTACCTGAGGACTACTAAACACCCTATTGCAGGTGCTTATCAGGACAATATTCCTCATTACCAACATATCAAGAATAATTAATTTCAATAGTAGTTGTGAAATTTCACAGAAAATATAGTCCCCATTTGCCTGGCATTATTAGATCAGATATCAAAAAAAAAAAAACAAACCAGTAAATTTAGTGAGTTATTGCATAATGTACATATGACAATCTATGCTCTGTAAATCATAAAGCTGTGGTTCTGTTAGTGGCAATTAGGATAAATTAAATCTCTCACATGGAAATGCTGGAGGAAATGTATGTGTATGGCATGTGCGTGTGTGACTGCATGTGTGTGTGTATTTGAGTTCATAACAAAGATTTTCTGGTGTGAAAAACCAAGAATAAACTAATAGAACAGGAGACCACCAGAAGAGGACTCAGTGGATCACCTAAGTATCAAAATGTTCTTCTCTGTCTCCATTATGAGGCAGCATCTTACTTCTCATGATGACCAAACTCAATTATCTCTGACAGTGTAATAACTCCTTTCTGTGTTTGATGGTTCACTGTCACAGAAACCCTACATGAACAGATGAAAGCCAAGGCTTTAATTTTAGTGGGGTTCTTATTATTCCTCCTCATGCCTGGGGAAAGGATCACTCAGCACAACTGGAACCGTGAGCCTAAAGTTTCAGGGACAGAATTACATATCACCTATGGAAGTAATATACATCATCTTTGGAAGTAATGGTGAGTAGGGGAACTCCTACTTACACCACCTGGTTTCCAGACCCACGTATTCTCCTTAGGGACACAACAACATAAAATGACCATTGTTTAAGATGCACACTGTGTCTTGAAAGGTAATGACCCTTTCTTATGGGGTATCATCTTCAAACTGGCACTTCAGCTACACCTAAAGAAGATTGTTCAAAAAAGGAAAGCTTTGTGTGAAAAAAAAAAAAAGAAGATTGTTCAACCCACTATTAGGTGACAATTTCAGAATTGCACAATATATGGTAAAACCAATGTTTCCTATGGTCATTTCCCTCTGCCCCTAAGGAGGGAAGTATCAGAGGATCTTCTTGGCTTTTTCTATTACGTTAGTATTTACCTGACTAGTTGAAGAACCAGTGTGAAGGCTCTGACAAACAATAAGTATTACAATTATACCATTGTGACCTGGAAGAACAACCATTTTGAAAAAAATACAATAGACTCTTTGAGATGGACTTCTTTTAAAACTCCAAATATTACCTGACCCCCAAATACCGATAACCTATTATAGGACTATGATTATACTAATTACTGTATACCAGTATCAATTCAGACCTTATATCCAAATGTATATACTATACATTTATTCTGTACATACAGAAAAGACCAAGAATGGATGAGCCAAAGGCTGAGGTATGCTTTTTGTGTGTGTATGCATTTGTGTGTGTATGTGTGTGTATGTTTTGTTCCTTGGATATCAGACTCTTTTAAACAGCTCCAAAGATCCTGTAGATAGGGCTCCCTTGCTGCCATTCAACCTTGCTACTCAAGTATTAAGGTAATTACACCCACATTGCATCTAACAGTTAAGTACTTCCACTAAGCCCCACAATTCTGAAATCCTATTATCCCTGTTGTTACTAGAAAATTTGATTCTTTAATAGCTCTTCCTTCCATCCCTTCGGCCTACAGAGGGCAACAGCTAATGAGCTTCTCAATAATGCGTGTGCCTCTCCTTATTGACTTGGTAAATGGAATGTCCTTCAGCCCTCTTATGGAATATAATCAGCTGGGGATTTGGGGGTCCTATAGAGTATACCCATTCTAGTATGTTTACTTCTCTGATCATTTTACCTCTTCATCTCGAGTCTGTCATGGAAGTTCTGGCATCATTTAATGTGTGCCTTCACTTTTATGAAGTCTCAAACATCCATATAAGCAGTGTATTAGAACGATCTGCGTCCTTTCCAGGATTTAAATCCTATGTCACAGGAAAGAGCCCTCATATAAACAAATTCACAATTTAAGGAAAAATCTCAACATAACCAAGCTAAGGTTATAAACAAACTCCCCCTTAACTACCTTCTTTTCCTGTTTGATCCAGGCCTCTAAAGATCCTCATTCAGATTTCCAGGCATATTCTCTCAGTGCCTGATGGTAATGTTTACTAGATCCTACAGTTTCTTTTGCATATAATGATCTTTAAAAAAAACAAAAAACAAAACAAAACAAAACAAAACAAAACAAAACAGGTCCAGAAATACTCTATTTGAGTTCTGCTAAAATTTTCCCCAAGTATGGGAATCTGAGGGTTCAAGGTTCTTAATTGCATATATCCAGGACCTTCATTCCAAGTCTCACATTGGACCACATTCGTCATAGGCCCCTGATTTGCCTAGTGTAAACAATAAGCTTCTTTGGAATTCTGCCATTCCTAAAATTAATATTCAGCTCTGTCTGCTGTGCAGATGCCAGAGAGGAGTCTCTTGCATGTTGCCAAGGAAGCCCTCTCACTCTCACACTGTCCATGAAAATGTGTAAACTAAAAAAATGTGTATCATCTAATAACAAAATATGAGTGCAAATTAAAATACTGGTAACTTTTAGTATTGGCACAGACATAGGCAAAAGAACTGATGTTGTCTTGCTGTTATAAATTATATACTGACAATGTAAATTGGTATATTCACACTCATTGGAACAGAAACATGGGGCTAATTAATGTGATAGATCAGCTTGTTTAGCAAGTAACTATCTCCCTTGCCCCTCCAACTTGCATAGGAGTGTATTTCACCATAACTCTGATATTGGGCATGGCTAATGATCTGCTATAGTCAAAGAAAAGTTAGCATATAGTATATGAGCAGAGACTTCAAATGTGTGTGTTCCTTTCTCTTACCATGAGAAGAGCATGCCTAAGTCACCTGCTACACCAAGGAGGATAAAAGAAATGCAGAGAGGAGTGCCTGAGTGGCTCAGTCAGTTAAGTGTCTGACTTTGGCTCAGGTCATGATCTCACAGTTCATGAGTTCGATCCCCACATTGGGCTCTGCACTGATAGCTCAGAGCCTAGAACCTGCTTCAGATTCTGCATCTTCCTCTCTCTCTGCCCCTCCCCCTGCTTGTGCTTTCTCTTGCGCTATCTCTCAAAAAGAAATAAATAAACATTAAAAAAATAATAAAGGTAGAGAGAAGTCTGACCCAAGCTTCAACTTAAAGCAAAGTCCAGCCAAATGTAGCCTCGATCAGCAGGACAGCAACCAACTTGCAGACATATCAGTGAAAAATAAATGTCTTCTGTTATAGGCTGAGTTCTGCAGTGATTTGTAAATGAGTGATTAATATAACTTCTTAAGTGGAAGATGTACATACTCTACGACCTGGGAATTCCATTTATATCTGTCTTCGACAAACCCATGCACATATGTATAAGGAGATATGCAAAATTATGTTCATGGCAACACTATTTGTTCTGCCTCGCTTGCCTCACCTGCAAGTTTAATGTTTCTCATGCTATATCGCCTTTTGAAACATGTGAGCCAGCCAGCACTAGCTGAGAAGGGTTTATCATTTTTCTGACCCTGGATAAAGTGACCATAAATTTCTTTGGCTTTCAGCCTCATAACAATACTGTCCAGTACGCTTTTTTAAGTTTGATTTCCATCTCTTGAATCCATAAATTCAGCTACATTTCAATATTTTCAGTAACTTCATAACACACGACACATTATTTTAGCACTTTCCAAAGCATTCTCATGTACATTCAGCAAATATTCTTTTCCTTTTTCTGAGTATACCATACTTTTGATTCATTAACACTGAACTCATAGCCAATAGCACTATAACTCATGCCTGAATGGAGCTTATCTAACACACATAATTTTCTCCATAAGGCACATCGCAGCCTTCTTACACTTGGGAACACTAGACAGCACTTCAGTAGTATACTTGTGAACCATTTTAAACAGCAAATTCACCGAAGATGTAAAAAGGAACAGAAATGTAAAAAATGTGGCACTAAATAAATCGCAAAAAGGATAGTTATTTATAGTACAAGGGCTGCAATAAGGCTGAGCATCGCCTTGTTCAACCTCAGCTAGAAACAGGGGCACTGGGTAACTCAAACTTTTTGTGCCCTTGTGCAGGTCTGTGAATGGCCACCAAAGTGCCATAAGTACTGGTTTTGGTAATACAAATAAATTTTTGTGAGTGGGCAAATTTGCAAATACAAACTCCATGAAGAATGAGGATCAACTAAATTTAGTTCAAATAAAATGCAAAAATATTCATGGGATGATATTATCAAACATCAGGATAGTGCTTACATGTAGCAAGGGAGGAAGTGAAAAAGAAGCTTATGTGGGTCTTAGTTTTATTTTTAGAATTATGTTTTTATTAGGCAAGAAAAGATTTTATGCAAATATTGCAAAATGCTAATGTTTTTATTATCTCCGATAAGTTTAATTGTCTTTAAGTTTTGGAATATTTGAAATGTTTTCTGACTTTACATGCTTTTTTTTTTTTGCAATGCAAACTTGTATTTAAATGATGAAAAAAGACTATTGAACAAATATTACTCTTCAGGTGCAGCTGCAGAGCCATAGCTATAGACTTTTTTGCTCTGTAAGGAAGTGTTTCTATAGATTTTTAGGTTTAGAGATGATACCATCTGGATACTTTGGCTTGAACCTTGCAACGCCATCTGGGTCTAGTAGGTGGATCCCACCCAGTTGGTTTCCAAGGGTGATCCAGTTGGGATACACATTGTGTGGTCATCCAAACAATTTAATCTTGTGAGTGCCAGGGGATAGTATCTCATTCATGCCATAGATTTCATCTGGTTTATGACTGGTAAAACTCATCTATGATCACATCACAATGCAGACCCTAAGTTGAAGCTTGGGGATTTTCTCTGACACCAACCAAGTAACATTCCTTGATATGGTTTAACCAGTGATGTGTATGGCCGGTCTAAATGATGCATTGCAGGTGATTTGTCTTCATACAGATGCACATTCTCCTACATATTCTCTTTACACATCTCTTATAAAGAAAAAACTTCATGGGAGCTGGGAACTTGAGCTAAGCTATCCATCTTGGCACAGAGGGAAGATACTGAGATATCTTCTAGCGGAAGCACAAACCTGGTAAATCTAGTAAAAGAAGCCACAGAGGTATAGACCTCCATTGATTTCTGAAAGGGTCTCTCATCCCACATTTAGAAACAATTCAATTATAGTTTTCGAAGAATATTCTTACTGTGGGTTACTAATATTTTCAGTGTTCAGCTGATTTAAAAACTTAAATCTATTAAAGCATCCTGAGAAGTCACACAAGCAGGTTCTGATTACTGATACCAGGCTCTTCACGCTTATCTCCTACAGTCCAAACCAACTCCAAAATGGTGACTCTCTACTTCTTAAAAAACATTGACTTACTTCTTTTCTGGATATTGCATTCAAATAGAATACCAGTTGTCTTCCTGGTCAGGAAGTAACCTGGAATTACTGGTTGAATACTGACTGAGGAACAAGATGTCTTTAGTTACTACTTCTCCACACTGATCACTGCTATACCTTACTAGGGACTCTCCCAGAAACAACCGCTATTTTTGGTCTTCAATATTGATCCTTCCTAGACCTTATCAAATGTGGCTAGAAATACTATTTATAGCCCAATAGGCACAAGCTCAAACATTATGACCATAATTATTTTCAGTACTCAGAAACTGCATCATACTACTATAATGCAGAATCAGATTCAGGAGAAACATTAATTAGATAGAGCAGGTTGAAACTTCCAAGAGTGTAAAACAGAGTCTTATTCTCATCCTTATTTCTTAAAAGTTTTATATTAACCACCTTTGCCCAGTTTGTATAGAGGCATCTATTATAATTTATAGATTAATACGTAGTCAATACATGCAGGTCATCGTGTATAGATAATGGTATAGTAAAGAATTTGGCTTCTTCCAAAGAAGAGTTAGAAAAGAATAAAAGCTTTTTTTCTGGCTTTGGGAGGTAAACTCTAAAATCTTGGAATTTCTCCAGTGACAAGAGCAACTTTTTCTCTTCATGGTGGTCCCCTAGAGCATATTTTATGCTAACGAGATGACTGAAGATAAGGCCAACCAATCTGATAGTTTTAGGATGGAGGCTGGACATACCAACCTCAACCAACTGTTTGATTTAGGCTGGGGGCTCTGGATTATGTGATATCATCTCATCTATGGGGAGTGAGGGGGCTAGAGATTGAGTTGGACTATGTGGACAACTAATGAATCAATCATGTCTCAGTAATGAAGTCCCAATAAAAAACTTTAGACATTGAAGCTTGTTGAGCTTCCTGGGTTGACAATCCTCTATATATTATAACTTATCAATATCAAAACTAATGTATCCAGAGGGATAAAAAATGCTTCGTGTTTGGAACTTTCCTAGACTGCCTTATCCATAACTTTTCTTAGCTGATTTCAAGGTATCCTTTTCCTATAATAAATAAGACCATGAGTATAATCATTTTTATTGAGTTCTATCTTTTTAGTGAATTATCAAAACTGACTATGGTTTTATAAATCCTTCAAACTTCTGCCTCAGGCAAACATGGCAGTCTGTAAGACTATGCCCTTAACCTCTAAGTCTGACTAATTCAGGGTAATAATAATGATAATAATAGCAATAATAAATATTCTAGAAATAGATATAAAGAGAAAACTAAAAATCTGTTTTCTAACAATTGGCAGAGAAGGGCTATATATCAACTATTCCAAAACCAAAATAAATCTTCTTATATATTTTAAATATGTAATAGGCTTATAAACACCACATTCTATTACAATAAGATAGCTTATTTGTATCCCTTGGTATATATTTCCCAAAAGTACACCCAGAATTGTTGTAAAATGATATTTCCTAAAGTGATGCACTCTCTAGATGGACACCTGTTGGAACAGAGGACATGAGTGCCATTGACCTCTGAGCAATCAGAAGCTTCTCACCCCCACCCCTCTCCTTAGAATGTATATTCTGCCCACTGTTCCCACACTAGGAGCTGCTTCAAGGACATAACCTTGAGAGAGTAAGGTATTTTTCAGACCATGTTGACTGAATATGTGACTGAACTCAGTTTAGGTCTCTGTATAAACTTGTAAGATTCTGGCCTATGAGTGCAGAGCTGTACTCTTCTTGTGGCCACCCAAGATCAGTCTCCTACATAAGTTCCTTTGCTTATCAAACCTGCCACCCTCCAATCTGGAGTAGTTCACCTATTTCTTCAGTCTCTCCTTGCACTCCATAAACAGGAGTCAGTCTCAGATTTTCCCAAGGAACCACCCTAGGTTGTGAACCAACAATACTTTATGCAGATTTTGTTTAGGTTCAGCTGATAATTGGATTGCCTCTGACTTAAAAATCTGTCTGAATAAAACCATTCAGCTATATTCAGTAGAAAAGGACTTTAGACTAGTTAATTGTTCACAATTATAAACTGGAACAGAGTCAAAACAATTATGTAAAAAGAATCAAGCCTCTCTCTGTGATTGTGCCGTAAGCTCACCTAAGAGTAAAAGAAATAACTGGTATTGTGGTACCCATGTTAGTGAGACTCCTGTGTTCCATTAAAAACTAAGTGAAATAAATACCGTGACAGTAACCTACTTTTAGCTTATTTTTTCAAGTGTACATATCTGTTCAATTAGGCTATTAGTGTAATTTTGAGATCACTAACAATCAAAATCCCAGCTAATGGAAACAATATTCATGTTTCATAAACTATATGTGTCATAGCTATCTTTCTGTATTCTAAAATATATTCTAGATGAAGCCATATTCACAAAGAATAGAACACTGTGATAGTGGCCACTCATTCTCTACTAATCATTCTACCAAATAAAAAATTAAAAATTAAAAAAATAACTTGATTTTTATCTGGATACACCATTGCCCAGGATAAATACTGCATTTTCTATTCCCTTGGCTCTAGGTATGCTAGTGTGATAAAGGCTTTCTTAGTGGTAGATTTGAAACAATAAAATATTTACCTTGCCATACAAAGATACAGTCAAAGATGAGTATAATATGCTTCCATCACTACCAAGCTATTTTTATCTGATGACCCCAAATAACTGCTTCTATTTGGGGACAAAGAAAGCCTGGGATGGAGGAGAATAAATAAATCACAATCAATAAGAAAAGATCACAGTCTTCAGACTCAAACACGACATCTGAGCAAGATATCTAGCTTTGATGATTTACATATAGTCCTAAAACTAGGTTTTCAGAAAGTCACTTTGACAGAGAACCAGTCTTGCCTTGCAAAAGTCAGTAATTGTTAACTCTTAGAGTTACTAAGAGTAACAACCCTTTCCTGCTCCAGGATGCTGGCTACAAAACTTGTACTGTTCTCAAGAAGGACATTCTTGAGAATGTTCAGTTAAGATATGACCATGAAAGAAAACAGCCAAAGAACTTCCCAGAGAGCTATGGATTACCAGGCAGCTAACCAAAGAACTTGTACTTTATTATTCACATAAAGTAATATTTGTTCATTGCTATAGACCCATAATTATTATGTGTTTCACATTCTCTATTTCTATTGTGTATATGCTGAAGTGAGAAAACTATCGCCCACAGGCCAAATCTACTTTGCTACCTGTTTTTGCAAATAAAGTTTTATTGGAACACAGCATGCCTATTCATTTTGTCTCTGGTTGCTTTCACCCAGTGGCAATTGAATAGCCGTAAAAGAAACAGCTTTATATGGCCTATGAAGCTGAAAATATATATACCATCTGGCCCTTTATAAATAAAGTTCACTGACCCCTAGTCTACAGCATCATTTTATATTGCACATGCTAAGAACAAATGACTTGTTCCTAGACTAATGATAACTACATCAGACTTCAGACAACTGATTACTCATTTACTAGAGACTCTGGACTTTAAGCTGGATACAGTAACTAGATGGAACTTTGTCTGCCTTAGAGAAGGGATGGCAGGGAAGAAAGTGTATGAAGAGTTGGGTATTAAAAAAATAGGTTGTGTCAGATAAAACATCCATTCTTTCTTTCACTTATTGAAAGCAGAAACTTTCACAAATATCAAAACTGCATGTTGTTGGCCCCTGAAAAATAATTTTCTTTAATTGTCATTTTCAATAATGCCATCTACTTATATTGGAGATTCCTGTAATATATTGGAGATTCCTGTAAAACAAAATTTCTTATGAGATTTTTAATTGGGTCAATTATAAAGATATTGTTGAGGTTGTTTTTTCATTATGTCATTATCATACTTTGCGTTCATTTCTACCAAGACAAATGATCATGCCACCTAGTGATATTCTATCTTCTCAAAAATTTATCTCATAATAAATAATGAATTGTGTTAATTACAGAATTTCTCTTTTTTTAAATTGCTTGCAGGTTGTGACACATTTGTGATTCACTTACAGAAAATATGTATCATTTTCGTAGATATCTTGCTTTATCCTTAACTCTGTTTCATTATAACCTTGTTTTTCTCCACTTTTAATTTATAGTACAAGTATGTAGCATTATATGCCACCTGACAGCTCTTGTAGGATGAGCATATAGGAAAATACACAATCACTTAAAAACAAAGCACTATCCCATTGAGTCCTAAATATGACTCTTTTAATTCATTATTTGCACTTTACTGGAAAAGAAAAGACAAATTACAGGTAAAGATAATCAAAAAATAAGTAAAGAACCTAAAATTTAAACACATACCTAGCTCCAGAAATCATACTTTCCCCCTTTATCATGTTGTTTCCCTCTGGATTAGAGGTGGGAGTAGAGCCATATTATTCTAAAGTCCCGATCAAATTAAGTTAAAGGTGGAAACAGGCCTGAGGACAAGTTCTAAAACCTTGACTTGACAGAGTCTCATTTTGATGTCTGACACTATTGAAGAGGTTAGTATATGTATTGGTAGCTCTATAAAACCCTTAAGGAACCTGTGACTTAAGTATAGAATTGGCTTATTTAAAAAAATTGCACATTACTCCAATAGTTCATGGCATGTAACACATTTTAATATTGCTGACACTGCTGGAATCAATGAATTAGTGGACTAATAGGAGATAGAGTCCTAGAGCTGAAGAGGAAGGCTGGTCTACCCTCCAGTATCCAGCTTCCCAGCCACTTCCTTGCTCTCTCTTGTCTTTATGCAGTCAGTAACTCACAAAAAGAAAAAAGAAAATTTTATTTTTATAGGCTAAAAAGAGAACACTTAATAATATCTTGCATATAAGTTTAAGAGGTCTAAAATGGTTCTGATCTAGAAGAAAATTTTGAAAAAAGAATAAAATAGCAAATTCTGTGAAAGGGTCCAGATCTATGATATTCAAAATTATGATATGTATTCATTCGATATAAATAGTTTACGGAGTTTTAACACCAATGCAAAGTGTGCTCAGTAACAGAGGTAGAACTTTAGTGAAATTTGAAAAATCAGTTAACTTACCTTTGAAGTTATATAGTCTGAGGAAACATGGAGTCCGGTATTTCATACTTCAGAGCTCTACATCTGTTAAAGTACAACAGAAGAGAGACCTCATTAGTCTTTCTTCCTGAGGAGCAGGGCAGAGGGCATGATTTAGAAAGGAAGCAGAAACAAGGGTTCAACACTGATAAAATCCACCTAGGTTTATAACAGAGTGTCTATAGGACCATTTAACCATTTAACCATGGTTAAATGCAGCAACATGTATACAGATTCTTATAATATGGGACATATTATAATGTGGGACATCTAAGCCATGCCTAGTATGATAATGTTAATCTCCAATGCACAATAACGAAAAAGGAAAAATCTCATTCTTCCGTTCAGACAGTTAAAAAATTTGCATATGGAACATTTATTTTAACATGATTTCGCAATTATGCATGTGCTTAAGTGATAATTCACAAATGTGAGGTCTTAAAGAGATTACAAGTGATTTTGCTTATGAATGTCAGGATTCTACTCAGATTTCTTTAGGCAAAGCCACTTAAATTGAAATGATCCCTAGCCGACTGACATCTTCTCCATAACCAGTCTTCAAACTGTTTCATTTTAACAATATAACTGAAATCCAGCTGGCTCACACTCAATTATAATAAAAATCCAAAGTGTTGCTAAGTGACTAGGGAATAGAATATGAAATTCTGACAAGAAATATCCCCTCACCCTTGATTGAGGAAAGCAGTGCACAGATGGTCAAGGTGATACACATTCTTGGGCCCTTCAAAGATTAATTTCTTCTCAATTCCTACGTAGAAATAATGCTTAATTTTCCAAAAATAATAAGTGTCATCTTTAATCTCTGATTTGAAGTGTCCACTTTTAACTCCCACTATAATTTAGGCTTTTCAGTGATGCATTCATCTTTGCCTCTAGTTCAGATTACTGCATGCACTTGCAATTCTACCACAAGTAGAAGTTTCTGGGGCAATTACAGTTCTTTCAGAGGACAAGAACACTGAGGTCACATCACATCAGTACTTCCTGCCCTGTACTGATACCAATCAAATTCTGAAAATGATTTAAGGTTTTGGTCCTTAGCCTTAGGGCACTAAACTTGATAGAATCTAGCAATTTCAGAAACCTTATCATGTTCGACACCACATTACTCATAGCAACTATTTTCAACAAGCGTTCTGTAGTATTGATCCTAAAACTGAAATGGACAAGATTCTAGGTCAGAATACTTCTTTAAAATCAATGAAATTGTGGAAATTAGTTTGAAAACTTCTATCAGTATATTAGAACATTTTCAAAGAGCTTGATAACAATTTAGCAGGTTCATTCTTTCATTTATTTATAAAAATATCAATTTTCAAGCCATAGTTTTATTCAGTTCCCTTGCCCATTTCTAACAAGAGTTATTTCAGTTTCTCCAAAGCCCCTCTTCCACTCATGCAGTTTTAATCCTTCACGTCTTTGCCTCATACATGACAAGAAAATCATAAAGTCAGAAACACACTCTGATTGTGGCCCTACATTCCACCAATTATTTTTATAGCCAAGTGTTTCTCCAGATTGATATTTGCAAATAATGACTACTTGAAAACAGTTTAAGCAACAAAGCTATTTATTAAACATATTAATTCCATTTCTCTCTCTCTCTCTCTCTCTCTCTCTCTCTCTTTCTCTCTCTCTTTCTCTCTTTTTCTTCTCACTTTCACCAATTGAATGTGAAAAGGGAAGCATGTGGCCATCATTGCCACTGGAAGCTATCTTTTAACTACAACGTGAAACTAGACCTAGGCTAAAACAAAAAATAATGACGACAAGCAAACAGAATCTTTAAGAGATAGTTACCTGGATCTCAGCAGCGTCATTAGCCTGGACAATAGGTATCCAACATCACCTTTGAGACCATGTAATTCCTACCAAACTGATTCCATCTCAGAGAGTGGGTTTTGCTTCATCGTAAACAATATCCTGAGATATCACTAGGAAAGTTGTGTCGGGGTGGGTTTTTGGAAAGTTTTACTCATTCTTAAAGACAAAAAAAAAGGTAGAAAGGGGTCTTATCTGCTTCTGTCAGTGAGAACACAGAGAATCAGAACTATAACTATTCTTGATTTCTTTAAATGGGGGGACAAAACTCTCAGCAAACTAGATATAGAAGTCCTTCAACCTGATGAAAATACAAAAACCAACACGTCAGAGCATACATAATGGTGCAATAATGCATGATATCTTCCTAAGATTGAGAACAAGGCAAGGATGTCAACTTTCACCATTTTTATTCTGCATTGCACTGAAGATTCTATCCAAGGCAATCAGAGAAAAAAAGAAACATAGATATCTTTTTTAAAAGTTATATAGATTGTTAAAGAAGGATTAATACAGCTTTTAGTCACAGATGACATGATTCTGTATATAGGAAATTCAACGAAATACCTATACACACACACACACACACACACACACACACACACACACACACACATATGTGTAGTAGAACTAATAAGCTTAGCAAGGTTGTGGGATAATGATCAATATATAAAAGAAGTGAAAGTTTATACACTGAAATACAAAATATTCCTGAGATAAAATAAAAAGGACTTAAAAGAGAATCATTTGTGTTCATTTGTGGATTGAAATCAATCCAGGAACACAAATGATTCAGTATTATGACTCAATATTATTAAGTATGGCAATTCTCCCCAAGTCATTATTCAGTATAATGACTCAGTATTATTAAGATGGCAATTCTCCCCAAGAAGATTTAATGCACTTCTTACCAATATAATTGCATATGTTTTTACTGGAATTGATAGTCTGATCCTAAAATGCATATAGAAAGGTAGAAGACCCAGAAAACTTAAAATCATCTTGAAATATAACAAAATTGAAGGACTAACTTGTCTTCCTAATTTTCAAGCTTATTGCAAAGCTATAGTAATCAAGACAGCATGGTACTGGCAGCAGAATTGACATTTCTCTTTTTTTTAATTTTCTTTTTAATGTCTATTTATTTTTGAGAGACAGAGACAGAGAAACAGAGAGACAGAGCTCAAGCAGAGGAGAGGCAGAGAGAGGGAGACACAGAATTCGAAGCAGGTTCCAGGCTCTAAGCTTAGCATGGAGCCCAAAGGAGGACTCAAACCCACAAACTTTGAGATCATGACTTGACCTGAAGTCAGACGCTTAACCAACTGAGCCACCCAGGCGCCTCCAGAGTTGACATTTCTAAAACAAACTCTTACTCTTCTTATTAATTGATTTTGGCAAACTTTCCAACATAATTCACTGGAGAAAGGGTAGTGTTTTCAGCAGTAGAACATTTTCTCCCTCTACTGGTTTGGAAGTTGTCTCTTTAGTTTATATCTCAGTAATAGCTCTGGATATTTTACTATACTTACCCAAAACAGAGACTTCTAGATTTCTAGCCAATATTCATAGTTTCAGTCTGTCTTTCTAAAATAATCTCAATTTAGTTGGAGGCTGTTTGAAAACTCCACTCTTCAATTTTTTTGTGAAATTTTAGCAAATATGATGAAGTTTATAGTCAATAGAATATAGATGGAAATTTGGGTTGGGGCTTCCTTGAAAGCTTTCTTTAAAGAGGGGTCAAAATTCAGCAATAGCACTGCTAGGAATTTATCCAAGGGATACAGGAGTACTGATGCATAGGGGCACTTGTACCCCAATGTTTATAGCAGCACTCTCAACAATAGCCAAATTATGGAAAAAGCCTAAATGTCCATCAACTGATGAATGGATAAAGAAATTGTGGTTTATATACACAATGGAATACTACGTGGCAATGAGAAAAAATGAAATATGGCCTTTTGTAGCAGCGTGGATGGAACTGGAGAGTGTGATGCTAAGTGAAATAAGCCATACAGAGAAAGACAGATACCATATGGTTTCACTCTTATGTGGATCCTGAGAAATGTAACAGAAACCCATGGGGGAGGGGAAGGGAAAAAAAAAAAAAGAGGTTAGAGTGGGAGAGAGCCAAAGCATAAGAGACTGTTAAAAACTGAGAAGAAACTGAGGGTTGATGGGGGGTTGGAGGGAGGGCAGGGTGGGTGATGGGTATTGAGGAGGGCACCTTTTGGGATGAGCACTGGGTGTTGTATGGAAACCAATTTGACAGTAAATTTCATATATTAAAAAATAAAAAAAAAATAAAGAGGGGTCAAAATTAACTGGGCAATTTGACTTTGACACTTCTTACTACTTTATTTCCTTGTCTTGATACCTGGCAATTGGCCATGATAGGAAAAGATTTGGTCACTGACTTGCAACCAAATGCAAAACATACCAGGACTGAGAGACTGGATTTCTGATAACCTTAAGGAGCAGCCATTTCTGCCTTAGATTGTCCACCTCTTGTCTTATTTTTTTTTTAATTTTTTTAAACGTTTATTTATTTTTGAGAGAGAGAGAGACAGAGCATGAATGGGGGAGGGTCAGAGAGAGAAGGAGACACAGAATCTGAAACAGGCTCCAGGCTCTGAGCTGTCAGCACAGAGCCCGATACGGGGCTTAAACTCACAGACCGCGAGATCATTACCTGAGCCGAAGTCGGACGCTCAACCGATTGAGTCACCCAGGCGCCCCACTGTCTTATTTTATATGATAGAAAATAAACCCCTAACCTATTTCAAACAGTTATTTTGGATCTCTGTTAAAAGAGGCCAAACACAGTTCCTAATAATATGAAACAGATTTATCCATCAAATCCATTAATCTCTCTGCCACATTTTACATTTTATTTTCTCTCTGGTCTGCGTTCTGAGGAGATTCTTTAAGTAGTTCTTTCTTCTAGGTTACAATTTTTTTTTATCTATACATAATGTATCAATTAACTCTTTCATTGTGTTGTATTAAACTCATTTCTAAATTTTTTACTTTTAAAAGTTTTGTTCATTTTCAAATATTCCTCATTATTTGAACACACATTTGCTTATTGCATACTCTTTTTGTGTTTGTCTTTCAATTTTCTGAACATTTCATATAATATACATCTGATAATTCCATTTTACTTTTTGCTCATTTACTGAGCTATAATAGACATATAACTTTATATTAAAGTATACAACATAATGATTTGATAAATGTATATATTCTACAATTATTACCACAATGAATTTAGTTAACATATGTCACTTCACATAGCTACCAAATTCTTTTTCTTATGATACGATCTTTTAAGATCTACTCTATAAACAAGTTTTAAATACATAATGCAATACTGTTAATCATGGTCACTATGATACACATTACACTCCCAAAACTTATATTATCTTAAAACTGTACATTTTTACCTTTTGACCACCTTCAATCATTTCATCTAACCCCTGCCCCTTGCCTCTAGTAAATACTAATCTGTTTTGTTCCTATAAATTTGGTATTTTTATATTTCACATATAAGTGAGAAGATATAATATTTAATGCCCACGAAAAAATCCATCCATATTGTCACAAATGGCAGCATCTGTGCTCATCAGGGATATTGTCTGTAATTTTCTTCTTTTTTGTGTGTGAAGAAAATAATGAAGTTCAGAGTGGAAATAAATAAAGTAGAAACAAAGAAAAGACAATATTCATAAGTAGGATGAAGTGATACTGAATTGAGCAACATTAGCCCCAGGAAAGCAACTATAGAAACAACAGCCTCAAGTGTTTTTTTTTCTGGGAAGAGGTCAAACACCAGAATATTGTCATCAGCTTTTGCACTAATGTGGTGATCAAAAGACAAAATGCGCCATGGAATTATAGGCATTCCTTTAGGTAATGGTTTTCAAAGTATGGGCCCTAGAATAGCAGCACCAGCATCAATTAGGAACATTAGAAATGCAAATTCTTGAACCCTGGCCCACACTTACCAAACTAAAACATTGGGGAAGTGACTCTGCTGCCCAGTTGTTTGGGTACTGTGGATGCATGATATATTTGAGAAACAGTGTCCCAGAGATGTCTCAAATCTTTTCCAAAAAAGAATAGGCACTGGGAAAAAAGACTGGATTTTCAGCTAAACAGAATAATGGCTTTGAAGGAAAGTCAGTGAAACCTTGTTTTAAAGTTAACAGACTGATAAGGTCTGGTCATATGTGCTATACACATTAATACAACCATTTTAATCTATGTCTAATTGGTCGTGACATTTCAGTTGCAGAAAGTTACTGAATTTTTTCAATTTAAGAAATTACCTACTAAAATTCCTTTTTAAAATACAAAGCAATTATTTTTAAAATGTATTGTTATGCTAACAGCTCAACACTAGTCAAGTACAGACATACTCCTGAAGTCTAGTTTTACTTTTCTACAAACGAATTTGGCATCTCCTCAAAATTATTTAAATTCTATTTCTGCAAACAAAACTGTAGGCATAATAAAATCATGGTAGCTTGGCCATTAAGTATTTGTTCTCTCAATGTGATTGCTGTTCAGAATAAAGACCTACCAAAAATGCACGATTCTGAAGAGATACGCAGATTAGCATTGCATTCATTGGTCACATAGGACATCTTAACAACACACTAGAGAAATACATAGCTAAGGACTACCTGGCTGGCTCAGTCGGTAGAACATGTGACTCTTGATCTTGGGGTCTTGAGATCAAGACCATATTGATCATAAAGTTTATTTAAAAGAAAAAACTACACAGCTAAGTTTGAGAGAATCTCTTAAAGTTATGTGTCTTTGCAAATGGTTAGGATGTAAAGTTTGATGTTAACACAGTAAAATCAGAGTCAGTTGCACAGTTTTATTAAAATACTTGCTAAGTTTATCTCGGCCGTACACACCTCATATCTTGAGGCTGTATTCAGATAAAATAGTAGCAGCGTCTTTCTTCTGTGTACCAACCAGAGGTTATCCAGCTTGAAACCTTTCATCTTTCTCCATTTCTTTTTTTTTCCCCCATGTTCTCCATTTCCATCCTTCCTTCAGTGTGATTTCTGTCTTAAACAATAATTCAATTATGCAAGTAATTTTATCTCAAATATTGCTATATGTTTCCCTTTATGTAAAGTGGCATTCTATAATTTATTCAATTTCACAAAATTAAATATAAAGCTATTAATTGAAAGAAATTAATACATTTTAATTGGGTTTTGGGGGGTTTATAGACTTCTCTTTTAAAAACGTCACAGTATTTTTTATATTATCTGCATTGAAAATTTTAAATAATACAGGTAGGTTTATTATTTTGAAGTCTTAGATTAAAAAAATAGTAATTGCTTTAAAAAAAAAACAAATAGAATATTTCATTTCCCATCATGGCCAGAAACCATGTAAACATCTTGTGCAAGGCCTTTCTTTATTATATTTAAGATTTAATTCAATCAAGAATTAATGAAAAATTATATACTGCATGCATTAAAAATAGACCATCGTGATTATTTTGAATCTTATATGCTGACTTCAAATCTTGGATTAGTAACAAGATGATAGTTTACATTGTCATTGATACATAAAAGAACAAGGTCACGAAAACAATGACAAAGCAGCACATTCCATGGGATTCTCCTGAAATTAGCCATTTTTATCATCCAATCTCATAATGAATGAATACTAATAGCTTGTTTTGCTAAGTTGTCTGGAGAGATGTAATTCATTTTGGACAACAAAGTGGAAAACGGCACATGAAAATGATACATCAAAGGCTAATTCAATAATGTCATTAATTCACTAAAATATGCCTCTAGTAATTCATCATAAATAAAATGAGGATAACATCAGTGAAGACAAAGCAAGATGAAGACCATAAACTTCCTTGCTTTTTCATTAAATTCATCATCTATTGGTGAGCGGGTTATATTGGAAACACATCTGAAAGTCCTTTCGGTATTCTCCAATATCATGAAAGGTAGTAAATATATCTGTACAATTCTGCATCCAACACAGTGCCAGTTAGTGACACTTAACTTCTCTGGACCACATATTACCTGATTGGTTACATTTTCAGGCTATCTTGGAGCCTCTGATGTATCTGAAGAATAAATGAACATTCAAAAACCATGCTTCAAAAGACCATTCTTCATTTTATCTTCTGCCTGATACAAGGGAGTGCTATGTAGAAACCTAATATGGCATGTAAGGAATGCTAAAATAATGGCCTGATTGCTGAGTTCATATTATCCTCTCACTAGGGAGCCATCAGCCTCATAGATTAAATAAAAATAAATAAGAGAAAGAACCCATTCTTGTGGTTGCCAGCTGAAAATAAATTAAATGCTGCTTCTTTTTTAACTATGTTCAATTGTCCTTGTCCACAGGGACCATGCTTTGGAATATAAAAGAATATATTTAGTTCTTGATGAAAGAATAATAATTTGGTAATTTCTCTTAGGAAAAAAAGCATTAAAGCTGTGGTTATACAAAGCCATTTTCCTGTCCATGAAATTTTCAGATTTACATCTCTAAAATGCTTTGGAAAACATTATCTTAACACCCCGGTAGCACAACGTTTTAAATTAGTCACTTAAAGGAAACAGAAAAATTTGAAGTATGCATATGCTAACAAGCTCTTCTGATCTCCCAGGAGTCAACAGTAGAACTAAATCCACATGTTTTGATAGTGAAGTAATCTTTCCAGCATAACGTGTTTTTCAATCAGAGATGATTTGAGGAAGAAATAGGAAAGGTGAATTTGTACCCTCACAGGTATAAAATAAGCTTTATATTAAAAATAATAATAAATCAGATGATCAAGTTTTATTCTCGTAACTAAATGAATTATTCTGGGTTAATTTCACTATCATTATGTTTGTTTGTTTGTTTGTTTTAAAATAAGCAATTGGGCAGTTGTGGCACTGTTGACCCCATAAGGAGTTTCTGGTGAGAAGGGATAGAAAGCACAATTTTTATTTTTCAAATGAGTATCATTATATAAGTCCAGATATCTAATTCATCTAATCAAAATTTATATTAAAATTCGACATTACTTTCCGTGTAGGATTCTCATTACAAAACTGTTGGAAAAAGATATGTCATCAAAATATAATATGAACCTCTGTTCTTAAACAATGTTTTTAGACCCTGAATAAAACCAACTAGCTTTTCTCTTTTTTAAATTTTTATTTGCACTCTTAAGAGGTCTGTATTATGAATCTTCACATTTAATTGCAAAACTTACATGATTTCATATGCACATACAATTCAGTGTGTACCCATAGATTTGTTACAATACAGAATTCATCTCTCTGTGAGGTTTCCCTACATTAATATAGAGTAAGTTTAACAAATGCTCAATTTGAACATGGGGTTGGGTATTATTGCTTGCATTCTCAAATAAAATGACTCGATCTCTTACTCAGACATTATACACACTCAGAGGATGCTCATATGCCTTCCTGAGGAATGTAGACGGACTCCAAACCTCTCTTTTTTCAACTTGTTAGATAAACTTCCATGTGGTTTGTTAAAAGGTACTGTCCCTGTCATCCCCTTCCGCTAAAATACTGCTTACAACACCGAGAACAAGAAAGCCATATATTCTTCATACACATTATGATAAATATTATTAATTAGAACTTGCTACACACCGTACCTATTTCTTCTCAAAGCATGACAATGACCCTGCACTGTAGGTGTTATTTTTCTCAATTAAACACAAAATGAAACTGAAACTCACAGTTAAAAGTGGACTGATCAACGTCAAGTAGCTTCTCAATAGTACATAAGTATATTAATCTAACATTATCTGAAAACAAATTGTATGTTGTTGCAAATAAGTATTTGGCTTCACCCAAAGTCAATTCTCTGATCATTGGTGTGAAATATAATTTCCTATAATTTGTCTAAATTGCTATTGCTCTACAGAGGGTTACCCATAAAAACTACCTCAGTATGTGATTGAATATGTGATATCCTTGGATTCCAATATAGACAGTAATATATAAAAAAGCTGGTTAATTGTTTTTCTAGTTTATATGACCCTTTTAGAAAACCTAATCAAATTCTAGATTATTTCATAGGACCACACTATGTTTTAGAAATTCCATGTATAGGTTTATACTAAACAGAAATGAAAACATTTCCACAAAAAGATTTGTACAAAAACAATTATATAGCCCTATTTATAATGAACAAAAACTGAAACAAACTCAAAACATCTATAGAGAGGAGAATGATTAAACAGTGAATTCTGTCATCATATATAGGATGATCACACGTAAAAAGAGAAAATTTCTGATATAGCAACAACATGGATAAATCTTACAACATAAGTATAAGTCAGACACACATGAAAAGTACACAGTATGATTTCAGTTATATACAATTTGAGAAAATTTACTGTTCTGGCAATCATGGCTTGGGTCCTTGGAGTGTGATACTGACTGGAAAGAAGCATGAGGGAACATCAGGGTGAGAGAAATGTTCCGTCTCTTGATCTTTGGAAAATGGCTACATGAGTATATACATTTGTAATAGCTAATCAAATCAGGCACTTAAAATACATTTAACTCATTTAACTATTTTGGGGCCCCTGGATGGCTTAGTCGGTTGGGCGTCCGACTTCAGCTCAGGTCATGATCTCATGGTTTGTTCGAGCCACACATCGGGCTCTGTGCTGACAGCTCAGAGCCTGGAGCCTGCTTCATTCTGTCTCCCTTTTTCTGCCCCTCCCATGCTCATGCTCTGTCTCTCTCTGTCTCTTAATAATAAATAAAATGTTAAAAAAAATTTTTAATAAAATACATTTAACTATTTAAAAAATACAGCTCAATAAAAAAAGTTTACTTAGTTTAGTAACCAGTTAATGTTACTAAACATTAATTACTCCAACACTCATCTCTAATATTTTTTAAATCAAGAAAAAAGTTCACTACATCCATAGTGAGTGTGAAGGTCAATTATCCATATGACTTGAAAAAATAAGCTGAG
Source organism: Neofelis nebulosa (assembly GCF_028018385.1). Classification (NCBI taxonomy): domain Eukaryota; kingdom Metazoa; phylum Chordata; class Mammalia; order Carnivora; family Felidae; genus Neofelis; species Neofelis nebulosa. Next base: position 90,970,875 of record NC_080788.1, read on the forward strand.
AATTTTATGATCATTCAGATAATCAGTTACTGAAAAAAAGTGACAAAAAAGCTGTGTCAAATCTTTCTGTACTTCACACTCAGATTCTAGGCAGTTATATCGATTCCTGAAACTACTTTTGCTACTAATTCTTTTGAGTGAACACCCTTAAAAATACTGGAGCAGATCATAGAATTTATTGATCCCTGACTTGGTTCTGAGAGGCAAATATTTTTTGACATTACTCATCAAGTGCATCATGATGCATCCTAGCTTAGAATCTGTGAATTGCTATTTTTCCAAGTGAAAACAAAGTCACTCAGCAGAAATCTTTCCAGAGGGATAGTATCACAAAGTTATATATTTTTGAGATTGTTGAATGTCTTCGACAGGGGAAGTTAACACAGAATGAATACTTCACTAGATTATTTCTATTTTTAAAAAGAAATAAAATAAATGGATATATAACTGAATAGGAATTATCTGCCCTTAATGATTCACTGAAAACATATTTTGTCCATAGCTTGTAAAATGTTTTATGGTATATAAATACAAATGGAGAAATAAAGAGTTTCCTGTTATATCATCACGATGCCTTTCAAAAGACTGGCTGAATTTAATACAAGTTACTACAAAACATTTCAGCATGAAAATTTTTGCTTTTCTTACTTACTTGAAATAGAATAAGGCTGAATAATTCTATTTCTTTGTTAGTTGGTTACATTAACAAAAATGGACATAACCACTGTTAGAATTTATAAGTTTCTCAGGAGTACCATTGCTGTTATTAAATTGCTTTTAAGAGAATTTTGTTCCCAGCATATTTTGTTCTCTTACTGTTTCATGACAATAAGGTATTTGTAGCTAGCTATAGTTGGGGTTTAAGAAATTTATATGTATACACACACACACACACACACACACACACACACACCATGGGGAAATGAAGAATAAAAGATTCTCCTCGTGCAGTCATTATGTACATATTATAAAAATTTAGAATAGTGCAATAAATAAATAAGCTCCAGGTAATCTTGTTTATTAAAGCTTTTATACTCTACAGGTTATATCTAATTTAATCTGACACTCTACACAGGGTATGTGAAGGGAGCAGTAAAAAAAAAGTAGGAATAAATAATAGGTGTATATGAGAGATAATTTGTCTTTAAGTTGCATGCAATTATAATTAAATCATTATCACTTAATACTTATTATGCTTTCAGTAATTATATTCTATTTCCTCTAACCACCAAATAGGAGTTTCATCAACTGAAATTGAAACCCAGATAAAATTAAACTGTATGATTTAAGAATTTGTTACATGCTCATCTTTAGATCTTTTACATTGAATCATAATTTTAGACTGAAAAGGATTTTAAAATCTACTTTGCGATCATTCTTGTTTATATATAGAACAGTTAAATATCTTGCCATGGATTCTATATTCACTGGTAGAGCCAAGACTAGAACCCAGTTACACACTTCTAATTTAAGTTGCTAATTTAATTTTAATATTTGCTTATAAATCCAGTTTTACTTAAGCAATAAAAAAATTCATGTTAATCTATCTGATTTTTTAATAAATTCTCCCAAATAATTCAACAGAAGCATTTCCCCACTTTAATTCAGGCATCAATATCATCAAACAAACATCTTTATTCTTTCAGTATTAAAAAAAAGAAACTTTAGTCGTGGAGTTTTTCTCTCTCTCTGTATATCAACTGCTCAGACTGTTACTGTAGAATCAAAAAGTGACACTTTTGTATACGCATTTAAAAAGCACTGATATCATCTTCTCACAATTGTTAAGATTGTAAAATAGTATTTGTTATAAATACAAAAAGAATATTTGTAAACTCCTTGAACGTAAGTAATTAAATTCAAAAGATGTCAATTGACCACTAGGCCAGGTTGGGAATCAGAAGTTAAGATTTTAAAAACTTCTTTGACTTTACATAACTTACAATATAATAGTGTAAATAAAAACATGTCCCAAATAGGAATATAAAAAGTCATTACTTTATTAAATAGTAATTACTCTTTTATTTAAAAGATATATTTTGGATGCTTATATAATATTCATGTGTACCCAGAACTATGCCAGGCATTCAACCATCCAATAGTAAACAGGACAATTTTTTTTTTTCCTAGTAAATTTTACATTATGGTGGAGGAGACAGTCAGACAAATGAATAAGTACACTTTGTAATGTGACAAATGCTCATACGGAGTAATTTGTGCTAAGTAAGTAGAAGCAGCAAGATGCACGATAGGAAGAATATCTAATCCAGCCTGGGTCGTGCAAATGACACAGAAGTTCCAGAGGAAAAGGATATCTAAGGATGACTTAGAAATGACAGATGAGGGGGGCACCTGGGTGGCTCAGTTGGTTAAGTGTCTGACTTCAGGTCGTGATCTCGTGGCTCTTGGGTTACAGCCTTGCATTAGGCTCTGTGCTGACAGCTCAGAGTCTGAATCCTGCTTCAGATTCTGTGTCTCCCTCTCTCTCTGCCCCTCCCCTGCTCACTCTCTCTCTCTCTCTTTCTCTCAAAACTAAATAAACATTAAAAAAATTTTTTAATGGCAGATGAAAACAATGAAAAATGAAGAGAGTCCCAAGAATAAGGAATAACATAAGAAATGCTTTAAATTAAAAAAGAACAGAAAAAAATATTTGAAGAACAAGTATAGGATGGGCAGTTAAGCAAAGCAAGCCCAGTTACTACAACACTATCAAACATTTTAAGGGCTTCATTTTTTTATACTCGGAATAGAATGAGGGTGTCTTGGATAAGGTCTGTGGGCATTCACAAGAGAAACTAAGTGGAGATCCAGGAAGTCTTTACTTAGGAATTGAAATTTGAGGTATATCCTGAAATAATAGCACTATTTTAATGGACAGAAATGGGAACAGAAAGAAGTTAGGCTGCTTGAAAAGAGACTGAACAGCATTTGCTAAAAGAGGTATATTAAAAGTGCAGACAATATTAGTTTCTTTCAATAGTCTTTCAATACAAGAGACAGGAAAGAAAAAAAAAGGAAACTAATGCTGAAAACAGACACTTGAGCATTTTTAAAGGATCTTAGAGGCAATTTGATGAATTGTATGGTATAAAAAGAGCTTATAGTACTTTCTATTGAAAAATATTTCACTGACACAGTGATTTAAATTCCATCATTAAAAATGCTGTTAACATTTCACGCGCGCGCACACACACACACACACACATCAAAAAGGAAAAAAGCCAAGATTTAAATCCACCTTTGACTATCTCTAAAGGTCATGTTCTTTCCACTATATCATGATTTTTTTCAGGGTGAATGAATACTGAAAGTGCAAAAATACTAAAAACATTCCTTATTTTCTTTCAAGCACGGTTACAGTCAACTTTATAAGAGAAACTCAAGAACAGGACATACATATAAAAAAGAGAAGCATAAAAACACATACATCACTAATGGCTAATTACAAACAATAACAAATATAAAAAACAATTTTATTACAGATTTCCTGTACAACTCCACAGTTTCTATCTCATATTTGGAAAATACTACTATTATGAGATATGAATTCTACACATTTTAGGATATTTGAAATATACTTCTCTATTGAACAAAACTATTACTGTCAGCAAGAAATACAAAGAGACACAAATGGCTTATTTTGTAAGAGTTGGTCAAGGATCTCTCAGTATGATAGTATTTGTTAAAACAGGCTTATGTTGAAAAATGGCTGGAACAAATTATTGCTGTTTATGAACACTTGCCATCTTAGCAGAAGTATGTAACAAAAAATGAAAGTATTGTGTCCACATAAAGGCAGAAAAAAGTTTAGATTCACAAAAGCATATAGAAGAATTTCCTATTGGATGAATAAATACATATATTTTAAGAGAGCACCAACATGTGCTCTTATATTTGAAGTTCTTTTTTTTTAATGCTTATTTATTTATATTTGAGAGACAGAGAGTGTGTGTGAGTAGGGGAGGGGCGGAGAGAGAGAGGGAAAGAGAAAATCCCAAGCAGGCTCCATGCTGTCCCCACAGAACAGGATGTGGGGCTCAATCTCACGGTTCATGAGACCATGACCTGAGCTCAAATCAAGAGTCTGATGCCCAATTGACTGAGCCACCCAGGCACGTCTGGAATTCTTATAGTGTCCTGCTGGTCATGCAGATACTTGGCTCTCTTTAAAGACAGTTAAGAAGTACTATATGCATTATATGTATTGTATGTATTATATTTACTATCATTGCAGAGTTGTCTCCCTACTAGACATGGTGAAACAAGTCAAGGAATACAGCTTTAAAATGTAGTGATTAAGTTCAGTGTAAGACATTATCCAGAAATGAAGCCAGAAAACTTAGGGCAAAAGAGGAATTATAGCCCAGATGAGGAAACAAACAAACAGAATCTTAAAACCTTGAAGTAGGACAATGGGTTTAATATTCAGTCCAATAAGAGTAACCCTGAGTCACATAAGAAAGCAATACTAAGTATTCTATAAGCCATAAATAAGTTCAAGGAAAAAAGCTCATTGGAGATATTCAATCATTAATCCCAAATATGAGTGGTAGTCTGTGACTCTGTGGAGAAGTACAAAGCCAGCCACGCATATATGTGATATCCATCTTTTGCAAATATGGTTTTCCTGATAGGTGTATCAAAGAAGTAATGGAAAGACTTACAAAAACTGTCATACCAATTCTGTTGATTTACTTGGCAAAAAATAACCAAGGACTGAGCAACTTCAGTATCCCTTTCAAGTGAAAAGAATCTCATATATAATAAACTGAAATTTAGAGTAGGAATTCATTTTTCCTTACAGCTGAGTATCATGATAAGTGAGAAGTAAATAGGTTATGTTGGTGGCATAAAATAATCAAATTCGATTTTCTAGACAAGAAATTATAGCAAAAAGAGAAGAGTACACATTGGAAAAACTAGGGAAAAACAAAATATCCAGATAAAGATAAAACAGCATTCTACATAGAAAAACAGGCTCAACATTGAACATTTGTAGAACATGTTCAATGATTCCCAGGGTAATTTCAAAGAATGGAAGGGTGACCTGAGATAAAAAGTTAGAACCACTGCTTTAAAAGCATGAGGGGCGCCTGGGTGCCTCAGTCGGTTGAGCATCCGACTTCGGCTCAGGTCACGATCTCGCGGTCCATGAGTTCGAGCCCCGCTTCGGGCTCTGTGCTGACAGCTCTGAGCCTGGAGCCTGCTTCAGATTCTGTATCTCCCTCTCTCTCTGCCCCTCCCCCGCTTGTTCTGTGTCTCTTTCTCTCAAAAATTAAAAAAAAAATTGAAAATTTTTTTTAAAAAAACAATCTTTTCTAATTCATTTATTTCTTCTTTCATCAATTTTTCTCTCCTGTTTCCTTTTACATATTTACTCTTCCTCTAACTTCTTTAGCTAAATGCTCATTTACATTTTTTATATTTCTTTTTCTCTTTGTTCTTACCTACTTGTCCATTCTAATATAAAAGTATTACCTTTTATAATAAACAGTTTCTGTCATCTTGCTTTATGTTATTCCATACCTCCTACTGTTTGCTTCACTTTTTTTTTGTGCTTGGACTTGTAGTTATTTAAGGCTTATATACTATTTGATGTTCTGGAAGGACATATTAAGAGTTCATATTTACTCTTTCCAAAACATTCTTTCATATACATTCTTATAAATATCATTATTCAGAATAAGATAATTCAATATTCTTTCACCCCCTCACTTTACTCTCTAATGTAATGTGATCCATATTATTTTTTCCACTGAGCAGCTATCTCAAAAATAATGTTGTAATTTGCATAATGAAATACATAATTCATAAGCTTGTTTATTGATGCAGAGTACCAATCTGATATGTATGTTATATATAGAGAGAGCATTGTTTGTGTTTATGAGCCTACTCACTGGAAGTCTCACATCTCCTCTTTGAAGTTGTGGCTGCATGATATTAAGAGGCACACTAGAACCAGTGGGAATTAAACTTGCCTATAAACAGCAAACTGAAAGAGCAAGCTGAAACCCATTGATATCTTTAGTGCTGATGATCTTCCAACTTTGTGACACACAGTGCCATGTGGTCAAGCCACAGACGGAATCTGAACCTCCTCCTCTCTCCACTGACAAGAACACAGATGTGGCAGGAATAAACCTCCAATCATTTAGTCAAAGACAACAACCGAAGAGAGAGCTAAGCCACAAAATGGAAGAAATCTGGTCTCTGAATAATTTGGGGGGAAGAATCTGCTCTGCATGCTAGAAATCACATAGTGATGACAGTATTTTTTAGCCACTGTCACAATGGCTAAGAATCACCAGAAGAGGGTGATAAGAATAATAAGGCACTTTACAAGGAACATTTCAAGTGACCAAAGCAGAGAAGATATTCAAGAGGAAGTCATAATAATCTTCAAATATTCTAAGGGATATAATGTAGAAAAAAACATGCTTTTATTTTGTCTAAGTAGATATCTAAGGATATTTATGCAATAGGCACTGTTAAATATTTATATCATATTATAGTATACATATAATATATGGAATATTCAGTGATAAGGTAGTTTTAATTTTGGAATACCAAAGACAACTAAAATAGTGCAAAATATAAACATACAAATTTTAAAAATTATTGTAAAATGAAAATCTCTGTAATCACAATCCAGGTCAAGAAATAGAATATGGTCACGACCCCAGAACACCCATGCATGTGCCTTTAAAATCACAACACCCTTCTTTTACTTATATTTAATTTTATAGTGACATTTATTATAAGTACCTTTTAAATTTTTCTTCAGAGTTTCCAATAAAAATGCATTCTTAAACATTCCAGTTAAATTCTACCTGTTTTTTGAATCACAGTCTATAAATTCTTTTATGTTTAATCTATGTTACTATTCATTCTATAGTTTGTGCCCTGTTGTTATCTAAAATTGTATTGTAATAATATTACTATAGTTTCTATTAATATTGCTATTACTCTCTTCTGCTAATTAGCACTTAGAATTTTTATGATTTTTCACTATTACAAATAGTAGTGCTATAAATATCCTTCTATCTCCTACTACATAGGTACACACATTTATGTGGGTAAAAACCTAGGCATATTGCTGTTAGGAGTGTAGCTCATTGCAACCACCTTAGAAAACAATTTGGAATTATCTACTAAAGTTGGGATTATAGATCCATCTCTGTGAAGCCTATGCTATTAGAATTAATATCAGTTACTAATATCAGTTACTTTAATTTCTAGTTCTACAATTTTATGATATTTTTTTTCAAATCTGCCATGTGAATTTTTATGGATTCCAGTTCTCTGCTGAATTGTTTTACATTGCCTTTTGTCTACTTGAACCCAGTAGACATAGCTGTTTTACAGTTTATTTTGATCATCCTAATATCTAGAGACCTAACAAGTGTATTTGTTGTCTGCTGTTTCTATGTTATCTTTCAACATCTTTTTATATTACCTGATTATCATTGTGTGCTGAGATATATGTATTCACACACACACACACACACACACACACACACACGTGCACTTGTAAAAATAATTTGAGGTCTAGGATGGACTCATTTTCTTCAAATAGAATTTTTGTTCTGTCACCTGGAAGAACTAAGAACTTCAGACAGCAGTCATCCAAGTACAGGTCTTGAGATAATTCCAGACTATCCAGAAAACACTAAGCTAGGCTGTGGTGCACACTCTGTGATTCCTCTATGTCCCATTTTATTCCTACATATCATCTTCCCGAATCTCAGCTCAAACATGGAGTAATTAAGCATAGCCCCTACTCTTGGTGGCAGTTGGACTTCATCTTTCGTTTCCCTAGTCCCTTAAGGGTTTCAAAGCTGTGCTAAGTTTCCAAGATACCTTTTATAGGTCAGCAAACTCTCCCAAGGCAAAAGCAGCTTCAAAGGCCATACTCACCTCTCTAGATTTCGACCTTCTGAACTTTGGCCAAATAATACTTCTCTGTCTTATTAACTCTTTGATGTTTTATAAAACCACTACTTTTTCCATGTTTTGGAGGTTTTGTTTTGTGAAAGATTGATTAATTAAATAGTTCACTATTATTGTAAGTGAAGCCCAGGTTCACCTGAAGGGAAGTTTGTGTGTCAGATATTCTTAGAACATAAGCTCTCCGACAGCAAGAATTTTGCCAATTTTCTTAAATGCTGTATCCTATCAGTGATCACTGAAAACGAGTGCTCAAAAATGTTGCTAAATCAAAGAAAAAAATTATAAATGTAATATTTAAACCATTTATATTTAGCAAGAACTTAATAGTTTTCAATTAATCAAATCTAGAGAAAACCCACTTTATTCTAGTATTGGCATAAACTCTTAACAAATTAAAGATGTCTAAAAATTAGATGAGCTTTCTGGTGAAATATGTAGCTTACTTGCTGTTATCGAAATATTTTATGTTTTGGCAACTATATTCATAGGAATCGAGGCTTTTTTCACTAGTAGTATGAAAGACTTATGTTTAAGAGTTTATCAACCTTTGTACAATGAGGACAAAATATCAATCTTCAACTCTGAATAAGGGTTGGTTATTAATCAAATTGCAAGATTTTCATTCATTTGTCAGATAAAAAATTGGAAAATCAGGCACGTCGACATAGAAAGAGAGAAAGTCAGGGCACCTGGGTGGCTCAGTGGGTTAAGCGTCCAACTTCAGCTCAGGTCATGATCTCATGGTTTGTGAGTTTGAGCCCCACATCTGACTCAGTGCTGACAGCTCAGAGCCTGGAGCCTGCTTTGGATTCTGTGTGTCTCTGCTCCTCCCTTTCTTATGCTCTGTCTCTCTCTGTCTCTCAAAAAATGAATAAACATTTAAAAAAAGCGAGAAACTGAAGAGGAAACTAAGAGGAATGATATATTAATGCATTTTCAAGGTGATCCAGACAAAAGTAGATGAGTCATACTTGTTTTCATTTTCTTAGAGACATCAGAATGAAGAGAAAACTAAAGATATAAAATAGGAATAACTGCAGGTATTGCCCATCTGATATGACCATAGCTGAGCACATTATTGTCAAAGGCTATTTCTTATTTCCTATCGCCAATGTCCTATAACCACACCAATTATGAGATAAGCATAATCCATTATTTAATAACACTTCATTTTATTTATTTACTTCACAAGTTCTTATTGAGTTTCTCCTACATTTCAGGCAAGTTCCAAACACTGAAGATAAAGCGGTGAACAAGAAAGACAGCCCTCCTGCTCTCATGAGGTTTGCATTCAAGTGTCCACAAACAGCCTCCAAGCAAACAAATAGGTGAGCTATTAATGACCCATACTAAGTGGCAGGAGTAAAATAACCAAAATGAAGTGATAGAGAAAACAAGGAGACAATTTCACATCTGGTACTCAAGAAAAGCCTCTCCTAGGAGATAAGGTTCAAAGTGGAACAAAACTGAGCACTGAGTAAACCACACAAAGCTCTAGAGAAGGAGCATTTTAGGCTGAGGAAATAAATGATGCGAAGGCTCCAAAAAAGAACAAGCTCTGGAAACAGGCAGAGGCTCCTGTGACTGAAGCATAAAGGACAACAGGACAATCTCTACATAATGAAATTAGAGAAATAGGCAAGCGTTACAGATAGCTTTGCAAGCCATACACAAAATTTTATTTTTTTAATGTTTATTTATTTGTTTATTTTTGAGAGGGAGACAGAGTGTGAGTGGGGAAGGGGCAGACACTCAACCAGCTGAACCACCCAGGTGCCCCCATACATAAAAATTTAGATTTTCTTCTAATTGGAATGGGAAGCAACTGGACCGCTTTAAGTAGAGATTTTTTACAAATCCCCTTTGGCTGCTATGTGAAGAAAAGACAGGGGTGTTGACAAGATGGGAATCAGAAAAAGCGAGATTTTACAGTGGCCAGATCCTTCGATGAACTGAAATAATTCCTACTAATGAAAATATAACATGCCCTATTTGAGAATGCCTAGGAATGGAATTTATTGAGTTCATCAAGCTAAATTTTGATTCTATTTAAAAGATTCCACTTCTCTGGTGCCTGGGCGGCTCAGTCGCTTGAGCATCAGACTCCTGATTTCAGCTCAGGTCATGATCTCATGGTTTGTGAGATCAAGCCCCACATCAGGCTCTGCTTACACCACAGAGCCTCCTTGGGATTCTCTCTCCCTCTCTTTCTGCTCCTCCTCTCATCTCTTTCTCTGTCTCTCAAAAAATAAGTAAACTTAAATTTTTTTAAAAAAGAGATTCCACTTTTCTTAAACTTCAAAATATCTCTTTGTGAAATCACTTAGGAGAGCAAATAAAACTAAGGCTTCTCTGCTATCAGTCTAAATCAAAAATTTTTAACATTATATCTGTAGTCACCTACTTTATTTTCTTTTAGGCTATAAACATCACTAACTAAGAGAACATTGTTCTTAACATTTTGGGTGTTCGTGGATTCTTTCTTCAAAAAAATAGACACATACATAAAAGTTTGAAGATAGTTTCAAAGGGTTCACAAATTGCTTACATTACCTTTATGAAAGGTCAATCAACCCTAAAATAATAAGCCTTGCTATAAATATCTGTGATAATCCTTTCTTAGATTTATGTATCTTCCATTTGTCAGAAAATAAAATTAAGCTGAGTAACTATAAGACTTTAGTGAATTTATTCAGCAATTCATGAATGAGGCAGCATTCAATTTAGCATATAGAGAGAAGAAGCCCTGAAGAGGTATATAGACCAAGAGATTTTATAGGCAGAAGAAAACAAGAACAAAGAAGTAGTAGACAAAAAGGCAATTTGTTATTGCAAGTTTACTTTCCTTCTAGGATATGGCAGTAGTTGATCAGACAGATGACCTAACTAATCCTAATAAGGTGATTCCTCATTGGTTTAACATTTCATTTCTGGGATAAGCAAAACTAATTTAGTTGTCTCTGGCAATGTGGGGTTTAGCATAGTGTCTCCATTTGGGGCATGTTGTCTTTAACACATTACAGCAGTTAGAATGATTTTATACTATGAGAAGATAAGTTTAAGAATATTATCAATGTCTCCAAAAATAGCATGATATGAAATCCAATGACAACAAACAATATGGTATAATCACAAAGCAAAATAGCCTAGTTGGAATCAGTAGTTCTTATGCTGATTATCACCCAAATCAGATATGTATCTTCATATCAAAGTATTTTTAAAGAATAATATAATTAAGTTAACACAGGAATGAGCTTCGGGGTCCCTGGGTGGCTCAGTCAGTTAAGCGGTGGACTTGGGCTCAGGTCATGATCTCGGGGTTTGTGGGTTCGTGCCCCGCATGGGCTCTGTGCTGACAACTGGGAGCCTGGAGCCTGCGTTGAATTCTATGTCTCCCTCTCTCTCTGCCCCTTCCCTGCTCATGCTGTGTCTCTCTCAAAAAAAAAAAAAAAAAAATTAAATTAAAAAAAAAGAATGAACTTCAATTGTGTGAACAATATAAAAATTAAATTCTCCTCTTATGATAAAACAATGCTGGACCAGATGCTGTGACTAACTAGTAGCCATGTTTTGCTAACGTGAGTTTTCAAGATAGAAAATAAAGTAATATGATCACACTCTTTGACTTTGATGATGACCTTACAAATAAAACACTAGTACTAATGAGCAACTGTGGTGATGGGATCATTCTTGTGAGTATCAGATGTTAGTGATTCCTCCAAATTTAATAAGGAGCATAATGCAATCATATTGTCAAGCCTCTGGTTAACAAATCATTCAGTTGAACTGCCTTGTGAAAGGCAAAACAGAAACATTAAAACTTTGTAAAAACACAGGACTCCATTTGCTTATTCTGGAAAGTGAGCCCTTATTTCTTTTATAAGTGTGATTGAACACAAGAACCCTCATTTTAAATATTCAAATGGATCTCTTGGAATATCCTTATGTTTAATAATCATCTAGCGAAGAAGCATTTCTTAAAAACAAAAATTAGATATACTTGGTAGCAGAGAAAAGATTCAATTCAATACACACCATTGAGCAGACCTCAATCTCTCAGAGAGAAATTGAAAGTGCATGAACCATAGTTATCAGACTTTCATGAACCCTATGAGTGTTGTTATTGGGCTATTTCAGTGTTCCTATAATATTTCAAATATTGTAATTCAAAGAACAGAAGACAGTCATACCCATTCCCCTTCAGTATTATATAAAATAATAATCTGAGACTTTTCCTTTCTGTAATCAATTCATTAAAGGTTATGGCAAAATTAAAAAGTACTCAATACTAAAACAGACACACACACACAGATGTAAATATCTAAAGTAAAATATTAACAAAAAATACTAAAATATTTAATTTTTGAACACAAAATATGCTTTTTATAAAATTGTATAAAATTGTAATGCATAATTTTAGATGTGTTAGAAGAGATGGAAACTCTGAAAACTTACAGAAAAGAATCATGTTTTCATAAGCAAACACTCTGAAACTTCCTGCTCCAATCTATAGCTACATAAGCTAAAGTACATAAAAGTACATAACTTTTTTGGGGGGAGTGGCGGAAACTATATTTTTTAAATTTATTTATTATTTAATTTACATCCAAGTTAGTTACTATATGGTGCAACAATGATTTCAGTAGATTCCTTAATGCCCCTTACCCTTTTAGACCATCCTCCCTCCCACAATCCCTCCGGCAGCCCTCTGTTCTCTATATTTAAGAGTCTTTTATGTTTTGTCCCCTTCCCTGTTTTTATATTACTTTTTCTTCCCTTCCCTTTTGTTCATCTGTTTTGTATCTTTAAGTCCTCATATGAGTGAAGTCATATGATTTTTGCCTTTCTCTGACTAATTTCACTTAGCATAATACCCTCTAGTTCCATCCACGTAGTTGCAAATGGCAAGATTTCATTCTTTTGTTTGCCAAGTAATACTCCATTGTATGTGGTATACATACATACACATATATGTATACACATACATACACATATATGTATATATGTGTGTATGTATGTATACCACATCTTTATCCATTCATCCATCAATAGACATTCGGGTTCTTTCCATACTTTGGCTATTGTCAATAGCACAGGTATAAACATTGGGGTGCATATGCCCCTTCAAAACAGCACACTTGTATCCCTTAGATAAATACCTAGTAGTGCAATTGCTGGGCCATAGGGTAGTTCTATTTTTAATTTTTTGAGTAACCTCCCTATTGTTTTCCAGAGTGCCTGCACCAGCTTGCATTCCAACCAGCAGTGCAAAAGAGATCCTATTTATCCGCATCCTCACCAACATCTGTCCTTGCTTGAGTTGTTAATGTTAGCTATTCTGACAGGTGTAAGGGGGTATCTCATTGTGTTCTTTCAAAAATGTTTTTAATGTTTATTTATTTTTGAGAGAGAGATACAGAAAGCCTGTGAATGAGGGAGGAGTAGAGAGAGGGGGAGACACAGAATCCAAAGCAGGCTTCAGACTCCATGCCGTTGGCACAGAGCCCGATGCGGGAATCAAACCTACAAACCATGAGACCATGATCTGAGCTGAAGTCGGCTGCTTAACCGACGGAGCCACCTAGGTGCCCCTCTCATTGTGGTTTTGATTTATATTTCCATGATGATGAGTAATGTTGAGCATTTTTTCAACTTGTTTTATTTTTTACTTTTTTAAGTTTACATCCAAGTTAGTTAGCATATAGTGCAACAATGATTTCAGGAGTACATTCTTTAGTTTCCCTTAACCCTTTAGCCCATCCCCCCCCCCCACAACCCCTCCCATAACCCTCAGCTTGTTCTCAATATTTATGAGTCTCTTCTGTTTTGTCCTCTCCGTGTTTTTATATTATTTTTGTTTCCCTTCCCTTATGTTCATTTTTCATGTGTTGGTTGGCCACTTGGATGTCTTCTTTGGAGAAGTGTCTATTCATGTCTTTTGCCCATTTCTTCACTAGACTATTTGTTTTTGGGTGTTGAGTTTAATAAGTTCTTTATAGATTTTGGATACTAACCCTTTATCTGATATGTCATTTGTGAACATCTCTGATTCTGTCAGTTGCCTTTTAGTTTTGCTGATTGCTTTCTTCACTATGCAGGAGCTTTTTTTTTTTGATGAGGTCCCAGTAGTTCATTTTCGCTTTTGTTTGTCTTGTCTCTGGAGATGTGTTGAGTAAGAAGTTGCTGCGGTTGAGGTCGAAGAGGTTTTTGCCTGCTTTCTTGTCAAGGATTTTAATGGCTTCCTGTCTTATGTTTAGGTCTTTCATCTTTTTTTGAGTTTGTTTTTGTGTATGGTGTAAGAAAGTGGTCCAGGTTCATTCTTCTGCATGTCACTGTCCAGTTTTCCCAGCACCACTTGCTGAAGGGACTGTCTTTATTCCATTGGATAATCTTTCCTGCTTTGTCAAGGATTAGTTGGTCATACGTCTGTGGGTCGATTTCTGGGTTCTCTATTCTGTTCCATTGATCTGAGTGTCTGTTTTTGTGCCAGTACCATACTGTCTTGATGATTACAGCTTTGTAATATGTCTTGAAGTCCAGGAGTGTGATGCCTCCAGCTTCAGTTTTCTTTTTCAATATTGCTTTGGCCATTTGGGGTCTTTTCTGGTTCCATACAAATTTATGATTGTTTGTTCTAGCTCTGTGAAGGATGTTGGTGTTATTTTGATAGGTATTTCATTGAATATGTACATTACTTTGGATAGTATTGACATTTTAACAATCTTTGTTTTTCCAATCCAGGAGCATGGAATATTTTTCCATTTTTTGTGTCTTCTTCAATTTCTTTCATAAGCTTTCTATAGTTTTCAGTGTATAGATTCTTCCTCTCTTTCATTAGGTTTATTCATTATTTTATGGGTTTTGGTGCAATTGTAAATGGGATCAATTCCTTGATTTCTCTTTCTGTTGCTTCATTATTGGTGTATAGGAATGCAACCGATTTCTGTGCATTGATTTTACATTCTGAAACTTTGCTGAATTCATGGATCAATTCTAGCAGTTTTGGTGGAATCTTTTGGGTTTTCCATATAGAGTATCATGTCATCTGCAAAGAGTGAAAGTTTGACTTCCTCCTTGCCTATTTGGATTCTTTTTATGTCTTTGTGTTGTCTGATCACTGAGGCTAGGACTTCCAATACTATGTTGAATAACAATGGTGAGAGTGGATATCCATCTCCTGTTCCTGACCTTAGGGGGAAAGCTCTGTTTTTCCCAATTGAGGATGATATTAGCAGTGGGTCTTTCATATATGCTTTTATGATCTTGAGTGATGATGCTTCTATCCCTACAGGATGCTGTATTTTCTCAAATGCTTTCTTTGCATCTATTGAGAGGATCATGTGGTTCTTGTGCTTTCTTTTATTGATGTGATGTATTGCATTGATTGTTTTGTGGATATTGAACCAGCCCGCATCCCACTTGAACATGGCCAATAACCCTTTTGATGTATTGTTGGATCTGATTGGCTAGTATCTTGTTGAGGATTTTTACATCCATGTTCATCAAGGAAATTGGTCGATAGTTCACTGTTTTAGTGGGGTCTTTGTCTGGTTTGGAATCAAGGTAATGCTGGCTTCATAGAAAGAGTTTGGAAGTTTTCTTTCCATTTCTATTTTTTGGAACAGCTTAGAGAGAATAGATATTACCTCTTCCTTAAATGTTTGATAGAATTCCCTTGTAAAGCCATCTGGCCCTGGACTCTTGTTTCTTGGGAGATTTTTTATTACTAATTCCATTTCTTTACTGGTTATGGGTCTGTTCAAATTTTCTATTTCTTCCTATTTCAGTTTTGGCAGTGTATATGTTTCTAGGAATTTGTCCATTTCTTCCAGATTGCCCATTTTATTGGCATATAATTGCTCATAATATTCTCTTACTATTATTTTTGTTGGTTGTGATCTCTCCTCTTTCATTCTCGACTTTATTTATTTGGGTCTTTTCCTTTTTCTTTTGATCAAACAGGCTAGTGGTTTATCAATTTTGCTAATTTTTTCAAAAAATCAGCTTCTGGTTTCATTGATCTGTTCTGTTTTTTGTTTTGTTTGTTTGTTTGTTTGTTTGTTTTTTGGTTTCAATAGCATTAATTTCTGCTCTAATCTTTACTATTTCCTGTCTTCTGCTGGTTTTGGGTTTTATTTGCTGTTCTTTTTCCAGCTCCTTAAGGCATAAGGTTATGTTGCATATCTGAGACCTTTCTTCATTCTTTAGGAAGGCCTGGATTGCTACACACTTCCCTCTTATGACTGCCTTTGCTGAGTTCTAGAGGTTTTGGGCTGTGGTGTTATCATTCTCATTGGCTTCCATGTACTTTTTAATTTCCTCTTTAACTTCTTTGTTAGCACATTCATTCTTTAGTAGGATGTTCTTTAGTCTCCAAGTACTTGTTATCTTTCCAATTTTTTTCTTGTGGTTGATTTAAAGTTTCAAAGAGTTGTGGTCTGAAAATATGCACAGTATGATCTTGATCTTTTTGTACTTGTTGAGGGCTGATTTGTGTCCCAGTATGTGATCTATTCTGGAGAATGTCCCATGTGCACTCTAGAAGAATGTGTATTCTGCTGCTTTAGAATGAAATGTTCTGAATGTATCTGTTAAGTCCATCCGGTCCGGTGTGTCATTCAAAGCCATTGTTTCCTTGTTGATTTTCTGCTTAGATTATCTTCCCATTGTTGTAAGTAGGGTGTTGAAGTCCCTTAATTTTATGGTATTATTATCAGTGAGTTTCCTTATGTTTTTGATTCATATTTTTGGGTACTCCTACATTTGGTGCATATATGTTTACAATTGTTATGTCTTCTTGGTGGATAGACCCCTTGATTATGATATAATGCCTTTCTTTATCTCTTGATACAGTCTTTATCTTAAAACTAGATTGTCTGATATAAGTATGGCTACTCTGGCTTTCTTTTGTTGATCATTAGCATGATAGATGGTTCTCCATCCCCTTATTTTCAATCTGAAGGTGACTTTAGGTCTAAAATGGGTCTCCTGTAAAGAGCATATAGATGGATCTTGTTTTCTTATCCATTCTGTTATCCTATGTCTTTTGATTGGAGCATTTAGACCATTAATGCTTAGAGTGAGTACTGAAAGATATGAATTTATTGCCATTATGTCACTGGTAGAGTTGGGGTTTCTGGTAGTGTTCTCTTGTCTTTTTTAGGATTTGTTGCTTTTGGTCTTTTTTTTTTTTTTCGTCTTTTCTCCCCTCAGAGAGTCCTCCTTAAAATTTCTTGCAGGGCTGGTTTAGTGGTCATGAACTCCTTTTATTTTTGTTTGTCTGGGAAACTTTTCATCTCTCCTTCTATTTTGAATGACAGCCTTGCTGGATAAAGAATTCTTGGCTGCATATTTTTCTAATTCGGCACATTGAATATATCCTGCCACTCCTTTCTGGCCTGCCAAGTTTCTGTGGATAGATCTGCTGCAAACCTGATCTGTCTTCCCTTGTAGGCTAAGGACATTTTTTTCCCTTGCATGCTGTCATGATTCTTTCCTTGTCTGAGTATTTTGTGAATTTGACTATGATATGCCTTGTCGATGGTCAGTTTTTGTTAATCTAATGGGAGTCCTCTTGTGCTTCCTGGATTTTGATGTCTGTGTCTTTCCCCAGGTTAGGAAAGTTTTCCACTATGATTTGCTCATATAAATTTTCTACTCCTTTTTCTCTCTTTCAATCTTCTGGGACCGCTATGATTTTGATGTTATTCCTTTCCAATGAGTCACTGAGTTCTGTAATATTTATTTCATGCTCTTTTGCCTTAGTCACCCTCTTTTTCTCTGCTTCATTATTCTCCATAAGTTTGTCCCCTTATCACTGATTTGCTTCTCTGCCTCATCCATCCTTGCCACCATGGCATCCATTTAAGATTGCAGCTCAGTTATAGCATTTTTTATTTCATCCTGGCTAGCTTTCACTTCTTTTATCCCTGCAGAAAGGAATTTTAATCTATTTTCAACCCCAGCTAGTATTCTTATTATTATGATTCTAAATTCTGGTTCAGAGAGGGAGGGAGGCAAACCATAAGAGACTCTTAAATACTGAGAACAAACTGAGGGTTGATGAGCACTGGGGGAGAGGGGAAAGTGGGTGATGGGCATTGAGGAACGCACCTGTTGGGATGAGCACTGGGTGTTGTATGGAAACCAATTTGACCGCAAATTATATTTAATATAAAAAATAAATAAAAGGCTATTGAAACTGAAAAAAATAAAGGAAATTAGTGAGTCAACTAAAAAAATAAAAATCAATCAATCAATCAATCAATCAATTCTGGTTCAGACATCTTGCTTGTATCCATGTTGACTAAGTCCCTGACTATCATTTCTTCCTGTTCTTTCTTTTGGGGTGAATTCCTTCCTTCCATCATTTTGGAGGAAGAAAAGGAATTAATAAGGTACAATAAATTAAAATTGAAAAATTAAAAACAACTCAAAGAAAATAAAGGATGCTAGATCCTAGGTTTGTTTTGGTCTGGTTGTTGAAATAAGCTTGATATATTAGAGAAAAAAGGAAAGATAAGAAAAGAAAAAAGGGAAAAAGAAAAAAGAAAAAAAAAGAAAAAAGGAAAACGTTTGAAAATTTGAAAAACTGAATACAATAATATAGAGTAAAATGAAATGATGAAATTAATAGAATTTTAAAAATTTACAAAAAGTAAAAAATTAGTAGAAAAAATTTAAAAAAATCTTTTCAATACAAATGGAAAATAAAAATAGATTTTTTCTCTTTATTCAGGAATAAGAAAAGATAAAAAAGAAAAGAAGAGGAAAAAGAAATGAATAAAAGGACCAATGAACAGAATGAAGTACAATTGAAATTTCATCTGGTTTCCTGTAGAAGTCAAGCTATGAAGCACTTTATAGTCCATAAATTAAGTAGGCAGAGAGACTTACGTTTGTCAAGAGTGTTATTGACCCAGTTGGGAGAGGTTTAGTGTAACGGCTCCGTTCTCCACACTAGATGGCACTGCTTAGCTTCCTCGGGTGGATTGTTGTGACAGGCATAGGCGTATGTGCATGCGTGGGAGGGGCAAAAATGGCGTCAGCCAGCTACCCAGTGTAGTATTGGAACTCTGTGCTCTCCATGACCGGCAATCAAGCACCCCTCCTTTGTCTCCAGCTTCAATCCCCTCCCCGTTTCTACACTGTCCGTGACCAAGCCATCAGGCTGCCAGGCAGCCTTTCCATCCTGAGTTTGATCTCAGGTTCGGCTGTTTCCCAACTCTTCACTTCGGAGGGACTGCAGCTTTGACCTGCTCAGACCTTCTGGGGGGAGGGTCTTGCTGAGCGATGGCCAGGTGCCAGCCACCCCCAGGAACGTTCGCGAGACCACGCTGCCGCTGATGCCCAGAGACTGCGGCTGGTGCCAGTCCGCTCCGGAAAAAGTTCGCGAGATAGTGTAGCAGCAGCGTTTCAGGGATTATGGAAAATCACAACACACATCTGGCACCAGGCTTCACTCTTAACGTCCTTGTTCCAACGCCAGCGAATGTGGATGTTCTCCAGGGTCTGCTGGGACTTTTCCTGTGGGGTAGCTACACAGCCTCTACCAGATGTCCTCCCAGCAGCGGAACCCCCTCTCCAATGTGGCCCCAGGACTCCTTGGACCTCACTCTCTGCTCTGGCGATTCACCCTTCCCTCCACAGCACCACCAGGTATCGAGCTGCAGAGTTTCAGACTCTGCACTCCCCCTCTTTGTAGAGTCTTAAGAGAATTTAAACCCTCTCCTTTCTGCCTTTTTTGTTCAGTCCCTGTGGCTGTTTCCACTTTTCCACTTTCTTTCCAGCTGCTTTTTTTGGGGTGTGGTACTTTTCCTGTAATCTCTCCCCCCGCCCCACCCCCACCCCGTCTCCGTCCTCTCGCCACAAGCAGAAACAGCTCCCTGCCCTCTGGGGTTTCTCTCTCCCCCAGTTCACTTCTCTGAGCCGCGTACCTGTTGAATTCTGTGGTTCAGGTTGTGCAGATTGTTGTGTTAATCCTCAAATCAATTTTCTAGGTGTGGAGGATGGTTCAGTGTTGATTTGCTGCATTTCAGGGAGGAGAGACATACAAAAAACTTCCATGCTGTTCCGCCATCTTGGCTCCTCCTATAGCTTATGTGCATTTTAAGCATAGAATATTTTGAAAAGGAAGTCACCAAGAATGATAATAGTTAATATTTGCAAAACAGAAGATGGATATTCAATTTTATAATAGAACTCCATATCATTCCTTAAAGCAAGAATTATTTGTTACCGAATACTTTGTTTACAAACTACTTTTTAGGAGTGTATATTTTGAGACAAAGCATATTTATATGTAGTTTTCTGAAATTAAAACTAATTTTTCATATCATAAAGTTAAGAAGTACCTTTTTTGTGTGACCTATTAGTTTTGTCTACACTATCCAGAAGGATGAGATGGAACACTCCTTTACCAATGTAGGGGAGGAAAAAATTACTTTCCCTTTATCCTTTTAGGTTCTTGGCTGAGATCCCCCTATAAGAAAAGATAGATTCACAGGAGAAAATGGCACAGAATTTTATATTGTACATCTCCTGTATACATGGGAAATACCCAGGAAAACTGAAGCCCTCCCTCAAATGGCCCAAATCATCACCTTGGGTACCACTTTCAGTTAAAGACAAAAGAAAAATGTTGGGACAGGGTAAGACCAGACATGAGAGGTTACAAAGAAAGTGTAGCAAACAAGGGTTCAGTTCTTATACAGATTTAATCTGTGCCCTCTCTTGATAAGCGTTTCTAGAGATTTTGTCACCTTCTTCTAGTACAGAAAGGGGACATTCTTACAAATGGAGTTTTCCCTTACAAATGGAGATGTCTCTTACAACTTGACTTGATTTTCAGAGTGATTGCTTTTTCCTAAAAATAATCAGGTCAAAATAGCTTTGTGCCTTATCATTATTTGAGGATGATAAATTCTGCTTTTCTTCAGTTACACACTGAAGAAGAAGGGAAGGAAGAGAACAGTTCTGGAAATAGTTGTACATCTACATCCATCTGTAAAAGAACAACCAATGCTTAAAAAGCAGAAGAAAAAAGAAACACAATAATTGAGATTTCCGTTTTGTTTTTGAAATTTATTTCATTTATTTTGAGAGAGAGAGAGAGAGAGAGAGAGAAAGTGGGGAGGGGCATAGAGAGAGGGAGAAAGAGAATTGCAACCAGGCTCTGCACTGTCAGCACAGAGCTGGACACAGGCCTGGAACCAATGAACTGTGAGATCATGACCTGAGCCGAAATCAAGAGTCAGATGCTTAATTGATTGAGCCACTCAGATGCCCCAATAATTGAGATGTTTAATATTATTATAATACTTCTTGTTATTTTAAACAATTGAAGAAATATCTAAGAAATACAATTTATCGATGTATCTATTCATAACAAAACTATTTATTTTATGTATGTTATATGCCAGTAACTGCTGGACATTGAAGATACAAAAGCAAGTTTTTAAAACCCCTATCTTATTGGAGCTTATAGTTTATACAGTTTAAAATTTATGAAATAGCTCAAAATAAATGCTTAATTAAATGTAAAGTTGCTGATATTTAAGTGTGACAAAGGAGACTCAGGTAATACCATTAGTACTTCTAATAGGTTAGATCTAATGTATGACGGTATATTGCTTGTTTTCACAAATTGCCAGAAATTTAGTGGCTTAACACAACAACGATAAAGTATTCTCTTATGCTTCTGGAGGTCAGAAGTCCAAAATAAGTTTCACTTAGACTAAATTCAGTTTCAATAAGGTTGTTTCCTTCTAGGGGCTCTAAGGAGAGAATTTGTTTCCTTGCCTTTTTTAGTTTCTTATGGCTTCCTCCTGTATTCTTTAGATATGGCCCCTTCCTCCATCTTCAAAGCCAGTCGCTCTAATCTCTGCCTCTGTCATCATATTACCTTCCCCTGTGACTCTGACTTCTCCTCTGTCCCTCTTAGAAGAACCATTGCTATTATATCAAACTCACATGAGTGATCCAATATAATCTCTCCATTTCATATTCTTCAATTTCTTCACATTTGTAGTCTCTTGTCGTATAAGGTAACATTAACAGGCTCTGGAGATTAGGATGTAGACATTTGGGGGGACTATTATTCAGCCTACCACAAGAGGTAATACAAAATTTCCCTGTATTGGAAATGACCATTGGTCTTAGATATGACAGATGAGATATTAATCAAAGCAAGAGGAAAAGGGAGAGAATGTGAAAATACTTTTATGGAAGAGATTTCTATGTACTGGTGAAAGAAAAGAATGTTGGTTCAGATAATGCTAGCCTAGAGTACAGGGAGAGGTTTATCAGATAAACCAGGGATGGCGGGGAGGCCCACAGCCAGATTTGTAATCAGAAAAGATCTCTCTGAGTGCAGAATAGATAAAGTATCCCTTAGAGTGGAGTGGGATGGAGCCCTCATTGGGGGTCCCAGAGAAGCAGGAACAGCAAAGAAACCAAATACTGTAGCTTATTTCAATGATCTGGGCAAAATATATTCATGGCTTTGATTTGACTTGGGCTGATAAAAATAAAAAGAACCAGAGAGAAGACTGAGAATTATTTAAATGAGAGAAGACAAGTATCTATTTTATTATTAAAAATAGAAAACTTTTGGGAATGAAAGGGAGAGCTAAACATAGCTCAGGTTATATATATGAAGAGGCAGATTAGGAAGAGCCTGAGCATGATCTAACAGACCTCAAGTAGTAAAGGAAACCAGAGGGGTTTAGAAAAACGACAAATGTTAGGTGAGAGTTTTTGGAGGCTAATCCCAAAGATATTCGTATTACATTACATTCCAATTCTGTTGTACAAGAAAAAAAAAAGGTAAGTCCATTAGATAATTAAAATATAGATTATTGAACACATTTAGACATGAGATTCAGGTGTACATTCTAAAGCAAATGTGATATTTATTTATTTATTTATTTATTTATTTGAGAGACCCAGAGCAGGAGTTGGGGGAGTGGCATAAAAAGAGGGAGACAGAGAATCCCAAGAATGGTCCACGCTGTTAGCACCAAGCCCTTACACAGAGCTAGAACTCATAAACTGTGAGATCATGACCTGAGCTGAAGTCAGATGCTTAACCAACTGAGCCACCCAGGTGCCCCTGAAGCAAATGTGATTTTGCTTCTCTCTTCACTTTCTGTTAAATATGACTTTTATGTGAAAATACCACAATAGGCCAGACATCCAAAATTCTAAAATCTCTTATCAGGCTACCTGTGAAAGGAGAGGGTGATGTCTCTATCAAAATCATACTTGGGTACCTACTACACTTTGCAGACTTTATAACTGACTTGCACAGAAATAGAGATAAGAAAGGCTCTTAGAAAAATGGTATGTTTGTGGAAGCTGTCTTACTTTACAGACTTTACAAGGAAGTTTCATTATTTAAGCTACATCTCATATTCTACTTGGACCTAGCTGATAATTTCTGAACTATAAATCTCACCACCCATGTGTCAATCCATTCTTCAGTAGTACCCTATCCATATAATGTGATTCAGCAATCCAAGGCTGGGTGAAATCAGATAATTTTGTGCCTCCATCCCATTAAGGGCTATCACATTTGTTCCACAAGAACCTATTGGCCAAATTCTACAAATAGGTCAGAGATTAGTTTTCTCAGTAAATTGTTATGTGCATTCAGTTCAATCTGTAATTTCACCTAGAGTTCACTTGGGCCCATCAGCTTCCTTCTTAGCAAAAAAAGATCTTAAGACAACTGAATAAAAATAATATTTTTGTCTCAATTTGAGACTCAAAATGAAAATAAAAATTTGGTGTCAATTTCTTCCATTTTCCATACCTTTTAATGCTTATTAAAAGTCTCAAAATTGGAGGGGCGCCTGGGTGGCGCAGTCGGTTAAGCGTCCGACTTCAACCAGGTCACGATCTCGCGGTCCGTGAGTTCGAGCCCCGCGTCAGGCTCTGGGCTGATGGCTCGGAGCCTGGAGCCTGTTTCCGATTCTGTGTCTCCCTCTCTCTCTGCCCCTCACCCGTTCATGCTCTGTCTCTCTCTGTCCCAAAAATAAATAAAAAACGTTGAAAAAAAAAATTAAAAAAAAAAAAAAAAGTCTCAAAATTGGAGATGGGGAATCCTATGTGAGAATTGCATGGAGTATAGATCATGTCACTAATATCACATATTTTCTTGCCCTTGAAACTCATGAGATTGCCTGTTCATATTTCAAAACAGAAGAGTCCCAAACATAATATTGCACTTTCAAGGTAAAATATGTGTGATCTAATCCCTAAGGACATTCTGGCATCCTTAACATTACTAAAAAGATCCAGAAAACCAAGAAATCAGGAAATAGAATTTGGCTAATATCTCCAACTTCTTTTCTTCTAGACTATTCAAACTGGGAATCGAGTACATTGTCTTAAATTAATTTGGACATGTTAGTTTGCCCTTTGAAAGTACATAACTGTAGTCAAAATCCTTTTCTTAGAATTTGTAGATGTTAACCATTTTAGCTCAGGCTGCTATAACAAAATACTAGATGGTTTAAATGACATTTATTTTTCATTGTTCTGGAGACTAGGTAATCCAAGATCAAGATGCTGGCAGATTCTCTAATCCCATCATGAAGTTCCCACTCATATAACTTAATTTAAATCTAATTATCACCCAAAAGCCCCACCTCCTAATACCATCACTTTAAGGATTATGGAGAATACTATATGAATTTTGGAGGGGACACAAACATTCAGCCCATAATAGGTACAGTGATCAAAATATTGCACAGAGTTTTTTTCTATCAAATGATCATTGAGACAGAGAGAGAGAGAGAAAGAACAGAAATAGTTGATAACAGAGGTTAGGACAGACATTCTACAGAACATGATACATGATGATAATGCCTCAAACAGCAGTACAGATCTGGAATAATCATGTCCCACATGGTAATTATCCACCCTCCAGCTCAGGCTAAAGAAGGATTAAAATGAGGGTCTGCAGATTGGGACCATTTGCATCAATGTAACTAAACTGGTGGCACTGAAAACTGAGACTACCTATATCAATATAATTTAACAATTTGCACCAGGAAATTCTTGCCCAGGAAGATGAGACATCAAACCTATATATAACTTTACTGCTTATGTTAGGAAATTATTGAAAATCAATATATCTGGGCAAACAGTTTGTTCATTTCAGGAAACAGTTTATCTTTTTAATGAAACAATTTACTTATCAAGACTCACCTTAACATTTTCCATGTCCTCCAATCCTGAACTGTTTTATGTGAACTTTACCCAGTTCTAATCAGTTCCCTACTTTAAAAGGCTTACCCTAACTTCTGGAGTCTAACCAAAAAAAACTCAGAAAATAAATTTACCTAATTTCTATCCGTTGCGATACAACTATTGAAGTGCTATTCTCTCTCGCTGCAGTAAATTTAACGAAGTAAATTTTCTTGACCAACAGATTTTTCTAGAGACAGACTATCATAGCATCTGC
Source organism: Neofelis nebulosa (assembly GCF_028018385.1). Classification (NCBI taxonomy): domain Eukaryota; kingdom Metazoa; phylum Chordata; class Mammalia; order Carnivora; family Felidae; genus Neofelis; species Neofelis nebulosa. The sequence goes on from NC_080788.1 coordinate 90,996,298, forward strand.
TCCAGTGGTTCTCAACTGGCACATTTAGTAATGCCTAAAGATAGTTTTGGCCACCGACATCTATGGCACCTAGTGTAGAGGCCACGGCTATTGTTAAATATCTTAATGTACCAGATAACCCCCACCTTCCCCATCCAACAAAGAAGTATCTGGTCCAAAATATCAGCAATGATGAGGTTGAGAAAGCCTGATTTACTTTATTTGACTTCTGTGAAGATTAAATGGTATAACACTTTCAAAATTTTGGCATACGGCCAACATCAAATATGTTAATCGTTACTGTTATTATTCTTATTAGTATTTATTTTATCAGAGCACTTAAGAAGATTCTTTATAGACATTTGGTATCTATAAAAATAAAGAAGACAAAATCTTTTTAATTCAGCAGCATAACACTCCATATGTTCTCATCACGGAGAAATACAATGAGTCACAGTGGAAAGATATACCAGTTTCATGACTGCAATGGCATGAATACCCACTGTGTAGCACTTCCCAATTCTAAAATTTTTTTTAATGTTTTATTTATTTTTGAAGCAGAGAAAGACAGAGCTTTAGCAGGGGAGGGGCAGAGAGAGAGTGAGACACAGAATCTGAAACAGTCTCCAGGCTCTAAGCTGTCAGCACAGAGCCCGACGCAGGGCTTGAACCCATGAACTGCGAGATCATGACCTGAGCCAAAGTCGGATGCTCAACAGACTGAGCCACCCAGGTGCCCCAGCACTTCCCTGTTTTAAATGGGAAATGTCAAAATGCGTACAGCTTTGTCTTTAAAATTTTTAGGAATCAGAAGGTTTATTTTTCCACAAATGTTTAAGCATTTTCTTTTTTTTATTTTCTTTTTTATTTTTTTAAATTTACATCCAAATTAGTTAGCATTAGTTAGCATATAGATCAAAAATGATCTCAGGAGTAGATTCCTTAGTGCCCCTTACCCATTTAGCCCATCCTCCCCTCCCACAACCCCTCCTGTAACCCTCAGTTCTCCATATTTATGAGTCTCTTCTATTTTGTCCCCCTCCCTGTTTTTATATTATTTTTGTTTCCCTTCCCTTATGTTCATCTGTTTTGTTTCTTAAAGTCCTCATATGAGTGAAGTCATATGATTTTTGCCTTTCTCTGACAGACTAATTTCACTTAGCTTAATACCCTCCAGTTCCATCCACATAGTTACAAATGGCAAGATTTCATTCTTTTTGATTGCCAAGTAAGACTCCATTGTATGTGTGTGTGTGTGTGTGTGTGTGTGTGTGTATACCACATTTTCTTTATCCATTCATCCATCGATGGACATTTGGGTCTTTCCAGACTTTGGCTATTGTCAATAGCACTGTTATAAACATTGGGATGCATGTGTCCCTTCAAAACAGCATACCTGTAGCCCTTGGATAAATACCTAATAGTGTAATTGCTGGGTCATAGGGTAGTTCTATTTTTAGTTTTTTCAGGAACCTCTATACTGTTTTCAAGTAGCTGCTCCAGCCTGAATTCCCACCAACAATGCAAAAGAGATCCTCTTTCTCCACATCCTCGCCAACATCTGTTGTTGCTTGGGTTGTTAATGTTAGCCATTCTGACAGGTGTGAGGTGGTATCTCATCGTGGTTTTGATTTGTATTTCCCTGAAGGCATTTTCAATATGACATGCATTAATCACTATATTTGGGAATGCTATTGTTCAACACAGGTCCTCAAAACCACTTTCAGTGTTCTTAAACCATAATATTTGTCCCACATTGGCAAAAGTCAGTTTAGATTTAAATGACTGTTCACTGTATTATTACTTGAGTGCATTTTATTCCTTCACCCGTGTAGGATAGTATTTGTTTCCAGATTTGGTAATATTTTTGGTTTTGATTAGGCACAATGCTTGACATGTTTGAGAGTGTCCTTGGAAGCCAAAATCCAAAAGTGTATCTTAAATAACTGACCATATTATCCAGAGACCAGTAGCAATAGGGTAATCAGACCAGTAGCCTAATGACCATACACCTTTTATTTCTTTGTGTTCTGGAGGAGCTGTCCTTCCAAACAGGACCATCAAATTCTCTCCCTCCCTAGGATTTGAATCTCAAGCATCATGGCAAAAAGACAGAAGGCCATTGAACATCTCTCTTTACAATACTGATGTGAAAGAGACTAGTCATCAGTTCCTGACTTTCAGTCGGGGATATCCTCATCACTATACAGGTCATCAGAGTTTAAAAAAAAAAAGTCTTTGTGATTCCTAGTGCCCTTATAATATAAATTTACTTTAATGTAGCCTGAGTCATGTTTTGTTACTTATAACCAGAGGCTTCTCACTGATACATTATTAGCATGCATACATCCACATATGCTTATTCCTTCTATGTTCTGAGCTGATTTCTGAAAAAGAAGCAGAGTTCCAAGCTGCAACAGGCTTAGTGAAATGTATCAGCAGCTGCAGACCTAAGGGCTTTCTTTAACATTCTAACAGGGTAGAAAAAGCTGCTACAAAAGGCTCCTAGTATTCCACCACACCCCAAAACTGGAATGATAATACCAATCACAGTATCATTGTCAAATATGGAGGAAAAAATGTATTTTATTATTAATGTCCTCTCACATCCTATTTTTAAAGAAAGTCTATGAATAGAAATTCCTGGCAGAGTCAACCCTAACTCAATGCTCTCCACACCCTCTAACGCTATACCCTGCAATAAAATGAAGATAGATTGAAGATTGAAAATTGAATGTCATCAGAACACTCATACCATCAGGGCTATAAACATTAATTTCAGAAGTAACTACAAGGAGACTTAGAGGAAGAGAAAAAGTCAGTGACTAGCATTGGAGGGAAAAGACCAGGTCTGGGGAACTGGATAAAGAAGCTAACTACTTAAATTATCTATTTACATGAAAAAGCTGTGACAGTAATGATTAAGAAGGCTTTAGGCTTGTTATTCAGATAAGATTATTATTTTGTAAAGTTTTCTTCGTCTACAACTTTCTCTAACTACCTCTATGCATAATCATGACCATTTATAAGCCAATACAGTTAATGCCAGTTGAAGGCATGAGTATAGATTAGTGCTATGGATTTACTTTATGGTTCTTATCTCTCTACCACCTGGTGCTTTTTAAGTCTGGCCTAACTTCTTTCGAACTTGGGGCCTTAGGGTCCATGCTAATTTACATACAAGTTTGGAGAAGTAACACATCATAAAATTTCCCTGTACAAACTGAAAGATTGTTATGAAATGCACTAGTTAAACTTCGTGATAAATTCCTTTTACCAGCCATCTGGTTTAATTCTGTGAAATACAATAGTCTCCATGAAGAAAATGGAAAGTACTAGAGGGGATTTTTTTTTTAACTGGGAAAAAATAAAAAGTTGACAGATTCTGCAGGGTTTCTTGTAAAAGATCCCTTAATATTTTTTTCACTAACTGGTTTGCTTACACTGAAGTACATAAATGATTGAATACATGAGTAAGTAGAAAAATACTTCTAGTGTTAGGGCTAACCTGATTTTAATGAATGCTTGTTTCATTAATCAGAGTCTGAGAGATTAATTAAGTTCCTATTATCTTCCTATATGAGAGCAGTTAATGAATATCATATGAAAAAAATTAAGAACAATGATATCTACCTTGCAGTGTTTCAAAAGAAACCCCTATAACTCATTTCTGTGTCTTTAGCATTTGTCAGGCAAGTAAATGGGTTAAAAAATGTGTGTTAAATATAACAGAACTAGAAAAATAGAAGAAAAAAAAAACCTATGAAGTTCTGTTGCTACTTTGCTTTTGAGGTCCTTTTTCACACATCAATATGAAATTATTTAAAGAGATTATTTGCATATTCAATATGCAAACCATATATTGGAAAGATATATATTGGAACAACCTAATATGATAGGAAAAGATAGGATAAAATAGGCAGAGAGGGAAGGATTAGGACCTGAGGTCCCTGGGTGGGGAAAAACGCATGTTTTGTAACAAGAAAAGTTAATTTCAGTTGACTGGAATTTTGTATTTTTTTTTCTTTTGTGATTTAATCTTTTAGTTTATTTCCATTTTATTGTCTGCAATAATAAACAGTAGGTAGGCAAGAAGAAAGTTGTAGCTTTGACTAAGTATTTCCCTGAACAAGTTCATGTACAAATACCTTATTGAAGTAACTAGTATGACAGGGGGAAGTTCTTACAGGAGACAATGTGTTAATGAACACAGTTCACAGAACACAGAACACAGTTCTGTTTAACCTAGTAAATAAAAAAAGGCAATTGCATTAGGTGTTACATTAATTTGTTTTCTTTTCTTACTCCTTTGGTAGGATAAACTCCTTCCAGCAAAATGCTACAGTTGTCAGTACACGAGATGATTTTTTACATTGTTCAATCACAAAAAATTAGACAACACGTCTGGCTTTCATTAGCAAATATGTTTAATAAGATTCAAGTCAACCAAAGTAGTTATCTTACCATAATTAATCATTTACAAAACTTCCTCCTTGACAAATTTTAGTTAGGCTCTTTTCTCATCTAGGCTTCAACTTCATAACCTGACTTCAGCAAAGAATACTGCTTAGTCAGTTTAGCAAGAATCCCCCTACTTTTGATAACTGATCACCCTTGGTATCTGCCCAGGTTCCTCATCCTGTACCCTTGATATTTGACCACCTTGACCTGAGTTCAGCAAGAATACTGTTGTCTGTTTAGCCAAGAATCCCCTTGAAGTCTTCTCTTAAGTTATTTTACACTCACTGACACCCCTTACCCTGCTCCTTGGCTATAAATCTCCCGTTGTCTTTACTGTATTTGGAGTTGCACACAGTCTTTCTTCCTTATTGCAATAGGGTTGTCCACTATTGCGATAATCTTGAAGAAAGTCTTCCTTACCATTTTAACAAGTGTCAGAATAGTTTTCTTTTTAACATCATGAATGCCTGGTTTCTGTTAAAATAAATAATTGGCTTACAGGTGGATTACAGATACAATTTAAGAGTTCAGTCACAAAAGTAAACAGTGGTTTCCACAGTTGTAAATGATATAATTTGTAGAAAGATTGTAGAATCTTTCTTCTCTCCTGCCTTTGCTGACTTAGGATGGGAATTTAGGACTACTTCTCCAAAAATTTATAGATAACAAACACACTATTAAATGGATTTAGCAAGGGATTTTTCAAACAAACTTGGAGATCTAGGTAATAAAATAATGGTAAAGAAGAATGATGGTAGTTGAAAGTCAAAATATACCAATGGCTCTCCAAACCTCCAGCATCCTTTATCTTTAACTGAAGACGGTAATGTGATGGCTTGAGACATTTGAGATCATTACTTAGTTTAGATCATTTTTAGATAATTCCTGGGTCTCTCACATGTATACAGGCTGTATACATGTCATTAAACTTGTTTGTTTTTTCCTGTCAATCTGTCTTTTATTATAGGAGTGTCTCAGCCAAGAAGCTAGAAGGATGAAGGATATTCCTTATCCTCCCCTCACCCTTAATAAATCTTTCAGTCCTCTTTTCTCTTCCCCTTCACAAAGAAGATTTATGAAATACTCATTCCCAATTTTTACTTCTTCACCATCCATTTGCTCCTGACAACTATTAGCATCTGTATTCTTGTTAGAGTAGGCAGTTAGTCAGGTTCTAACAGGATACCTGGAGGTCAGCCAGGAAGTCATGGCCAACTATTGGGAAGGTCAGAGGCTTGTACTGACAGCATTCCACAAGAAGCCCAATCAAGATGGTGGATGCCATGACAGGAGTCCCTTGACCAAATTAGGAAGAAAAAATATGAAATCCTGCTTCCAACCTGAGGTGATAAATATTCTACAATCTAGTTAACTGTCAATAAAAGATAAAAACCCAAACTCCAGGCGGCACAGCTCTTTATCTCATATGTCAAGGATATACTTTTCGCTGTCCTTGAATTCTCATGACAAGACCAAGAACTTTCAGCAATTCCTTCAGGTCTGGTTGGGGCAAGGTCCCAGGGCCTAGGGTCTCCCCAATTCATCTGGAAACATTGTGGCACCACTAATTCATTGAAATTGTTCTTATCAATTTCACTAGTTCTTTCTTACTTTTATATTCATTGAATATCTTTGAGTTCTTACCTTTCTTGGTCTCATATGTATCATAAAATGATACATTTAACCCTCTAGTTTAGAAGTGCTCTTTGATATCTATTGACAATGGTGCTTTTTGTTCAGCTGTGTTCGTTCATGCCTTTTTAATCTACTTTGCAAGTCTTTCTTCCTGAGACTAGCATTTAAACACCTGATGAGTTTCCCCTCCAAGGAAACTCATTAGCCTTCTTCTCTTCTCGTTACATACACTTTCTGTCAGTGTCTTTCATCACCCTACTGACTTTAGTTACCATCATTAAACTGATGATGCTCATATTTTTTCTATACTTTTCATATCATACCTGAAATTCAAAGCCATATATCCAATTACCTGCTTGATATCGTCACATTTCAAATTCAACATATCCCAATGGAAATAATTATCCAAAAAAGATAGTTCATGTAGTTATTCAGGGAGACGTCTGTGGCTACAGTGGCCATGCCCTTCAGTAGAGAAAAGCAGGTACTGCCTATGTGATGAAAGAGAAGGAAGTGGAGGAACAAACATAGATTTGGGAGAATAATCACCTGAACTTTACTCTCCTCCACCCTCTGATTTTCTCCTGGTGTTTACTATTTGTTACCTAATTGGGATGCATAAGACAAGTTTGTTGATGCAGCCTCTACGTTGGGCCTTTCCAGGTACAAAGTACGGTAAAAAGGAGAAAGTGTGAATTTCATTTATGACATCCAAAGAACTGGTGAGTGTGTAACAGTGGAGGAACACACATTACTGCTTCAGGCATACTAACAGAGGAATCCACTGTTAGCATGAGTGCATCCAGTTGTTGAGGGTGAACTCACTTATTAATTCTAACATTATATCTGATTATTGTTTTGATCTTCTATATACATAAACATAAAATAAAATAATGATACTTTTATTTCTTCTTTTCAATGCTCATTACCTGTAGTTTCTTTTTACTTCTTTAATTAATTGCCAAGGGCCTCCAGTGTAATGTTGAATGTAAAGGGTGATAGCAGGTACCCTTGTCTTGATTCTGACCTCTAAAAGAACACATTAAAATTTTCATTAAGTATGATGTGTACCCTATGATTTTTAGTAGACACCTTTTATAAGATTTATAAAGGGCCCATCTCTTCTTAATTTGTAAAGAATTTTTATTATAAATGAATGTTAAATTGTACCACATTTTCTTAATCTATTGAGATAAACATTTATTTTTTTCTTCTTTATTTTGTTAATGTAGTGAAATACATTGTTTATTCTATTTTTCTCCCTTTAAATGTATTACTATACTAAACACATTGTTCATACAATCTATTTTTATTTACTTGTCTACTTGTCTCAGTTACTCAGAGAGCTCTATTAAATATCTCCCTCAGTAATTGTGGATTTTTACATTTCTCTTTGTAGTTTTGTTCATTTTCACTTTATAAATTTTGATCCTATGTTATTAGCTAAGCACAGATGTAGAACTTTTATATTTCTTGATAATTTTACTATTACTTTATTACTGTGAAGTTTTCTCTTTGTTTCTTAAACTCTACTTTGCTTGACATTAATTTAGTTACTCCAGCTCTCTCACCTTAGTTGTTTATACAGGGTACATTTTTTTCTCACGTTTTGCTTTTGTATTTTCTTTTTTTTAAATGACTTTTAAAATTTATTTATTTTGAGAGAGAGGGAGAGAGAGTGGGGAAAGAACAGAGAGGGAGACAGAATCCCAAGCAGGTTCTGCACTGTCAGCATGGGAACCTGATGTAGGGCTTGAACTGAAGAAATGTGAGATCATGACCTGAGTCAAAACCAAGAGTCAGACACTTAACTGACTGAAACTCCCAGGCACCCCTTACTTTTATATTTTCTATAAACATATATATTAAATGTGTCTCATGTAAGTAGCACATTTTGGATATTTTAAAAATCTGATCTGATAAAGTTTGTCCTTTAAGTCTCCTTTAATCAATTTCTATGCATTATGGTCACAGATATCTTTGGGTTTAAATCTAATATCTTTGTGTGTTACTTTCTCTGCCTTTCCTCTCTTAAGTTTCTCTTTTTTCCTGTCTATCTTCCGTACTATTTTTTCTTATTCCATTTTTTTCCCCAGTTAGTTTGGTGTACTCTTTTTAGACTTTCTTTAATTATTACCTTTGCAATCATAACCTGCATCTTTGATTTATCAAAGTATAATAGTAATTAGTCATTTGTTCTCTTTTCAGATGATGCAAGGAACATTAAGAGAGTGTAACTCAATTTACCTCCATTTGAATTATTTGACATTATTTCCGTGAGCTCCAATTCTGTGAATGTTTAAAACTCAAGATATTTCATCATTATTCAGCTAGTATTTGTTTAGATTTATTGTTTTATTTCATTCCTTCCTGAATTTCTGAAATTTCATCTCCACCTGAAGAACGCCATTATTTGTATTATGTGTCTAATGGCAATAATTTTCTCAGTTTTTACTTGTCTGAGATTACCTTTATTTAAATTAATTCACAAAGGAGAGTATTTTCACATAGTATAGAATTCTAGGTTCAGCTGTTCTTTGGACATGCTTTGATTTTTTCCCACTTTGGTTGCTTTTAATAGTTTCACTTTTTCTTTTTTCTTGCCCTCTCAACTACCCTATCTGGCAACATCAAGTACTCCAAATCTGGGTTAAACTTTCTAGTCCTCCCCCTTTTATCCAATTCTGATTTAGTAAGTTTTCACTATTTATTTCACTATTTATATCTCCAATAGCACCAAACAGATGACTTTAATAACTGTATTAGTCAGGGTTGTGCAGAGAAACAAACCAGAGAGAGAGAGAAAGGAATTGGCTTATGTGACTATGGAGCCTGACAAGTTAAGTCTCATGATCCTCCATGTAAGTTATCAAGTTGGAGATCCAGGAGAATGGATGGTGTAGTTCCAGTCTAAAGGCTGGCAGGCTTGAAGCACAGGAAGATCTGATGTGCCAGTTCAAGTCTGAAGGCAGGAAGAGCCAATGTCTTAGTTTGAAGGTAGTTAGGCAGGAGGTATTCTTTCAATTAGGAGAGGGTCAGCCTTTTTGTTCTACTCAAGCCTTCAGCTGATTGCAAGAGACCTGCCCATTTTAGGGAGAGCAATCTGCTTTACTTAGTTTACTAATTCAAATGTTAATCTCATCCGGTAACACCCTCACAAGAACAAACAGAATAATGTAGATATCTTGCCAAATACCTGGGCACTACCTGGTGGCCCAGTCAAGTTGATACATAAAATTAACCATCACAATAATTTTCCTAGGTTTCCCCCCCACTCCTATCTGCCCATAAAAATGCACATGATTCAAATTTAAGCTAATACTCCTATGTCTGTGCAATAAAATCCAATTTTTTTAGCATGAAACTTTTGGATGAAAATCTGGTCCTAGTGAACTTTTCAGATTTTTGTTATTAATTCCTAGCTTAGACCATGGCCATCCATAAATGGCTTTTCTGCCATTCCTAGGCAGTTTTAAACTCTTGTCTTTACTAAATACTCTTCCTTGTGCCCAAAATGGCTTGTTCCACTTTCTTAACCTGACAAATGCCTACTCACCCTCCCAGTTCTCTCTCAGCTGTTGCTCTCTCCATAGAATGTTCCGTAAGACACTTAAACCAAGAGAGTAATAATTTAATTGTTCCTCCTTTCCATGTTGCATAACTAATATATGCATGTGTGTATGTATAACAAGCTTTCAGACATATACATAAATGGTATGAGATATAAAAAATAATAAAGTGAACACCTGATACAAACCACCCAACTGAATAGACTAGACCAATATTAATCCATTGAAACTGCCTATCGCTCCTCACTCAAATCATTTCCAGCCCCAAAAGATAATTGTGTGGAATTTTTGTTCATCTTTTTCTTTGTTTACTTTCATCTTTGTCAGTTTCTGGATTAATCATATATATTTATTTTAAATTATTTCGTTTAATATTATGTTTCTAGTATGCCATCATACTATTGCATGTAACTTTAGTTGATTGATTTTCTTGGCTGCATATTTTTTCACGGTGGTAATAGAATACAATTAATTTATCTAACTTCTTATTAGATAAGCACAATAATTCTTATGTGTATCATTTGCAAAGTATCATTGCAGAGTATCATTTGCAGAATTTTCTCTAGTTTATGGCAAGAATTCAATTTACCGAGTCTTAGTGTGTGTCCATGTTTAGGTAATGGGTAATTGTTTTCAAATGTTATTGCCCTAATTCAACTCACACATACACCAGATGAGTTTGTACTGCTTTATATTATTATCAGCACTTGGTATTTTCAGACTTTAATAATTTTGCCAATCTAGACCATGAGAATAGGATCCTATTATACTAATTTACATTGTTCTACTAACAAGATTAAATGTATTTTCATATGTTCACTAAGCAGTTATTTCCTCTTTTGTAAAATGCCTCTTCATGTATTTTGCTGCTTTTTCTAAAGGTTTGCTTAAAATTTTTTTCTGTTGATTTATGAGTTATTTATATGTACTGGTACCAAACATTTATCAATTTATGCATTGCACAAATTTTCTCCTGCTTTGTGGCTTCTGTTTTCAGTGTCTTTGTGGTGTCCTGTGGAGAATAGCATCGTTAACATTTAATGTGTTCTAATTTAACAATCTTTTCTCTCTACAGTTAGCACCTTTTGTAATTAATAAATTCCTACCCACCCTGAGGTCATGAAATTATTCTTCATTATTTTTTCTGTTTTAATTTCCCTTTATATTTAAGTCTTTAATGAATCTAAAAATAATGTATGCTTTTTTCATTTTTAATTAAAAAGTCAAATTTAATTTTTATCTATAAAGTTTGGTTATATTCTCAGTACCATTTAATAAATAGACCTTTCTTTCCTCAGTCATTTGCCACATATCAACTTTCTATATATGCATGGGTGTTTCTGGGGTCTCTATTTTGCCCTATATGTGCTAATAGTTAACGGATTTTATTTTAGGCTCTAATAGGTATTAATATCTGGTGATAACTGATAAAATATGGCAAATCTCTCACCTTACTCTTTGTTGAGAGTACCATGGTGCTCCTTAGGCTTTTCCATATTAAAATTTAAAATTAGCCAATCAGCTAATTAGTAGGTTGCTTAAAAACTGTGGAATAGGGCACCTGAGTGGCTCATTCAGTTAAGAATCTGACTTTGGCTCAGCTCATGATCTCAACAGTTCATGAGCTGGAGCCCAGCTTTGGGTGACCACTAACCCTGCTTTGGGGGAGCTCATGCCCTGCCTCAGGTGAACACGAGTCCTGCTTTAGGTGAGCCCTGCTTCTCTGTCTCACCCCCCGCCTTTGCCCCTTGTTGGATTCTCTCTTTCCCTCTCTCTCTCTTTCTACGCCTTGCTCACTTATGTGCTCTCTCTCTCTCTCTCAAAAAAACAAAAAAAAAAAACTTTGTGGAATATTGATTTGAAATTATGGCAGACACAGTATGTTCACTGAATAGTACATACACTCCTATTTTGGGGGGTTTGGTCTACACGACGAGCTATGAGAGAGAGTATTACTTGATACTTCTGGGATGAAGCATTTGTAAACGGGTGTTATTTCTCCACATTCTGCCTTCCCCTAACTTGGTAACCAGGCCAGGTATGGTAGATGGAAAAGAGTCTGAATCCTTAAGAATGAGATGAGGAGAATGGTTTTACTGTGTTGGGAAACAATTCTACATTGGTTTCTCATGTTTTTGCCCATTTTACAAGCAGAGGCACCGGCTGCCTTTGGACTCTCTTTTCAAAGGAGTTTGTATAGCAAACAACATTGGAGGATGGAACCAGTCTCACTGTTTTGCAAAGAGCAAACATGTTTAATCTCTAGTATCAAATATTTAGATTCTTACAGTAGAGAGTTCTACTCCTGCAATGCAATCCACTGTGAGATGTAATGGGGTCCTCTACAGCTGTCCAATGGGAACAAAGCAAACCTCCACACTGTTTTCCAGAGTGGCTGCACCAATTTGCATTCCCACCAACAGTGCAAGAGGGTTCCCTTTTCTCCACATTCTCGCCAGCATCTATAGTCTCCTGATTTGTTCATTTTGGCCACTCTGACTGGCGTGAGGTGATATCTGAGTGTGGTTTTGATTTGTATTTCCCTGATGAAGAGCGACGTGGAGCATCTTTTCATGTGCCTGTTGGCCATCCGGATGTCTTCTTTAGAGAAGTGTCTATTCATGTTTTCTGCCCATTTCTTCACTGGGTTATTTGTTTTTCAGGTGTGGAGTTTGGTGAGCTCTTTATAGATTTTGGATACTAGCCCTTTGCCCGATATGTCATTTGCAAATATCTTTTCCCATTCCGTTGGTTGCCTTTTAGTTTTTTTGGTTGTTTCCTTTGCTGTGCAGAAGCTTTTTGTCTTCATGAGGTCCCAGTAGTTCATTTTTGCTTTTAATTCCCTTGCCTTTGGGGATGTGTCAAGTAAGAAATTGCTGCAGCTGAGGTCAGAGAGGTCTTTTGCTGCTTTCTCCTCTAGGGTTTTGATGGTTTCCTGTCTCACATTCAGGTTCTTTATCCATTTTGAGTTTATTTTTGTGAATGGTGTGAGAAAGTGGTCTAGTTTCAATCTTCTGCATGTTGCTCTCCAGTTCTCCCAGCACCATTTGTTAAAGAGACTGTCCTTTTTCCATTGGATATTCTTTCCTGCTTTGTCAAAGATTAGTTGGCCATTCTTTTGTGAGTCTAGTTATGGGGTTTCTATTCTATTCCATTGGTCTATGTGTCTGTTTTTGTGCCAATACCATGCTGTCTTGATGATTACAGCTTTGTAGTAGAGGCTGGAGTCTGGGATTGTGATGCCTCCTGCTTTGGGCTTCTTCAAAATTACTTTGGCTATTCAAGCCTTTTGTGGTTCCATATGAATTTTAGGATTGCTTGTTCTAGTTTCGAGAAGAATGCTGGTGCAATTTTGATTGGGATTGCATTGAATGTGTAGATAGCTTTGGGTAGTATTGACATTTTGACAATATTTATTCTTCCAATCCATGAGCACACAATGTTTTTCCATTTCTTTATATCTTCTTCAATTTCCTTCATAAGCTTTCTATAGTTTTCAGCATACAGATCTTTTACATCTTTGGTTAGATTTATTCCTAGGTATTTTATGCTTCTTGGTGCATTGTGAATGGGATTAGTTTCTTTTGTTTCATCATTTTGGATAGTCCCTGGAGTGGTGCGCAACTGCTGTGCACTTCCCCCGTGCTGTCTTGAATAACTTGCATGGTGGGCGGGCCGCAGTCAGACCTGATGTCTGCCCTCAGCCTACCGCTGGGGCCACAGTCAGACTGGTGTGTACTTTCTTTTCCCCTCTCCTAGGGGCGGGAATCACCGTGGGGTGGCATGGCCCATCTGGGCTACTTGCACATTGCCAGGCTTGTGGTGCTGGGGATCTGGCTTATTAGCTGGGGTGGATCGGCAAGTTGCACAGGGGCGGGAGGGGCAGGCTCAGCTAGCTTTTCCTTTGGTGATCCACTTCGGGAAGGGCCCTGCAGCACCAGGATGGAGTCAGACCCGCCACTGGAGGGATGGATCCGCAGAAGCACAGCTTTGGGTGTTTGCATGGTGCAAACAAGTTCCCTGGCAGGAACTGGTTCCCTTTGGGATTTTGGCTGGGGGATGGGCGAGGGAGATGGCACTGGCGAGCGCCTCTGTCCCCTGCCAAGCTGCGCTCTGTAGTCCGGGGCTAAACAACTCTCCCTCCTGTTGTCCTCCAGCCTTCCTGCTCTCGGAGCAGAGCTGTTAGCTGATAACCTTCCATTGTTAAGTCCTGCTTACTGTCCGAAAACACTCTGTCCAGCCCCTCCGCTTTTGCAAGCCAGACTCAGTGGCTCTGCTTGGCCTGCGAACTGCCCCTCCACCCCATCTCCCTCCTGCCAATCCGTGTAGCGCACCACCTCCCGCCCTTCCTACTCTCTTCCGTGGACCTCTCGTCTATGCTTGCCTCCAATAATCTGTTCTGCTAGTCTTCTGGTGGTTTTCTGGGTTATTTAGGCAGGTGTGGGTGGAATCTAAGTGATCCCCAGGACGCAGTGAGCCCAGCGTCCTCCTATGCCGCCATCTTCCTCACCACAAGTTCCCTGAATAAGAGATTTTTAATCGTGAAAGAACATTGAATTTTATCACAATTATTTTAAGCTCTCATTGAGACTGTTATACATGTTTTATCTTTTAATACATTACATATTTTCTAATGTTAACTGACCTTTGAATTCCTAGGACAAAACCAACTAGGTCATGATGTGCTGTCATTTTTGTACATCAATGAATTTGTTTTGCTAATAATTTTGTTTGGATTGTCTCATAAATATTCATGAGCAGAATTTGCTTGTGCATAATTGTTTATTTGTCAATCTTGCTGAATAATTATGGCTTTTGAAACAAGGACCTTATCTTATTCATTGTTATATCTTCAATACTTAGTAAAATGCCTGGCACACATGTTATGCTAATAAATGTTTTTGAATGAATGCACAATTGATTAATCATATTCTAAGAAAGAAATAAACTTATAGGTAAGTTCTAATTCTCAGCTTTAAATGAGATAACCCATATTCATCAAATTTGCAAGTTGACTTTTCCTACTCTCTATTCACTCAAACCATAGATATGAAAGAGAGCTTTGATGCCTCATTGTCACCAGACCCTCTCAATTCTATTCCAAAATGTCATTCTAATATCTAAATTTTGTCAGTTCCTATTCCCACTAATCCAGAACCACTCACTTTCACCACCTGCCTAGGTATTATAAATGGCTAATTGGCTTCTCTACTTTCAATCTCCCCTCCCTCCATTTATCATTCACAAGTCAAAGTGATCTTTAAAAAAAAAAAAAAAAAGATAAATAAAAATGTTACCTACCCCCATGCTTAAAACCAGCCAATTGTTTCCCACTAGACATAAGAAAACATGTTAAATACTTACAATAGCTTATAAGGCATATACCAGCATAACATCTTGTCCTCTTCTTCTGGCACCTCTATTGCCAAGTTCACTACCTTAGAGCCACTGTACCCCACAGCCTGTTAAAATGCACGTTGCACATTTACTGCAGTAGTTCTCTCTTTGCCGACAGACAGACAAATGCTTGAAATACTCACTTAGAGGACTTCCTGGATTGCCAAGTCTAAAGTAGCACTCTAACTGCTTTTCCCTTTGTAACTCTATTACAATGTATAATTATTTGTGTTTTTATATCAAACTGCTCAGTGATTTCTACATTTGCATATTTGACACCATAAACACTTAGAGCATGTCTATTTTGCCAATATACCCAGTTCATAGTTCAATGCCTTGAATTTAGATATTGCTTAATAAAAATTTTCAATGTACAAAGGAAAGAAAAAATATAACAAGCTATAAAAGTTTTTGTAAGTCTTGCTCTAGTCCCTCCACTTTGGAAATAAAGCAACATGTAAGCAACTAAAAGAAAGTGTTAGCTACTTATAAAGATGAAATTTCTAAATAACTCTTAAAAACTAAATAGAAATGTGTAAATAATCAGTGACATCTGAAATAACCGTTAAATGCTGTGGTCATATTAACTGTGTCATTAAACGCAGCGTATCCGCACAACAATATAAATGTAGCAGATATCTCTCCTATGGTCTAAGCTTTATTTGCAGTTTAGCCTAGACATATTTGGAAATAACTTATGCAGGCCCAATGGAAACTTGTTTACATGGATTACTTAGCATTCCTGAAGAGTGAACTCAGTCTAAAAAATGAAACAAACAAACAAATAAACCCACTCCAATGAGCTTGATCTAATATAAAATTTTGTCTTCGGGAAGACCAGGTGATTTTGGAGAAAACATGCTGCTTGTTATTCAGATTTGTCTTCTGATACCAGGTTCTTAAACTGATACATCAGCCCTACATTGCTATATTTGAAAACTAAAGAGCCTTTTTATTAAAAATCCAGTCTTTCTCTTTAGACACTGATTGGGTTATCTTCTAATACAGTGAATGAACAATGAATGTTCAGCCAGGAGACGTGAGATTGGATGGACCGGGATATGAGACAGGGAAGGCAAAGGAACTAGACACATAGGGCAGCAGAGTGAGCACAGAATGGTCAGCCGGAAAATCTAATCTTCCATCTCTTATGGTCCATAGTTCCCTTGCACATCAGGGTCCCGGACAGGATTGGGCAGTTGCACAATTTTGGCCTGGTCAGGCCTCACTTTTTGAGCTTTAACCTACCATATCCAAGCACTGCTGTTTACCGACAAAATTTATGAAACATAACCTCTTAAACATAATACCTCTCTTCTAACTATGGTTCCCATTTCCAAACATCTGACTTAATCAATTATCATTGGACCTCCAAGTTTCTTCAAATCAGCAGCTAGCCACGTCTCACCAGTTCGTGGATGATCCTCTCCTCCTCTTGTCAATTAAAGTTTGTACATGTGAACTCCCAAATCAGAGGTCACATTTAGTCACATAAACTATGAAAGAGACACTCAAAGTCTTAACTGCCAATAGAGTTATCTTAAATGTCCATTTATTGCAGTAACATAAAAGGAGAAAGAGGCATTCTCTTCAACTTGACAGATTTGCCTCTGGAATGAAAACACGAGACCAAAGAGTGTGTGTGGAAATACAGCGGACCTGGAAAACACACCAGTGAGCAGCAGAGCGCAATAGGGTTGGTGGTGCCCAGAGACCATGACTATACTTGTGTCCATGCAAAGGAAATTGAAGAAGAGGATAGAAACAAAACATGGTGTTGCCCTGTCATTACTGAAAATAGCCTGTTAACACATGTGAAGTAGCCTTCAGAGAATCCTAAAAATTTTAAAAGCTAAATGAGGGAGAGAAGCCAAATGTACATTTCATATAATATATGTGATATAATGATACATATATATCGTATAATGATATATATATCAACAAAGGTTATAATTAAGTAAAATAATTAACTGTAGTTGTATAGTTTATCAAGTTATATACATTTGTTTTCAAGTTTATTCTATTTGTACTTATATCTTAATTTTATGTGATAAGATTTGCAATATTATTAAAAAGTATAAACACATATTAATGTAAAAATATTGTAAACCTCCTGATATACAACTTTGAATGAATAGTTCTCCACTTTGAGATAAAAGGAAAATCTTGTTACTGCTGCTGGAAAAATGAGTTAATCAGGTAGAAAACATCTGTCACCCTTAAAAATAAAATAGCCATTTAGTTTACCAGCAGAACAAGTTTATTGGGGAATAACCGAGGAATTGCAGTTCAGAACATATGAACTATGGTGAATCCTAGGTGAGTCTGGAGAACAAAAGAGAGGAGAATTCTTTTATAGAGAAAAGAAGGAAGATGTGGGGACTGTTTAGAATGAAAGTCCATTGGAAAAGAGTGAGAGTTCAGGGTGGTGGCAGTTCTCATTGGCTGGGTTGTTGCTGGGCAAGGAGAAAATCTTCCTTCCTCCTGGGAGTGTAGTAAAGTAAGCTTCTTCCTGTTGGGCAATGCAAGGTGTGCTTCCTCCTGCTGGAGTCTGCAAACTGTAGCAAGTGATCTGTGAGAGCGCCTCACTCAGGGTTTGGACTCCATTTTAAATGAGGTTCTTTTACTCATTTTCACACATCTGAGCAGTTGAGGCCATGAAGGAAGGACCCTTTTCTGAAAAGAAAGCGATGTAATCAAGAATGCATGACACTCTGGCAACAGGAAATATAAAGGAATGTTAAGAGATTGATGGTTGGTACTAGAGATGAAACAACTATAAGATGGCTAGGCTGGATTCAGTCAGAGAACATATATCTCTGAACTAGTTACATTAAATTGAGATTTTATCTAAAGTAAGGAGTTTGAAGTTTTGTATTAGAGAAGGAACAAACAACAGTTGAACATGTACTGTGGACAGAGGGATCAAAGAGAGTACTATAAAAGTATTCTGATATACTGTCAATAACTTAATCAAACAGATCAGATTTTTTGTGGACAAATATTTAATAGAGATTACCTGTTGACTTTTAATAATGTCCTTCCTACAAACTTACAAAATAGGCACTAATTTATAGATCTTTTTTTAATGTTTATTTATTTTTGGGAGACAGACAGTGGGGGAGGGGTAGAGAGAGAGGGAGACACAGAATCCGAAGCAGGCTCCAGGCCCCAAACTGTCAGCACAGAGCCCAACAAGGGGCTCCAACCCACAAAACATGGGATCATGACCTGAGCTGAAGTCGGACGCTCAACCGACTGGGCCACCCAGGTGTCCCAGTTTATAGATTATTATTAAAAATAAATGAAATACGATTCTATCCCCACATATTGTTATACATAACTACTTAATCAGGTAACTTAATTCATGTGGGTTATACTCTGTCCTAATCAGTATCATGGTAGTAAGCTGGAAATAGAGAAACAGTCTCAAAAAAATGTTGAAGACACTCATACGTGTTTGGGACCATATCATCAATTCCCAAGATATTCTTTTTTTCCAGGAGATTTTTGTTACAGATTTAATTTTCTTTAATAGTGTTCCATTAGTAATTGAGAGCACTGAGCGTTTAACTCAGAGTTTTCCCTGTAAATTAATAATGGATAATAAAAAGACAAGTTACAGTATCTCCCTTTTACCTCTTCCCTATGAGTAAAAACTTTGTGCATATCATGTCAAGTTTGTCTTTTCTTAGAGTATAAACAGAGGTGTGTTCAATTGTTCCATTTTTGAGAGAAGCAACATGCTTCCTTAAAATCTCATGGTAAAAAAAAAATGGTGAGCTGAAGCACAAGATAAAAATACAGATAAAGAATGAAGTCTTGATGAGACTATAAAGAATTTTCAGATGGAAATAGATTAGAACATGGGTCTGAAATGTAAGGCAGAATGTATTTCTACACCAGATGTGTGAAACACATGGAAGAGTATTATGTATCTTCAACTAAAATTTAGGAATCCCAAACCAAGTCCTGGCTAATTAAAAAATAAGCAGATCTCTATATTTTAACCAAACTCAGACAGAAACAGGGATCCACGGTTGCAGTGCATATGTTAAGAGGCTTCTCTTTGTGCACACCAGGAGTAATGATATTCCCGGAAGACAGCAAGACGGCTTCTTCCCAGATGTTAAAGCAGTGTTCCTCATTTTAGGGGAGTGTCATTCCTCCAAGTTCATTCAAAAGTGATCCCAAATGAGAGAGGTGTCACTGGAATACTCGCTCTATGCCTAATTAGGGTGATCGGTACAAGGTCCATCCATCACAATGACCTAAACTGGAGCCATTGATCAGGATATCACTGAAACCCCAATCACTCCTAGGATGTTTCACAGCCTGTTTTGTGAGCAAACAGATGGGTGGACTCAACAAAGAAGTTGTAATAGCAGGAATATTTCAGTAACGCTGAGGAATCTGAACATCTAAGAAAATCTGAAAAATAATATACTTAATATATTGAGCCCAACTTGCTAAATTTCCTCCCATAATTTTAAAACCATTTGTTTAAAAAATGTCTAGTTGTTATCTATTGAATTTACTTCAGTGATAAAATTTTTCCTTTTTTTTTTTTTAATGCCAGCCACTTTGTAAGTCAGCTTTGGTAAGGAGAAAACAGACTAGCTACATTGAAAGGCATGAGCACAAGATAAGCAAATTTGTAATTATCTGACATGATAGTAAGCATTCTGTGCTCATGATCTCAATTTGGTTTTCTCAAAAACACCTCAGCCCTTCAAATTTCTCAGTACATAAATTCCTCCTATCAAACTGTGCAGATCTGATGGATGTTTTTTTCTCATTGTATGTGTCCTTTATACAGTCTACCCATAAAATAACAATAGTGAGAATGAGAAATTTTAAGAATAAAAATAGTTATGTTAAAATTTCATCAACTAAGATGTAAATTAGAAGTACCGCTTCAAAATAACTATTTCAAGGATCATAAACAAAAGTCAAAGAGAAAAATAGTTAAAAGACAGATCAAGGAGACTACAAATGAATGAAAACTCCATCAGGTCCAAAGTGCAAATGCTTCAGGAGTCAGACAAATAATACACAGATGAAGCAAACAGAGATGGAAACGATAGAAAGCAGGGCTTATAGGAGGGGCTGGCTATGGTGAATCAGAGAGATTTTACCTTATCCAAAGGAGGAAAATTGGCTCCAGTGAATTTCAGTCATACAGAAATTAGAGCTCAGTGTTAGCCCTTCTCATTTTTAATTTTTCAGTAGAGTCTAGTAATACAGATTTTTATGTAAAAGGTTCAGATTTTAAGTATTAGCTTAAAAAAAAAAGTGAGTACTCTATAGCCCAAATAAACATCTCTGGGCCAGATTGTGTCCTTGAGCCACAAGTTTGTTACCTCTCTATGAAAATAGAGACAGACTAAAACATTTAGGGAAAGAATTGCAATGAGAAGATGAGTAAAAGAGTATAAGACCAATCAAACAGAAGTACTTAATATACATAATCAAGAATCTGCAATCAGCATAGAATTGAATAACATAAAATATGAGCTATAGCTCTCAGCAGTGAATATACTTGGTATTCTCATTCCTCTTGTTCTGTGTAGTTTAAATGTTTCTTTGATATTAAAAAATAAGTTTCCTACACATGTGACCATATATATGTATATATTTTTTTACTATAAGTGAGCCACAAGGCTGAATCATAGAATCTCCTTATACCTTCTAAATACTTATTAGTCAAGGACAACTATATGTTATTTTCTTAAGAGTCTGAAAATCCTATTTGAAATAAGATTTGAGGTTGTCTTCCTCCCATGGTATATACATGTTTAAAAAATATTTGAACAATTACTATTAACATCTCCTAAAATGGAATATATGGCAACACTCTCCATAACCACCAAAAACTTGAAGCAATATCTTAAAATTACAACTCTTAGAGGTCTACTTAATCATTGTAATGGTTTAGTTATAATTGTGGTAATTTTTCATGGTAATTTTACATTTATTTTATATATATTATTTTATTTGATCCTCACAACAATGATGATGTGTAGATAGAATTATAAATAAACTGAGTTATATAGGAGAAAGTGAGTTATCCAGAGTCACAAGCTGCAACTGAATTAAAGTCTCTGACTAGCAGTCTCTTTGTCTTTGTAATATACCACAGTTCCATAAAGCCCACTTGGAAGATTCTGAAGTTACAAGTAAGATTATGGAGTAATGTAAGATGAAAAGAACGTGTACATAAGCCATTTAGAATTTATTATCTAGCATAAAATTTAAACAGCAACAGAATCGTCTTTAGACATAGGTAATGTATAAATAATGAATAAATTCATTAATAAATAATGTTCTATAGCAGAAAAGAAAAGGCAAGTTGCATGTGAAAGGATTTCATGAGGCCAGAGGAACACATGGTATCTATCATAGGTAAAGAAATTTTGTTGAGGGGCGTCTGGGTGGCTCAGTTGGTGGAGCGTCTGACTTCAGCTCAGGTCATGATCTTGCGGTTTGTGAGTTCGAGCCCCGTGTTGGGCTCTGTGCTGACAGCTCAGAGCCTGGAGCCTGCTTTGGATTCTGTCTCCTTCTCTCTCTGCCCCTCCCCAACTCATGCTGTGTCTCTCTCTGTCTCAGAAATAAACATCAAAAAAAAAAAAAAAAGAAAAAAATTTTGTCGAGAAAAACCACTATTGAAATGCAATTGCTATCATGGGTTTATAATCCCTTGTTTCCTATCACATCAATATGAGGGAGAAAGTTCCTGAAGAAGTAACAAAGAACAGAACACTCTAGGGAATTTTATTTATTAGGTTAATAATTAATACCTGTCTGATAATTAATACAATCCTGAAACAAGACAAGGAGTAAGGCAGAGAAGATCTAATATCATCTTAATTACCGATAAAGACTATGGCTTTTATTAGAAGGTAATTGAGTTTCTAAAAAAAAAAAAAAAAAGAAAAAAAGAAAAGAAAAAAAAAACAGGATTAGGCTAATTTACCCCCAAAAACCTGCAGTGCCAGTCCAGACTAGAGCTAGTTTTCCCTCTTAGGGCCCTGCCCCTGATATAACTTCCAAACATGGAGGAAAAGAGGAAGACACTTCCCACAGGCAGTTCACTCCAAGAGAAAGAGGAGAGATTTTCATTCTTCCTTCCCTGAGGAGGAAGGAGTGAGGGGTGAGAGAGGTAAAAGTGATAGACTATCAATAGTTTCCCATCATAGGAAGTAAAGGCTAAATCTGGGAAAAAGTAGACGTTTCTGAAAGACTAACACAAGCCCTGAGGTACAAATACTGTGAAGCTAAGAATTATGGGAAAGAATAAAACAGAGCATAGTGGTGTGATTACAGCATATGGAGGAAACACTGAGGTGTCTCTTGTCATTTTCTATGGGATTAACCTCTGAGTATTAAACTATAAGATCAATAGGCAATCGGTCTAATAAAGGTATGCAACTTGCCTAATAGGATAGAATATCTCCCCCGAAAAAGGTCTAATGAAGAGAAGACATGCTATTTACATAAGGTTAGTCATGACTGAAAAGAGATTTTTGAGGAGTGACAGAAGCAAATACTGACAAATCCCATCCAGGAAAAGCCTGAAAGTATCTGGCAGCGCTTTGACTCACAGATTTAATTCTGGGGCATTTATAACCCCGAATGGAACACTGAATGTATCAGGCTATTATTGCCTGGTGCAACTATATATTCTAATCTTCCATCTAATTTTCCTTATTGTAAATGCATGATCAACAAGCTGCATGTTGATTATGATTAGAGTTCACCTTTAGAAATGCTATGGAAAACAGAATGCAGTGATCACACTAACATGAGCATACTGGTTCTTTTCCAAATGCAGTTTTATTACACATTGCAAATTAATTGGTTTTCTTTTCCATTTAATGTCTCACTCCCTTATGAAGTTGCTAGGGTATTAGCCCCCCAAAGGCCCCTGGTGACCCTGACCTTGTGGTATTACTGCCTTTGGACAGAGCCTCTCACCTTGACATAGAGCTTGACTGAGTGACTGATAGAATACGATGAATGCGACAGCATATGGCTTCTAATACTAGGTCATAAAAGGCACTGCAACTTCTACCTTGGTCTCTTAAATCCCTCCCTCTGGGGAAAGCCAGACACGATGCTGTGAAGATACTCAAGAGACCTGCAAGGAGAGAAACTGAAGCTCCTTGTCTCTTATGTATAGGCCACATTGGAAATGTGTCCTCCAGCTCCATTCCAGCCTTGACACGACCATAGCATCAGTTGACATTGGACTGAATTAGAACCACAAGAGATTCCAAGCCAGAATCTCTCCGCTGAGCATTCTCAAGTTCCACAGGAACCATGAAAAACAATTATTCTATTATCAATAAATTATAGAATGATTTTTTAATGTTTATTTATTTTGAGAGAGAAGGAGAGAGCACGGGAGGGACAGAGAGAGAGGAGAGAGAGGATCCCAAGCAGGCTCCACACTGCCAGTGTATCAGAGCCCAATGCAGGGCTCATTCTCAGGACGCATAAGATCATGAACTGGGCTAAAAATCAAGAATTGGCTGCTTACTGCTAGGAATTTACCCAAGGGATACAGGAGTGCTGATGTATAGGGGCACTTGTACCCCAATGTTTATAGCAGCACTCTCAACAATAGCCAAATTATGGAAAGAGCCTAAATATCTATCAACTGATGAATGGATAAAGAAATTGTGGTGTATATACACAATGGAGTACTACGTGGCAATGAGAAAGAATGAAATATGGCCCTTTGTAGCAACATGGATGGAACTGGAGAGTGTGATGCTAAGGGAAATAAACCATACAGAGAAAGACAGATACCATATGTTTTCACTCTTATGTGGATCCTGAGAAACTTAACAGAAACCCATGGGGAAGGGGAAGGAAAAAAAAAAGAGGTTAGAGAGGGAGAGAGCCAAAGTGTAAGAGACTCTTAAAAACTGAGAACAAACTGAGGGTAGATGGGGGGTGGGAGGGGTGGGGGGGAGGTGAGGGGTATTGAGGATGGCACCTCTTGGGATGAGCACTGGGTGTTGTATGGACACCAATTTGACAATAAATTTCATAGTAAAAAAAAAAAAGAATTGACTGCTTAACCAACTGAGTCACTCAGACACTTCAAATTATAGAATGATTTTTTTTTAGTTTACTTTTATTTATTTTGAGAGAGAGAGATGGAGGGGCAGAGACAGGGAGACAGAAATCCAAGCAGGCTGCACACTGTCAGCACAGAGCCTGATGTGGGGCTTGAACTCACTAACAGTGAGATCATGACCTGAAGCGAAATCAACCACCAGAGGCTTAACCAACTGAGCCACTCAGGCACCCTTAGAATGATTTTAAATGCAGCATTAGGTAACTAATATGGTTAGTATACTGTCTTTTGGTATGAATCCTTTTCAGTTATAGCTCTTATAGCTATTATTTAAATACTATTCACTCTGTATAGAAAAAATTCTAAACTATTATAGACAGATATAAACTCATTTAATCCTCAAAACAAACCTATTATCCCTATTTTATAAATATAGACTCTGGGACACAGAGAGTAATTTGGACAAAGTCACACAGCTAGAAAATATCATAACTGGAATTCAAACCCAGAGAAGTCTGGATAGAGAGGACATGTTCTTAACCACTAAATTGGAGTACCTCTCTGTCCACAAAAAGGAAGAGAGAAATCAAAGTTTCAGCCTCCAACTCAATAGAGAATTCCACTATACTGAATGCTATCTTTCTCCCAGTTTTGCATGTAGCTAACTGACCTTGCCTGGCAACATCCAAATCATCTTCAAAATGCACATAAATTGTGGTGTGCCAAGACTGATGGAGGAGGTACACAGTGGATGAAGAGTACTAATTAGTCCTAATTATACCAGATGGCTGCAGGGAGATACACAGAAAAGGCAGGAAAATTGGAGATAAACTTTTACTTCACAATGTTTTGATGTGTTCTTGACACATGAAAGAGGTTTGTATTGACTTTTATTATATCCAGTTTCTGAGTTCACGATTCCTATGCACTTGGTCACTCAGTGCTGTAGCAAGAGACTGGCTTCTTTTTTTAATTTTTTTATTTTTTGCATTTATTTATTTTTGAGAGACAGAGAGAGACAGTGTGAGCAGGGGAGGGGCAGTGAGAGAGGGAGACACAGAATCCGAAGCAAGCTCCAGGCTCTGAGCTGTCAGCACAGAGCCTGACGTGGGGCTTGAGCTCATGAACTGCAAGATCATGACCTGAGCTGAGGTTGGATGCTTAAACAACTGAGACACCCAGGCTCCCGGAGGTTGGCTTCTTGAAATGGGTGGTTAATCCTTTCCAACTTTGTGTTTTTGCATCCCATATAAATCTGGCATACAGCTTTCTGACAATCACAATCCAGAAATAAAAGAGAACCTTGATTTAATTATTTGTAATGTTCTCGGGCATAGTTGGCAATTTTAACAAAAATAGAATCTTTGTTAAATTAGCAAACTGTGAAAAGAACTGTCATATTAACCACTTATTGTTTTCCAAACAACTTCATTAATGTCATATGAAATATGAAAATACAATTTCTGCCAGAACAGAAAAAGGAAATGATTCATTAAAGAAAACCAACATTGGAATGTATAATTAAACATGGGCGTGTCCCCTGTGAAAACTGAAATTCCAACTCTGTCCATTTCATCATAAAAAGTATGAATCAAGAACGAACAATACACATTTTATAATCTTATTTTGTTCTATAAAATAAGCTACCTTTGAAAGGCAATATGACTGTGCAGTCTGTAGACCTAGGTGTACAGGCCCAATTCTGTCAATTATTCATTTGAGTGAAACACTATGTCGTTGTTTTTTATTTACTTGAGAGAGAGAGAGAGTTCATGAGCCAAGGAGAGGGGCAGAGGGAGAGAGACAGAGAATCTTAAGCAGGTTCCATGCTCAGTGCTGAGCCCGTTGTGGGGCTCAATTCCATCACCCTGGGATCATGACCTGAGCTGAAATCAAGAGTTGGAAGCTCAACTGACAGCCACCCAGGCTCAGTGTTGAGTGAAACACTACGTATGGATACATTCACCACTTATCCCCCTACTGTAAGAGTATTGTATTCCCACAGTGACAGCTGAGGGAGAAGTAGAAACCTCCACGCATTTGAAGTTGGGCTTGGCCATGCAACTTTCTTTGGCCAGTGGAATATGAGCAGACTTTACATGAGTCAAGTCTGAGCAGACGCTTTAAAAGTCATGTTTCACAAGCTAACTTGCTCTTTTCCCTCTGAAATGAGAATTGCATGGTTCAGTTATGGGCTACTGCTTCACACTGAATAAGTAGTTGGCTCACACTCATAAGCATATAATGTGAAGAAGATATTTCTTATGGTAAATTACAGAGATTTGGGATTAAAAAAAAAAGTACAGCCAAGCTAAGCAGCGCACATTGTCTTAGTTTTTTTTATCTATCAAATGTGAAGAATGATTTTAGTCTTATAGGATCACTCTGAGCAGTAAATACATGTCCAGGAAATGGTAGATTATCTACCTAAAATTTTGTATATTGCCTTCAGAGGAAATGCAATAACACAAGTAAAGAGTAATTATTTTATACAACATGAGATTGTTATGCTTTTGGAAGATATTGTTATGATAGATATTTGAAAGACAGTGTTTGAAAGACGTTGTTACACTTTTGAATCTGGAAAGTAAATTCTAATTCTGGCCCTGCCATTAACGTCTGTCATGGACCCTCTTGGTGCTTCAGCTGTCACATCTATGATATGGAGTCATTAATACCAACTCTAGATTTCCATCAATATTGGTAAATAGTTTCAGTGAGAGGGCACATGGTGAACTTCTACGAGCAGCTCTGATATAGAGGAAGAATCATGTATCCGGGCAACAGCCCCCTATGTTTAATTACTGATCCCACATTTTATTAGCGGGTTGAAGACAAGGACATACAACATTTCTTACCCTAAAGCAGGGTTATTGTAAGTCAAGTGTGAAGACATGATTGATTATGTAAATGATGGATTAATTGCTCTCATTACCAACACAATACTCCATTTGTAGTGAGTGCCTTAGGGATATTTTTTTTTAAATAAACTCTCAGATTACATGATAGAGTAAGAAGGGAAAGAGCTGATTGTAAAAACAGAATCCAACCCAGCTTTTCCACTTTTAGCGATATGGCTTTGGAATGTTTCTAACACTTGTAAATTAGATTTATCATTTGTCAATAATCCACCCAAGTCCATGGATGGTATCCATTCAAAAGTGATCATATATAAATGATTAAAATTAGATGTAAAGAGCTTTCTTTTTTTTTTTTTTTTTTTTTTTTTTTTTTTTACAAAATACTTACAGGGTTGCTTGTTTTCACACACACACACACACACACACACGCACACACACACACAAAATAAATGAACTCATGTATTTAAGTTTTTGGCATCTAGTGGTGCTCCTGCCTTTATAAATACAACATCACAATGCTAGGATCACATGTTTCATGAAATACTGTTCTAAATAAAAAGGAGTACCATGTGGAGAAAAACATTCATCGGAATTCAGTACAGTACACATTACTTCTCTGACTCATCTTTCTAAAAGAATATTTGCTCTTAAATCTCTATTTTTGTTCATTCAATATAATTTTAATCCATATTCAGAAGAATAGCGATAAAATAATAGATGAAACGTGAATTATTATTTTTTTTATTTTTTAAATGTTTATTTTTGAGAGAGAGAGAGTGTGAGCAGGAGAGTGTCACAGAGAGAGAGAGACACAGAATCTGAAGGGGGCTCCAGGCTCCGAGCTATAGGCCCAGAGCCCCATGCGGGGCTCAAACTCACTAACAGTGAGACCAGACCTGAGCTGAAGTGGGACGTTTAACCGACTGAGCCACCCAGGAGCCCTGATGAAATGTGGATTATTTTTGAAACAATTCATTGAACAAATGGAAAAGAAACATCTTTTACAAAATAAGATGTATCAGTGGACAATATGGAAAATAATATTGAGATTAAACTCTTGCACTATTGATATTATGGGTATTAGTCATTTAATATTTACCCACACATTGGAAATTGAATTGTGTGCTACCATATCATTCAAGTAACTATCTGATTAATGCAAGCTGTGAAAAAGTCCAAGCTTATACATTTGACTCATTATCATTAAAACATCAAAACAGCATCAGTGAATAAAGGCTAATAGTTCTTGGAAGCAGAAAGTTACTCTTCTTTTTTTTTTTTTTTTTGCTACTTATTTGAGTAAATAACCTGAGTAGGTTAATGCAGTAAAGTGATATGAAAGTCAATTATAATTCATATGAATTTAAAAAAAAAAATTAGGATATTTACATAGTCCTGCAGTGGACACACACACACACACACACGCACACACACAAAACAAGAAAGATTTACTTATTAATATATTTATGTTTAATTTAAATAAGAAAATGTGAGATTTTCATTAAATACTGTAAAGTAGTATGGAGAAAAATAAGGAAGAGCATAAAGGGAAAATTATACAAAGATATATGCCTGATATCATGTATATTCTTTTAGGTTAGTTACTAAAACAAGATGATATCTTTTCAATTAATTAAAAGTAATATGTGTATTAATCCTTCAAAGTTTAGGGATAGTTGCTTTAAGTAACTGTATTCTACTAAGCAAATTTAGTTATAGCGAATGAAGAAAGGAGAAGAAAAAGGAAGCCAGGGCCTTCCAAGAGTCCTTTGGTCTTGTTTCTTGCTTCAGATTTTGCAATTTTGGTGTGAAGAGAATTCTGTCTATTGAGAGCCTGAAGGCAAAAAGTGTACCAACTGTCAAACTAATTTGCAATATTCTTAATATCTTTATTTTATCAAAATAATAAATTTTATACATTCTTTAAGAAAACACTTGAAAACATTGAAATAATTCTGCTTAGTCATAATTTTTTCCTGTTTTAAAGTAAATTCAGAAAATTATATAACAGGAATCTACATTGTCAATAACAACAATTAAAAATTGATAGCATGCCATATGTGCTTTTTAAAAAAATAATTAATGAAATGGCAATTACAGATACAACTGAAATGTCCATTGTCACTGATCCCCAAGAATTTTTAAAACTAAAAAATAATAATTTGAAGGATTAGAGATGGTACATATATCAGGCAACTGAATTGATTTGGAATTAATATTGCTTACATCCTAATATAATCTTGAAGATGCTTCATATTTCAATTTTTACTTTGTGCATATATTGTGCATATATTCTGCATATTGTGCATAATGTTGTGCATATATTAAGTATGAAAGTGGACCAAGCTATGCAGACCTGCTCAATATTTCCAGTCTTCTATTGTCTTTATCCATCCATCCCCAACCATCCTCCTCAAACCTGGATATGAAACTAGATCTGGATCCAAGTGCTTTGTATTATGGATCCCCCCACCCTTACAAAGCTTTAAGTCTTTACTGGATTTCAGTGAGAGATTTCTTGGCACAGAAAGGAAGCACCTGCTGATTTGAGCAATTTCATTAGCACTCAGCCAAACAAAAACATTCTGTAGGTTATTATGGTCCTGTATCAGAACACAACCAATAATTTGTTATTATCTTATTCCTAATTTGTGATTGACAACTTTAACCATTGTTAAACTGTAGGGAGAGAATATCAGTATTCAAAATGATCTCTAAATGCTATTTGAAATGTTATTGAGTTTTGAGTATATTTTCTATTTACAGTTAGTTGTAATTATGTAAAGATGCAATAAATTTAGTTGATTATTCTGGACCATGCGCAAATCTTCAATACAACTGATTAAGAGGTGAAAATCCAGATAATCAAAAGCTGTGTTTATCAATAGTAATCATTAAAAAATAATTTAATGACTTATCTTTCTTTGAATTAATGTAAGTGACCCCTTCATGTGGCCATGTTACCACAAATTTCAGTTATAAGGATTACATGTATGCTTGGTATAAATTTAAAGCTACAGTATTCTGTACTCTTTAACACAATTCTCCACCACCCCACCCTCACCATGTACACACACATACATTATGCATCTCAAGACATCTGTAGGCATCTAAAAATTTCAAAGGTTAGTTAAGTGATAATCATCCCTATTTTTTAAGAAATGTACTTTGCTTTGTCCAAGGATGGTATATTATTCCTCTATCATGTTGTTTTATCATATGTGGGTAAAGATAAGCTGTACTATATATGTGATGGCCAATTCACCCTTAGTAACCAATTAGGAATTTCTTTTTCTCCATGCATTCATTCATATATTCAACAAACATATATTGGATATCTGAAAGGAAAAAGGTGCTAGATACTGAGGTATGTAATGAAAGACACATGCCATTCACAAACTTCAGCAAATCCAATGAATACTACAAGGAATTTTTATTTTAACCTGGGAAGGATAGGGACATCAAGTTGAACAACATATAGTTTTTTTCTGTTAAATAGTTTATAATCTAGTGTGAACATAGTTGTGTGGAGATAGAAGCCAGGACAAAGAGTAAGGC
The DNA here is from genome assembly GCF_028018385.1 of Neofelis nebulosa. Classification (NCBI taxonomy): domain Eukaryota; kingdom Metazoa; phylum Chordata; class Mammalia; order Carnivora; family Felidae; genus Neofelis; species Neofelis nebulosa. The sequence goes on from NC_080788.1 coordinate 91,026,846, forward strand.
AGGTTGATTAAAATACTAATAGCAGGAGAAATGTGATGCAATACTAAAGAAAAGGTTTAAAAACAACTGCAGTAGCACAGAAGAAAGCAATTAGAGGTGGGCAAAGAGTAATCAGTGGAGGAGAAAGGTACAGCTAAGATGTAGAAAGAGTACAGGTTATAGCATTCAGAATAGAAATGGAAAAATTGTGCTTATATACATACAGCAGGAAGTTTGTATGGGCACAGAGAAGTATATACCCTCTGCTCCTGGGGATATGGCTGAGGTGGGTGATTACTGACTTTAACAAATGTGAGTGTGAATCCCAGCTCTTTCATTTATTGGCTGCATGACCTTGGCAAGTGGTTCGTCATCTTTCTGACTCTTAATCTTCTTTTACAATCTCTAGTTCATATGAATGTTATAATTAAATAACACAATGCACAAAAGCCTTAGGGTCTGTCTTTCATGTGTTTCAAAAGTCTTTTTAGAATAATGTATACAGGGAACCTGGGTGACTCAATCGGTTGAGTGTCGGACTCTTGATTTCATCTCAGGTCATGATCCCAGGGTGGTGAGATCAAGCCCCATGTCAGGTTCCATGCTGAGTATGGAGTCTGCTTGAGATTCTCTCCCTCTCCCTTTACCGCTACCCCACTCATGCACACTTTCTCCTGCTCTTTCTCTCTTTCAAATGAAATAAATAAAATAAAGTAAAATAAAATAAAATAAAATAGTATATAAATCAATAAAACAAGACTATAAACTTTAGAAGAATAGTTGTTAACATGATTATTGTAGATTCTGGTATTCTTACTGTTTACTGAATAGATGAAGTAGAAAAGATTTTGAACTCTTCTCATTATCAAAATAATCAAAATACTTATAAAATAAGGTTTTGCATGAATCTAATTAGAAATAGCATCCTCTTTCTGTAGAAATATCTTACTTAAAATTATTATCTACCATAAATTCAGGTCCCCTGAGAGTTATATAGGCAAGATATCCAATGAAAATCTAATAATTAAAATCCTGTTCTCAGTCATCCTGCTTGCCATTTCTCTGCGGCATCTGGCACAATAAGGCTTTCTCTTTGGAAGTTTCATTCATATTTAGTTCTCAGAAGACTTTATTAGTCTATTTCCTACCTTCTTGATCATTGTTTTTCTGAATCTTTTTCTGTCTCCTTTGATGAGAACTATTCTTCCTCTCCTACTTCAGGGAGAAGTTTCTTCAGTTTGTCCTAATCTTAAAATCTGTCTCCCTCTCCCCCCTCTCTCCCTTTCCCCCTCATGCCTCTAACCCTTCTCTCTCTTTCTCCTTCTCTCTTTCTCTGTCATTTAGAAACTGCTGAGTGGTTTGTCATCCCTCTGGCTGTTATTCCTCTCATACAATCTCTAATTTAGAAAATTTTTAAAGAGAAATTGGAAAGAATATATGTACATTATAAAACCAGATTTTATATGCATATATATATATATATATATATATATATACATACATTTACAATCTCAGAAAACTCATTTCTTCCCATAGATTAAATTATCATGCCTACAAGAATAATTTCCAAATCTTATCTCCAGTTCTTACATTTTCCTGAGTACTTGTATCTCATCTTTCTGAAGGCCCTTCCTACTGGCATCTCAAATTTAACAAGCATATTAGATTGGTTACAGGCATTACCAAATACTTCCAGCTTACATGGTTAAGGATGAATCTCCTGAATTCAGATATTTATAACCAATCTATTTTTATTTGTTTCTGTCCTGTTTTAGTGCTTATGAGCCAGAAAACATTCCAAAATTTTCATATTCTAAGTTATATTCTAATATTGAAGATGAACTCCTAATTTATCTATTGTCAAATATTTTGCCTCATAATGAATGCAGAGAACCTATTATCCAAGTTCTCAAATCCACTTTGGCCTAATGGTGCTTGTAAATAATACATTTGCATAATGAGCAATATTTATAAAAGCCAATTACTGCTAATATGGATGACCTTTTGGCATCAAGAAAGCTAATAACCTTTGAAATATGGACTAAATTACACAGTGCTAAAGCAAAACTTAGGTATAATGAAACCAGGACCCCTTGTAAACACAAGGATGAAGGTTATTTTCTATTTTGGCTACACGTTTAAAGATGTGTTAATTAGATATGTGATTTGAATTAAAAAATTAATTCTAGCTCATTTTCAAATAGAGAATATTAAGAAAGAATCAGGTACAAATGATTAAAACTTGATGCAAGAGGCTTCTTTTTTCAAAATAATTTCTAATGAAACAATTTACTTTAACTTTAAATATTATGATTCAGACATTTTTAAGATATTAATTTGCTACGGGCACTTGGGTGGCTCAGTGGTTGAGCGTCCGACTTTGGCTCAGGTCATGATCTCACAGCTCGTGGGTTCGAGCCCCGCGTTGGGCTCTGTGCTGACAGCTTGGAGCCCGAAGCCTGTTCGGATTCTGTGTCTCCCTCTCTCTCTGCCCCTAACCCACTTGCATTCCATCTTGTCTCTCTCAAAAATAAATAAACATTAAAAACAATTTTTAAAAAAGATATTAATTTGCTAAAGGTCATATACATTTATATCTACAACCAAATAACAAGATTTTGAGGTTTTGTTGATTCGCATAAACTTAATATTAGTAATAATGATTAATCAGGTTGAATTTTTACTTACCTCTTAAAATGGCCAACATACAGCATCTGCAAATCTTAATTCACTATTTTCATATGCTATAAACTAATCTATTTCACCTAATGCTGGTAGAACTAAAGTTTATTTTATTTAGACCTTTCATATTTGTACATTGCATTTTAAATTGTTTATTTACAATTATGTATGATCTAATATGGCAGCTTAGCCATGATGCAATAGTGCAATAGGACCAGAACTGCTTGTGTATTATAGCTACAAAGTATTAATACAAATTACACTGGAAACTGATTTTTGCTTCACTGCTGTAATCTACTCTACTTGAATTATTTAGGAATCAAAATGCAATTATCCAAATACAAATAACATTTAATTATATATTGAATAATTTTCAGCATCAATACTATCACTATAGGCTTGCTTTCTCCTTTCAGGCCTAAGCCTAGTAAAATTGTTAAAGTTAGTTATTTTTCATTTATCCACCCACTTAGATTTTCTGCTTTATCTTCACTTCTTTGTGACTTTGTACTTGAAGACAAGAACATTCAGAATTATTCAGTTATTACTCAGGTCTACCCTTTGGCACGGTAGTAAAGCCATTATTTCACCCCCATCCATCATTCTGCTATGTAACTTTCTTTTATTTTCCTTCCTAGAAAAATAACATATATCCAGTTTTCTCAACAATTTGCTTTGATAACAAACATCTAATGTGGTGAATTAATTGCAGCCATTTACATTTTAAAGATATTGTTATGTGCAAGCCCACTGGGAGACACCAATATGAGTTGGAATTTTACTTTCTTTTTTTTTTTAATTTAAATTCAAGTTAGTTAATATATAGTGTAGTGTTGGTTTCAGGAGTAGAATTTAGTGATTCAACACTTACATGTAACACCCAGTGCTCATCACAAGTGCCCTCCTTAATGCCCATCACCCATTTATACCATTCCCCAACCCACCTCCCCTCCAGCAACCCACAGTTTGTTCTCTGTATTTGAGTCTCTTATGGTTTGTCTCCCTCTGTTTTTATCTTATTTTGCTTCCCTTCCCCCATGTTCAACTGTTTTGTTTCTTAAATTCCACATATGAGGGGCGCCTGGGTGGCTCAGTTGGTTTAGCGTCCGACTTCGGCTCAGGTCATGATCTCAGAGCTGTGAGTTCGAGCCCCACATCAGGCTCTGTGCTGACAGCTCAAAGCCCTGGAGCTTGCTTCAGATTCTGTGCCTCCCTCTCTCTATGCCCCAACCCACTCGCATTCTGTCTCTGTCCCTCTTAAAAATAAATAAACATTAAAAAAAATTCCACATATGAGTGAAATCATATGATATTTGTCTTTCTCTAACTTATTTTGCTTAGCATAAGACACTTTAGTTCCATCCACATTGTTGCAAATGGTAAGCTTTCATTCTTTTTGATTGTCAAGTAATATCCCATTGTATATATGTACCACATCTTTTTTATTCATTCATCAGTTGATGGACATTTGGGGTCTTTCCGTAATTTGGCTATTGTTAATAGTGCTGCTATAAATATTGGGGTGCATGTGCTTCTTCAAATCAGCATTTTTGTATCCTTTGAATAAATACCTAGTAGTACAATTGCTGGGTCATAGCATAACTCTAATTTTTTGAGGAACCTCCATACTGTTTTTCAGAGTGGCTGCACCAGTTTGCATTCTTACCAACAGTGCGAAACGTTCCCCTTTCTCCACATCCTCACCAACATCTGTTGATTCCTGAGTTGTTAATTTAAGCCATTCTGACAGGTGTGAGGTGGTATCTCATTGTGGTTTTGACTGGTATTTCCCTGATGATGAGTGATGTTGAGCATCTTTTCATGTGTCTGTTAGCCATCTTGATGTCTTTTTGGAAAAGTGTCTGTTCATGTCTTCTGCCCCTTTCTTCCCTGGATTATATGTTTTTTGGGTTTGAGTTCAATAAATTCTTTACAGATTTTGGATATTAGCCCTTCATCCTGTGTCATTGGCAAATATATTCTCCCATTCCTTTGATTGCCTTTTGGTTTTGTTGATTGTTTCCTTCGTGCAGAAGCTTTTTATCTTGATGAGGTCCCAATAGTTCATTTTTGCTTTTGTTTTCCTTGCCTCTGAATAGCCAAAGTAATGTTGCAAAATAAAAGCAAAGTGGGAGACATCACAATTCTGGACTTTAAGCAGCATTACAAAGCTGTAATCGAGACAGTACGGTACTGGCACAAAAACGGACACATTGCTCAATGGAACAGAATAGAGAATCTGGAAACAGATTCAGAAATGTATGGCCAACTGATCTTTGACAAAACAGGAAATAATATCCAATGGAAAAAAGTCTCTTCAGTAAATGGTGTTGGGAAAACTGGACAGCAACATGCAGAAGAATGAAACTGGACCACTTTCTTATACCGTACACAAAAATAAACTCAAAATGGATGGAAGACCTAAATGTAAGACAGGAAACCATCACAATCCTAGAGGAGAACACAGGCAGCAACCTCTTTGACCTTGGCCACAGGAAATTTACTTTCTTAAAAGACATGAGTTTAGTAGCAGAGTCACAAGTGTACAAAACAAAATATAGTAAGTGTTATCAGTATTAAAGTTGATGGTAGTGATGATGTTGGGCCTTATTTATTGATTCCTGACTTAGTGATAATCATTGCTCAAGGAGTTTAACATGAGAACAAGTATTAAAAAGTGATTTTATCTCAGTCATCTCAAAAAGCATCATGAATAAATTTTCATCTACTCTTCTCTGAAGAAAGGCTAAGATTTTTACATAGGGAAATAAAATGTAAAAGATTTCAGAATAAGCTGGAAATAAGTCAAAGAAGGTTACTTGAAAGCAACAATTAATATAATGACAAAGACATTTCTGATAAAATTATAAAATGTCTATATTGGAAAATCTTAAGTTCAAAAACAAGACCAAAACTATTCTGGACATTGAAACTTGTGAATGTGTAGTCAGGCAGAGCTCTAGCTGTGTCCATAGAGGGCAAGAGAGAAACCTATCATGAAAGAAATGGTTCTGTAAGCATATAATTATTAATGAAAGTACTGTTTGATAAACTAGTATGATAACCATGACATAATCAATCAGAAGAAGAGAAGCATAGCAGTTAATGCCACACATTTATACAGAGTCATATGTGTGTTTAATGATCTAGGTCTTGTGTTTTAAAGGTAGAGTTTAAATATTGCCATGGGCACATTTCTTCACCAGGAGGAAGAGGGAATTTTGGAAGAGAATTATAAAAGGGAGAAAGTCAGGGCAAGACATGATGTCAGGTCAATAATTATTCAGGTAAACAGGCTTTTCCAACAATTTTTAAAAACCCTCAAGTATCTATCTTTCATATAATACATCTATGTATAGTGTTACACATATTGTGGATTATTTTGTGGATCATTCTTCATATCCTTACTTTTTAGCAAGGCTTAGTTTTTATTGTGAAAAAAAAAAAAACCTTTGTGGAATGTGTTGAAAAATATACACTGTCTACATTGAATATAGTAGTTGATGATGTTACTAGTTTTATTTTTGCCCTGAACCTTTCCTTTTTGTTCATTTCTCAATTTTTTAACTTTTCAGATTGCCCAGCTTTTTAAGCTTGAGGTCAGTAGGCTGAAATGCTGCAGACAGCTAACTTATAACTCAAAGCCTGAAGACTGTATCATACTCTCAGAGAGATCAAACATCTTTAAAAACCCTGCTGAAAGGAAAAGGGGAAAAATGGGTCAAAAATTTTGTGTTTGTGCGATTTTCAGTGAAAACATTGCTATTCTCTAAAACCTTTGAACAGCAGTTAACTATCAATTCAGCAAGATTCACTTCATGACTAAGAGCGAAACATAAGGATCATCCCACGGCAAAGGAAGCTTTGTGCACTGGTGTTAGTGACACTCATAGCTGGTGTGACGTTAGGCTCTAAAGGCCACATTCCGCACTGCAGACCCCCCCCCCCCCCTCCCCAGTCTCCTGGAGCTATATCCTCATTCTTTAAAGCTTCTTCCCACACACATCAACACAGAAAGTCTTTTCTCCACATTTTTGTTCTTCTTAAACTTTATGAAACAGAGGTAGAAAACGCAGAAGTAAACTTTGAAGTACAACTTATAGGTACATTGCTTGATCGATTTTCACAAACTGAACACACTCTTGTCACAGCATCTGGGTAAATAACAGAATATTCCAACATTTTGGAAATAGAACGTGTTGAAAATAAATCATTCTCCAACCTTGCTTCCATGAGTAATAAAGGTGATATTTAGGGATTTGTTAGCTACATTTTGGGTTTTTTCCCCTAATTTGTTCAGAAATCAGTCTATACAGAAAAAATGGTATTTCTTGAGCCCTACTCAGAAATTCTAACATCCACATGTAGGAAACTACACAGGTGCATCTGATTTCCAGCCTATCTTTGAACCAGAGTATATACATAACTGAAGAAAACTGAGTAACCTCTGGGGGCATCAGGGTGACTCAGTCGGTTAAGCGACAGACTCTTGGTTTTGTCTCAGATCATGATCTCACAGTTCAATCTCCACATCGAACCCCTTGCTAACAGTGGGGAGCCTCCTTGGGATTCTCTCTCCCCCTCTTTCTCTGCCCTTCCCCCACTTGTGGTCTTTCTCTCTCAAAATAAATAAATAAATAAACTTAAAAAAAACATTTAAAAACCTGAGTAAACTCTGGATGTGTCAATGTCAGTTTCCTGGTTGTTGATACTGTATTGTACTGTGAGAAAACTGGGTAAAGGGTGCATGGGACCTGTCAGTATATTCTTTGGCAACTTTCTAGGAGTTTCAAATTATTTCAAGACATAAAGTAAACATAGTAATTTCAAATTTATGAATGTTATTTTACTGAAATTATTCTAGGTTGGTTATTGACTGAACATAGAGATAATGTTAATAATATTTAAGTTAATAATAACATAATAGTTACTATGTTTACTATGTGCCAGATATGCTAAGAGTTCTCTACAGATGATTGCATTTAATACTCACAGGATGCTTTGAGTTAAGTGTTCTTACAGAACTGAGGCAAAGAGATATTGAATAATATTCCTAAGATCACCAACTAGTAAATTGCAAAGCCTGGATTTAAACTCATTTAGACAAAGCACTATCTTCATAAGGTCCCAGTAATTCACTTTTGCTTTTAATTCCCTTGCCTTTGGGGATGTATCGAGTAAGAGATTGCTACGGCAGAGGTCAGAGAGGTCTTTTCCTGCTTTCTCCTCTAAGGTTTTGATGGTTTCCTGTCTCACAGCAAAGGAAACAACCAACAAAACTAAAAGGCAACCAACAGAATGGGAAAAGATATTTGCAAATGACATATCGGACAAAAAGCTAGTACCCAAAATCTATAAAGAGCTCACCAAACTCCACACCTGAAAAACAAATAACCCAGTGAAGAAATGGGCAGAAAACATGAATAGACACTTCTCTAAAGAAGACATCCGGATGGCCAACAGGCACATGATAAGATGTTCAACGTCGCTCCTCATCAGAGAAATACAAATCAAAACCACACTCAGATATCACCTCACGCCAGTCAGAGTGGCCAAAATGAACAAATCAGGAGACTATAGATGCTGGAGAGGATGTGGAGAAACGGGAACCCTCTTGCACTGTTGGTCGGAATGCAAATTGGTGCAGCCGCTCTGGAAAGCAGTGTGGAGGTTCCTCAGAAAATTAAAAATAGACCTACCCTATGACCCAGCAATAGCACTGCTAGGAATTTCCCCAAGGGATACAGGAGTACTGATGCATAGGGGCACTTGTACCCCAATGTTTATAGCAGCACTCTCAACAATAGCCAAATTATGGAAAGAGCCGAAATGTCCATCAACTGATGAATGGATAAAGAAATTGTGGTTTATATACACAATGGAATACCACGTGGCAATGAGAAAGAATGAAATATGGCCTTTTGTAGGAACGTGGATGGAACTGGAGAATGTGATGCTAAGTGAAATAAGCCATACAGAGAAAGACAGATACCATATGGTTTCACTCTTATGTGGATCCTGAGAAACGTAACAGAAACCCATGGGGGAGGGGAAGAAAAAAAAAAAAAAGAGGTTAGAGTGGGAGAGAGCCAAAGCATAAGAGACTGTTAAAAACTGAGAACAAACTGAGGTTTGATGGGGGGTGGGAGGGAGGGCAGGGTGGGTGATGGGTATTGAGGAGGGCACCTTTTGGGATGAGCACTGGGTGTTGTATGGAAACCAATTTGACAATAAATTTCATATATTAAAAAAAAAAGAATAGACAAAGCACTATCATGTTAGATAACACTTATCCAATCATAAGTCCATGTGAATCACATCAAATAAACTGCTCTGAAGACAGGCAGTCATTCAAACAGTATGGCTTCTTGATCTTTGTTTTCATCTTTCTTTTAGGACTACAACTTGCTGATCATAACTTAAATGTAAATTAAATCTTGCCTTTAGGGTGTCATGTGAAATAATATCTATTATCATTAAATCCTGATCTCTATCAAGCCTTATGGCATTTTATACTCTATTATCTCTGTAGGGAAAAATAAACAATTATTGTGGAAAAAATATATAGAATGAGAGTAGGGGAAGTAAGAAACTTGAAACAAAGCATTTCTGAAATACAGAAATAGTGATTTTAATGTTGATGTATGTTTTATTATTATTTAAAATATAAGCAAAAACTAAAATTTCTAAAATACAATAAGAATTTTCCTATAAAATGTGGCTACTCTCTATTGCTTGAAATACTCCCATTTTCTTATTTTGACAATAGTATAGACACTATTTTAGTCATGTTCCTGAAAGTTTATGAATAATGCAACAAGTAACTATTTTTAATCTATGTTTGTTTGCCAAGGAAATGTTAAAAAATACTTTGAATGCTTACATATTCAAATATATACATTTTTATTATGCGAAGTCTCCAAAAGCACAGTGTTCCTACTAAATCCTGTATCTCACAGAATTGAAAAGGACACCAATGGTTACTATTATGTGTTTGTGTGTTTCTGCACACATTTGTGTGTTTAAGTGTGTAATTTTACAAGCATTATAATTTTGGAAAAAATCATTTTGTTCAGCAATTTGACTGAGCATAGTAGAGATAATGCTCCGTGGTTGATGTTCAATAGAGATTTGAATAAATACAAGAACTACAGAGAAATAAATGGAAACATATGAGACTACCAAGGAGGTAATGAAACACTAGAATTTTACATTCAGTGAGAGGAAAATTATTATAAAATAAGTTTTGTTTTTAATAACTGGAGAGAATTGGTAACACTATAGACTTTAGGATAAAACTTGAACTACTAATTGCATGCTAAGCTACACATCAGCATAGTTTCTCCAAAGATCCAAAATCATTTCAGTTAAATTGCAACCATCTTCTAGAACTATGAAATTCCTATTATAACATCAATTATTAGCAATTTCCTTTACTTTATATAGAATATCTCACTGATTCATGAAATCCCATATTTAGATAACTGTGTCTTTCCTAAAGAGTGATAAGCAATCTATGTATCCAATAAAGATGACTCTCGAGAGAACTGAATTGTGGAAAACTGATATCAGAATTAATGACCTAGTAATAATATTCAAAGATTATTCCATGAAGTATAAATTTACATGCTGACCCATGGATAAAATATCAATTTTCAGTTCATTGTACATGTTTGCATTTGGGAAAACTGAGATAGTTAAAAGAGGTCAATTTTGTTATAGTTTAGAAAAAAATTGTCATTAGCAGGCATAGACATTCAGATGGGGCAGTGATTCAATATGATTTTAAGTATAATTAAAATTTGCTATTGTTACTACCAGTCAAACTGACTTTTTCTAATAATTCAAGATCCTTTATTATATGCCATTGCCACCCTATCCACAAATGATTTTTTAAATACTGCATCCCCATGTTCTGTTTCCTTCAAATAAATGCTTTCAGTATTTTTCCATGTTATTTCTTATTTACTTGATTATAGTTGACAATGTTACATTACTTCCAGGTGTACAATATAGTGATTCAAATTCTTTATATGTTATGCTATGCTCATCGCAAGTGTGGCTACCATCTATCATGATAGAATGTTATCTCAATATCATTGATTATGTTCCTTATGCTGTGCCTTTTAGTCCTGTGACTTATTCATTCTATAATTAGAAGCCTATACTTCTCACTTCCCTTCACCATTTTTGCCCATCCTCCCACCCCTCTTCCCTCTGACAACCATCAGTTTGTTTCTGCTTTTTGCTTACTTATTCATTTTTTAGATTCCACATATGAATGCAATCACAAGGTTTTTATCTTTCTCAGTCTGATTCATTTCACTTAGCAGAATACCTTCTAGGTCCATCCATGTTGTCCCATATGTCATTATCTTGTCCTTTTTTTATGACTGCATGATATTCCATTGTGTGTTTGTGGTGTGTGTGTGTGTGTGTGTGTGTGTGTGTGTGTGTGTACCACACTTCCTTATTCATTAGTCTATCAATGGACACTTAGTGCAGTGATTTGACTCAAAACATTCATTCTCCTCAGGACACCTTTCTTGCTCTTTTATCCCAACAAAATATCCCTATGCTTTAAAGACTAACTCAACAATAGCTCATAGATAAGATCACTTATGGGCAAGGCATTGTACCAAACATATATCCAAATTACCATTTATAACATTCCAGTATGGTGGGTAAATTATTAACCTTACTTCACAAATGAGGAGTTTGGGGTTTGGAAAAGTTAGATAACTGGACCCAGACCTAATCAGTAGGAAGTTGTGGGGCTAGACTATGGTAAGAATTCTGACTAGCAGCTCTGGAGATAATGTGGAGAGGTCCTGCCACTACAAGGAAAGAGAGCAAGTTCAGTCATCCTCACCAATGCATCAGATATGAAAATAAAAGCAACTTGGTTTTTCAAGACCAGAGCAGCTGCTTGCCAAGTCAGCAAGTAACCACGCTGAATGTCACATAGAGATGAGTAATTTTCTAGCTGAGCCCTTTCCAAATTCCTGACTCATAAAATTATGAAAGCGAAGAAAATATAAACTCCAAAGGAATTCAAACATCTAGCCAATCATCTAAACTAATATCTTAATCTTTCCTCACACTCAAGACCGATCTTAACTCTTTAATTTACTCGTTTAACAAATGTAACAAATGGCAGCGCTGCTCTAGGAACTGGGAATCTAATAATGAGTAGATAAAAATCCCTGCCTCCACAGACCTTTCATGGGTGTGGCGGAGCAGGGATCAGATAATAATAAACCTAAATAACAAATGGCTTTCTATTTCAGTAAAATATTTCAATATGTTGAATTGTCTTTCTGTAATCCTATTTTTGTTATGGAGTGCACAATTCTGTATTTAAAAGTTTTAGTCCGTTCTTTAAAAAAAATTTTTGAATGCTTATTTATTTTTTGAGCGGGAGACACACAGTGTGAGTGGGGAAGGGCAGAGAGAGAAGGAGACACAGAATCTGAAGCAGGCTTCAGGCTCTGAGCTGTCAGCGCAAAGCCCCACGCGGGGCTCGAACCCACAAATCATGAGATCATGACCCAAGCCAGAATTGGACACTTAACCGACTGAGCCACTCTGGCGCCCCTAGTCCATAATTCTTAAATAATTTCAAAACTAAGAGAGAAGAACTCTTCCTCAGTATTCTTAAAAGGCACTTTGAATATAACCTGCATTCTTTCACACTTTTGAGTCCCAACACCATATTCATTTCCCCAATGGATTCTCTTATAAGTGATGCTGTCTGGAGCACTAAAGGCATACACTTTGATGACCCCCAGATGCCAACTCTTATGGCAAATGTCAGATTGAGAAGGAAGCAGTATTCCAAATCAGCACCTAGTTTATCTTTCATTTCTTTTTCTGCATACGTTTATTTTTAGGTTTCTTTTCCCTAAGGAAAATGTCTTATCACCCAGTTTTTTTTTTTAATGGCAACTTCTCTAATTAGCATGTATAATGTTCTTAAATAGGGAAATAGGAAAACTTGCCTAAAATAAAAAACACATTAATATGCCAAAGTACATAGTACTATGCTGGTTTTAGGAATACAAAGAGTACCTGGTGCCAATGTAGAGATAATAGGCAAATGCCAAATTGTCTTTAGTTCTGCCTATCACAGAGCCTAAAATACTACTTTATGGAGTTTACTTCTTAATTCCTGAAGGCCATTCAAACACCAAGAACTTCTAAGTAAAATGTAAATAATATTTCTTTCTGGTGATAAAAACATTTAATTTTTCTGAATCCATCTGTTGATACAACAGAGGAAATTTTCTGAATTGAGAGATAGTACCAAGTCAGATGGAGAAATAGGGGTGGGGGGTTATTTGCTGCTGGAATCACCAGGAATATTGATCCATATCTCAAGTTTTAGACAACTGAGAAAATAACCACATACAGTTCAAGATCTACTTGTCATTCTAAATTCAAAGATGAGAGAAGGTTGCCTAAACCATTTTTAATGGCAAGTGTGGCTGGCAATTCAAAGCATAGAATTTGAAATCAGACTGACTTGTGTTGGAATTCCACTTACATAGTTACTCGTCCTTAATTTTTAGCCTTAGTTTTCTCACTATACAAAGATAATTTGACCTAGTATTTATTTTATTTTTAAAAACCACATTTATTGAATAAGTGCTAGACATTATTGTATGGCATATGCTGAGGATCCAGCAGTAAACACAGCAGACAAAACACATGGAACTTAAATTCTTTTAAAGGATACAGACAATATAAAGAAGTCAAGTAGTGCTAGGGAGAAAAATAAGCAGAGACAAAAGATTAGAGACTTCTGGGAGTAAAAATTATTGAAATTTTAAGAGGTATTTAGGGAAGCCCATATCGAGAATGTTACATTTGAACAATGCATGGAAAGAAGGTGAGGGAAGGCACCATTAGATTCCTATATAAGAAAAGAAAGAAAGGGGGATGCTGGGTTAATCATCCGACTTCGGCTCAGGTCATGATTTCAGGGTTCATGAGTTCAAGCCCCACAAGTTCAAGCTCCGAGTCAGGCTCCATGCTAACAGCTTGGAGCCTGGAGCCTGCTTTAGATTCCGTGTCTCCCTCTTTCTCTGCCCCTCCCCTCCCCACTCTCTCTCTAAAAAATAAACATTAAAATATTTTTTTAATTTAAAAACAAAAGGAAGAAAAGCATTCTAGCTGGAAAGATCCAGAGGTAGGATGTGTGAGCACTGTACTACTGAGCTCTGGCACCAGGTGTATAGTGAATAGAGGCAAAGAGAGCTGCACACTCTTTTCTTAGAGTTTTCATAAATTTTATTTTTCAAAATAAGTAAGAACAAATAATACATTGTCCTTAGGGTAAAAACCTTGGAAAAAACTCAGGAATAATAAACTGCAGTTTCAGAAAAATGATATATTTTATTTTATTTATTCTAATACACATAATTTTAATATATTTTGACATGTTTGGAATTGGGATTCAGAAAATGATAAGTGTGTTAATAATTTTATTAATTTAATTTTTTTATTCCTCAGTCATTCAAAACAAGGTACCTTATAGTTGATGACATTGTAGATGCGATGAAATATGGTAGGCATGCAAATTACTTGAAAAAATAATGAGAATAATTAGAAGAAAAATTTCTATCCTTAGTAGAAGTCAAAAGTTCTCATTTTCTGGGTAACAAAAGAAACAGGCTAAAGGACGTAACAGTCCAAGTTAAAAAAGATGATAGAATAACACAAATCAAGTTGAAAAGTGGGATGGAACATAATGTAATATAATGATCACATGAAAAACCATATTTCATTTTGAGAATTAAATACTTCCCTGGAGATTGTAAGGACTGGAATTCCTATGGAGCAGTTTTTTTTCTTTTTAATTTTTAATGTTTGTTTATTTTTGAGAGACAGATATAGACAGAGCATGTGCGGGGGAGGGGCAGAGAGAGGAGACACAGAATCCAAAGCAGGCTCCAGGCCCTGAGCTGTTAGCACAGAGCCCAATGCAGGGCTAGAACTCACGAACCACAAGGTCATGACCTGAGCTGAAGTCGGACACTTAACCTACGAGCCATCCACCCATGGAGTATTTATAAGGAAGATAAGCTTAAGGAAATTTTCCTTTTCATATAACTAAGCAGAAAAGAGCAAAGGTATAAAATTAATAAGTGAGGAGGTGATAGGTGATAGATTTGCCTCCACAAAAATGGAGGCTTCATAATAAGTATTCCTGAGGAAAAAATGCAGAACAGGTGCAAAAGCAGTAATTAAACATAAAACAAAATACATATTCTTGATCTGAAATTACACAAATATACAACCAAAATTATTTGCCATTTGTCGAGCACATACAATATTTTTGGAGACAAAAAAAACTACATGCATTTGGTGAGGAAACAAATGAAGAAAGTAAAACTAAATTTCTCATAAATGAACAGAAACTGGGATAAACCCTGGCTTTCTTCAGGGTTGATAAATGCCTAAAATCAAACAGTGAATACAAAAAATTTAAGAAAAATTGTTCTAAGAATTTCACACTCGGCCAAATTAGGTTTCCGGTGTGACGACTACAGCCCTCCTTCCAATCAGGTGGTATCTGTGCTGGATGCTCTGTTGCCACAAGGAGAGTTAATCCTAACCTTCGTCAAATAGCTACATTTGAAGATTTTGTTAGACTATAATCTGGAACTTTGCTTCTGCCCAAGAAATTTCAAAAACTTGACTGTGAGAAACAGTATTTATGGAGGGCTTTCTTTCAGATGTACTGCCATCCAATGTTGTAGATTAGTATTCCTCAAATTGTGTTCATGTGAACACGAATAGTCTCAGAATTATTAGTAGAAAGCCAAATGAAAATGTTGTTGATTAAATATGTCAGGAACTTTCTGAGCTAAACTAAGTTAAACATAAGTCTCTACTACAGTACTCCTCAGAGCCTGTAAGAAACGAATATGCTTTGTAAATCGTCAGGAGTAGCATAAAGTGGCAGCATTCAAATGTATTCATTTCATATTATATCCCCTAAACACACAGAAATAACTTCTGATTATTTCACATAATACTAATATTCCACCGAACGTACTTTGGACATGTCACTTGAGTTACTTTGGGAGATGTTATAAGAGATCTACCTGTGGAACTCTTGATCATATCAACTACTTTGCATAGTAGTGTTCTCTTTATATGAACCAACAGGAGAGACATTTCACTGGTCTCAACACCAAGAGTGGCTGCAATTCTCCCAAGAAACAAATTTGTTTCCTTTGGTTACAATGAACCTCATAACTTACTGAGTTTTCCCTTTCCCAATGCCTGCTAAAAATCTCACAGGAAAGAAAAAATTGTAGTCAACTTCTCTAGAGTGTATAAAAAGTGCAAACAACAGAAGGAACAGCAGCACAATGATGGGACATGACATGCCCTGCTCTCTGGTCTAGACTACACACTGGGCTTCACTCTGTGAGTCCTTGGGGAGTGGTGAGCAAAAACTTCAGAAACTGCTTTTCAAGAGAGATCTTGTGAGATTCTGGGCACTAGTGATGCTTTTCTGGCCCCCCCGGTGACATGACAGAAGAGCGCATTTCTCTTCCCATTCATGCTCCAACACGATGAAGTAGGACTGAGTTGATGTTTAGGCACAATGCAAGTTTTGTAGTAGTGAGACGTCTCGATAGAAAAGGGGATAGTTACACCTTTTTCAAACAGTACGGAGGGAATATGAAATATATTTCTATATTTGAAAGCACACTGCCTTAGGACCTCGAGAAACATTCTTCTAGATTTAGCATTACAATAACTTTTTCACTTAGGTTTCCTGAATTCTAGCAACATGGGGGGGAAATGGATTAGATCAATGGTTTCACAGTCTCCTCACTAGACACCCAGAGATCTTTAGAAATGTAACAGAAGGAATACAGCTCCACAGACATCTTGAGTTTAGCACTGTAAAACCCATTGTCGGCTTCTGTAAGATAATACATGTATGTTGTTATAAGCTATTAAATTTGTGGGAATCTGTTACAGCACCAATGAGAAACTAATACAAAGCTTCAATGAGATACACATTATTCCTACTCAAATAGGAATTACCTTTTTTTTTTTTAGTATAACACTATTATTTTAATGTGTTATTTATTTTTGAGAGCAAGAGCATGAATAGAGAAAGGACAGAGGCAAAGGGACAAAGGATTGGAAGTGGGCTTTGTTCTGACAACCGTGAGCCCGTTGTGGGGCTTGAACTCACGAACTATGAAGTCATGACCTGAGCCAAAGTCTGACACCTAACTGACTGAGCCACCCAGGTGCCTCAACATGATTTTTTTTTTTTTTTTTTTTTTAAGAAAGAGCGAAAGCACATACAGGAGCAAGGGAGAGGAGCAGCGGGAGAGAGAGAGAATCTTAAGCAGGCTTCACCCTCAGTGCGGAGCCTGACCCAGGGCTCCATCCCATGACTCTGGGATCATGACCTGAGCTGAAATCAAAAGTCAGATGCTCAGATGACTGAGCCACCCAGTTACCTCAAGGATAACACTAAATTTGTATAAGAGTAAATTTAGTGAATGTAAAACTCATATACACTACTAATGTAACATAAATTAGTACAACATTCCTAGAAGGTAAGCTACATGGACCAAGCACTAAGTTCTTAAGGTAATTTTAACATTTTGACCCACTAACTGAACTTTAGGAATTTATGATGACAAAATTATCAGATATGTACACAAATAGTTTTGCACAGTAATATGTATTCAAATATTATATATGCAAAACTGGAACCAACTTAAATATCCAATAGTATGAAATTGGCTTAGACAAACTTCACTATATCCATGCGAGGAAATATTATACAGTCAACAAATTTATAAAATGCCAAGAGAAAGAGGTACCAAAATTTACACTACAGCCAGAATCTTAATGTCGGGCACTTACACTACCAGCTGATATGTCACAGCCAATCCGTGTGGTATTACTCTTATTAGGGCATTTCTTGGTTCCTACAACGGCACTCTTTCAGTATTTTTCTCCCAACCTTGACAAATAGGATCAACATGTTCTTTGTTATGTTTTATTATAGTTTGTTATATTTTATTTATATATTATTTTGTTCATTATAGAGATAACTTAGATACTAACTTGGTGGATATTTTTTTTAGTAAAATGATTCTAAATTTTTAAATTCATTTTTTATCAAGTTTTTTATTGTAATTCCAGTAGAGTTAACAGAGTGTTATATTAGTTTCAGGTGTACAATGTAGTGATTCAACACTTCTATACATCACTCAGTGCTCATCATGATAAGTGTAATATTTAATCTTCATCACCTTTTTCACCCATCCCACTCCTCCCCTCCCCTCTGGTAACCATTAGTTTGTTCTCTGTAGTTAAGAGTGTTTCTTGGTTTGTCTCTCTTTTTTCTTTTTCGTTTGCTTGTTTGTTTCTGAAATTCCACCTATGAGTGAAATCTTACGGTATTTGTCTTTCTCTGACTTATTTCGTTTAGCATAACACTCTATAGCTCCATCCATGCCATTGTGAATGACTGAATAATGGCTGAATAATAATCCATTGTATATATGTACCACGTCTTATTTATTTATTCATCAGTTGGTGGACACATGAGCTGCTTCCATAATTTGGCTCTTGTCGATAATGCGGCTATAAACATTGAGGTGCATGTATCTCTTTGGATTAGTATTTTGCATTTTTGGGGTACTCAGTAGTGCAATTAAGGGATTATAGGATAGTTCTATTTTTAACTTTTTGAACAGGTCCATACTGTTTCCCACAGGGGCTGTACTAGTTTGCATTCCCACCAACAGTGCATGAGTGTTCCTTTTTCTCCACATCCTCGCCAGTACCCATTGTTTCTTGTATTGTTGATTTTAGCCAGATGTGAGGTGATATCTCATTTTAGTTTTAAATAATTCTAAATTTAAATGTATTCACATCAAATTTTCACCTTCATTAGTTCATTATTTCTAGATGTGACAGCAGGTCACACTTCACTGAAAAACATTTCATAGGAAAATCAATTCTGTTTTAAATTATTGTGAACAACTTACATTGCACATGGAATATCATATGTGTATGTGTGTGTTTATCTGTGTGTGTGCGTGCGTGTGTGCAGATTATCCTTTGCTATATAATAAACCATCTAAGTTAAAGGATTAGAAACACCAAGACTCATCAGTTCAGGATTGTGTGAGTTGGCAGTTGGAAGTAAATCCAGCTGAGTAGTTTTTCTGCTAGTCTTGCTTGGGCTCATGCACATGACAACAGTCAGCTAGTGGTTCTGCTGGGGTCATGGTCTAAGACAGCATCATTCTTATAACTGACACTTGTAAAGCCATTGGCTGAGATGCCTTGCCTCTCTTCAAGGGAATTTCCTAACAGGCTAACAGGCTAACAGGCTAACTTGCTCAGTGATGATCTAGAACAAGAATAGAAGCTACAGACCTCTTGAAGCTCAGGCACAAAATCACCTTTGCTGCATCCTATTGATCAAAGCAAGTCACAATGCCACTGTGGATTCAAGGGAAGGGAGGCCAGACTCCCTCACTGATGCAAGGAACAGCAACAATTTGTGCCCGTGTGTAAAATCCATAGCTCTTTACATGTGGAGTTTAATAACTTTTGGAATTAAATTTAAATAATTATTTTAGATATAATATCAAACACAGCAGAGTAAATATTCTGAAACCATAGGAACTCAAATGAGTATAACGTAAAGAATCCTTTGCACTTCTATAAACAAATTTTATTTAAAAGAGGATACGCTGTGTGTCAGACACGGAGGTGTGCTACCCAGATTTCCCTTCAAGAGAGAGAATGCTATGTGGAGTGCAATTAGCTTGACAGCCTTCAGCTGCAGCCTCGTTGAGATTTTTTTTTTTTTTTTTTTTTTTTTTTTTTTTTTTTTTTGCTGCTGCATCCATGCCAATGCTGTGTTTGCTGGGGGCAGCTCTGAGCCAGTAACTAGTAAGGGTACTATGGCATGGCCATTTCTATCCTGTGCAAGATTCCTCTTTGCACCATCTTTGCAGCAGAGGCTGTTAGGATGGCTGCATATCTCTCAGAACTATCAGTAGTCGGAAACTGTTACTACCCACTCCTTCTTTCTCCCTCCTCTCCTTTAGCAGACGTCAGACCTGCATCGCAGTCTAATGGCTTTCTTTGCTCTTTCTACACCTCTTTCCCTTTTTCTTTTGTAAGCCTTACCCCCAATTCATTTCTCATGTGCACTGCAGTGTCTGCTTTCTTGAACTCCCAAACTGACACGCCTGTTCTATCTTAGCAGAAAATCTTGGCAATCCAGGGTACATTCAATTACTCCACAGTATTCTCACCATCACCATGACCACCACTTCTAAGAGTTTTTATGTTTCAGTACATTTATGAAGAATTATGACATTAGCTTCTGGTTATCACCAGACTACCTTTGGCATTTGCTGAGAGGTTCAACATCATGTGGTCTTTGGACACAGTTAACCCTGCATACCAGTATCGACTCCACAGAGGGAAGGGAGTTTTCCTTCATTTTCTGCCAACTATTAGGAGGTTCTTTCTTTCTATACTGCAGTGTCCCTTCATCGTGATCACAAGACGCCTTCAGATTTCTCAAGTCTTTTATAACTAATGTGTGTACCTACTAAGGAACATGGAAAATCACCACTTCACTAGATCATACCATGTGCACATGGTAAACTCCTACAAGACTTGCATCTTGCATCATGTCAGAAAGAGGTCAGAGACATCTCTTGAATTACCAGAATATTCTTACTCATAGGGCTAATTGAGTGGGAAGACAGGCAGGACAGAAGGACCTTCTTTAATTACACAAACCAAACAAGCACCTAAATCTCTCAATTCCTGTATTGGTTCACTAGGGCTGTCATGTGAACTACCACAGACTGGGTGGCTTATACAACAGAAATTGATTTTCTCAAAATTCTGGAGGCCAGAGATCTGAGATCAGGGTGTTGGCAGGGCTGTTTCTTTCAGGAGACTTCTCTCCTTGGTTAATAGAACGCTGTTTTCTCTTCATAAATGGTCTAATCTATGTGCCCGTCTGTGCCGTAATCTCTTCTTATAAGGACACCAGTCATGTTAGATTAAGGCCCATTCATATGACTTGTTTTACCTTAATTATTGCTTTAAGGTTCTTTCTATAAATACAGTCACATTCTGAGGTACTAGGGTTTACAACTGCAACATATGAATATTGAGTGTACACAGTTCAGCCCATAACACTTCCCTTCAGTATTGCTTTCTCCCCTTATAGCCTGAAGAATCTTCTCTTGGCTGGGGAAGAAACCATTTTTGTGATCATGTATTTTTCTGTTTATTGCTTAGATGAACACTGTCTTAAAAATCAAAATCTAGGGCGTCTGGGTGGCTCAGTTGGTTAAGTGTCTGACTCTTGGTTTCGGCTCAGGTCATGATCTCACCGTTAGTGAGTTCAAGCCCCACGTTGGGTTCTACACTGACAGTGTGGAGCTTGCTTGGAATTCTCTCTCTTCTTCTCTCTCTGCTCCTCCCTGCTTGCCCTCTCTCTCAAAATAAATAAACTTAAAAAAAAAATTTAAAAAAATCAAAATCTGAGGGGTGCCTGGGTGGCTCAGTTGGTTAAGCATCCAAATTCGGCTCAGGTGATGAAATCGAGGTTTATGAGTTCAAGCCACACATGGGGCTCTATGCTGACAGCTAGAGCCTGGAGCCTGCTTCAGATTGTGTGTCTCCTCCTCTGCCCCTCTCTCGTTCATGGTCTGTCTCTCTCTCCCTCAAAAAATAAACATTAAAAAATTAAAAAAAAATCAAAATCTGAGTTTTTTTTTTTTTTTTGCTTTTTTATTCATTTGTTTCCTATTACATCAATCTTTACCTAAAGGTAGTATGTTTCTGGTGCCTTCTGTTCAATTCTGTCTTTGGGTCAAGACAGTATGAGAGGTAGAAACAAAAGGTAGAAACATACCACGTAATAGTTCATAATAATATCCAAAGCTAAAGCATAACATCCTAGATATTGTCTATGTTAAATTTGATTGTTTTCATATTTTAATTAGAATGTCAAAAATACCATAATCCAAAACTTTATCAAAATCAACATATTGTTAGCCTGTTTTGGTTACTTCCCCTATTTTGGCGACAATTATGTCTGACAGATACTCTCCTCACAAAATTATATATCCTTGTTGCTCCATGTCATAAACTGCCTTTACATTTTGTATAGTTAGAACAGGTAGTTGACATTTCTTTAATGAGTCACACCTTGTTCAGTTTGAGTGTGAGTTCATTGCTATTTTCACATCTTCAAGAAATTTCTGCTTTCCTCACGTGTATTCACTGATGAAGCTAATAGATCTATAATAGCTAACTAGTTTTTGAAGTACCAAAATGATTCTGAGTAGCAAAAGGAGCACGGAATAAGAAATCAGGAAATTAATTTGCCAGTAGTTATTGTAGAGGTCTTTATCAGGTTGTAAGTATGCTCGAATGCAAACCATAGATGACTGAATTTTATTGTTAATTATATTCTGCATTTCCATAATATGAAAAAAATCTATTTAAAATGTAAACTAAGTTGTCATTGTTACATAATTTAAAAGATCAAATTAGGTGTCAAGAGTTACAAATCATCATCTCAGACTTGCCAATAATTAGCTGTATGACCTTGAACTCTTTCACAAACTTTCTTGAATTCAATTTTCCCATCTAAAAAACAAAGGTGCTAAACTACATGATCAATTTATTAACTATGGTTCTCAAATGGTGACTCTTGTCCTGATGCCATCCACACCCTCCAAGATGAACCTATTGCTATAATAGTCCTGCCTAAATATTTCTTTTTAAATGTTTATTTATTTATTTTGAGAGAGAGCGAGAGAAAGCACACAAGTGAGGGAGGGGCAGAGAGAGAGGGAGACAAAGAATACAAAGCAGGCTCATGCTGTCAGCACAGAGCCCTGTTTAAGGCTTGAACTCAAGAACCGTGAGATCACAATAGAGAAACGTGAACCACAGGTCCTCTTCAATAGAGAACCGTTTACCCCTCCTGCGTAAATCTTGATCTTTTCAACAAATTACCCATAATATTGCCTATAATTCTTTATCACTGATTTCATATCTTCATGTCTCTCCTAGTAGATTAGAGTTTATTGCTATAAATTTTCCTATTCATTCACATTTATTCAGCAAGGGTCAACAATGTGCCCAATAATACATGGGAAAGATTTTGAAATGTATGAAAGATATTGCCTTTATGTAGATTATAATATAGAATTTGAGAAAATTAATCAATGTAGAATAATTAGCCTTCCCCTGGAAGTTATATATACATAATTTATACCTCTTATTCTATTTTATTTTAAAAAATAAAATAAATAATAAATAAATGAATAATAAGACATAAAAATAAAAAATGTTACTTAACATACAATGTAGTATTGGTTTCAGGCATAGAATTTAATGATTCATCACTTATGTATAACACTCAGTGCTCATTACAAGTGTCCTCCTTAATACCTTTCACCCATTTAGCCCATCCCCCAACCCCACCCACATCCTCTCTAGAAACCCTCACTTTGTTCTCTATAGTTAAGAGTCTCTTATGGTTTTCCTCTCTCTCTTTTTTTATCTTATTTTGTTTTTCCTTCTCTTTCTCTATGTTCATCAGTTTTGTTTCTTAAATTCCACATATGAGTGAAATCATACGGTATTTGTCTTTCTCTGACTTATTTTGCTTAGCATAAGACACTCTAGCTCTAACCACGTTGTAGCCAATGGGAAAACTTCATTATTTTTTGGCGGTTGAGTAATATCTTCTTTATCTATTCATCTGTTGATGGACATTTGGGGTCTTTCCAAAATTGGGCTATTGTCGATAGTGCTGCTATAGATATTGGGGTGTGTGTTCCCCTTCAAATTAGTATTTTTGTATCGTTTGAATAAATACCTAGTAGTGCAATTGCTGAGTCATAGGGTAGTTCCATTTTTTTTTTTTTTTAATTTTTTTTTCAACGTTTTTTATTTTTTTTTATTTTTGGGACAGAGAGAGACAGAGCTGAACGGGGGAGGGGCAGAGAGAGAGGGAGACACAGAATCGGAAACAGGCTCCAGGCTCCGAGCCATCAGCCCAGAGCCTGACGCGGGGCTGGAACTCACGGACCGCGAGATCGTGACTTGGCTGAAGTCGGACGCTTAACCGACTGCGCCACCCAGGCGCCCCAGGGTAGTTCCATTTTTAATATTTTGAGAAAACTCCATACTGTTTTCCAGAGCATCTGCACCCCTTTGCATTCCCATCCATAGTGCAAGAGAGTTCCCCTTCCTCCACATCCTCACCAAAATCTGTTGTTTCCTCAGTTGTTAATTTAAGCCATTCTGACAGGTGTGAGGTGGTGTCTCATTGTGGTTTTGATTTGTATTTCCCTGATGATGAGTGATGTTGAACATTTTTTCATGTATCTATTAGCCATTTGTATGTCTTCTTTGGAGAATTGTCTATTCATGTCTTCTGCCCATTTCTTTACTGGATTATTTATTTGGGCGTTGAGTTTGATAAGTTATTTACAGATTTTGGATACTAGCCCTTCATCTAATATGTCATTTGCAAATATCTCCTCTCACTCATTCTTAGGTTGCCTTTCAGTTTGTTGATTATTTCCTTTGCTGTGTAGAAGCTTTTCATCTTGATGAAGTCCCAATAGTTCATGTTTGCTTTTGTTTCCCTTGCCTCCAGAGATGTGTCTAGTAAGAAGTTGCTCCAGCTGAGGTTAAAGAGGTTGCTGCCTGTGTTCTCCTCTAGGATTTTGATGGCTTCCTATCTCACATTTAGGCCTTTCATTCATTTTGAATTTATTTTTGTGTATGATATAAGAAAGTGGTCCAGTTTCATTCTTCTGCATGTCACTGTCCAGTTTTCCCAACATCACTTCTTGAAGAAACATGTTTCCATTGTGTATTTTTTCCTGCTTTGTCAAAGATGAGTTTACCATATAGTTGTGGGTCCATTTCTGTGTTCTCTATTTTGTTCCATGATCTATGTGTCTGTTTTTGTGTCAGTACCATATTGTCTTGATGATTACAGCTCTGCAATACAATTTGAAGTCTGGATTTGTGATGCTTCCTGCTTTGCTTTTCTTTTTCAACATTGCTTTGGCTATTCAGGGTCTTCTGGAAGGTATATTAAGTCAGTGAGAAAAATAAACCAACTACCTGTTATCAAATATGTAATTCCACATAAATATAAAATTAAGTGCTATAAAATCCCTTGGAGATCTACATTTTTTATCAGAACAAGTAAGCCAATTTTTGTGCTCTTTTCAGAAAAAAAATTAGTGTCATTATGTGATACAGGGAATCTTGGAAGCATTTTCCTTGAAAATTATTTAAAACCAACTGAACAGATGAGTGGATAGAGGTTATAAACAATGTTTTCAAAATCAAATCAGAAAGAAACATTATTCTCAAAGGAAAGTTTACTTTGATAGTAGATATCTATTTATAGTATATTGAACAGATAGATACCTCAGACTATAATGAAAGTAAAACCTTTTTTTCTCTTTCATCAAGTTGATACAATGATCTGCATACCTAGTCTAAATAGTTTTGTAGAAAGTTACAAAGAGAATATCCAGAAGAGTAAGTACAAAGAAAATAACAAAAATCCATTCTGGTAATTATGGACATTTTATTTTCTTCTCCCCCAAATTATTAAATTAAATATATTAATTCCTTTTACCATGTTATTTATCTTAGCTGATAATTGGACATATAATCAATAAAATTTACAGAGGAGAAAATTCATCTAAAATTGCCTTTATATTATTGAAATCATAACTCTAGGTTGTTGCTTTTTTTCCCAAAAATCAGCTTTCAATGAAACCCAGCAGAGAAAATATGTATGCCTAAGGGGGAGAATATTTTTCACCTTTATAGGCACTGAAATTGAATCTGTTTTACTCATAATCTATTGTTCATAGCTGCTGTCATAAATTTTAAAGGTTCAAGAATTCACTTTTCAAATGAAACAATGACCATTCTTCTTCTGAAATCCCTCAATATGTCCCCAAAGAAAACACTTCATTCCACATTTTCTACAATCATTTTACGTGTATTATTTTCTTGATATGGGAAATAAAGAAACTTCACACTGCGGAAAATAAATACTGCTTTCTTTTTTAAAGATTGAGTAGAGTTTGGCTTTTTGGGGAACTGTAATATAAGAGACATGGGTTTAGCCTGCATATCTGTGAGGCAGAATAAAAAGTTCAAATGCAAAGCAAGAGGAACAAAAGTTTGGAGAGCAGAGCATTTTTCCATAGATAAACAAGAGATTCATTCATAAGAAAGCATCAAACCAGGTTTCATAGAAAATGAATGAATCAGAGAGAATTTTTTCCCTCTAAAAATGGTATCATGGAAAAAAAAAATAAAAAAAAAAAATTAAAAAAAAAAATTAAAAAAAAAAAATTAAAAAAAAAAAAAAAGGGCGCCTGGGTGGCGCAGTCGGTTAAGCGTCCGACTTCAGCCAGGTCACGATCTCGCGGTCCGTGAGTTCGAGCCCCGCGTCAGGCTCTGGGCTGATGGCTCGGAGCCTGGAGCCTGTTTCCGATTCTGTGTCTCCCTCTCTCTCTGCCCCTCCCCCGTTCAGCTCTGTCTCTCTCTGTCCCAAAAATAAAAAAAAAATAAAAAACGTTGAAAAAAAAAAATTTTAAAATGGTATCATGGGTCTTTTCCAGGACAGTATACAGCTAGATTGAATGACCAAACTGGAATGGGAGACGGAAGGCTGAAGTAACAAGGAGTGAGAACAAAGGGCAGTACCTCATGAACAATGAATATAGTTATTAAACACAGGAAGAGAATAAATTCAATAAGAGAACTTTTTTTTTAATTTTTAAAAAGCCTTTCTTCAAATTCACTGATTAAAATGTTAAACTAGTTTAATATTTATGAATGCATTCCTGAAAAATAAAAAAATGAAGGTTTAGATAGAAGAAAGAGATTAGTATCACATATTTTTTTTTTAATTTTTTTAACGTTTATTTATTTTTGAGACAGAGAGAGACAGAGCATGAACAGGAGAGGAGCAGAGAGAGAGGGAGACACAGAATCTGAAACAGGCTCCAGGCTCTGAGCCGTCAGCACAGAGCCAGACGCGGGGCTCGAACTCACGGACCGTGAGATCATGACCCGAGCCGAAGTCGGACGCTTAACCGACCGAGCCACTCAGGTGCCCCAGTATCACATATTTAATAAATATCTATTAAATTCCTATCAGTACAAGGGTTTATGAGAAATGTGATCTTCAGATCCTGTTAGCTAACAA
The DNA here is from genome assembly GCF_028018385.1 of Neofelis nebulosa. NCBI lineage: Eukaryota > Metazoa > Chordata > Mammalia > Carnivora > Felidae > Neofelis > Neofelis nebulosa. Next base: position 91,053,817 of record NC_080788.1, read on the forward strand.
ACTGAAAATATAGTCACACTTATTTTGACTCCAGTTACTTCTCAAGATTACTTACTTACTCCTCAAGTAAGGAATATATTCAATGTAGTTAACTTATTCTGCATTAAAGTGTATGGCTCGAACTTGGGATTTCTTGAATGCATACTTTTTTTTTTTTTAATTTTTTTTCAACGTTTTTAATTTATTTTTGGGACAGAGAGAGACAGAGCATGAACGGGGGAGGGGCAGAGAGAGAGGGAGACACAGAATCGGAAACAGGCTCCAGGCTCCGAGCCATCGGCCCAGAGCCTGACGCGGGGCTCGAACTCACGGACCGCGAGATCGTGACCTGGCTGAAGTCGGACGCTTAACCGACTGCGCCACCCAGGCGCCCCTTGAATGCATACTTTTTAATTAACTATGATCTATTCCTTGTTTCCCTTCCAATGGCATATTTTTCCATAGTAAAAATAAAAATGTTTACAAATTAGAACTCAATTTTCTACCGTGCTGTATTTTTTTCATGTGTATTTTGAGAAAAGAAAGTGTTCGGAAGTTAAGGTACTGAAGTAGCATTACTCACGAGTTTTGGTCATAGTAATGTTCTATAATAAGATTAATTAATATATGTGCAAGTTTTAATGTTGTGGTATATGATGATATCTTGTTGCTTTTTCTAAAGAAAATGAGAAGTCTGGCATAAAAACATGTGAATATTGGGGCGCCTGGGTGGCGCAGTCGGTTAAGCGTCCGACTTCAGCCAGGTCACGATCTCGCGGTCCATGAGTTCGAGCCCCGCGTCAGGCTCTGGGCTGATGGCTCGGAGCCTGGAGCCTGTTTCTGATTCTGTCTCCCTCTCTCTCTGCCCCTCCCTGTTCATGCTCTGTCTCTCTCTGTCCCAAAAATAAATAAAAAACGTTGAAAAAAAATTAAAAAAATAAAATAAAATAAAAACATGTGAATATTAAACAATTCAACAAATTTTTAGGAATGACATAGAACAAGAACTAAGTCTCAAAAGAAAGGAGAGGAAATAATAGGTGTGTGTAATATATATATTATAATATGTCATATTAATATATAATATAATGTATTGATATATAATAGAACATATAAATATATACTATTTAATTATATAATATTATATTATATATTATATTTGTGTATATACACAAACACATATATCACAGCCCCAAGGAAAGTTCTAAGTGAGGTTAAAGAAACAGAATATAGGTTTGAAGGGAATCTGATTTGCCACAGGTGCAGAATCTAAAGAAACTAGAGCAATGACTCTCAGCATGTTCTCCAGATCAGTAGCATTAGCATCACAGGGGAGCTTATGAGTGCAGCCACTCAGGTCTTAACCCCAATTCTACTGAATCAGAAACCCTAAAGGTAGAGCAGGAAATCTTTATTTTACCAAAGCCCCTCAGGGGATTCTGATGCACCATAAACACTGAGAATACTGATCTAGGATGACATTTCTCAAAATGTGTTCTGTGGAACATTAGTTCCATGAGATGTTGAATAGCATTTGGGTGGGTTGGTGTGGTGGGGAATTATTATTCTAGCAAGAAAACAAGAAAACCAAAAATCTAAATAAAAAAAAAAAAACTTCAGGTGATAGTCTTTTTTACTATAGGATTTTCTTGGACTTTAATGTAATAAACTTGCTTTAATACCCATAATTTGGTTCTCCAACCAACAGCATTAGTGTCACAGGAAAGCTTGTTAAAATGCATATATTAAATCCCATCCTGAACTTACTGAATCTGAATCTGAATCTGTACTTTTATGCACATAAAGTATGTGGAGCACTATACTGGAGGGCGGACTGGAAGTATGGCAGAATATAGACATGATATGCAGTATGGAGCCAATAATGGGAAAACCTGATCTAGAGATGAATGTCTCATGCGTCTTTAGACATCATTCATGCCTAGGATAACCTGGATTGCAAAAGGCAGGATAAAATCATTCCCTTGTACAGTATTCCTTTTCACTATAAATAGGAGGGCTCACAGCTAGGGTTAGAGGAAAATGTCTTAGAAATAATTAGAACACTTGTTTTCAAACATTACAAATTGTCATCAAGACAGTATCAACCAGCGAAACAGAAGGTAAAAATCTCAATCTATGGAAATAAAAAATAAAAAACAGAGGTATGCAAAGGTAGTTGATCTAACAGAGCATGTTTAAAATCTTTTTATTACATGAATTGACCTTAAACATCAAAACCTTATAGTAGTTCACACTAAAATAATGATTCTCAGGAAGGATGTAAATAGCCTAGGAATTGATGCAAATTGAGAAAGGTCTTCCTTTAATAACTTAAATTCAGTGGTTTCTTCTTAAGGACACATAATATTTTCTACAAATTTCCAAAAAGACATCAGCTGAATGATCTGTAATTATCAACATATGTAAATAGCTAAAGTATTAAAGTTAACACTAAGAAATCAAAAATATAATGTGGGTTTTTTTTGTGTTTATTTATTTATTTTGAGAGAGAGAGAGAGAGAGAGAGAGAGAGCTAGCATGCATACAAGCAAGGGAAGGGCAGAGAGAGAGGGAGAGAGAGAATCCTAAGCAGACTCTGTGCTATCAGCTCAAGAGCTGGAGGCGGTGCAAAGTCTCACAAACCTGAGATCATGACCTGAGCTGCAACCAAGAGCGGAACACTTAACCAACTGAGCTACCCAGGCACCCCAAAAGTATAATGTGTTTTATATTATGCATATGTTTACTCTAACTATATGTAATCGATATATGATAAAATTAAGATTGTTTTTTTTTGAGAGAGAGAGTGAGAGAGCACCAAAGAGTGAGGAAGGGACAGAGGGAGAGAATCTTAAACTGGGCATGGAGTCTGACACTGGGCTGAATCTCAGGATCATGAGAGCATGACCTGAGCCAAAATCAAACTTCAGATGCTTAACTGACTGAGCCACCCAGGCTCCCTGATATATGGTAAATTTAGAAGCAGAAGTGTAAAGGAAGATAATTTATGTCATTTTTGTAAAATGTCTCTATGATATTAACAGTAATTGTATTTTGGCAATTTTGCCTACTTAGGTAAAAATACTAGCTATTATTTCACTATAGTAAAAGTGACACAACTGTGAACCCAAATAGGATACAATTTTATTGAGCTATTAATTAGAAAATATAATGATTTTCTGAAAAATAGAAATATCTAGAAAGTGATCATTCTTACTATTATTAGAACATAATGATGTTACTACAGGGGTGTTGTAAATATACCAAAATATTTTCAAGTAGAAAGGATTATATTATAATAAATATATCTAATTACTTTAATAGAAAATAATATTTTTCTTCTTAATGTCTTGAGAAAATTAAAGCACTTAATTTAACATATTAACAGTGTATTTAATTAAAGCTGGATCAACTAATCAGGGAAAAAAATAACCAGTACTTCTATTGGTAACACCTGGGTCCAGAGAATAGCTGAAAGAGAAATCCTACTTTGGAATCCAGTAGAAATTCTAATCATGTTTAAATTTATTATACATAGAGACATTTAAAAGCTATACTTTTACTGTAATAAAAGAATATGTATTAAGCACTTACCTGATGAGTTACTGAAGGAGGGTACTGTGTCTTGGGAAGCTGGTGAACACTAAAAGAAAATAGGTTTGATGCAGGCATGCCCTCTGCTCTTCCCTTTTGGCCTGAGATTTTTTCTTATATTTAAAAGAATTGTTTTTTTTCTTTCAACCCCACTTCTAAAAGTATCACTTACATGAGACCCCTGCTACCATACAGCAAAAAAATAAATTCACTAATCATGGAAGAGGTGGGGTTTTTTTTCTGTAATACACTGTAAATACAGTTCACTGTAAATACAGTTTCCTAAATTGCTTTAAAAATTTATAAATAATTATGTAGCAATTATATGGTCACGTATCCATGCTTTATTATTATTATTAAATGTATAAACTTTGACCTGAGGGCAAGAACTGCGTCTTTTTATCTTTATATCCCTAACACCTACCAGACTCCTCAGCATGAAGAGACTGATGTATCTGTTGAATGCATGAACTGCTGGATGAGTAAATATCAGAGTAACAAATCAAAAGGACCCTTTGCAACCCAGATGTATTAGAAAGATATTTGATTACATTGGGATTCATGAGTCTAAATACATTCATTATTTATTTAGTAGAATTATTGAACTTGAGGTCATTTACTACTGTACTGATTTTTTTAAGATTTTATTTTTTTATTTTTATTTTTTAAAATATAATTTATTGTCACATTGGTTTCCATACAACACCCAAGTGCTCATCCCAACAAGTGCCCTCCTCAATGCCCATCACCCACTTTCCCTCTCCCCCACCCCACATCAACCCTCAGTTTGTTCTCAGTATCCAATAGTCTCTTATGGTTTGCCTCCTCCCTTTCTGTACCTTTTTTTTCCCCACTTCCCCTCCCCCATGGTCTTCTGTTAAGTTTCTCAAGATCCACATAGGAGTGAAAAAACATGGTATCTGTCTTTCTCTGACTGACTTATTTCACTTAGCATAATACCCTCCAGTTCCATCCACGTTGCTGCAAATGGCCAGATTTCATTCTTTCTCATTGCCAAGTAGTATTCCATTGTATATATAAACCACATCTTCTTTATCCATTCATCAGTTGATGGATATTTAGGTTCTTTCAAAATTTGGCTATTGTTGAAAGTGCTGCTGTAAACATTGGGGTACATGTGCCCCTATGCATCAGCACTCCTGTATCTCTTGGGTAAATTCTTAACAGTGCTATTGCTGGGTCATAGGGTAGATCTATTTTTAATTTTTTGAGAAACCTCCACACTGTTTTCTAGAGCAGCTCCACCAGTTTGCATTCCCACCAACAGTGCAAGAGGGTTCCTGTTTCTCCACATCCTCGCCAGCATCTACAGTCTCCTGATTTGTTCATTTTATCCACTCTGACCAGCATGACATGGTATTTCAGTGTAACTCCACCCCCCCCAAAAAAAAATCCAGTGAAGAAGTGAGCAGAAGACATGAATAGACACTTTTCTAAAGAAGACATACAGATAGCCAATAGACACATGAAAAGATGCTCAAGATTTTATTTTTTTAAGTAATCTCTACACCCAACATGGGGCTCAAACTCACAACCCCACAATCAAGAGTCACATGATCTTCAGGCTGAACCAGCTAGATGCCCCAGTACTGTAGTTTCTTATTTGGGGTCTGTGGACTCCTCATCTTAACAGCTAGAGTATTGGAAGTATCCACATTACTTAAAATAATAAAGTTCCAAGATTCTTTGCATTAGCTGAATGTATTTCAGTTATGATGATTTGTGGAGGCAAGCATATATGACACTAATCAACTTCTAATATTTATAATTTTAATGTGTATATGTGTAGTATTTAAATAAAGAAAAATTAAAAGGTAGGTAAAAAAATGGGAATCACTTCTTCAGTGTTAAGTGACTTGTCTAAATCAATAGTAGAAAAGCAAAGACAAATTTCGTTTCTGGGAATAATAGGAAAGTTATTTCACTACACAATAGAAACTGCATCTAAGGAGAAAAAATATCATTAACTTTCAAATTTAGTAAAGTTACAAAAGTTGAAATCATGAATTTATATTCCCTAAATAGTAACTAGGTTTTAAAAATATATAAGGCAATTATCTTTAATTGCCTTAGAGAAAAAGAATTCAAGATGAAAGAGTAGGTTACAGGCAAACAATTAATTCCTTTAAAAAAAACCCCACACAATTATTACTTTTTTTATTTTAGAATAATTTTAGATTTACAGAAAAATTGTTAAGATAGTACAGAAGTTTCCATGTATTGCACACCCAGTTTCCCCTATCATTGGTAATACTATATTAATTATTAGCAATATTATATTAATTAACTTATGTTAATATGGTACTTATGTTATACATAATTAACTAATTTTGATATTTTATCATTGATTAAAATTCTATACTCTGTTCAGATTTTCTTGGTTTTTACACAGTGTCCTTCTTCTGTTCTGGAATCCCATCCATGGTAACAGTATATTTGTCAGGTCTCCTTACGCTCCTCATGGCTCTGATAATTTCTCAGACTTTTCTTATTGATTATTTTGACAGTTTTTGATAAGTATTGATCAGGAATTTTATAAAATGTTCCTCAGTTAAGGTTTTTATCATGATTTCAGTTTTTCAAATCAAACAAAACTGAACCCTCCACCCAGGTGGGCCCCTAGCTCAACATGGCTAGGATTCTTACAAAAGGGGGAAATTTGGGCATAGATAAGCACATAAAGAGAACACTGTTGGTTTAGAACCTCAGACTTCTCAGGTGAAATCTGAAACTGACTGCTATACAGAGAGTAGAGAGAGACTGAAGAAAGAAGCCACTCCAAATTGATAGGTGGCAGGTTTAATAAACAAGGGAATCTACTTACCAGGATTATCTTGAGCAACCACAAGATGAGTAAATCTCTACACCTGTCCACTAGTATCTTAAAAATCTATATGGAAGCCTTAACTGAGTTCAGTCACACATACCATCCAGATTGTTTCAACAACGCATTGTTTTCCCAGGGCTGTGTTCTCAAAAACAGCTCCCACTGTGGGATTGATGCACAGGGCATGCATTCAAAGGACAGGGGAGGAGTGAGGAGCCTCTGAGGGCCAAGGTCCAGCTTATAAGTCAACTCTGACCACATCTTCTCAATTATCTCCCTCAACAAAGGCCATGTTATGAGTGGAATAAATCTCTCCCTGCTACAACCTAAGGAACTACCAGGATCTAGGAGACAACCTGGAGCAAAACTTTCCCTACTGCCTTCAGAGGGAACATAGCCCTAAGTACACTATGATCTCAGATTCCTGGTCTCCAGAACTGTGAGACAGTAAATTTCTACAAGTGAAACTACCCAGTTTGTGGTACTTGTTATGGCAGCCTCTAGAAACTAACACAAGCAGTTTATAGTTGTTGACATGTTCTCCAGGAGAAAACAGGTTCATCATTAGAGTACAGTGTTATTGTACAATTTCTCTTGCATTTAGTCCTTTTAAAATGCATTCATTTCCAGAATTATTAGGTGAGCAGCCTATTTTCCATCCTTTCACTAAGGTTGTTTCACATGAGTGTTTCAAATGGTTAGATTGTTTTGTCAATTCCGCATTCTATCCTTGTATCATTCAACTTGCTAATTTTTTTATTTGTATACAATGGGGTTCAAATTTTGTGCCACCAAATTCTAAAGGGTTTGACAAATATATGGTGTTATTTACTCAACATCACAGTCTCGTACAGAATAGTTTCATCATCTGAAAGAATATAGTTATTCAAACTACCCTACCTCTCCACCTGACATCTCCTGACATCTCCATCTCCTGACAAATGCTGATTTGTATATGTTTTTATTTTGCTTATGTGGAATGTTATATAATTGTAATCATACATTAAAGATCTTGTTCAAACTAGCTTTAACTAAATAATATACACTTAAGATTCGTTTGTGGGTTGATAGCTCATTTTTTATCACTAAATAATACAACATCATGTGAATGTATAGCAGTTTGCTAATCGAGTCATCTACTGAAGGACATCTTAATTGCTTCTAGTTTTGGACAGTTTTGAATACAGCTGATTTAAACATTTATGTACAGGTTTTTGTGTGGAAACAAGTTTTTATTTTTAAAAATATTTATTTATTTTGAGAGAGAGAGAGAGAGCGAAAGGAGAAAGAACTTGCATTCATGTGCAGGGGAAGGGCAGACAGAAAGGGAGAGAGAGAATCCCAAGCAGACTCTGTATTCTCGGTGGCAGAGCTGGGCGAGGACTTGATCCCACAAACCAGTGAGATCAGCACCTGAACCTGAATCAAGAGTCAGACACTTCACTGACTGAGCCACCCAGGTGTCCTAGAAATGAGTTTTTAAATAACTTGAGTAAATACCTAGGAGTGCAATTGCTAGTTCATAAGACTATATTTAGCTTTGTAAGAAAGCTCTAGACTGTCTTCCAAAGTGGTTGTGCTTGCTATTTTGTATTGCCATAAACAATGAATGAACATTATTGTTGCTTCATGTTCTTGCCAGCAATTGGTATTGGTAGAGTTTCAGAATTTAGTCATTCTAACATTTGTACAATGGTAACTTCTTGCTTAAATCTGCAATTCAGTCATGACGAATGATTTTGACATCTTTTCATGTTAATTTCCGCCTCTATATTTTCTATATTGACATAATTATTCAGATTTTTAAAATCATTTTTATTAGTTTTCTGATTGCTGTTTTAAGAGTTCTTTGTACATTTTAAATATAAGTCCTTAGTCAGATATGTGTTTTGCAGATATTTAATTCCAGACTATGGTTTGTTTTTTCATTCTCTTGATAGTGTCTTTTACAAAACAGAAGTTCTTAATCCTAATAAAGTTCAACTTAATTTTGCTTTCATGAGTAAGAGTTAATATAAAAATATATATAAAGAATGCATATATACAGCAAGAAAACAAGCATTCCATGTTTTAATGGGCAGAAGATCTGAACAGACATTTTTCTAAAGAAGACCTACAGATGGCCAAAAGACACAGAAAAGGTACTCAACATCACTGATCATCAGGGAAGTACAAATCAGAACCACAATGAGACATCACTTCACATTTGTTACAATGGCTTTCATCAAAAAGACAAGGGATAACCAACGTTAGGAAACAGTATAGAGGTTCCTCAAAAAAAATTAAAAATAGAGCTACCATATGATCCAGCAATCCCAGTTCTAGATATGTATTGAAAAATTTGAAATCAGGATCTCAAAGAGAGATCTGCACTCTTATGTTCATTGAAGCATTATTCACAATATCCAAGGTAAGGGAGGAACCCAAATGTTCATTCATAGATGAATGGATAAAGCAAATGTGGTATATACATGCAATGGAATATTATTCGGCTGTATAAAAGGTTGATGTCATTTGTGATATCATGGATGGACCTGAAAGACATCATGCTAAGTGAAATAAGTCAGAACAATTACATGTTTCCACTTATGTGTGATATGTAAAATAGTCAAAATTTCAGAAGTAAAAAATAGAATAGTGAGAGGGAAATGAGAATTTATTATTCAATGAGTGTAAAGTCACAATTATACAAGATGAGTAAGTTCTAGAGATTTGCTGTAGAACATAGTACTTGTAGTTAACAATGCAGTATTGCACAGTTAAAAATGAGGAGAATATATCTCATATGAAGTGTTCTTACCACAAACAAACAAAAAACATACAAACAAGAAAACATAGGGACTCAAGAAAACTTTTGGAGATGATGGATATGTTTACTATTTGGATTATGGTGACGGTATCAAAGGTGTATGCATGTGTCCAAACTCATTAATTTATATAAATATGTGACATTTTAAAATATTAATTATGCCTCAATAAAGCTGTTAACAAAAAGAAACACAGAGACATTTTTAGTTTCCTAACAAAAAAGTCACAAATTAGGTGAATGTAAGATGAGGAGATTATCCTGTATTATGTGGCGGTACCTAATGTTATTACAAGGGTCCTTATAAGTGTAAAAGGGAGACTGAAGAGGTAGTGTCAGAGTGATGCCATATGTGAATGACTTGACCTAAACTTTCTGGCTTTGAAAAAAGAAAAGTCCACACTGCAAGGATTTAGGCATTTATTAGAAGCTGGATAAAATGATGAAAAGAATTTCCCCGTAGAGTCTTCAAAAGGAGCACAGCAACAGAGTTTGATTTTAGCCCAGCAAGACCCATTTGGGACCACTGACCTCCAGAACTCCAAGACAATTTAAACACAATTGACCTTTGAACCACACAGGTGCTAACCCCAGATAGTAAAAAATCTGTGTACAACTTTGATTCACGAAAAAACTAACTACAAATAGCCTACTGTTGACCAGAAGCCTTACTGGTAACATAAACGGTCGATTAACACCTATTTTGTATGTTATAGGTATTATATACTGTATTCTTACAATAAAGTAAGCTGGAGAAAATAAAATGCTATTAAGAAAATCATAAGGAAGAGAAAATATGTTTATGGTTTATTGCTGTAAAAAGTCTGCAAGTGAGTGGAATTGCAAAATTCAAACCTATGTTGTTCAAAGGTCCAACCTACATTGCTTTAAGTGCCACACCCCCCCCCCCCGATTGTGGTAATTTTATAATAACAGCAAGAGAAAACTTATACACATAGTGTGCATCATTCAACTTTGTTCTTCTTCAGTATTGTGCTGGCTACTCTAGGAATTTTCCTTTAATATACAAATGTTAGAAGCAGTTTGTTTATACTTATAACTTCATTTGCTTCAATGTTTTATGGTTTGAATTGAGTCTATAGATAAAGTAGAGAAGGAGCACTGGGTTAGCTGTCAGTAGAGCATGCGACTCTTGATCTCAGGGTTGTGAGTTCAAGTCCCATATTGGGTGTAGAACTTAAAAAAAAAAAAAAGACCTGGTATAGATGATGTTGAGAATAACTGACATGTTAAATGTATTGAGTCCTTTAATCTACACATGTGGAGTATCTCTCAACTTATTGAGATCCTCTTTGATTTCTTTCATCAGTGTTTTCTAGTTTTTAGAATATTGATCCTGTACATACTGTATTATAGACCTATTTCATTTTCTTCATGCTATGTAAATGGTTTTTATTCAATTACTAATTTTAATTGTTGCTGATAGTTAAAACAAAGGAATTGACTTTTATATATTAACCTTTTCATCCTGTGATCTTGCTAAAGTTGTTTATTAATTCCAGAATGTTTTTGTTTATTTAGAATTTCTACATATACAATTACATCATCTGTGAAAAGGATAAAAATTCCTTTCCAATCTTTATAACTACTGTTTCATTTTCTTGTGTTATTACACAAGCTGGGACTTCATGTACAATGTTCAATAGGAATGTTGAGTGAGGACATTCTTATCTTTTTCCCGATCTTAGGGGGAAAGTTTACTCACAATTAAGATTGATGTTAGCTGTAAGCTTTTTGTAAATGTTCTGGTTTGTAGATTTGCTGGTTATCATTCTGTTCAAATTTTCAGTTTCTTCCTGTTTCAGTTTTGGTAGTTTATATGTTCCTAGGAATTTATCCATTTGCTGGCATATCGTTTTTAATAATATCTTCTTATAATTGTTTGTATTTCTATGTTGTTGGTTGTTATTTCTCCCCTCTCCTTTATGATTTTAGTTATTTAAGTCCCTGATATTTTATCCTTGATAAGTCTAGCTAGAGGTTTATCAGTTTTATTGATTCTTTTAAAGAACAAGCTTCTGTTTCGTTCACCTACTGATTTTTTTTTCTACATCATTTATTTCTGTTCTTATCTTCATTATTTTCTTCCTTCTGCTGGCTTTAGGTTTTGTTTGTTGTTATTTTTCTAGCTCCCTTAGGTATAAAATTAGGTCGTTTCATTGAGATTTGCCTTGCTTCTTACTATAGTCCTATATTGCCATAAACTTTCCTCTTAGAACTGCTTTTGCTGCATCCCAAAGGTTTTGTACTATTATGTATTCATTTTTATTTTTTCCATTTTTTAAATTTCTTCCTTTATTTCCCGGTCAACCTATTCATTATTTAATAGCATGTTATTTAACCTCCATGTATTTGTGGTTTCCAGATTTTTTTCTTATGGTTGACTTCTAGTTTCATAGTGTGCAGAGAAAGTGTATGGTATGACTTCAATCTTGAATTTGTTGAGGCTTGTTTTATGAGATCATATGTGTTCTATTCTAGATAATGTTCTGTGTGCACTTGAAAAGAATGTGCATTCTCCTGCTTTAGGATGGAATGTTCTAAATAGATCTCTTAAATCCATCTGTTCCAGTGTCATTTGAAGCCATTGTTTCCTTACTGATTTTCTGTTTAGATCATTTGTCGATTGATGTAAGTGGGTTGTTAAAGTCCCTTACTATTATTGTAGTATTATTGATTAGTTCCTTTATATTTGTTATTAACTGTTTTACTATTTGGATGCTCCTGTGTTGGGTTATATCCCAATTGTTATATCTTCCTGTTGTGTTGTCCCCTTTATTATTATACAGTGTCTGTCTTAGTCTCTTGTTACAGTCTTTGTGTTAAAGTTAATTTTGTCTGATATAAGTATTGCTACTCAGATTTCTTTTGACATCCATTTCTGTGATAGATGTTCTTCATCCCCTCATTTTCAATCTGTAGGCGTCTTTAGGTCTAAAATGAGTGTCTTGGAGACAGCATTATAGATAGGTCTTGTTTTATATGCATCTGTCACCCTGTCTTTTGATTTAATTAATCCATTCACTTTCAAAGAATTATTGATAGATATGTATTTATTGCCATTTCATTTCTTTTTGTGGTTGTTTCTGAAGATTTTCTCTGACCCTTTCTTGTCTTTCTACCTTTCATATTTTGCTGGTTTTCTTTAGTGATATATTCAGATTTCTTTCTCTTTATTCTTTGCATATTTATTAGTAGTTTTTTATATATGGTTACCATTAGGTTTGTACATAATCTCTTCTGCACGTAGAAGTCTATAGAAATTGATGGTCATTTAAGTTTGAATCCGTTGTTTTCTCCTATCTTCCCCATGTTTTAGAGATATGTTATTATATTTTATATCCTTTTTTGTGAGTTCCTTGACTGATTTTTTTACAGACATATTCCTTTTCACTGTTTTTGTGTTTCCTACTTCTATGCTGACACTTTTGGTCTAATCTTTCCCCTCAAAGGGTTCCTTCAATATTTCTTGCAGAGCTGTCTTAGTGGTTAAAAAACTCAGTTTTTATTTGTCTGGGAAAGTCTTTATCTCTCCTTCTATTCTGAATGATAGCCTTGCTAGGTAGAGTATTATTGGCTACAAATTTTTCCTATTCAGTATTTTGAATATATCATGCCACTCCTTCTGGCTGGCAAAGTTTCTCTTGAAAAATCTCCTGTTAGTCTTTATGGGTTTTCCTTGTAAGTTACTGACTTCTTTTGTCTTCCTGCTTTAAAATTTTTTTCTTCATCACTATATTTTGCCAGTTTCATCACAATATGTCTTTTTTTTTATTTTTTATTTTTTATTTTTTTATTTTTTTAATTTTTTTTTCAACGTTTTTTATTTATTTTTGGGACAGAGAGAGACAGAGCATGAACGGGGGAGGGTCAGAGAGAGAGGGAGACACAGAATCGGAAACAGGCTCCAGGCTCTGAGCCATCAGCCCAGAGCCTGACGCGGGGCTCGAACTCACGGACCGCGAGATCTCATCACAATATGTCTTGGTGTGTCTGCTTTTGTTGATTTTGATGGGAGTTCTCTGTGCTTCCTGGATCTGGATGTCTGTTCCCTTCCCCATATAAGGGAAGTTTCCAGCTATTATTTCTTCAAATAAATGTTCTGTTCCCTTTTCTCTTTCTTCTTCTTCTTCTAGGACTCCTATAAGACAAATTCGTCTTACATTTGCTGGAGTCACTGAGTTCCCTAAGTCTATTTTCATTTTGCATTTTCATTAATTCATTCCTCTGCTTCTTCCACCCTGTTCATTCTATCAGTTATGTTTCTCTTTTCATTTATTGAGTCCTTTATTTATGCTATGTGATTCTTTATCTCTGTGTTAAGGGTCTCACTCATGTCTTTCACTCTTTTCTCAAGATCTAAAGATCATTGTTTTAAATTCTCTAATAGGTATGTTACTTATACCTGTTTCACTTAGATTTCTGGCTGTGGCCTTGTCCTGATTGTCTTTCATTTGGGATAAATTTGTTTCCTCATTTTGTCTGCCTCTCTGTCTGTTTCTCTGTTTTAAGAAAGTCAGCTATGTCTTCTGCTGTTGAAAGTAGTGACTTTATGAAAGCAGGTCCTGCAGTGCCCTGCAGTGCAGTGTTCCTTGTTGACCAGAACCTGGCATTTCCAGAGTATCCTAAGTATATCGCTTACACCTTGCCGTTTTGTCTGAGCACTTTTCCTTTCAGTGAAGTCATCTGCACTGACTCTCTGCCTTTTGTGGATTGTGCCTGCTGTGTGGTGTTAGGGGGACTTCAGCACGCCAGCTCCGATGGGGTGTGTTTGTTGGGGGACTTGGGTGTTGGGCAGTGTTGTTAGCAAAATTTTCACTGGGCCTCTAGACCTGTACCAGATCTCCTGAAGTGCTGCAGGGGCCAAGGGCTGTGTGCTGGGGCAGCCAGGGACATGAGGATGGGCAAGGCTGGGTCCAGGGTGTGACTGTGGCTGAGGACACACAGCCAGGTGTGGTGCTGCAGTTGCCTGTGGCATATGGTGGCTGCTATGCACCTAATGGCTTGGCATAGTGTGTGCAAGGCTAAAACAAAATTTGCCCTGAGCCCATGGCCAAGACTTGCAGGTTTGGAGTGGGCAAGTCCTTAAGAGAACTCCTGGACGTGGCACACTGCTAGCAAGTTAGATAGTAAGTGTCTGTGTAGCACTATCTTCCACAGGTGGCTCTTTGTTTATGCTAAGGGACAGAGAAGGACAATGGTACCTGCCATCTCCCTTGTTTTCAGAGAACTCCCACAACATGCTCTGAAATCAGTATGAACAGACCTGTCTCCTCTTCGCCCCCAGTAAAAATGGTGTAAACCACTGTTTGTTTTGTTTTTGTTTTTTGTTTTTTATGTTGCCTTTCTGTGTAGCCTGCTGTCTCTTTAAGGCGAGGCGGGGGGGGGGGTGCGGGATGGGCAACCCTGCTATCATTTGCCCTCCTGCCTTGCCCAGTGCTCAGTCAACTGACTTTTAAACTCCAGGCTCCAAGTCTGCTGGTTTTATTTTTTTTAATGGTTTTTTTTTTTTTTTTTTTTTTTTTTTTTGAGAGAGAGGGAGAAAGTGAGTACTTGCATGCCTGAGCAGGGGAGGGGCAGAGAGAGAGAGGGAGACAGAGAATCCCAAGCAGGCTCCACTCTGTCAGTGGCAGAGCAGTGGGACCATGAAATCATGACCTGAGACAAAATCAAGAGTCAGATGCTTAAACTGACTGAGCCACCCAGGGGCCCCAAGTCCCATTGATTTAAAAAAACTCATGGAATTTAGCCCCTCTGATTTTTAAAGCCAAACATTATGGGGATGACTCTTCCCTGTGTGAGCTCCCTGGTGCCAGGGACTGTTTCTCTGCCCTCTCCACAGGTGCAGCTCCCTCCCTCCTATGAGCAGCCTCCCTCCACCTTTCTGACCTTCCTAACCTTTCAGATGCAGCTTATTCTCCATATTTAGTTGTGGAATTTGTTCAGCCAGTCTTCAGATCTCTTATTGAAATGTCTTTATTGAGTTGGATGTGAGTCGATATACAAAATTTTAGTTCAACTTTAAACTTACCTAAAAACCCCAAAAATCCAATGTAAATTTAGAATATGATCTACTTGAAAACACAGGATGGGATCCTCCTACTCCACCATCTTCCAAGGCTCCCTTGAAGTATATCTCAAAGTCTTTATATTTAAAGTAGTTTCTTGTATACATCTTATACTTGAGTCTTGTTTTGTTATAGACTGACAATTTCTGTCATTAATTGGTAAATTTATCCCATTGACATTTAAGTGTTTATTATTAGAGTCAGATTAATATATACCACATTTTTGTTTTCTATTAAGTGTATTTCTTTTTTGTTTCTTCCTCCCATCCCCTCTTTTTCTGTCTTCTCTGGATTTAATTGAGTATTTTATATAATTACACTTATCTCATTTTTTATATCAATTATACTTTAAAGGAATCTTTTAACGTTTCACCAGTTTTGAATATACATTTTCAACTTGTCTAAGTCTACCTTCAGATACTGCTAGAGTATTTCATACATAGTGCAGATACCTTATAACAGCATATTCCCAATGCCTCCTTCCTGTTCTTTTTGATGTTCCTGCCATTCATTTCCCTTATCTGCACCCTTTAATCACCCAAAACATTGCTCTTTTTATTATTGTGAACAAAGAATTATCTATTAGATCAATTAAGAATGAGAAAAATAAAAGATTTTACTTTATTCCATACATTTCTTGGACATTATTCCTTCCCCTATGGAGAACTAGATTGCTGACCCATATCATTTCTTTCTCCTGAAATTTTTTTCTTGCAAGAATGATCTGTTGTCACATCCTGCAGTTTTTGGTTTATATTCACCTTTTTTTCTCTATTTTTGAATTGTTTTACTGGATATGTAATTCTACGTGGGGGGGGCATTCTTTCAACACTTTGAATAGTTCACTCCACTCTTTTCTTGTTTGCATGGTTTCTGACTAAAAGCCCACTGTAATTCTTATACTTGTTTCCATATAAAGAATATGTTTTATTTCACTGGCTTCTTTTAAGATTTCCTCTTTGTCTATGGTTTTCTGTACTTTGAATATTATAGGGAAACATTCAGATTTTTTTGGTATTTTATTTGCTAGATGTTCGCTTTTGCTCTTATTACTTTTTTTTTTTTTTTGCTCTTACTTTTTTTGCTTCATTGTCTCTTCTTCCTATTGTACATATATTCTACCTTTTAAAGTTACCACATATTTATTGAATATTGTGTTCAGGATTTTGTCTTCTTTTTTTCATTTTGTAAGTATGTATGGACCTATCCTCAAGTTTACTGCTTCTTTCCTTAGGTGTGTCCAGTCTACTGATGAATCTACCAAGGGTATTCTTTTCTGTTATTTCTTTTTTTTTTTTTAATTTTTTTTAACGTTTATTTATTTTTGAGACAGAGACAGACAGAGCATGAATGGGGGAGGGTCAGAGAGAGAGGGAGACACAGAATCTGAAACAGGCTCCAGGCTCTAAGCAGTCAGCACAGAGCCTGACGCGGGGCTCGAACTCACAGACCGCGAGATCATGACATGAGCTGAAGTTGGACGCTCAACCGACTGAGACACCCAGGCGCCCCTGTTTTCTGTTATTTCTTTTTTGAAATGTAGTATTTTCTTTTGTGACCTCTTAGAATTCACACCTTTCTGCTTTCATAACCATATTTTTTTAAATTTTTTTTTAACATTTATTTATTTTTGAGACAGAGAGAGACAGAGCATGAACGGGGGAGGGTCAGAGAGAGGGAGACACAGAATCTGAAACAGGCTCCAGGCTCTGAGCTGTCAGCACAGAGCCCGACGCGGGGCTTGAACTCACGGACCACGAGATCATGACCTGAGCCGAAGTCGGCCACTTAACCAACTGAGCCACCCAGGCGCCCCACCATGATTTTTTTTAATACTGCATGATTTTCACATTACAACCATTAACATATTAATCATAGTTATTTTAAGTTCCCTGTCTGGTAATTCCAACATCGGTATCATATCTCAGTCTAACTTTGATGCTTGCTTTGTCTCTTCGGACCGTGTATATTCTTTGCATTCCTCGCATTGCCTTTCTTTGGTATGACTTATAATTTTGTTGTTGTTGTTGTTGTTGTTGTTGTTGTTGAAATAAAATCATAGATTGGATAATAGGAACTGAAATAAATAGACTATTAGTATACAAATGTATATTAACCTAGATAATAGCTGAGCTGTATTTAATGTTTCATGTTTGGATCCAGAAGCTTTAAATGCTTATAATGTTCTTATTTTTGTCTCTATTCTTGAATTTGTGCTTCCTGTGTACTTCTCCTCAAACAAAGTCTGTATTTTTCAGCTCTCTTAACTATAATCCATTCTTATACTGATGCCTTGTTGCTGTCGTGTTACAATGTGGAACAGGGGAAGCTTTCGATAACTTTATGATTAAATCTCAGTCTTTTAGTGACCTTATGTCTCTTGGCTTCACAGGTATTTTTATAGTAATATAGATATTAGATATATTTCTCCTTAGGTGAGGCAGGAAGCCTAGAGGAGGCTGAGGTGGGTGGAGATTCTTTCCTCCAGGTGAGATAGGGCTCTGATTTTTCCCCTGGAGAATAGGCCTTTGTTATATAGAACCCATTGAATATATTTCACCATGATTACTCTTTCCTTACCCCCTGCCAGAGATAAGAAGGTATCTTTGTCAGATTCTTACCAAAAGAACATTATAGAGTTTCTGAAAGGAAAGCCCATGAAAATGTGAAGGACTCTATAAAACTGTGGTGCCCAGAGTTTCTAACTATCATGCTAGTCCAGACTTAGCCACCAGAAATAGGTTAAGATTACCATGTAAGTGTTCCTATGTGCTTGTTTGTTTCTCCAGGCAAGTATATATTAACCGTGATTCCCCATATTCACCTATGCATCTAGATATAGGACAATAGTTTGTCCTGAAACCTCAATTATCTGATGGGTCCAAAAAAAGTTGTTGATTTTTTAGTTAGTACAAGTGTTTCTTGTAAAGACTGAAGTAATGACATGTTGGAATTGAAACTAGAAGTCTCATTCCTTTTTCAGTTACATAAAAAAGCTGTAACTTTCATATTGCTATTGGAAATTTTGTCCTTGTTTTAATAAGCTTAACTTTGGGACATTTTCTTTTTTTTTTTTTTTTTTTTTGAAATAGAAAATCCCTGTAATATTTCCTATTACAGTTTGGAAAAAATCTGGAAAAATACCATCAATTTTAAGATAGCATTATAGACTTCACTACCTAATGTGGCTAAGCATTTATGTTGCCTTTATGCCAGTAAAGAGCACATTTGTTTTATGAAGAAATATATGCTTTTCCCATAAGGGAAATAGAACTTCATAAAGACTCTATTTCCTAGATTTCTTCTTATGTGGCCAAGTCCTACGGGATAATACATTTTGATCTACTCACATTTCTTGCATCAACCATTGATATTCTTTGAATGAGACCAATACCACCAACACACTATGTGGCCAATAGCCAATATCCTGACCCTATCTTTCTTTGCCTATTTCAAAATTAACCAAGCTAAGGCAATACTTTGTTAGAAACGTTGTTTTTGGTTTGACTATGTAGGGCACTAGAATCATAAAATGAAGTTACAATTATCACCATTTGGGAATGATTCTATTTTTCCACCTTAAAACCTAGTTCAATGTGAAAACTAAAAATAAGGAAAAAAAACCTAATTTATTCTGTGTTTCATTCTTCCCAATTGCCTTTCTTTTCTCCACCTCAAAATACCTTCAGCTGGTATCTTCTTTTCATTCATGTATGACTGCTGTGATTCTCTTCCATGGATGAGCTTCCTTGAAAAGCTCACATCACTCATAGAGACTTTAGAAAGCACTACTCCTGCTAGAGCCAGGCTCTCCACGAAGTTTCCCAGGCTTTGTAAGGAGATGTTGTGGGCTGGGCTTCCAGGAGGCATGATTTCTTACAGAAAACAACATGTAGTTTTACCACATTTATACCATGTTCACTTTTGTCTTCTCCATATTTTAATTTTACCTCTTCACCACTGTGCTTGGGACAAACAATTTCTACACCTGGTGCTTAAGAATAGTTCAGTGGAAAGAGTCAGCCTCTCACTTGGACCCCCTTTCTTATCCATACTTAGGAGCAGAAAACTTTTCTGAGGGGATTAAACTATTCTGTTCAGACCATCAGGCCAATCCATATTCTACTGTACTATCATGTTTCCTTGGTTTGAGTCTCAGTTCTTGTTTACTATCAGGGTTAGAAGTCAAATACCTTCACTGTGCCTAATACTGAGCTAACCACTGTTGCTGCATACCCTCTTGTAAATAGTTCTTATCTTTAGAACTATTCATCTACTTCTTCTTCCTATAAATGTTTCCAACCATTCAATATGTCTTGTTTTTCCATGCAAGTGTTTGTTACATTGCTTTGTAGGATAAAAGGAAAGTCTAGATGATACCTGAGTTCCCTTCAAATAGTTAGATTTTATAATCAATACAAATGCCTTTGTGAGAATGCAGTTATGGAGACTCTGCTCATAACCTCAAATTATGTAATTTATGTAATTTTATGTAACTTTCTTATAATTTACATTTACATAAATTACATAATTGATATTATGTAATTTTCTTATAATTTACATTTCACATAAATCGAGTAATTAGTGTCATAGATAGAATACAGCCATTTTTTGTTCACTCTTTTCACAGAGATATTGGGATGCAAGTAACTGAAATTCTTACCACACTATATCTAAATTCCAATTTAGTAGGAGAATAAACAAGAAAGTATTGTCCCATGTAAAATAAAATCCACACAATGACATTGTTTACAGTCTCTGCATGTTCAATTCTCACATAGTCTTAAAAGGTTTGATTAACTTCTTGGGCATCCCCCAAACTTAATATCTAGTACCTCCAAAGAGTTCAACAACTCCCTGGCTTTATTCACTTATTCTTCATTGTTTCTTTTATCCATTTGTTCAGAAAGTAATTACTTAGACATTAGAGGAAAGACACAGTCCCTCTCCTCATGGAGGAGATCAACAAGTAAACAATTGTAATTCAGTGTGGTCAGCGATTTGTTAGGAAACAACATGAAGGGCTAACAAAGTGCCAAAGAAGGACACCTATGTCTCCTTCGGGAGATGTGGACAATCAGGAAAGGCTTCTTAGATAAAAGCTGAGCATAATCCAGAAGGAGAAGTAGGAATTGGCAAATAAACAAAGGTTAAAAGGATATTCCAACAAAAATTATGGGCATGCACCAAGGCCCAAAGGAGAAATAGAGTAAAATTAGAAGAAACAAATTCTGTGGTCAGGAATCTTGGAACATAGAATACCAACAACAAAAAATGAAGTAGTGTGACAGCTGTAGGCAAGGGGCTTGGGGGAGGAAGAACATAAGTGAGATAACAATTAGAGCCTTCTCCTGCCCTCTTTCTCCTCACTTCCCCAAGTCAGAAATCCAAGGTGTTTTGCCCACAATATTCTTGCTATAATCTTATTCCAGGGTTTATCCCTCTAGAGTAGTTTTATTAAAACAGTTTATATTTTGGGAGTCCTGGGTGGCTTAATTAAGTATCTGACTCTTGATTCCAACTCAGGTTATGATCTCAGAGTCATGAGCTTGAGTCCCACGTCAGGCTCCACACTTGGGGTGGATTCTCTCTCCCTCTCTCTCTGCCCCTCCCCCTGTGTGTGCATGTGTGCTCTTTCTTTCTCTCAAAGTAAATAAATAAATATTTAAAACAGTTTATATTTTTATTTCAAAATATTTTTATGTTTTATTCAAAAAGTTTTTAATCTGGTAGTCTGGTAAATCTTCAAGGAACTAAAATAGATGACATTATTGATCTGAAAGGAGCAAGTGAGGCTGGAGGTTGTCTCTGTGACGGAAACAGGATGAGACCCAAAGCCCAACAGATTACAGAAAACACCATTACACTTCCTTTTTTAATTAGGTCAGTGTAATATAAAACTGTGTGATCTTTTCTTAATTTTCATTCTTTCTTTTCTACTTTTAAGCTGGTGAGGGGGTTGGAGAGCAAAAGAAAAGCTGGCAACTCAGAGTCCTAAGTCTTTTTTATTTATTCATTTTTTTAACATTTATTTATTTTTGAGAGACAGAGAGAGACAAACATGAGTGGGGGAGGGGCAGAGAGAGAAAGAGGCACAGAATCTGCAGCAAGCTCCAGGCTCTGAGCTGTCAGCACGGAGCCCAACGCAGGGCTCAAACTCACGATGCATGAGATCATGACCTGAGCCAAAGTTGGGTGCTTAACCAACTGAGCCACCTAGTTTCCCCTAGAGTCCTAAGTCTTGATAAGTCCTATTAAAATGAAAATGATAGTAATTTAAGATTTATAACATGAAAAAATGAAGCAAAATGTTGGCATTTAGTAATACTATTCAAATGTCCCAAATCTGATAAACTTATTTCATATAGGGAGAAACCACTCCACCATGTGGACATATGCCAAAGCAGAATTTACTAACCTTTACACTTTTAACATTTTGAGCCAGATAATTCTTGGTTCTGGTAGCTGGCCTGGGCATTGTAGAATGTTTAGTAGCATCATTGGTCTCTATTCCCTAGATGCCAGTCTCACTCTACCCACAAGTTATGGTAAACAAAAATGTTCCCAGGGATTGCCAAAAGTCCCCTGGGAGACTAAATCACCTCTGGTTGTGAAACACTTTGCTAGACAGTAGTAGAGCATACCATCTTGTGGGAAGAAAGATTTGCCAACATCTTATTCTAGTTCACATAATTTAAAGCAGATTGAGCTTAGTATAAGAAGAGAAATTTCAATATAATTTTATGAGAACATATAGTAAAAAAATCCTGAGAAGAAGGAAGTAGGAAGCAAAATCAATAAATATTCCACAGAGGTAGTGAAATATAAGCATGGACTTGAAAGACAGAGAAAAAGCATAAGGAAACTGCAAAACACAACACACACAAAGGCTGGGAAACATGAAGGTAAAGTATTTGAAAAATAGTAAAATTCCATTATGGTCAGCCAGTTTAGAATAACTGGCAGGTTGTGCTCACTTCGGCAGCACATATACTAGAATAAGTGATGGGTTAGGAGGCTGGAAAGATATATTGAGAGCTTGTTTTGAAAGATCTTCAATGCTATGATGAGAAATTGCGTGCTTTTTTCCATTGAGCACGAAAGGTCTAATTAATGTGTTAGAGTCTGTTGGCACAATCTTTGTATTATGAATGCAATTTTTTTGGTATTTATTTATTTTGAAAGAGAGAAAGAGAGCATGAGCAGGCGAAGGCGCAGAAAGAGGGGTAAGAGAGAGTCCCAACCAGGCTCTCTGTGCCTGTCAGTGCAGAGCCCGATATGGGGCTCGATCTCATGAACTGTGAGTTCATGACCTGAGCTGAAATCAAGAGTTGGATGCTTAACCAACTGAGCCACCCAGGCTCCCATTAATGTAATTTTTAAACTTTATTTTATAAAGTATATTAAAATAATATTGTAAATCAATAGTTTACTATCTATTGCTTAGGTAGTAACACTAGAAGGAAGCCTTTGTTTTGAAACTTCAAAGCCAAGCTCAGATTAGTGATGGTTTATCAAATTACACGTTAAACATCTTTAACAAAATGGATAGCTTCATGAATGCTAGCCTTATAAGCAATCTATTTCCCAAATGTGGTTTCTACAAAACAAATGTGGTTGTTTTGCTAACTATAAGGATTGACCACTTTAAACAACAAAGGCTGGAAATTATTTCAGACACTTATCACATGTTGTAACAAGTAAACCAAAATATAAATATACATTGAAGTAAAGACTCTGATTGCATTAGACTATGTAGAAATATTTTGGGGTGATGAATGCAGCTAACAGCTAGATTAAAGTTGGCTTTTATCCATGAACAGAGTGGAGAGCCACTTGGATCCTCCCAGCAAGGACCCAATTCTTAATTAGCATAGACAATATTTTGGTTGTGTGTTCTCTGCTTGAATTTGGATAATATTTTGATAATCAAATAATCAGAAAGATTATATTCAGCACTACTCTGTTATCAGTCTTTTGAAAGCCAAGTAAAACATCTTTGTTAATGAAGAATTAATATTCACAAATAAGCCCCAAAAGCCACAAAGAAAATACTCTGTTGTCTTAACATCGGCATAGGGACAAAACAATGTACAAAACATGTTGCCCCTGAACAACATGAATTTGAACTGTATGGGTCCACTTACATGCAGATTTTTTTACAGTACAACTGTAAATGTATTTTCTTATGATTTTCTTTTCCCCAGCTTACTTTATTATAAGAGTACAGTGCATAGTACAAATAACATACAAAATATAATTGACGGTTTATGTTATTGGTAAGGCTTCCAGTCAATTGTAGGCTATTAATATGTAAGTTTTGGGGGAGTCACAAGGTCTTTGCAGATTTTCGGTTGTATAAGGAGTCAGCATCCCTAACCCCCAATGTCCAAGGGTCAACTGTATATACTTAAATGAAAAAAGCTGTAAGAAGGGTGCCTGGTGGCCCAGTCGGTTAAGTGTCCAACTCTCAATTTCAGCTCAGGTCATGATCTTACGGTTCATGAGACTGAAACCCCTGTTGGGCTCTGTGCTGGCAGAGAGGAGGCTGTTTGGGATTCTCCCTCTCCCCCTTTCTCTTTGCCCCTCCCCCCCACACTCTCTCTTTCTTTTTCAAAATAAATAAATAAACATTTTTCCAAGCTGCAATAAATACAGCCTTAATTTATTTCATCTGTGTTATTTATATCCTTACTTCAAAAAATAACTTATAGGGGCACCTGGGTGGCTCAGTCGGTTAAGCATCCGACTTCAGCTCAGGTCATGATCTCACAGTTCGCGTCTGGCTCTGTAATGACAGCTCAGAGCCTCGAGCCTGCTTCAGATACTGTGTCTCCCTCTTTCTGCTTCTGTCTCTCTCTCTGTCTGAAAAATAAATAAACATTAAAAAAAAATTTTTTTAAATAACATATTTATTTTTTCTTTCTCTCTTTTATTATCTTCTATTGTCACAAAATTTTTGATATGTTCTCATGGATGGAAATATAAAGTAACCCAATAAACAGTTACAAATAGAGCACATCAGTTAGTAATAAATGGTATGAAGAAAAACAAAGGAGGATTAAGGTTGTAGAGCATACTCCTATGGGATGGGAAGGAATAAGCCAGATGCAGCACAGACCTGAGGAGAGAAAAGAAACGTCCATGTGAACATATGTTTAAAGAGTGTTTTAGACAGAACTAACTAGTGCAAAGCTAACAGTAATGTGTACATTAGGTTTGAGGAAAAACAAGGAAGCCACCAGAAGTTGTTTATGACTTTGCCCATCGTATCTCAAAAGTGCTGACCTCATTGTAGGGGCTCACTAAGTATTTGCTGAATCAGTCCAGCATTCTAGAAGTTCAGGGAATGAGGGAAAGATTACAGAATATGCAGCATAGAAGTTCCAGAAGGGAATCCTCATAGGCTAGTCTAAATGAAAAAAACAAAACAAAACAAAACAAAAATAAAAAACAAAAACCAGAAACAAAGAACAAAAAACTATGGCTCTTACTCTGAAAGAAATGCGAAGTCATTAGGAGATTTGGAAAATGGAAATGACATTATCTGAAATATGTTTTAATAGGACCCTCTGGTGTGCTTTTAGAGACTTACAAAGAAAAGGGCAGAATCAAGGAGAGAAATAATAGCATTTTCAATCTAGATGGTCACAGAGGGTGCTGTAGAAATACCAGATTCTATATGTACTTTGAAGATATAAATTGTAGGATTTGTTAACAGATTCACGAGTATGATAAAAAAAAAAAACAAAGAGTCAAGGAGGACCCCTAGTGTGTCCCCTAAAAATCTGTAAGAATGTTTCAAGGCATCTGTGAGAGTTATATTTAAGGTGATGAAGATGGTGGGAAGATGAGATGGGGAAAGAGTTATGGAATAAGGAATTAGTTTGGGAATATGTTGTGTTTGACATGAATATTGGACTCCTGCATGGAGTCAAATGGACTACTGGAAATGTGATGCTGAAGTTCAGGCTAGAGGTCTAGAGTTGGGAGCTTTTAGAATAAATGGTATTTAAAACCATGTGATGAGATAGTCAAAAGAGTGAGGATATAAAGGAACTATTGGCAACTGAGTTCTGGAGCACACTAATATTCAGAAAACAGCGAATTCAAAAATGAGACTGAGAAGGAATGCCAATGAAATAGAAAGAGAAGGAGAAAATCCTGAAGGATCATGTATTTAGGAGAAAGTGGGATACCTGGCTGACTCAGTTGGTAGAGCATTTGACTATTGATCTTGGGGTTGTGAGTGCAAGCCCCATGTTGGGCATGGAGACTGTTTAAAATTACAAAAAAAAAACAAAAAAAGAAAAATAGGAAAGTGATGAACTCAATACATCACTAAAATGAGAACAAGTAGGTAAAATAAATTGAACACTGACAATTGGTGTGACAGTCATTGGTGATTTTGAAAAAAATCTGTTTTGCAGATTTGCAAAACTGGTGGAAACAAAAGCTTAATTAGGGAAGGTTCAACAGAATAAGAGGAGAGGAGTTATAAATAGCAAATGTAGACTGCTATTTTGATAAATTTTGCTTTATAGTTAACAGATTGAGTAGTATGGGGGGGGATATGTGTGCTCAAGGTTTTTGTTTGTATCCTTTGAAAACAATAGTATTATATCATATTTAAATCTCATTGATCATGAGAATGGCTCAGTGGAGTGGAAAACTGGATGACACAGATTAGAGCAGAGATATGTTGCTGAAGTGTTGTACTTGAGAGGATAAGAGCCAGTATGACCAAAGGAAGTGTTGTTCTTAACTGTGAATGGGCAAGTCATCCATACTAACAGAAGGGAGGGCAGAGAGAGAATATGGGTAGATTAGTAATGTGTATAAATCATTTCATTTCTTTCAGTTTTCTCAGTGAAAACAGAAAAGATCATGTACAGGGAATAAAGAAGGAGGGAGGAATGCTAGAAGATTCAAGAGAGGAGAAAGGAGGCAACAAGATTGGTCAAAGAGTGGGAGCATGAACACACCAGAAAATATATTCAATTTACCAGACTACCTATGGCTCACGTAAGTTTATGGTCATTAATTTAAAGTGACGTCTTTTTCTTCAACCATGTTGAGCTACCTGGTGAGAACATGGAGAAGGTAGAAGGTAGAGAACTGGTGTAACCAGGATTGAGAGTGAGGATTTGTCACAAGTAAACAATATATGCTATATGATTTGCATTCACATGGAAATTAACTTCAAACTGAAAAAATTATCCACATGCACATATATGTAAAAAAAAACATGATCCTCTTTACTAATCTTAAAAACAACAAATTAAGTTAACTCCTCTTGTTTTGGCAACACATTCTTAAACAATCATAGTTAAAATATACAGTTGACCTTGAACAACACAGGGGTTAAGAGTGTCAATCCACTGTGCAGTGGAAAATCTTTGCAGAACTTAATTTTCCAGAAACTTAACCACTGATAGCCTATAGTTGACCAGAAGACTTACCAATAACATAAATGGTTTATTAACACATATTTTGTATGTTATGCATACCATATATTGTATTTTTACAATAAAATAAACGAGAGGGGCACCTGGGTGGCTCAGTCAGTTAAGGTCTGACTTGGGCTCAGGTCATGATCTCATGGTCTGTGAGTTGCTATGAGTGCTGACAGCTCAGAGCCTGAAGCCTGCTTCGGATTCTGTGTTTCCCTCTCTCTCTGCCCCTCCCCAACTCTCTGTCTCTCTCAAAAGTAAATAAACATTAAAAAAAAGATTTTTAAAATAAATGAGAAAAAAGAATATGTTAATAAGAAAATCATAAGGAAGATAAAATATATTTACAGTACTGTAATGTAAAAAATAATCCACGTATAAGTGAACCCACACTGTTCAGACCCATGTTCTTCTGGGATCAATTTATGTCCTTCTAGACATTGATATTTAATTTGCTGTACTTTTAGCACAAGTCAAATATCAAACCCCTCTGCATCTTTCTCTCTAATCATTCCTGTCCTTCATCACTCACACCCAAGCACAGTAATTTATCTATAATAGAAAAATAAAGGGTGCCTAAAAGGTGGTTAGGCATCACAGTAAATGCAGCTCCAAACTGAGCCTCATTATCTTCACATCTGAGAACTACAGCTCCCTCTAGTGGAAGTCAGTTATTTCTTTTCCCTAGAGAGTGATGGAAAAAAAAACAAAAAACAAAAAACAAAACAACCTTCTCTTTTTTCTCTTTAATTTTTATTTTATTTTAGAGAGAGAGCGCACACACGCAGGGCAGGAGGCAAGGGCAGAGTGAGAGACAGAGACAGAGACAGAGACAGAGACAGAGATAGAGAATCTTAAGCAGGCTCCATGCCCAGCATGGAACTGAATGGAAGGACTCAATTCCACAACCCTGGGATCATGACCTGAGCCAAAATCAAGAGCCAGGAGCTCGACCAACTGAGCCATCCAGTCCCCCAATACCTTCCTTTTTCATTGGTGGCATAGTCATTCATACAGCATTTAAAATAATGTGTTTCTTGGGGCGCCTGGGTGGCTCAGTCCATTGAGCGTCCGACTTCAGCTCAGGTCACAATCTCGCGGTCCATGAGTTCGAGCCCCGCGTCGGGCTCTGGGCTGATGGCTCAGAGCCTGGAGCCTGCTTCCGATTCTGTGTCTCCCTCTCTCTCTGCCCCTCCCCTGTTCATGCTCTGTCTTTCTCTGTCTCAAAAATAAATAAACGTTAAAAAATAAAATGAAATAAAATAAAATAAAATAATGTGTTTCTTTTTTTTTTTTTTTTTCAACGTTTTTTATTTATTTTTGGGACAGAGAGAGACAGAGCATGAACGGGGGAGGGGCAGAGAGAGAGGGAGACACAGAATCGGAAACAGGCTCCAGGCTCCGAGCCATCAGCCCAGAGCCCGACGCGGGGCTCAAACTCACGGACCGCGAAATCGTGACCTGGCTGAAGTCGGACGCTTAACCGACTGCGCCATCCAGGCGCCCCAATAATGTGTTTCTTATTTCCAATAGTTATTTTGGCAAAATGGACTGAAAGCTTCACTAAAAATATAAGACTGATCCTGAAAAACAAAACAAACAAAAATGAATAAAAATGGCCTTTTTCACAAGTGATTCTCATTGACTGGTAAAAAAAAACAATTTCAGGAAGTTCTTGACTGGTTCCTTTACAGTAATATGAGCATGATAGGAACCTAGCAGAAACTCCTCTCATTTGGAACAAAAATATCTTAGAAAAACAGAACTTGTTCTTAAAAAAATATTTTTGAAAGGACTCTTAATAGGAGGTTTTTCAAATATATTGGAGACAATTCAGACATTTGTGAAGAATATGCTTCATTATTATTCTCATCATGATCATTATTATAAAAATAAAGAGAACATTTAGCAATGAGCTGTGTGAAATTTCAAGTGATTAACATTGTTCAAGTTCAAGCTTTTTAGTACTAAACATTTTTTAAAGATTATTTATTTATTCTGAGAGAGAGAGAGAAAGAGTGCGCAGAGCCCTACATGGGGCTCAACCTCAGAACTCGTGAGATCATGACCTGAGATGAAATCAAGAGTTGGACCCTTAACTGACTGAGCTACCAAGATGCCCTTAGTACCAAACATTTTTGAGAGTCACAGTTTTGGCCAATTTGGGGAAAGAATTATTATTTTTTTTTTTCCAACGTTTTTTATTTTATTATTTTTGGGACAGAGAGAGACAGAGCATGAACGGGGGAGGGGCAGAGAGAGAGGGAGACACAGAATCGGAAACAGGCTCCAGGCTCCGAGCCATCAGCCCAGAGCCTGACGCGGGGCTCGAACTCACGGACCGCGAGATCGTGACCTGGCTGAAGTCGGACGCTTAACCGACTGCGCCACCCAGGCGCCCCGGGGAAAGAATTATTTTAAGAAAAATGAGTTCAATAATTTGCATATCTACAACCTGCATTCAAAGATGGACTTTCACGTTTTGTTGGGAAGTAAGGAGAGTTGCATTATTGTTTGGGCTTATCATTAACAGGTAGTGCAAAACAGAGAAAGAAGATAAGTTTTCTGTGTCTGTCTCTACCTTTGTATTTCATCTCTAAAATAAAAGATTCAGTCCAGTGGATCTATAGAGAAGAGGAGAAAAATTAAATATATAAGTTCTCTCCCTTATTTAATAAAAAATCTCGTGAACTTGATTCCTCTTGTGTATTCTTCTCTGAGTATTTATTCAGTCTTGCACTATGTTAGTTATTGTAAATCTAGCAGCATACCTCTCGGAGTCTCAATTATCTCATCTGCAAATGGGAATAACAAACCGAGACTGCTGATCTCAATAGATTGCTGATGAAAATCAATAAGGCTACATGTTAAAGTAAAGCTACTACATACAAAAATTTTAGATGATAAAGGACAATTTAAATGTGAAATATCAATATTAATATTTTGGTCCCCTTGATTAGACATTCTATTTAGAATAAATTGGTTATGCAAAATTTTGGTGGAATTATATGGAAAAAATATTTTTCTTTTTATCAGACAAGGATTCCCTAAAGGAAAATTTTACTAAACCCTCATTCGCTTGCTGTATCTGTTAATAAAAAATTATAAAATAAACCTTTAAGAAAGATGTTATGCAGGTTTGCTTCCAGTGGGAAATAGTTTCCATGAAAGGACTGTTAAAGGTAAACAGAAAAAAGTTTATAAAGCTTAAAAATAGAATTGGCTTAAAAAATAGAATTCCTTGTGTTAAATATCTTTTTCTTAATGTTTTTAAAGTTTATTTATTTGTTTGAAGAGAGAGAGAAAGAGCAGGGGAGGGGCAGAGAGAGAGGGAGAGAGAGAATCCCAAGCAGGCTCCTCACTGTCAGCACAGAGCCCGACATGGGGGCCGGAACCCACCACAAACTGTGAGCTCATGACCTGAGCTAAAACCAAGAGTTGGACGATTAACCAACTGAGCCATACAGGTGCCCCTGTTGAATGTTCTTTTTGTTCGCTTTTGTGTTTTTAAGTGTTTCTTTATTTTCATTACTATTTATTTATTTATTTGTTTGTTTGTTTGTTTGTTTTCAGTGGGGACAAGAATAGCTTTGTTCATTCCTCCATGCTTTTGCTAGGTAGTTGGCATTATCTTTGCCAGCTTTCATTGTTTACCTATCCGCTACCTTGTTATCTTTAGAGAATTTTGCCTTACTCTTTCTACTTTGTGTTGTTATTATATTATTTTATTGACATTAGAAGATGAACTGAGTAAATATTTATGTATTTTTTCCAATACAAAATCTATCAGAAAGAAATATACTTGGTAATCATGGTCGGGAAACCAGAGGGAAAGGGTAAACCAAATGAAGTTCAAGTAGCTTAGCGACAGAGTGCCAAGAGAAAGGAAACAAAGTCAGGGGTCAGTTTTCAACTGGATAAAGGACCAGGTAGATTTCTGAAGACGGAATAAGGATCTAGAAGACCCAGATGGCTAGATCTGTGGTCTGACCCCAATAATAATGGTAATGATTATATTAGGGTTTATTATATTATGTGATACTATGTGATAAGTTAGAGATAGGAGACAAAAAGTATATCCATAACCTCAAAAACAAAACAGATTTTTCAGTGTTAGTAGAAACAATTTGCTTGTCTTGTACAATGTGGTGGTTTTGTTTTAAATAGAACACAAAGACACCAACTTTATGCATCATCTGGTGGTCAGGGAAAGTAATATTATTCTGTTTTCAAATGCAGTCATTATAACATTATAAAAACTAATTGATAGGGGTGCCTGGGTATCTCAGCTGGTTAAGCGTCAGACTTCATCTCAGGTCACAGTCTCGCGGTTCGTGGGTTGGAGCCCCCGCATCCGGCTCTGTGCTGACAACTCAGAGCCTGGAGCCTGCTTTGGATTCTGTGTCTCCCTCTCACTCTGCCCCTCCCCTGCTCATGGTCTATCGCTCTCTCTCCCTCAAGAATGAATAAACATTAAAAAAAAATAACTGATAATAATAACTAACAACTATTGAGTACTTACAGTGTGGCAGGTAATGTTCTGAACATCTTTAATCCATATTACAACCAATGAGATGGTTATTATTTTTTCCTATTTTATAGATAAGGGAAGTCTAGCACAAAGAAGTTAAGAAGCTTATCTAAGGCCATTTATCTAGGAAGTTTTGGAGAGTGGGCTTTCACACATAGACATTCTGATTCTAGAACCCATACACTTAGGAAGAAGACTAGTGAACATAGAAGACTAGGTTCTATTGAAATCCATTATGTGCTTTCACCATGTGAGGAGGATGAAGAAAAATAGTAAATCAAAAGTTTTCCCAAGAAGTTTACCATCTATTTGAGAAATCATGAAAAAATGGGAAGTCACAATTTTAACTGTCTAATTTAAATTGGAGCTTGGTTTGTATAAACTAGAAGTGTTTGTTGATGTTGTTGCTGTTCGGAAGGCCTTAAATATAATATAATTCCATAAGGTATTTGGTGCGTATCTATTTATCAATTGTTTCTACTAAATTTGGTTCCATTTGCTTTTTTCCCACAACAATATATTATGAATATCATTCCAGGATAGTGTGTACAAACCTACCTATTTTATAGCTCTTATCTTGCATTGCCATAACTTACTTAACCCGAGCTCTATTAATGGGCCTTTAGCTTGCTCTCAATTTTTCGTTTTCACAATTGATAAAAGCAAACTGATAAGTGCTTTTAAGACCATGTGTATAAACCCATGCATATGTTTGTACAATTTTATAAGGGTTTATTCCAAGATTTCTAGGTATAAATTTGATGGGACAGATGTTATATATATTGCAAATTATGAAAAAAATGCCAAATTATTTTCTAAAAATGAATCAACTTTATAGTTCACTGGCAGGGAGCTGAGTGCCCATATTCCTTGTCAAAACTACTTTTTTTAAATCTTTAGCATTTAGTCTTCCTAATCTGTAATAAGAAAAGTGTCATTTCTAAGAACAAGGACTGAAATAAAGATTATGCTTTTTGTTAGAACTATTTAACTGATGTTGTTTATAAAAAAAAAAAGGTAGGAGAGGACACGAAGTAAAAAGTAAGTGAATCTCAGAGTAAATCTCTGTTAATAGTTTTTTACATTTTGTTTTTAATTTTTTTAATGTTTATTTTATTTTTGAGAGAGAGAGAGAGAGAGACACACAGTGTGAGCAGGGACAGGCAGAGAGAAGGGAGACACAGAATCCGAAGCAGCCTCCAGGCTGTGAGCTGTCGGCACAGAGCCCAACGTGGGGCTCAAACTCATGAACCTTGAGATCATGGCCTGAGCCGAAGTCGGACGCTTAAGCGACTGAGCCACCCAGGCACCCCTCTGTTAATAGTTTTAACACACCAGTTGTGACAAAATGTGTTCTCCCATTTGCTTTCTTTTTTTTTTTTCCAAATAGACTTTATTTTTAAAGCAATTTTAGGTTCATAGCAAAACTGAAAGGAAGATACAGAGATTTTCCATATAACCTCCACCCCACATGTGCGTAGCCTTATCCACCATCTGCATTCCCCACCAAAGTGGTACATTTGTTAAAATTGAAGAATCTACATTGACACATCATTACCACTCATAGTCCATAGTTTACATTAGGGTTTAGTTTTGGTGTTGCACATTCTATGGGTTTGGATAAATTTACAATGACATGTATCCACCATGATACTATCATGCAGAGTAGTTCCACTACCCTAAAAATTTTATGTGTTCCCCCTATTTTAGTTACTATATCCTGGACATGTCTTCATATTATTAGTAT
The DNA here is from genome assembly GCF_028018385.1 of Neofelis nebulosa. NCBI lineage: Eukaryota > Metazoa > Chordata > Mammalia > Carnivora > Felidae > Neofelis > Neofelis nebulosa. The sequence continues at coordinate 91,086,864 of NC_080788.1, forward strand.
ATATTTTTAAACAGTTAAATAGTATTCTACCAAATAGATTTACAATATTTTATTAAACATGCTTCATATTGATAAATATTAAATTTTCAGTTGTTTGCTATTATTTACAAAACCATAGGATGCCTGCTTGGCTCAGTTGGTTAAGCGTCTGACTTTGGCTCAGGTCATAATTTCATGGTTTGGTTCCAGAGTTTGAGACCTGCATCAGGCTCCATGCTGACAGTGCAGAGCCTGCTTGGGATTCATTCTCTCTCCCTCTCTCTCTGCCCCTCTGCTCCCCTCAAAAAAACAAAAACCAAAAAACATAATAAACATTCTTGTATATAACAACTTTGGACACTTTTGTGAGTATATCTGTAGGATAATGAAAGATTTAAAAGAGGAGAAAAGAAGAATGAGTCAGTGCCTACGAACATAGTCATGCACAGAAATGTAAAACAATTAAATCATACAAACCTAATGTTAAAAAATAAAAGAGACACAGGAAAGAGACAGGAAGCTAACATATGTTTGGTGTGTATCATGTGCCATATGTATAATCACATTTTTTCCTGTAAACAAAATTTTAAGTTAACAAACATCATCCCCACTTTTTAGAGAACTGAACTTAGTTGAATTCATAAGAAAATAAATATATTCACCGCAGTCATTCATATTGAGAGATATGGCTGTCATTCAGACCAAAACACAAATACCTGCATAGCAGCCCTTGAAGCTAAGGGATTTGCCCCATTTACCTCAAGGCTTTGTGATGGAACAGATTTTAAACCCAGGCTGGCCAACCCCAGAACCTGCCATCGTTGGTATTAAACTACACCGTCCTCAAAAGGAAAAGTTGTCAAAAAACAGGTAGAATCTACTAGAAGGCCAATGTTCTACCTCAAAAAGTTACCAAGACAAGGATATAAGCATTGGGAAAAAAGCAGACACCAGGTATGATAACGTGGAGAGATTTTTCGTAGCCTGGTCGCAAGACTGACTTGTTACAGAACCAGAGAACTGGCCCTGCACATGGAGATGAAGGGGACTGTGAAAATATAAATGTCACAGTTGCTGAGTATAGGTAAGGCTATGAAAGTGTTATTCCGATCTGGAGAAAAAGTGGTATTATAAAAACACTATATAAATGGAAAACTAAGCTCATATAAGAGTACTCAGGCAATATCTGTTATATTATAGGCACTAAATAAACATTCATTAAAATTATTATATTAAAAGGTTGTGCAAACTTAACATTTTTAAAAAATTTTTTAACGTTTATTTATTACTGAAAGACAGAGAGACACAGAGTGTGAGCAGGGGAGGGGTAGAGAGAGGAGAGACACAGAATCTGAAGTAGGCTCCAGGCTCTGAGCTGTCAGCACAGACCCTGATGCGGGACTCACCCTCACAAACAGTGAGATAATGACCTGAGCTGAGGTCAGTCACCCAACGAACTGAGCCACCCAGGCACCCCAATTACATATTATTTTTTGAATAGATTTCATCAACTCACTGGAAACTTCACAATTTCTAAAATTCCCACATTAAATAATAATAAGTAAAAATCATGAAAATAATTTAACACAAAACTATTGCTAGACCCACAAAGAGTAAGGGACTTTAAATGTTGTCTTGCTGAGAAAATTAAAACCAGACTAAAGTTACCTAATAATAAACTGATTTTTCTTAATATATGTAAAATACTGAGCAATTATAGAATTGTCTAATCTTTTTTATTTAAAACAAGTTCTAAATTATTTTGTTTGAAGAGCTTTACTGTATGTTAGATACACATTTTATTTAATGGAGCATACAACAATTAATAATTTCAAGTATGGCTGAATTCCATTAACAAGGAAAAAAGAGATAATGTAATCCATCATAGCTGGTCAATTACAATGGGGGGATGTATTTTATCCCACTATGTACATAGAAACATGATTTAAGACTTAATATAGACAGTGATGTAATTCTGTGATTTTAGTGAAATATAATGTGACTATCCAATCCTACAAAGCAGTTCATAATATGATGCCAGACATTCTTGTTTTGTAATTTATCATGTTTATCATATCAAACAAAATTCCTTTATTTGTTTATTAAATTTTTTTAATGTTTATTTTTGAAAGACAGAGACAGAGCACGATTGGGGGAGGGGCAAAGAGAGAGGGAGACTCAGAATCTGAAGCAGGCTCCAGGCTCTGAGCTATCAGCATAGAGCCCGATGCAGGACTCAAATTCAAGAGCTGTGAGATCATGACCTGAGCCCAAGTCAGACTCTTAACCGACTCAGCCACCCAGGCGCCCCTAAAATTCCTTTAAAGAAAAAAAAAAAATTCCTTTAGAGAAATGTGCTCTCTAATGTATTTTATTTATTTTTTAAATTTTTGTTTTGGAGAGAGAGCAAGAGTGGGAGAGAGAAGCAGAAGGAGAGAGAGAGAGAGGGAGACAGAGAGAGAGAGAGAGAGAGAGAGAGAGAGAGAGTCTTAAGCAGGCTCCACCATCAGTGCAGAGCCTGACGTGGAGCTTGATGCCATGACCCTGGTTTCATGACCTAAGCCAAAAGCAAGAATATGATGCTCAACTATTCAAACCTGCTGAGCCACCAAGACACCCTTAATATATTTTAAACTGCTTTTTCAGGTGCATAAAAAGTAAGCACAGTTGAATGGTGAGACATTTGAAAGCAAGTGAGGGTAAATTATGATGATCTTTACTATATATATACCAAACCAATTTTAGAAACTATCATTCAATAATAAGATTTTCATAAGTTTATGGAGGGAACTGTATGATCTCAAGAGAAGAAATGAATACCTTCTTGTCTTATAAAGTAAACAGAAGGAAAGAGAAGTTTCTCCACATTGCAGCTCCAAAATTACTCCTCTGGATCCAGAAGCAAAGATCTCTGTAAACTATAATCAGGAAATACTAAGTTACTTATTTTAATTCAGTGAAAATTAAGTGAACTACTGAGAAGCAGGCACTGCATTTTGCAGTGGTTAGGCACGCGGATGCCAGGGCTATTGCAGCTGGGTTCTGGCACTTAATCAGCAGTGTGTCTTCAGCAAGTTCCTTGGAACTCATTTCTTTCATCTGTGCTTCAGTTCCTCCATTAGTAAAACATGAGGGGATGCTAATAGTAATAAAAATTCCTTCAAAGCATTGTATTTTGAGTTAATATATGCAAGGTACCTAGAATAGTGTCTAGAACATAGCAGGTGCTACATACAGATCAGCTGTTGTTAGTTTTTCTAAATAGAGAAAGATTTTTTTCTGCTCAAGAAATTCCTAGTTTAGCCCATTTAGACTAGTCTAGAGAGTACCAGGAAAAGGTATTATTGAAATATGATAAGTATTTTTAAAATTTTATGTACTTTTTAAAGTTTATTTACTTGAGAGAGAGAGAGAAAGTGGGAGGGACAGAGAGAGAAGGAGAGAGAATCCCAAGCAGGCTCTGTGCTGTCAGCACAAAGTCCAATGCAGGTCTCAATCCCAGGAACCGTGTGATCATGACCTGAGCCAAGATGAAGAGTGAGAGGCTTTAATCAACCGAGCCACCCAGGTGCCCCTGCAATGTAATAAGTATTAAAATTAGGGGGGCACCTGGGTGGCTCAGTTGGTTAAGCGTCCGACTTCGGCTCAGGTCACGATCTCGATCTCGCGGTATGTGAGTTCGAGCCCCGCATCGGGCTCTGTGCTGACTGCTCAGAGCCTGGAGCCCGTTTCAGATTCTGTGTCTCCCTCTCTCTCTGACCCTCCCCCGTTCATGCTCTGTCTCTCTCTATCTCAAAAATAAATAAATGTTAAAAAAAAAAAATTAAAAAAAAAAATTAAATTAAATTAGGATACCTTCAGAGTGCCTCATGTCTTACAGGAAGAGTGAAAGCCATATTCAGGGATATGATTTAATATTTATATTTGTATTTCTAGGTTATAGTATGTCAATATTAGCTTTGCAATGTTATAAACATCCGGGTAAATATCCTTGATTGAATTTCAATTAGAAGCTTTACCTGTGATAATATGTTTACCAAAGTTATTTGCCCTTTAGCATTTTCTTCTATTTGATTATGACTGAATTTTCCTTTTGCAAGACTTTGTAAGGACTCATCTATAAAGGAACTTGTAGAATGTCTGTAGTAACCAGTAACCCACTGCTATGTAGCTAATTTAATAAAAGGTGAGAGTATTGGACATTGATACAGTCTATGGCTTTCAAATGTTAAAGCATTATTTAATTACTGCTGCCATCTATCCAGAGCACTTTTCTAATCTATAAAAGATCAATGTCCATAATATTTAATGTTGGAGACAATATTCATAAAAGCCAAATAATTTAAATGACATTTTCCAAGTTTTTACTATTAAGGCCACAGCTCTGCTTGGCACAATTAAAGTAGGTCCAGGACTTGTCAGACAGTTTAACTTTTTAGGGCAGTTAATTAGATACTTAGGAGTGGGCTGGCCTCTGGATAAGTATCTCTGCAATTGTTCTTACCTTGTTTTAATTGAAAATGTATTATTGGCAATTAAAATACATAAGGTGTTGTTTATTTTATAACTAACAATGCGTAGTGTCATTCCAGATTCTTAGGAAACTAGGCTAGCTAGAAGGTGTTATTTGAAAAATCTCAAATTAAAAATTATACAGAACAGGCGCCATTCTTGTTGAGTGTTCACTCTCCAACCCCCTTATAATCAAACAATTTTTTACAATATTCCATCATTTATCCTTCCCATTACACTGTAACATGATTTCTCGGTAATACAACCATTTCCAGCTCTCGTAATCAGGCTCTTACAACACTCAACTGCCCTAGAGACTTGACATTTATTAATTCCTGGAGGAGGTCTGTGTGTAGTACATGGCAAGATCTACATTCACATAAATCATGAAATTGTATTTGAAACAAGAATCATGACCTAGAGATTCAGTCAGCAAGGATCAAAAACCATATCTTCTGATGAATAGAAAGGGGTGACTTTTTAAAAAATTCTAAAAGAATCATAATAGGCTAGCTCAGAAATGACTCAAGTACAAAGATGTGGAATCCTATATTGAAGAGGCCACAAAAAATGAAAGCAGATTGACCAAAATTATAAAAGATGCCCACTAAGGATCAATTATTCAGATTGCTAAAGAGCAGGCACTCATGGGGCTAAAATCAGAAGAGGGGTAAACAGTGATTAAAAGAAAGTTCTAGAAAGATTCATTCTGCATTTCATTTTGCTGTAAGTATAAACATCACTTAAGTGAAGAGTCCCTGAATTTTAGAACTCTTGGAGATAGATTTATTTCATAATCAACCACTTCTAAATTTCTTGATATATCACTTTAAAAAGACATTATAAGAGATGTATCCAGAAATGAAGTTTCAGGAATTGAATTATCTTTATTCTGTAGTGAAAGCCATCTCACATGAGCCTGGCTCCACAGATATCGGGTTTACTACCAATTTGTGCCTCCCACAAAAGCTATGGAGAATGATAATGTTTTCAGAGGGAAACTCAAGGATACATAGACATTTTCTACTGGGGGTTGAAAAATCCTTCTTTATGGAATCTAAATCTGAACAAATCTAAATTTAATTGTGTTTGTATGTGTGTGTGTAGGTACACAATGTTAAATCTGTAATGATTATTGCTTTTGGTCTTTTTATACTGTCCCAAATATATTGTTTAAATATAGTATTTCTACTAACACAAAGTTCATAGTTAATTATACATAATTAGATATGTTCCTCTAAATATCCTTCTTAGTTGGAAGAAAGATGATATTGAAGAAAGATAATATACTTGGGATCAAGACAGATATGTGTTCTTCCTTATTAAATTTTCTGAATCTCATCTTTATTCATTGTACATATATGGAGCATCAACTAAATATGCCAAGTACTACAGCAAATGCTTTAGAGTCATTATATTTTTTTAATTTTCACAATAATCCTAAGATATATGTCCCATTACTATAATAATTTTCAAGTCGGGAAACTGAGATTATGTAATTTGTTTAAGAACATGTCACATACACAGGAAATGTTGGAGTCAGGACTCGTACAGGCAGGTTGACCTCAGAGTCCACATGCTTAACCAATATGAGATTCTGCCTTCTTGGAATGTACAAGAAAGGCCTTGAATACAAAAGTCCCGTGTATTCTGGAGTCTTACAGCCTAAGTTCAAACCCCATTCAACTATATATAAGTGTGTTAATGCAATATCTACAATGGGTCTATAAACCAGATATTTTCCCATATTTTTTTTAACAGATAGATAACTGAGGCTTAGAAAAGTAAATAAGTTACCCAAGGGAACACTAGTAAATGGCATTGTTTTGACTCTAAGTCTCTGTTATTTCTAATACATGCACTGCCATTCATTTCATTCTTATTTAATCATCCCAACAACACCGTGAGGTAAGTCCTGTTATCTACATTTTATGAACACTGGAACATGTTAAATGTCTGAGTTCACCTGGTCACTGAGTATTGGACCTAGGGTTCTAGGCCACATCTGTTTGACTTAGAAGTTCATTTTCTATGATAAGTCATTGTCACTGAACTATTCTTATAATCAAGCTGCCCATTATTTTGATATTTTCCACGGATTAAGACCTTATTCATTTTAAACTTTTCTATATAATTCTGCTTGTAGATAGATGAATCTCAGACACAAAATTGACCACTTTATAGCAGTCTTTATTTTCCTAGTCCTAATCCAGATGATTCTTGGAAAACATAAAAGACTAAGAAAGGCAATAGCCTAAGAAAATGATATCACTGTGTAAAAGTTCTGTTTTGGAAATGAGTATTCACTATTTGGGATTTTTTTAAGTGAATCTGTTTAGATATTCACTTAAATAATAAAAAAAATGCATATTTTATTCATTTATTTATATATTTTCCCATTCTACCAAAGAATTATCTCAAGAAGTCTGGTATTTCAACTGTTAATAGATGATTTCTTGAATATATCTTCTTGAAAAGTGAAATTAATGATTTTATTTTTTTAATGTTTATTTTTGAGAGAGAGAGAGAGAGAGAGAGAGAGTATGAACAGGGCAAGGGCAGAGAGAGAGGGAGACACAGAATCTGAAGCAGGCTCCAGACTCTCAAGCTATCAGCACAGAGCCCCACACAGGGCTGGAACACACAAACTTTGAGATCATGATCTGAGCTGAAGTCAGACGCTTAACCAATTGAGCCACCCAGGCACCCCTGAAGTTAATAATTTTAGAAGCAATTCTTGATTTAGAGATTATATTATCCCTGGCACTAATAGCACACAGATGGAACATTCAAATTAGGTTTATCTGAGGTGAGTTTATTTGTAAAGCAGCTAATTGCAAAGACATGGGAAGGATGTGGGGGAGTCACAAGGACTAGAGTATAAATCAAAGCTGTTACCACCCCAGTCTGTGTGGATGAGGGGAGAGAGAAGCTGCTGGAATTAGGAAGGACTGACAGTTGTGTAGAAAAGGCCATTCAGAATAAGCAGTGGCCTACTCTCACAACACATACCAGCCTAAGGTAATTGCAGAAGATCAGAATAAAAGAACTACTAACCCTATATATCTATCCTCTTGCCTTTTAATCTTGTTTCAGTGTCTCAGAATAGCCTAAGCCAACTGTAAAGTCAGAGAGTATGTGAACTTGGTGAGTTAGCCCTATAGGTCATATAGTCTTCTGGGGAAGAATATGGGATAGAGAAGGTCAGAGAACAGATCTGCAGTGCCAATGAAAATATCCAATACAAAAATTAACACTCATATTAACTAATTATGTACTTATGTTTTTATATGTATTTTTTAAAATCAACCAGGATATCTATATATGCTGCTATAGTATATCAAAATTTTAGGAATAATAGGAGCACCTGGGTGGCTCAGTCAGTTATGCATCTAACTCTTGATTTCAGCTCAGGTCATGATCTCATGGTTCTTGGGATCAAGCCCTGTGTCGGGCTCTGTGCTGACAGTGCGGAATCTCCTTGGGATCCTCTCTCCCCCTCTCTCTCTGCCTCTCTCTGTCTCTCTCTCAAAATAAATAAAAAAAAAACTTTAGAGTATTATAATTGTGTTTAATAATGGCTAATCATAAATATATAAACATTTGTAATCTCCTAGTAAAAAAATTACTCTCTAGAGTAATTTTTTAAAAAGCTCAGAAACCTCTGAGTTAGGATTCCTAAATTTAAATGAGTCATTAAAGGCACAATCTTGAGCAAATCAGTTAACCTCTCAACACTTCAGTTCCTGTTCTGCAAAATAGAAATACTATATGCCTTACCTGTCTCATGGGGTTGTGGTGATAGTCTATTGGTTATGGTGTATGAGATAGTATTTTAAAAACATAATATATGATTTGTTTTCAAGAAGGAAGTGTTACATTGAATTAGGTCATCTGGCAAACATAATTTTAGGATCTGTTTTTATTTTATTTTTGTTTTTCCCTGAGATGAAAATTTATTATGCTTATTAGAAAAAGGTATTGTGGATGAACAAGTAAGAATTTTAATTGAGGTTTTATATGAATAATAAGTTATGTAAGCCCTTATATATATACATCAGAGTCATAATACTTTAAACAATCATGCAGTGACTTTTTTTTAGCATGCTGTTTTTTGTTGTTGTTGTTGTTGCTTTGGGGTTTGTTTTTTCTCTTTTTTTTTTTTGCTTCTATACAGAAGTTTATTTTTTAAAGTTTTTATTTAAATTCCAGTTAGTTAACATACAGTGTAATATCAGTTTCAGGTGTACAATATAGTCATTCAACACTGCCATACAACACCCAGTGTTCATCACAAGTGTCCCCCTTAATCCCCATCACTTATTTAACCCATTCTTCTACCCACCTCCCCTCTAACAGCCATCAGTTTGTTCTCTATAGTTAAAAGTCTGTTTCTTGGTTTGACTCTCTCTCTTTTTTATTTTTTTACCCTTTCTCATTTATTTTATTTCTGAAATTCTACATATGAGTGCGATCATATGGTATTTGTCTTTCTCTGACTGACTTATCTGGCTTAGCATAATACACTTTAGCTCTATCCATGTAGTTGCAAATGGCAAGATTTCATTCTCTTTTATGGCTGAGTAATATTCCATTGTGTATATATATATATATGTATATATATATATATATATATATATATGTATATATATATATATTTTTTTTTAAGTTATGAGATTTTTTTTTCAACGTTTTTTATTTATTTTTGGGACAGAGAGAGACATAGCATGAATGGGGGAGGGGCAGAGAGAGAGGGAGACACAGAATCGGAAACAGGCTCCAGGCTCCGAGCCATCAGCCCAGAGCCTGACGCGGGGCTCAAACTCACGGACTGCGAGATCGTGACCTGGCTGAAGTCGGACGCTTAACCGACTGCACCACCCAGGCGCCCCTTTTTTTTTTTTTTTTTTTGCAATTATAATGAATTTATTTTTAATTTTTTATGGAAGAAGACATCCAAAGGCGGCAATATATATATATATATTTTGTATATATATATATATATATATATATATATATATATATATATATACCACATCTTCTTTATCCATTCATCAGTCAACAGACACTTGGGCTATTTCCATAATTTGACTATTGTAGATAATGCTGCTATATGAAACCATAAAAATCCTACAGGAGAGCACAGGCAGTAACCTCTTTGACATCAGCCATAACAACTTCTTTCTAGATATGTCTCCTGAGGCAAGGGAAACAAAAACAAAAATAAACTATTGGGACTTCATCAAAATAAAAAGCTTCTGCATAGTGAAGGAAACAATCAACAAAACTAAAAGGTAATCTATGGAATGCGAAAAGATATTTGCAAATGACATATCTGATAAAGGATTAGTATCCAAAATATATAAAGAACTTATAAAACTCAACACCAAAAAAATAAATAATCCAATTAAAAATACACAGGAGACATGAATAGACATTTTCCAAAGAATACATACAAATGGCCAACAGACACATGAAGAGATACTCAAGAGCATTCATCATCAGGAAAATACAATCAAAACCATGATGAGATACAACCTCACACCTGTCAGAATGGCTAAAGTTAACACAAGAAACAACAGATGTTGGCAAGGATGTGGAGAAAAGGGAGTCCTCTTGCACTCTTGGTGGGAGTGCAAACTGGTGCAGCCACTCTGGAGAACAGTATGGAGCTTCCTCAAACAGTTAAAAATAGAACTCCCCTATGATCCAGCAATTGCACTACTAGGTATTTACCCAAAGAATACAAAAATACTAATTCAAAGAGATACATGCACCCTGATGTTTGTAGCAGTATTCAATTTTTTAAAAAGAAACTCATATTAAGAGATTATGTGTATACACTATTTAGGTAAGTATGAACGTGCAATTTAACTTAACATGAATGCCCTGATTTCTAAGCACAATTGTCTTCTTTCTAAATAATTGACAGTCATCTGTTATCTCTGATCACCATATCATGTATGGTAATAACCATACATATAGTCACCTTACATATATGCCTGGTGTATTTCTACAAGAAACTATAGCAAGTGTACTTTGTCATTCTGAAAAATTTAATCCCATACTAGCAATTGTGCTTATTGAGATAAAAATATTAAAATACTCCAGAAACATAAAATAATTTATATTATGTAAGTTTTTAAACATGGGTTTAAATGTTGGTCACCTTCCTATTTTTATTCTATACACTCTTCCTGACTTATTGCATACCTATGACTCTATCCATCGCTATAACTATATAACTATAAAGCAATAACGTCTATATCATTATCCCCTGCTGGCATCTCTACGTGTGTACATCAAAGGTACCTCAAACTCAGTATGATGAAAATTAGTGAGATTTTTTTGCCCCAAGTGGTAATGTATTCAACATTTCAATAAATATACATCATTGTCTATCCAGTCACCCAGAAATTTGGATACTACCCAAATAACCACCACCTCCTAATCACTCACATCTAATTCATTCCAAAATTCACTAATTGATGCCACTTGTTTACAGGCTACCATTTTCAATCTCCTCTTCCCAGTATTATTGAAGTGATTTTCTAACATACAAGTGTGATCAGTTACTTTTCTGCTTAAAACCTTTTCATATCCTTGTAACAGTTTAGTACCAGTGATGGGTGACCATTATTTAAGATTTCTCCCATCATTTTTTACTTTACCATGACCTCCACCCTACCTTAGTCCCCTACAAATATAGATATCTCCCACTCTCAGTCCTTTTCCTAATCCACACTGTTTCAGGTCTCCATGGCTATGGTCACACTGTGCCTTTCCCATATAATAGATTTCTCTCCACCCCATCACCACCCCAGTCTGGCAGATACAAACTACCTGTGAGTCAAACTATTCTAAGAACTCCCACCATTATACATGCTCCTAACCACTCTTCTTTCCAAATAGACCACATCTTTTGTGGTCTTTTATCATAATGCATTAATTTTTCTTCTATCAGTCTCTTTCTCTTCACTAGAATAAAGAACTCCTTAAGATCAGCAGTACTAACTCGATGTTTCTAATGGCTAGTAAACAGGAGTGTTAAAAATTACATATTCAATGAAAGAATGACTTGAAGAACAAAGTTCTGTAAGGATAATGTTCTACTTTTACTAGTCTATTTCTATATTCCCCAACTGGCTGTGATAAACCTGAAAATAATAACTTTTTGGTATGGTAAGAGGAATGTATTAAAAAAGTAAAAAAGAAATGTTTGGATAACTAACAGTTATAGTGACATAGTTCTGACTTCCCATATGGTTTTCCAATAGAAAAAAAAAAATCTTACAAATAACAACAGATATGTTATATTTTATTATTTCTTTTCAGGCTAACATTAGGGGTTGTTCATAATTTTATCATGTAACTATTCTTGCACACTGAACTTTCTGCCTCAAAAGAATTAGACACTAAGGGAGATAAATGCCCTTTATTTTTTTTGCCAAGATGAAAGAATTCTCTACTAAATTTGTTCTATGCTAAAATAAGATAAGAATTAAAACACATAAATTTGCATTCTCAATATAAAAGCTTGCATTTAAAAAATCAAAGCGTGAGTTAGTCGTGTCTTTTAAGTCTAAAGACATTTAAAATTAGGACGGCAGTTATGGGCACTCAAAAAAATAGACTTTATCCACTTTAAGTCACAATGCTTTTCACTTAGAAATTTCCTTTTCAGGCCAACATTTCTCTAACTCCCATTATGTTGAACTGATACAATTTTGGACTATTTGATTTAATGATAGAATTATATGAACATTATGCTAATTAATTTAATGTATTTTATTAAATCCATCTCTCTCCAACCATCTATTTTGTTAAAAGTAAAATGTGGGGGCGCCTGGGTGGCGCAGTCGGTTAAGCGTCCGACTTCAGCCAGGTCACGATCTCGCGGTCCGTGAGTTCGAGCCCCGCGTCAGGCTCTGGGCTGATGGCTCGGAGCCTGGAGCCTGCTTCCGATTCTGTGTCTCCCTCTCTCTCTGCCCCTCCCCCGTTCATGCTCTGTCTCTCTCTGTCCAAAAATAAATTAAAAAAAAAAAAAAAACGTTGAAAAGTAAAATGTGAAATCTATGTTCTTATTGTGTTTTTTCTAAAACAGACACACACACAAACACATAGTGTCCACTTTACCCCAGAAGAAAGACTTTATAATAAGAAATACAGCAAACTTATTTTCAGTAAATTTCATACAGTGTAAAGGAGATGGAATTTCTTAAAATCCAAGAATTTGTAAGAAATTTAAAAAGAAAGAAACATGAAGAGAAATTCCTAGAAATTCTTGCTATAAGATTTACAAAATCTTGTAGAAAGCTCTATGTTAAGCCTGAGCATTGAGGCCTTCTAACAGAAACTCTGAATTATTTTCAGTTATCACATGGCTCTGCAGAAAGCAATGGGTAATAAGCCATAACACAGTCCAGTAGAGCACAAGCCAACAGAAGAAGTCACTATTAGAAGGCCCAGGTCAGGGAAGGAGGAGTATTTCTCTCAGCTGTGATATGTTATTGCTGAGAGGAATCCATACTATGGCACAGCCTGATGTGTTCAATTTTTTTTAAGTTTGTTTCTTGGGGTTCCTGAGTGAGTCAGTTAGTTAAGTGTCTGACTCTTGGTTTTGGCTCAGGTCATGATCTCAGGGTTTGTGAGTTTGAGCCTAGCATCAGGCTCCATGCTGACAGTGTGGAAGCTGCTTGGGATTCTCTCTCTTTCTCTCTCTCTCTCACTTTCTCTCTCGCTCTCAAAATTTATTTATTTATTTTGAGAGAGAAAGCAAGGAGGGGCAGTGAGAGGGAAGGGGCAGCGAGCTCAACCCAGGGCTTGAACTCACAAACCATGAGATCATGACCTGAGCTGAAATCAGGAGTTGGACGGTTAACCTACTGAGCCACCCAGGCACCCCTCAATTTGTATTCCTTTCAATGCACTTTTAAAATGTTTTAAATTGAGATATAACTGACATATAACCTCACCTAAATTTAAGGTGTCACACATCTCGAACAACATGTCGATTGGTACACACATAATATATACTGCAATATGATCAGTAACATAGCAATAGCCCACACCTCTAGGACATCACATAATTATCTTTTATTTTGCATGGTTAGAACGTTTCAGATCGAGTCTCTTGATAACTTTGAAGTATAAAATACAGTATTGTGGTGTGTTAATTTTTGAGACAAAACAGCAAAGGTAAATAAAATTTAAATGATCGGTCCCATATTACACAGCCAATATGGACCAATTCAGGAAGAGTTATATCTCCTGGAAGCCCTTCTCTCATGTTACATTGCACATTTCTTTTCATAAGGTGTTTTTTGAGCAAAATGCCTGGAGCTGAGGTAGAAAAGAAGCCAAACCCCATTAAATATAAAAGTAGATGTATACACAATTGTATAAGCAGTCGCTTGTGATTCCGAGGCTAGCATGAACATGAGGGCAGAGGCGTACTTAGCTGCAGAGGACATTTTGTAGTAAAAGTCTCACTTCTGAGCCTCATGTTTGTCTATTTTTTCCCAATGTCAATCACAACTTCCCATGTCCTCCATTTTCAGAAAGCACTATAAAAAGACAAATCCTATTACATAATGACAAAGCATAATGCAATTTTTCTAAGTCAAGATAGTAAATTTTGTGAAAAAAATTGTGGTATTTGACTGCTTAGCTTCAAATTTTAGCCCTAGCCTGAGTAAAGGCAGGCAAACTATTTCATCTCCCATGCCTCTGTTTCCTTAACTGCCAGGTGAGGATATTACTAGCATGTTACTGGGTTTTCATGAGGAGTATATGACTAAGACTAAAAAATACTTCAAAGCTTCCAACAATGCTTGGCACACAATAAGCCACATATCTAAACTTAGATCATTTGTTATTCTAGTATTAAGCTTTAATACCAGCATCTACCTCTAAATATGTATATGGTGCATTTTTTGAGCTTTTATGGTATACTTAAAACATATAAGCTAAGTGTTAGCATTTTAAAATTTATTTTATTTCATTTTTTTATTTTAAAAATGTATTTATTTATTTTGAGAGAGAGACAGTGTGAGCAGGGGAGATGCCGAGAGAGAGAGAGGGAGAGACAGAGAATCCCAAGCAAGCTCCACACTGCCAGCACAGAGCCGGATGCAGGGCTAGAACTCACGAAATCATGAGATCATTATCTGAGCCAAAACTGGGAATCGGACGCTTAAACAACTGAGCCACTCATTTTTTTTTATTTTTTTTATTTTAGAAAGAGAGAGCACAAGCCTGGGGGCGGGAGAGAGAGAGAGAGAGAGAGAGAGAGAGAGAGAGAGAGAGAGAGAGAGAGAGAATCTTAAGCAGGATCCATGCTCACCATGGAGACCTACACAAAGCTGTATCAGACGACCCTGGGATCATGACTTGAGCCGAAATCAAGTCAGATGCTCAACTGACTGAGCAACTCAGGTGCCCCTATGTGTTAGCATTTTTAAGGTGTAAATTTATGACTCAGAGTATGGAAAATAGAAAGGAATACAGTGTAGTGTCAGCTAGAGTATCTTATTCTGGTTTATGTTATTAACCCCATCACCTGTAGGCTTATTGAGGGCAGGACAATAGCAATATCATATTATTTTAAATACGTTAAACTGGCTTTACATGAATCAGCTGATAATTCTGCTGTGTGATATTGCTGGTGTGATAAGCCTCAGAATTTATAATGCTTACATTTTTAAATTTTCCTATTTTAATTCCCACTATACTTTTTCACCCTCATCCCCTTTTCCAATCTCTTATCTTATTCATCTCTCTTCTTATTGTTTTCCAATCTGCCTTTCAGCCCCCACACTCTTCTAAGCCCCAAAGTGCCTGCAGGTCATTTCTTCACTCCTTGGATGAGTCCTATACCTGGTAAGGGAATGTAATGACTGTAAAACAACTAGTACATCAATGGATCAGCCTGAAGGTGGCCCATACTCATGAACTATCCCTCTCCATAAAGGAATCTCATGTATTGATCTGTTCTTTCATTTGTTTGTATATTCATTTAGCAAACATTTATTGCAAGTGAGTCTATGCCAGGTACTGTGTTGGGCATTCTCACATTCCCTTCCCAATAATATCATCTATCTATTAGCAATACTATTTTTATCAATTAGCAATAATCATGGCTTGGATAATCCTCACTGGCTATGATACTGCTACTACGCAAAGCTGACAGTGCTGCCTTATCAACTCCAGTTTATACATGAAGAAACTAAGATTGAGAGGTTTTAAGTAACTGCCTAAGATGGTATGCGTTAGACACATCTTATGGAGTCTCTCTATGAATAATAAGCCAGCCAGATAATTTCATACAAGAGTAGAGCAGGCCATCATTCACCCATTCATTCATACAACCATTTATTTGTGGCGGGGGGTGGGGGGGAGAGGATTGTATGTTTGTTTGTTTGCAGAAGTTAATAGTATCCCTAGCCTTGTGTGAGGTATTAGGAGAAAGTCTGCTTTTAGGAAAAAGGGCAGTATTACTTACCAGTGCTGATGTTTTATATATATTAACTCGCCTAGTTCAAGGACAGGCTGGCAAATTTTTGGTCCAGAAGACTAAATAAAATCATCCTACTCAAGAATCATTCCACTCTGACTCAAGTCTAATATCCTATATCATTTGGGCCTGATTTCTGAAGTTCAGTCATTCTTTTCAAATAATGCTCCTTGAACTGTTGCAAGCCTTTGATAAATTTTCAGAGTTCAGGAAAAGTTGACTTTGACAACTTTTGCTATTGTTCTCATTGGTTTAATTGAAGAGCAGATTTCCACAGGTCTTTACTCCATCCTGTCAGAATTCCTTCCATGCTATGGTTTTAAACTCACTTCTTGTATTGCTTTTTGGTCTCATTCTTTATAATCAAGTTCATTGTTATCCTTCAGTTGCAGTAATTGAGTCTTGGCTCTGATTTGTTTTGTAATAGTTCAAATACCTCCATTGCTGAGGTGGTGCTGCCTTGTTTAATTCATCTTCCTAGAATCATGTTGCTAAACCCCAGTATTGATTCCCACTCTCTGTTTAAACACTATTTTAGGGGCACCTGGCTAGCTCAGTTGGTGGGATATGTAACTCTTGATCTCAAGATTCTAAATGCAAGCCCTATGCTGGGTATAGAGATTATTTAGAAATTAAAAAAAAGTCTTAAAAAAAATAAAGGGGCACTTGGGTGGCTCAGTTGGTTAAGCATCTCACTCTTGAATTCGGCATGGGTCATGATCACACGGTTCATGAGACCTGAGCTCTGCGTCAGGTTCTGCATTGACAGTGCAGTGCCTGCTTGGGATTCTCTGTCTCCTTCTCTCTCTCTCTCTTCCTTGCTACTTTCTGTGTATATATCTGGTGCACAACTTAAGAAAAAGATGAAGTCATTCCTAATATCCTTTTATATTAATCCTGGTATTAATTCTATGTATAGTGTAACTTACACAAAAAAGAATGGTACCTCGCTAGGCTTTGTTGTTTAGACCTAGATTTATAGGGAAAAAAATCATCCCAGCAAGAAGTATTTAAAAGATAGTTATTCCCATATGAAGGCAAGAACCCCAAGCTGAAGAAAGCAATACTTTTAAAACCAAGTGCCTTAGTTGACTGTTACTCTGAATTTATTTTCTTTTTATTATAACTAATTTATTAGTAAATTCCCATATAGAAATTTTAGATTGGTTTCTGGTGTACTATGGGCATATAGTGGAAAGGTCATATACATTCATATTTGGATATTAAAGGGAGTGCCATTTAAGCTCTGAACTCAATATGGTAGAGAAAACTGTAATCAGTGAGAGAGCTCCAAGGGAAAGATTTATCTTTCAGAGTAAAAGTAAGGATAGGAGGTCCTCCATGCCTCACATAGATAATTCCTCTGATAACCTTGGTACATTGGAAATCATTTTAAGGAAACCTTCATTTTTCACTCACATAGATATCATGTCCTAATTACCTTTATCCTGGAACTTCTTAGGAGAAGTCTTCCATGAAGATCTCAAGTACTTATCTCCAGAAATCTGGCATGATCTCCCTCCCCAACTGCAGGCTGGATTAGATGTCCCCCTGATGTACCCAATTCCTTTTGTACCTATTCCACATTTTCTATTAGCCTTCCTTAAACCCTACAGAACTGCAGGATTTTGACTTGCCTTTATTATCTCAGTAGCTAGGACAAGAGTTGCTACCAATAGATGCTCAATAAATTGCTTGTGGAACTTTTATTTGACATTCTTGTTTGTTCAGACTGTTTCCCATTACTTCCCCCAAATCTGACAAGCTGCATTATTCATTCCAATAGGATTTTCCTAGCCTGTATAGTTCAACCCCTCTGACAAAGATTTACTATACTACCATCTAGATCTCTTTTCCCACTGGAATTCTATCTTGACTCAGCTTTTCTTTTCTTTATTTCTTTTTTTAATGTTTATTTATCTTTGAGAGAGAGAGAGAGAGAGTGCACAGTGGGGAAAAGCAGGGGGGGGGAGGGCACAGAATCCAAAGCAGGCTGTGAGCCCAGAGCCTGATGCAGGTCCCGAATCCATGAACCATGAGATCATGTCCTGATCTGAGGTCAGACCTTCAACTGACTGAGTCACCCAGGCGCCCCTGACTCAACTTTTCTTATAAGACACACTAGTATTGTTTTTCTTTTTTTCTTTTTTTCTTTTTTTTTTTTTTGGCAAGGATCATATGGAGCAATTTATACTTCTTGAGTCAATTTCCTCTTCATCCATTTTCTGTTTCTTGTCTTTCTTCTCTTTAATACTCTGAAATCATATAATAGTTATCACAAACTCTTACTCTCTAAATAAATAGTTTATTTCCTCATCTTCCATAATTCTAAAGATTGTTTCACATTACTGATCTATCTCACTCTTTTGAAGCTTCCCTCAGATTTGCAAAACTCTTCTCGTGCTTGGATCTCTACCTCCTTTGGGAAAGCTCCCTTGTCAGTACACGCAGAGTCTACACTCCTCACAAACAGCTCAGCCTCACTGCAGCATCTGTGACATTAATCAGCTGCAACACAAGAACTGCTTACTTACATCAGGTTAGAGGGCAGGTGGCCATTTTCCTGCAATTTGCTCACCTGCTTAGATGGTCTGGATCCTGAAATACTTCTCTATCTCTCATTGCAAATGGCATTTTTTAATCAACCATGTTATGTCTAATTTGAGCCTTATGTTGTGTACAACATTGCTATTTTACACAGTGACTGTAACTCTGCCTGGTATCACTGTCTAGATCGGGGGGCTGAACAAAGACTCTACGGCTCAAACTCTGTGAGCTACTCCACATAGCAGTGTGTACTGATGATGTGGATTTCAGCCTCAGTTTTGCTGAGAACCATACCCATCTCCTTTCTCTCTCTCTCTCTCTCTCTCTCTCTCTCTCTCTCTCTCTCTGTTCTGACACTCTTTCCCCTTTTCTGTCTTCCCTCTGTCCCCTCCATCAGTCAGATATTGAGCCTCAGCGTAGCTTTGCCCATTCTCCTCCTTGGTGGGTATTCAGCTTCTCCTCATTTTTCATGACCACAAATTGCTTTAAATTTCATTTTATTTGCTGCTTGCTCTTAAAACAGTATCTGGCACAGTAATGCCATTCAGTAATATCAACTTCTATTATTTTACTTCTACCCATTTCAAACCCTGGGAAGACCCAAGATCTGGGATTTTATCTGACATCAATTGCCTGTGCTGTGTAGCCTATCTCGAATCATTTCTTCTTCTTTTACCAAAATGTGTGTGTGCTGGGGGTAGAGAGTGGTGGGAGGGATGTATAAAACTATTTACTGGCATACGGAGATGCCACATAAATTCCTACTACATCTTTTTTTGGTCTTTTTGTGCTCATCTTTTCCTTCCAAAGGCCATTGAATTTTCTGTTCAGTACACAGAGTCTACCTCTTTCATATATCTTCCCTACCCACTACAAGCCATAGTATTGTTCTCCTTTGGTCTACTAAAAATATTCCACCCTTGAGACACCTGCGTGCTTCAGTCATTTAAGCATTCGACTCTTGATTTCAGCTCAGGTCATGATCTCATGGTTTGTGAGTTCAAGCCTCGCATCAGGCTCTGCCCTGACAGCATGGAGCCTGCTTGGGATTCTGTCTCTTCCCTTCTCTCTCTGCCCCTCTTGCATGCTATCTCTCTCAAAATAAATAAATAAATAAACTTAAAAAAAATATTCCACTCATGTAGTCCCTTGCATGATTTCCACTTTTTGGTACGCCTTTGACCCCAATTTAATCAGGTGCCTTGAGAACCCAGTCTATTTTCTGAGCTAAGTGCACACAAGCATACACACAAGATATACATATTCATGCTCACACCCCCATGAGCGTAAAATTTTCCTGAAGTCCAGAGTAATTAGTCAGAATCTAAGACCTTATAGCAAGTTAAATCAGAAAGACCAAGTAAAGCACAAATTTACAGCTGTATCATGAAAAACCTTGCACGTTCATTAAAAAAAAAAAAAAAAAAAAAAAAAACCTCTGCCAGCCCAAGGACTGTTCAATTAGACTCTTTGATGGTAGAATTTATTCTAAAAAAAACCTCACCTCCACGCTGTGCCATTTCTACATAAGAATTGGAGAGAACTATGCAGATCCTGCACCTGTTGAGTTATACAGAAAATCTACAGGAAACCCAGAGTTCAAGTGCATGTGATTAAGTACAAAAGATTAGAATAAAAACCTTAGGTGGTTATGGTTTCTGCTGTTATTTTAACTCTCCATGCTCTTGTACATCATATATCATTAGTGGGCAAAAATCACATAATAACAAACTACTAGCCTTATGCCTAAAGTTCTTAGACAATGGGTATTATGTGAACATCTATGGCTATTCTGAGCGTACCAAATGATCAAGCCAAACAGAAAGGTTATCACGTTGTGCTTATGAATTTTGGTAACGAGGGGCCTTGTGTTTCGCATGTCTGTGATTCTGGAGAGCAGATTTCAGTTGAGCCTTGTGGCAGCTCCTGCAGGGGCTAATCAGGAGAGCTGCTGTGACTAAAACTGAAGTTGCAGCTGCTTGGGAGATGATTTTCATTAAAGCTGCCTGCCAGTGTCAACACAGAATCCAGACCGACCAGATTTTAGAAACAAAATGTGATACTTGCAAGGCACTTGGGCACAGTATTCATAATTTTCTAATGATGGCATTGTCTCTTTTCACCAAGAATGGAAATAAAGTCTTTAAGCAATTATTGACATAGAATTCACCCTATAACAGCTTGGCTAAATGTGAACATTTCCATTATCTCCTTCTATCTAATAATAATAATAATAATAACAATAATAAATGTGCAAATTTTGTCATGGAATATACACGTCTTCAGCATTTGAAAATGAATTACAGTATTGATATTTTGGAGTATAATCCTAAATAGTGGTAAAGTCATGGAGTTCTGAGTAATGATGTACATGTAAAAATATTGGTAAAAAATTTGGGGGTTTATTTAAGCACAGAAGTTAATCTTAAGTTTATACATAACTGCACTTTTTTCCTTGGTTTAAAAAAAAAGTAGCTCTATTTATAGAATTATTTCTAGTAAGTTAATAGGTTCTTAGAAAAAAAAATACATGACTTAGAGGAAACCTCTAATAGATATCAAAATTTCTATGCCATTAAGATATTTAAAAATACTTATGGGGTGCCAAGGTAGCATAGTCCGTTGAGTGTCTGACTTGGGCTCAGGTCATGATCTCGCGGTTCGTGGGTTCGAGCCCTGCTTCCGGCTCTGTGCTGACAGCTCAGAGCCTGGAGCCTGCTTCACGTTCTCTGTCTCCCTCTTGCTCTCTGCCCCTCCCCCACTCTCAAAAATAAATAAACATTAAAAAAAAGATATTTATTAAATCACATTATCTTAGCTGTATTAGTATTAGTATACAGATTTCAGATGGTAAGGTGATGACTATAAAATGATATAATTCTTTATTAAAATAAGTTTAGTGCTTCAAAACTAGGTTGATAATATAAAGACAGGAAGTGTTATTTTCCAAAAGAAATATAGTGATGATGAGTCACAGAAGTTCTGTATTATGGGGCACCTGGATGCTCAGTTGGAAGAGTGTACAACTCTTGATCTTGGGGTCACGAATTGGAGCTCCACATTGGGTGCAGAAATTACTTTAAAAAACAAATAAAACGATGTTTTAAAAAGTTCTGTATTATAATAATGGTATTTGGTGTCAGTGTAAAAAAAATTAAAAACAAAACCCTTCCCTCCATTGCTTTACCCCAACAACTATATTGTTTCTTTTTTTTAAATTTTTTTAATGTTTATTTATTTTTGAGAGAGAGACAGAGTGTGAGCAGGGGAGGGTCAGAGAGAGAGGGAGAATCTCTCTGAATCTGAAGCAGGCTCCAGGCTCTAAGCTGTCAGCACAGAGCCCAACGTGGGGCTCAAACTCACACACTGTGAGATCATGACCTGAGCTGAAGTTGGACGCTCAACTGACCAAGCCACCCAGGCGCCCCTATATTATTTCTTCAGTCACATGCAAATTATATTTGATTTTTTAATAAGTTAAATTTTTATGGGAAGTAGTGAAAACATATCTTAATTCAAGACTATTTCATGTCATCTTGCATCCAAGCATTTTCCTGGTCTATTGGACATTCCTCCTATGCTTCTGAGAGTAGCTGATAGGATTCCACAATTAAGCCACATCTCTGACATAAAACTCGTGTTTAATAAATATTAGTTTACTACATGATTTTTTCTAGTTTCTATCTCGATCTCTGATCCTTATCAGGCTCTGTTCCAAAATACAGAAGATTTGAATGTTAGGAGGATTTTGCAGTAATACCAGATCAGAAATACACCTGTAAATTTATGATTGCTGATAAGAAAAAGTTTAGATTGTTAATAGCATATATTTGTATCTTTTTAAACAAACACAATAAAATGCTTCTTATTTTAGTCATTAGGATCTAAACTGTTTTTTTTTAATGACCAAAAGAAAAATAGAATCAAAAATAGGATCAATCCATGGAAAGAAGTTAGTTTTTAGACATCTTTCAAAATTGTCATTAACGGGCACTCACTAAGGAGACATTACTATCTTAGAACATGTTCTTCAAACACAGAAATGTACTGGCATTTATCATACAATCTCTCAAGGTAATATAAATTCTAGGAGAGGCAAAAGTTTACTAAGGAAGAAAAGAAAGAAATGATACTGCCTGATGAGACTAAGCTGTCAAAAAGCTGTAGAACTTGACTATCCCCATTCATGAGGTTGATCCCTCTGCTTACAGGTGCCAAATGGTAATTCTTAATATGCATGTGTTATCTGAATGTGTGTGCATAACAAGTGAACATAAACATGAGTTTTTTAATTACATTACTACATCTCTACAGAATGCTAGTCATTATATCACCCTCCCACTTCAATCTGAGAACAATTCATATAGGCTTAATAATACTTGATACAATGTAACTGTCCCAAATTATCAGCTGTTCTCTCCAGCTCCACTTCTGTTACCTAGACGGGGGTTTCCCAATTCAGTATGCTACCTTAGTCTGCCCTTCTGAATAGCACATTTGTTCTAGATTTTATTCCTCTTCTTTCCCTTCTTAACATATTGGGTTCACTATTGGTGCATAACTGTACAATCTGAAACAGAATTTTGAAATAAGTTTTCATACATTAAAATCTCTCTCTTCTCAGCTGAGACTAGGGTAGTGAGTAATGTGAAAATGTCAGACACTATGACAGGGTCAGTTCGTGCATTGTCTCCCCAAATGTACCTGTTATGTAGCTGCATTTTCTGCACATCCCAAAGACTGGTTCTGTATGAAAATCTACACTTATAATTAATGTCCTCATAAAGAGTTTCTGTATGCATCATATATATATGAAGGTGAATACACTTTTCATACCTATAATTTAATTATATTTTGGACATTATGAAAAAAAAGTCCTTACCTAACCCAAATGAGCTTGTGTCAGTTTTATAGAAATTTTTATGGGCAATTTTTTATTCCTTTTTCTTCTTCCTGGGACAGCATCTCCAGGCATTCAGAATGGTTGAGTGTTTGACATACCCCCTGTAGACCATCCTGCATTTTGCCTCTAACAAACCAGGCTGTCCTGAACCCCTAGTAACAGAATCATTTACCTTAATACAAAGTAGGTTGGGAAAGCACCAAAATCTTCATGCGCCCAAGCTGACTTTGAGGAGTTCATGCTGTGACACCTGAAGTTGTTATGAGGTTGTCCAGAATGAAGCAACACTTCATCAGGGCCTTCCATGTGTGCTAAGTGTGTTCATGACAGGACCAAGCATGCTTTCCTTTTTGAGGAGCAGAAAAATCTTTGTGAAAGTGTTGAAGGCACAATCACAGAGTTAAAAAGCTAAATTAAAAAAAAAATGAAGCTTTTTTGAGTAATAAAAAAAATCAAAGGGAAAAAAAGATCTCTGATTAGGATTAGTTGTAACAAGAACCTATGGAATTTTTTTTAATGTTTTTGTGTGTTTATTTTTGAGGCAGAGAGAGACAGACCATGAGCAGGAGAGGGGCAGAGAGAGAGGAAGACACAGAATCTGAAGCAGGCTCCAGGCTCTGAGCTGTCAACACAGAGCCTGACACGGGGCTCGAACCCATGAGCCGTGAGATCATGACCTGAGCTGAAGTCACATGCTTAACCGACAGAGCCACCCAGGCACCGCAAAACCTATGGAATTTGTAAAAAAAAAAAAAAAATGCCCAAGCCCCATCTCTATGAATTCTGCCTGAGTGTTGAGAAGGACCAACTATCTGTATAGGTTTTTTGAGGGGAGCAGGTTTGGTCAGTTTTAATTGTTATTTATTTATTAATTTATTTTTATTGAATTAACATACAGCATTGTATTAGTTTCAGGCATGCAATATTATGATTCAACATTTCTATGCATTACTCAGTGCTCATCACAATAGCTGTACTCTTGGGGCGCCCAGGTGGCTCAGAAGGTTAAGCATCTGACTTCGGCCCAGGTCATAATCTCATGGTTTGTGAGTTTGAGCCCCACATCAGGCTCTGTGCTGATGGCTCAGAGCCTGGAGCCTGCTTCGGATTCTGTGTGTGTGTCTCTCTCTGCCCCTCCTCCACTCATGCTCTGTCTCTCTCTCTCTCCCCTTCAAAAATAAACATTAAAACAAAGTAAAAAAAAAATAGGTGTACTCTTTTTTTTTTTAATTTATATATTTATTTTGAGAGAGAGAGAGAGAGAGAGAGAGAGAGAGAGAGAGAGAGGGGGAAGGGCAGAGAGAGAGGGAGAGAGAGAATCCCAAGTAGGCTTCTCACTGACAGCTCAGAGCCTGATGCGGGCTTGATCTCATGCTTTGTGAGATCACAACCTGAGCTGAGATCATGACCTGAGCCAAAATCAAGAGTCAGATGCTTAGCAGACTGAGCCACCCAGGCATCCCACAATAAGTGTACTCTTAATCTGCTTTATCTATTTCACCCATCCCGCTCATCTACCTCTCCTCTGGCAAACCACAGTTTGTTCTCTGTATTGAGGAATCCTTTTTTCTTTTGTCTCCCTTTTTCTTTGTTTGGTTTCTTAAATTCCACAGATAAGTGAAATCATATGGTATTTGTCTTTCTCTGGTAATTCTATTTTTAATCTTTTGAAGAACCTCCATACTGTATTCCACAGTGGCTGCACTAATTTATACTCCTCTCGACAATGTGGGAGAATTTCTTTTTCTCCATATCCTCAACAATACTTATCATATCTTGTCCTTTTGATTGTGGCCATTACGACAGGTGTAAGGTGATATCTCATTGCAGTTTTCATCTGTATTTGTCTGCTGATTAGTGATGTTCAACACCTTTTCATGTGTCTGTGGGCCATTTGTTTGTATTCTGTGGAAAAAATGTTCATGTGCTCTGCTCATTTTTAATCAGAGCATTTGTTTTTTGGTGTTCAGTCATATAAGTTCATTATATATTTTGAACTCCTTGTCAGATATATCATTTCCAAATATCTTCTCCCATTCAGTAGGTTGCCTTTTTTTTTTGTTTGTTTTTGATGGTTTCTTTCACTGTGTAAAAGCGTTTTATTTTGATGGAGTCTCAATAGTTTATTTTTACATGTTTCTCTTGTCTCAGGGGACATATCTAGAAAAATGTTTTTATGGCCAATGCTTATGCTTTATTCTAGGAGTTTTATGGTTTCAGGTCTCACATTTACATCCATTGTAAGTTTATTTTCGTATATGGTATAAAAAAGTGATCCCATTTCATTCTTTTGCATCAGCTGTCCAGCTTTCTTCACATCATTTGGTCTTTTTCCCATTGTATATTTTACCTCCTTTGTCATAGATTAATTGACCATTTAAGTGTGGGTTTTTATTTATTTATTCCTGGGCTCTGTATTTTGTTTTATTAATCTATGTTTCTATTATTGTGCCAGCACCATACTGTTTTGACTTACTTTGTAGTAAAAAGCCTTGTATCATATCTTGAAATCCAGGATTGTAATCCTAAGATTGTTCTCCTTTCCCAAGACAAGATTGCTATGGCTACTTGGGGTATTTTTGTGCTTCATACAAATTTTAGTATTATTTGTTCTGATTCTGTGAAAAATGTTGTTAGTGTTCTGATAGGGATTGATTAAGTTTGCAGATTGCTTTGGATTGTACAGACATTTTAACAATATTGGTTCTCCCAATCCATAAGCATGGAGTGTCTTTCCATGTGTTTGTGTTATCTTCAGTTTCTTTCATCAGTGCTTTATAGCTTTTGGAGAGCAGGTCTTTCACCTCTTTGGCTAAATTTATTCTTTGGTATCTTATTGTTGGTTTCTTTTTAAGTTTATTTATTTATTTATTTATTTATTTTGAGAGAGAGAGAGAGAGTGCATGCAAGTGGAGCAGGGCAGAGAGAGAGGGAGAGAGAGAGAATTCCAAGCAGGCTCCATGCTGTCATTATGGAGCCCAGTGAGGGGCTTGAATTCATGAACAGCAAGATCATGACCTGAGCCATAGTCAGATGCTTAACCAAATGAACCACCCAGGTGCCCCTTAGGTATTTTGTTCTTTTTGTTGCAATTGTAAATAGGGTGTTTTCTTAATTTATATTTCTGCTATTTTATTTTTAGTGTATAGAAATGCAACAGATTTCTGAATATTAATTCTATATCCCTATCTGTATAGTTTTTAATGATCAAAAGTTATTAGATATTATTTAAATCATTAGGTTATTATTTACATTTCAAAATATATTAGAAATATTGTTTTCAGTGGGATTTTCTAAGTGCACATTAGTATATCTAATTCTATATCTCAAGACTCATGGTAAAAATAAATAACAGTTACATATGAACTTCAAAATTCAAACTTTCTGATGATTTATACCCTGACTTATTTCTTAAAAGAAAACCAATATCTCTCATATATTTTTCCACAAACACCTTGGTAGAAGTTTGAATAATCAGTAAATACATGAAAAGTGAGTATTAAGAGAAGATGGAGGGGAAGAGAAAGGCATTAAATACTGCGATGGTGCATATTTGGCGGTAAGATACATTTGAAAATTTTCTATGTACATGCACCTCTATTCTGCTGATAACATTAACTTGTGTACATATGTAACAGCTGGAAAAAATTCTCTTGGCATAATATTCAAACTTCAAAAACAAACTGCTTCTCTACGGACCAGGTGACTAGCAACAATTTTCAGTATATTTGAACTTGCATATCTGAAAAGCCTCATTGGAACTTTATAGCACTAATTATGGTAGAGCGATGAATTCTTGACTTTAAACGTCAGCAAATGAATATTGAAAATGACTAATACTGCAAATATGCAATACATCCCCAATCACTCCTTCCATTCCTCTCTCTCTTTCCCTCTCTCCCTCTCTCTCTCTCTCTCTCTCTCTCTCTCTCACACACACACACACACACACACACACACTAAATCGTTATGTTGGGAACATATTTTTTAGGTCTAATTAATCATTTTTACTTGAGGCATAACAATATTTTTAACAATAAAACTGTGGTAGTTAGACAATTATCACTTTACTGACATTCAGGGAACAAAGATTTTAGTAAAATTAAAATATCAATCTTCTGACTTTAAAAGAATAGATAACTCTTGGAAACTTACCAAATTTTTCAAGTTAGTAAAAATAGTGATGTAGTGAATTTTATGTAGCATTTATAGATATTGCTATAGAGATTATAAGGAAAACCTTCACAAATAGAGTGGGGGGAGAAATAGGAAAAAAAAGAAATTAGCTAAAGAATAAAAACATGTACAGGAAATCATATATACATAACTAATAAGGTCAGTGCTTCTGCCACTAAATTTAGACTATACCATATTTATACATCTTTCTTTACCCACTGTCCAAAATTTCCTGCCTTCATCTAATACTTCAGTTCTCACAGCTTTATACTCGAAATGGAGATTAGGTAATTCAAACCTACATTCCTAAGGACTTGGAATCCTTTGCAATAGTCTTGTCTATATTCTTTCTCTAGTATTTACCACTGATGGTGATTTAAATATGGAACTTCAGGGATGTCCTACACGCTGTTCACACTCTTCTCTACCCAGTTTTATAGCACCATACCATTTCCCCTTGGTGGGAAAGACCTTAACTCTAGTCAACAACTAAAACTGGTTATACCTGTTCACCCTATCATGCTGAATATTCTGTGGCCAATCCTCCAATATTTTATTTTAACAAGACTGAAGGAAATTTATAGGAGACCTCAGTTTTAAAATAAGGAAGAGAATAGAATATGCAGAATTGAGCATTTTTGGAATGTGATTTAAATAAGAAACAAAAACAAAACGAAGTGAAAGTATGAATTGTCATTCTCATGCCTTTAAACCAGGAATGGCTGCTATAGTGAAGTCAACTCAATGTGGACTCCAAGCAAAGGTGATTTTTCAGAGATATACTTAAATAGGCAAGCAGCTGTCACCACATTGTTTGGAGAGAAAAAGTTATCCAAATAAATACCTTATAGTGGAGGAAAATGGTATTTTCAGACAATGTATGGATTTAAATTCAGAAATGTTATTTTATTTTGTTTTAATTCCAGTACAGTTAATACAGTGTTATATTAGTTGCAGGTGTACAATATAGTGATTCAAGAATTCGATACATGACCCAGTACTCATCACAGGTACACTCCTTAATCTCATTGCCTTTTTCACCCATTCCCAACCCCTCCTCTCTGCTAACCATAAGATTGTTCTCTGTACTTAAGTGTCAGGAAATCTAGGTTACAATTTTAGTTCCTGAGAGGGCCAATTCTCCAAAATCCAAAAATCCACACCTCTATAAAAGCAATGAGAACTAAAAAAAAATACTTTCAAAATCAATCAATTTTGAAATCAAGCTCTTCAGAATTTGGAAATCAGGTAAAGACCCATGACAACCTAAAGTGTGTTTATTCAAGAAAAATGGCTGAATCTCAATAAGAGCAGCAAGGTTATATGTCTTTTACCTTTATTTCATTCCCCACCTCCCCAGCTCTGAAGTAGCCTTGAAAACTGACAGCATGGCACTTACAAATGCTGTGAAAAACCAGCCACTTGGAAGCTAATGGATAAGATAAAATTGGGGCTTCTTCCACACCCCAGAGAATTGCCATTATTTGATCTGACTGGTCTTGCAGCTATTAAAAAGCTCCATTCTCAAGGGACGCCTTTATTTGATCTGATTCAGGGCCTGCTCTGTGAAAACTGCTCTATCCTCAGGACATTTACCAAAAACAATTAGTAGTAATTGTTTGCCATCATAGCTCCTGGGTAGCATTACCGGGTAGGGCTAATAAGAGGCTGATCAAAAAATATAAAAGGAAAACACTGGGAAATGACATTTCCACAGGGGCTTTAAAAAATGCCAACATATTCCTGGAAATCTAGAAAGTCATATTCATGTGCTTCATTGTGAACATACTAAGGAAAGATGTGAGAAGGCCCTAATCTCTGCCCGCCAGTTGATCTTGAGGGTCTGCACAAACATTGAATACTACAGATGACTTAGCAACCTCTTTCCAGAACACGTAAGGAACACCCCAGTACAAACACAGCACTCCTCAGCAATGTCTGGCAAATTTACTGGTCTAAGGCATTGAAGGACATCTCTTTATAATTATTAGTTGACCTCTGACTGAAGCAAGCAGAGACTTCAGTAGTACCTCTGACATGGAATACATACTCTTCAAAATAACGTCCAGTAAAGTAACTAAATAAACAAACAGCAACAATCACAAACCCGAGGGAAAAGAGGACAGTATGATTTCCAGAGTTAGCACATTACATTATCTAAAATGTCCATTTTTCCAACAATGAAATATATGACACATACAAAGAACCAGGAAAGGAATAAAAGCACAGGAATAAAAGCAGTCAAGAGATAATGTTCCTAAGAAATCTGACGATGAGTACTTATTCCATCAGCATTTTAAATATAGTCAAGGATCTAAAGGAAATCTTGCATGAAGAACAGAAGAAAAGTTGAGAAAGATGTCTTACCAACAGAAGATATCAATAAAAAGATAGATATTATAAAGGATCAAGTAAAAATTCTGGAGTTGAAAATACAATAACTGAAATAAAAATCCCACTAGAGTAATAAAAGCAGGTGTGAGCAGGCAGCATAAATCAGTTTGAAACAGGCCCACTGTGATTATCCAGTTTAAGAAACTGGGGAACAGGGGTGCCTGGGTGACTCTGTTGGTTAAGCTTCCACATGACTTTGGATCTGGTCGTGATCTCATGTTTTGTGGGTCTGAGTCCTGCATCAGGCTCTGAGCTGACAATGTCGAGGCTGCTTGGGATTCTCTCTCTCTCTCTCTCTCTCTCTCTCAAAATAAATGAATAAACTTAAAAAAAAGAAGAAGAAGAAACTGGGGAACAAGAATGGAGAAAAATGAACAGAGCCTCAGAGACCTGTGGGACAGCATTGAGCATATCGACATGCATATAATGGAAGATCCTAGAAGAGAAGAGGAGAAAGAAGGAATATTTGAAGGAATCCTGGCTGAAAACTTCCCAAAATTCATGAAAACATGAATCTGCACATTTAAGAAGATCAGGAAACTCCAAGTAGGATAAACTCAAAGAGATCCACATGTAAATATATCATAATCAAAGATTTGTAAGACAAGTACAAAGAATAAACTTTGAAAGTAGCAAAAAAAAAAGTCACTCACCACGTACAAAGGATCTTCAATAATATTGATTACTGACTTTTCAGAAACCATAAAGGCTAGAAGGCAGGATGGTGATGTACTCAAAGTGCTGAAAGAAAAGAGATGGTCAGCCCAAGAATACTACATTGTGACAAACTATATTTCACAAATTAAGGAGAAATTAAGAATTCCAAGGTAAAAACAGAATTTGTTGCTAGCAGACATGCCCTGGAAGGGAATTCTTCAGGCTATAATGAAAGAAAATTAGATACTATCTTCAATCCATACAAAAAAAATTAAGTGTACTGGTAAAGGTAACTGAATAGAAAAACATAACAGACAATGCAAATGTAGTTTTCATTTGTAACTCTTTTATTCCACTATCTTATTTAAAACACAGCTGCATAAAGCAATATTTTAAAAACTGTATTGATGGGTTATAATGCACAAAGAGGTAATTTGTGTGAAAAGGAGGAGAGAAGGAGCTATACTGAAAGCAATGTTTTAATATACTATTGAAATTAACTTGGTATTAATCTGATATAAATTGTCTTAAATTAAGATGTAAATTGTAATCCCAGGGAAACCACTAAGAAAATAAGTCAAAAATATATACTAAAAGAAACTACAGCATTAAAATATAAAATATGAAAATGAGGAAGTTTAAGCAATAAGATTAATAAAAACCAAATTTAAAAATCAACCATAATTACCACATTCTGAAATAATCACTTTACTATGTTGGCTTTTACTTTTCTAACCTTAAAAAAATATCCACATGTATTTGTAAACATATATGTGTTTTAATTTAACATGATATTGTAAACCTGTTTTGGTCTCAGGTTTGGATTTGAAGTGTGTGGTGGGGAATTTTAAAATAAGTTTTCTGTATATTGTAGAATCTGTAAAGATACACATGTAAACTGCCATTTTATGTGTTACATATGATTAAAATGTAGATGGATTCATGGTGTGTTCATTTATTTTAAGCATATGAAACATTTTAAAGTAATTGCTAGTGATTTCATAATCAAACAGTGAAAGTTCAAATCAAATCCAGTCATAAATATTCGCATACTCACATGATTTAAAGAGCTACCAACAATATACATGATAATATGTATCCTTTTTCCAAGTGGTTTTTATTAGTCTGAAAACAATTTAAAGAATTCTTAACCACAAAGTCTTACAATGTCAATTAATAAGCAAAAGCTGATATAATTTAAAATAAATTAAGTGCCTATTCAAATGCTTTTGGTTTGTGGGCGCATGCAAATTTGCTTGGAGAAGTTATTCTCTCAGTATTCCCTTCACATGGGGATTTGTGTGATGTTTGTTTTTACTAAGAAGGAGAAAATGGAAAAGCTATTTCAGAACCAGATTTGATTGCTTTGAAAACAAACAAACAAAAAATGCTTTTTTTTTTTTTTTCTTGTAGCTTTGGGCTAATTGCTCTTCCCTTCAAATCTCTGTTTTCTTGTTGTTGCTTTTTTCCCCTTTATCTATTTTCAAGGTAGATTTAATGGCTTATGGGAAAAAAAACTTGTTTAATTTACTTCTTCCCTTTGAAAAAGATTTTCTTCCCTATCTTTTCTTGCTTTATTCTCTGAACTCTGATTTTAGTCTTAGCATGTTAAGGAATTTTAAGCGGTTGTGCTTAATGATCTGATTCCAGAAATGGCATATCCTTATTTCAATTTTGCCTCTGAGGAAAAACTATATTATCTCCAGAGAGCCCTGATAAACCTTATACATTTATTATCAGTCACCTTACTCATACCAGAGGAAGAGAGGAAAGCCCATTTTAGATGAAAACACTTTGAGTTAAAAAAAAAAAAAAAAAAAACTTCTTAAGGAATTAACATAATTAATTGTAATGATATGAAAATAGAACATGGATATGTTCCGTACCCTCAGTAATTGCCGATTAACTTTAACATCAATACATGCTTTTGAAATATCTTATCCAAGTGATTGCTTATGTGTTATTTTCTTACACAAAAACAATAGCAAGTGTAAGAAATACTTACTATGACCAAGCACTATTCCAGGCCCCTGGCACGTGTCAATTCATTTAATATTCATAACAATCTTTTAGATATATATTATTAGTACTGCATTTTACAGTAGAAAATACAGAGGTCAGGGACAGGTTAAATAATGTGCCCAAGGATTGGACTTCAAGTAACCTCATGGTGGAAACTGAGATTTCAACTTCTATCTACTGTTACCTATTGTTATCACTAGAAGAATTGCATTTAGTATCAAAAATAGATAATATTTTCTAGTGGACAGAAAATAGATACATGGTACTATAAAAAACAGTGAAGATATAGACATTTACTTAGACTAATAAAATTTAGTGGCTGTCAAAGTTTCTCTGATGATTAAAGCTCTATTCACCATAAAATAGTAAATTGAACAAGGTTTGGAAGTACAAATTTGTCAAACATACTCTTGAGGCTGGTTTATCTAAAACTGGATGCCAGATATCTACAATGTGAATTAAAAAAATATATATATATTTATATATATAAATATATATATATATATATATATATATATATATATATATATATTTATTTATTTTTGAGAGAGATAGGGGAGGAACAGAGAGAGAGGGAGAGAGAAAATCCCAAGCAGGCTCTACGCTGATCTCACAAACCGTGAGATCAGGACCCTAGCTGAAATCAAGAGTATGATACTTAACTGCATGAGCCACCCAGGCACCCCTAAAATCTGAATTTTTAAAAGCATTTTATTGCTGATTTGACAAAACACAAGGAAATCTTAAAAAATAATGCTTTTAAAGACCTCAAAAATGACTTTTTCTATGTTTATGAAAGAATGAAAATTATGGTTCTCGCAGATATATAATAAATTAATAGTTGTGGCTGGGTCAGAGATTTTTTCCGACTAAAGCATTAATTTATGGATTTAGGGTAAATTTATAATTTCCCTAAAGTCTATTTGAATGAAAACAACAACAAGCAAAACCATACATTTTGAGCTCTTCTTAATATTAAATTTTTAAATATACTTTTACATTATGCACTTATTTTGTGCTAGGCACTTTTCTATGTGTTCCACAAATATTACTTCATTTCATCTTTCTACCAACTGTGGGCAGTGACTATTGTCATCTGCATTTTCTAGTTGAAAAGATGCAGAGAGGTTAAACCGCTTGCCCAAAGTCACACAGCTAAAATGTGGCATACACAGGAAAAACACTTGAGATCTGATTCTTAAATTTCTGATCATAACCATTATCCTAGACTGCGTATCTTGGGCTAATAAAATTGTCAACAGTTATCATTCTTTCTCTTTCACACACACACAAAGTAAAACTATCCAACTACAATCCAATTCTAATATTTTATTGACAAGTCAGTTCATCCAGGGACATTATTAGAAGGCTGATTTAGTATATGCTTAATGGGAAAGTTGGATTAAGAACTTGTAGGGACAGTGGTCCTACAAGTAATCTTGAATTACTTATGTAGTTATACTTCTAATATCACCACACATATTTTATGATGAGTATTTTTTTATTTCTAAAATTATTTTTAGTAGCTTTCTTTGCATTAATTGGTAATGACGTTTTAAAGTCATGGTTAACAACAGAAAGCACTTACTTCTTTTCAAACAGAGTTGGATAAGTGTAATTGGAAATTAAAAACTTGTGAATCTTAAATGAATACGTGTTCCCATCTTTCACCATGCACCAGTCCAAGTGGATAATCGTTAGACATTACAGACTAGACATCAAGGAAAGAGAGTGAGGCTACGTTCAAGCATCTACCACTTAACATTTTCTCCTGTATATTTAGAGTTGCAGTTAGAATACTTACAAACATAAATAAATTACACATAAAAATATATTTGATGATTAGCCACTTATCATGGCTGTGAGAGACCAAGAACCAACAGTTTTAGAACATTTCATAACTATGCGTTACTTTCATACATTTTCTATTCCAGAACCTTAAGTTACATAGGCAGGTATTTTTCCCCATAGTTTTTGTATAAGGTGAAAAAATTGATATTCATAGAGCACTGTGATTGCTGATCATTAGCTGGGTATCTTTAAGATACAGCTGGGGGCGCCTGGGTGGCTCAGTCAGGTAAGCGACCCACATATGCACTTCTGCTCATGTCATGATCTCACTGCTGGTGAGTTTGAACCCCACACCCCTCCCGGCTTTATGCTGACAGCTTAGAGCCTGGAGCCTGCTGCTTCAGATTCTTTGTCTCCCTCTCTCTCTGCCCCTCCCCTGCTTGCAGTCTGTCTCTTTCCCTCTCTCTCTCTCTCAAAAATAAATTAAAAAAAAAAGAAAATAACACCTCCGCACCTCCATTTTTTAACCTAAAGAACAGGGTTGGCAATACACATTTCTTACTTGAAGACTTTCTACTAATACCAAAATAAAGCAAAAGAAAAGAAACTACATACTGCAAAGAGCCTTTCCTTGTCACAGTTTTCTCATATGAACAACATTAGCTAATGTTAAGGTCCTAGAGCATCACAAAAATTCTTTCTATAACAAGCATTCTATGATATAAAGGTAATATGTTATTGGCTGCTCATGACCACATTCTCAACCTAGTTTAGCAAGACTTTAAGTTATAATTTATGCAGTGTTCATATTTTTCTTTCTCAATATTTATATTGTAGGATTAAAAGTTTAAGACATTCTACTTCTGTTTCTTGGGCTTGGATTCATTCAAGGTTAAGTTTGTAATGCATAGCTCTTCTCCTTCCTACCCTTAACAGGGATTAAGAGACTTGCCAGACCTATCAGGATTTTAAGAAGCATAATTAAACAACGGCAGATAATTTATTTTTAAAGAAAGGTAGTTTCATGCTGTTCAGATAGACAGACTCTGCCACGTAAAGCCTCAAAATTGTTAGTCCAAAAATGGAATAATAACCAATATGTACTGGAGTTATAGAAAGAATTGATACCTCATTTTAAGTACATTACTAGTAAGCAAATACTTTATAGTTCTGATAATTGAAACCCCTTTAAAAATACAATTTCATTAGACCACAACCCCCGTTAAAATGTCATTTACAAAGGCTTGGGTCATCATTTACTACAAATGGTTTTAATCAAAGAAAAATGCTCAAAGGAACAGAAGTGGCCAGTATTTTGTGTAATGCAATAGCTCCCCCATCTTACAGACTAAAGAATATAAACTGGAATTCTTTTGATAAATAATATTAACAGTGTCTATATTTTATTTTGTTAATTCTATCTTCTTTCCCTAACTCTTATAAAGAAGATAAACCTTATCATTGATATACCAGTCCCCAAAGGATCCATTATTTCTACATGATCTTCTCAGAACATAAAACCCTAAAGAAACTGCAAATATCCCAGTGATTAGGATCTTTAAAATTTATCTTTTAAAGATAAACAAATACCATGGATATTAAGTGCTTTTTAACGTGTTCTAAGAAAATAAATTTTCCATTTATTTGACTGTATGCTTTAAAGATGTTATTCCTACTGAGCCACTGAGGGTGGCTCAGTCGGTTAAGCGTCGGACTTCGGCTCAGGTCATGATCTCACAGTTTGTGAGTTTGAGCCCGGCACTGGGCTCTGTGCTGACAGGTCGGAGCCTGGAGTCTGCTTCATATTCTGTGTCTCCTTCTCTCTCTGCCGCTCCCCCACTTGTGCTCTATCAAAACTAAATAAATGTATTTTTTAAAAAAAGATGATATTCCCACTCACAGTCTTTTTTCTTATATTTTGATCACTTAATAACAGTATTCAGTAATTATCTCTCCAAGTTAGTTTGACTCAATACTTAAACAAATATTAAGCATTTTCAGTCTTGCAAAATAGCTAAAGAAAATAGTGAGCAAATGACTTCAGATCTCCTTAATAATGATTACATAAGTAATTTAATTAAAAATCCTAAAACTTACTTATTTAAAACAAGTTAGATAAAAGAATTTTTTCTGAAATTCCTGAAAGATCGCATCTGCATGTATAAAAAGTAATAGTTATGAAATTATTTTATATATGATTTAAAATTTGTCAATTTTTAAAGTTTCATCAGGCCCTATATACTGTAGTTTTTTTTATATTAAGCAGTATGAAAAAATGGAAATTGTATGAGTGCCAGGAAAAAGTAAATGCCCACCACATTAAAAAAAATGATTAATTGAAGAAAGGAGAATTACAGATATTTTTCATTTTTTTGAAGTATGTATTCAGTAGCCTACTAAATGTAAAGCAGATTTTTTAAAAATTATCTTTTAATATTACATCAAAGACACGGTTCCGTTTGGGAAAAATCACCACCACCCAGAGTTGAGAGCATTTGGCAGTGAATATGTTGGCCAAAGCTATTGAATGTTTAATAATGGAGCCATGTGAGGACACTTCTAGAACCCTGTAGCCACTTATAGTCTGGGACCAGCACACTGGCTAGCTGGAGCCAGTTGTGTTCATCTCTTCCCAAATCTTGTTCACTGACCTCATACAGTAGATTGAAATCACCCAAGGTTGGGTCATTTAAACCATGGATATTGGCAAACCAATTGGTTATATATCAAAACATTCTCTTTTCCCTTCCCTATACCCTTCTGCCAAGTTGGTTGTTAAACATTTACCAGTGTTCTACAGCCAGTAGCAATTTTAAACCTATAAAATACCTTCCAGAATCAAATTTCCTTTTCGGCTGTGTACTCTGTGCAACATTGTCCAAACTGCTGAGATTTCTCCTACTGGTAATTCTCTGGCTCTAGAATTCTCTAGAACTTCTATTTTTGTTTTTATACTCATAATGTCCACATTGTTACAGAACTGTGCTTAGTAAATGGAAACCATTATCTAACACATGAGTTCTAACCTCAAAATCTAAGATTTGTCATCTTCCATAAAGTTAAATATTGGCATTCATAAATGATTCCATAGATTCTGCAATCTTGTGAAATTCTTAAAAAAAGAAATATTTTAAATCAATATACTTACCTTAAAGCTATAATTTTATTTTTGATTCAAATATACATTTGTCAGTAGATAAGAGTATTAGGTCTGTCTACATACTTTAAGCATTTTTCTTAAAAATTAATTAATTTAAGCTAAAAGCACAAGTTCAACTAGAATAGAGGGGAGAGAAAAACAAAAGAAAATTAAACTAAATCTAAATAAAATGCAGCTTTATTAAAGTGCTTTTCTTCTGCTTTTTCATTCAAATGTAATCAATGGAATTTAATATTTAAATAAAATGTTTTTATCATTTAAACAGAATTGATAAAAATTGTTTATTAAATAAAATCAATGTAAAACTGGAATATCTGTTTTGAGTCAGTTGGCCCCTGTAAAATTTATTATAGGTAAGTATTAACTTTAAAAACATTGGTTTTCAAAGTGTAGGAAGCACAGAATCACATAGAGGTTTGTTAAAAGAGTCCTAGGCCCCACTCCAGAGTTTCTGTTTCAACAGATCTGGAGTATATCTGAGAATTTGCATTTCTAACAAGATAATGGTCCGGGATCATACTATGATAAGTACTGCTCTAAAGGTACAGGTCTTTTTGATACTGAGTTTATTAAGGCTAACCACCCTCTCACACTGACAAATTATTTAAATCTTTGAAACATTCATTGAGCTGTTGCCTAATTAATAAACCTTAGCATCTTTGCTTTAAGAAGTATAATGAGGGTCGCCTGGGTGGCTCAGTCAGTTGAGCATCCGACTTCGGCTCAGGTCATGATCTTGCCGTCCGTGAGTTCAAGCCCCGCATCAGGCTCTGTGCTGACTGCTCAGAGCCTGGAGCCTGTTTCAGATTCTGTGTCTCCCTCTCTCTCTGACCCTCCCCTGTTCATGCTCTGTCTCTCTCTGTCTCAAAAATAAAAAATAAATAAACATTAAGAAAAAATTAAAAAAAAAAGAAGTATAATGAAAATTTCTTTGAGGTTATTATCTGGTTGGTTCACAAACTGGCCCCTGTACGTGGAGGGCAAGGAAAAACCAAAGAAAGAGGCAAATGACTGCAGGTTGCTGGGTGGTAAGTTTAATAAGCAAAAAACAAAACAAAACAAAACAAAACACCTTAGATACAAGTCTTGTCTTGGATGGCCGGAAGACATGTAGATCTCCACACCCACTTGCCTGAGTCTTAAAAATTGATACAGAGGCCTTAACTGGGGCCAGTCACGTATACAGTTCAGATGGTCTTGTCACACATTGCTCTCTCAGACTGCTTCCCTGAAAATGGCTTGCAGTGTAGGAACAGTGGGCAAAATGGACATTGCAAGGTCAGTGGAGTGGGTGAGGAGCCTCCAAATGCCTGGGTCCAGCCTGAGGGTCAATCAGCGGTCATGTCCTCTTGATGACCTCCTCTAACGTATCCACCGCTAGTTGGCCTATGATGAAGAAAACAAATAGCTTGGATTTTCTAGAAGAAAATTGTGTATTTTCCGAAATTCAATAACTCAAACATCTATTCTGAATTTATTTTTCCCATGTTATAAAAACAATTCTCCCATAATATTATTGTTTTCTCATAAAGTATTTATCCTTGGAAAATCAAAGTGCTTGCGTGTGCTGTTAGTAGAAAAACTCGTACCCATGTGAATTCTAGTACAATTTGTGATAATTGACAGAAAAACAAAGGTGTCTTTAAACTGTCTTGTCACCTTTTTGTTTGTTTTAAATTACATTTTTATGTTGTCTTTGATTATTTAGTTTTTTAAACATATTAGTCAGCTACTAGTTTCTTTGCAGATTTTCATAATAATACATCTTTGTGCAATTTTTTCATAATAATACATGTATCACAGAACCTCTGCACCTCAAATGACAGATACTTAAATATTTTTCACTACATGCCATTATTCTCTATTCAATTAAAAAATATCAGTAAGAAAATATATGCAACAGCAAAGTTAAATATTTATGGAGGAGCTTAGACAAGACAACAGGTACCAGCTTCTGTCATGCTTCTAGAAAGAAGTCTTTTCTTCCAGGAGCTAATCCCTTGTACATAAGATCTTATACTAATTCCTTGGGTGCTGTGCTCCAGCAATTTATTAACTCTTGTCCGTATTTTATGTCTTATTTCTTAACGGGATCTGACTTAGATGCTTCAACACCTTCTATCTTCACTTAAGTCTTTCCGTTTGAATGAATCATCCATACTCTTTTTTAGATTTCTCTCTTTTATTTTTGGCCCACTGCAAAATGGGATTATCCTCAAATATTATTCCACTGAAACTGGTCTTGCTAACGTCACTAATGATGCCCATTAAATATCCCCTCATTTCACTCTTTATATTACTAATCTCTCTGCAACACTTGACACTGTTCTCCAACCCATTTCTTGAAATGGTTTGTCTTTGCTTTCTGTGATATCATTTTCTCCATCTCCCTATTAAGATATATTCTTTTTCAACTTATTTCCATATCTTTTTTTATCAATTCCTTGGCTAGTCTGTACTTCTGGGGTCCATTTTACTCAGATGTTCTCACTCATGCACTCTCATTTAATCCCATTATTTTGTCACCTACAAATTAATGAAAATCTCCCTCCCAGATTGCTGCTCTGAGCTCAATTTATAGATTCAGATATCTCCGAAGAATCTTTCTTCCAGCCCTCTTAAGTTCACATATAGAACTGAGTGAATTCTCATCTAAAATGGTTTTCTTTCTACATCCATACATTGGTAGATTAGAGAATACATTTTTTCCTGTCTCTAGACCCACTTCTCAGAAAACTTACTTGAATTTCTTAAGAGGAGTCTGACTCTAATGGCTGTTTGCTGAGTAGGTGGTAGGCCGTATTACCCTATCCCTTCAGTACAGCTGGGCTAGACTGCTCTCTCTCTTCGGGGTTGAAGTTGAGACACAAACAGGAGCATGATATTAGTAGTTGATGTGATATTCATATCTGGGCCATATTCTTTAGTTATCAAGCTTAAATAAAGTTTCATAAAAAGCCCATATGAAGACAGCAGCAGAAATGAGAAACTGTGTTATTCTAGTATGTACTCCCCTCTTTTCTCACAACTCTTTTAAGTTCTTCTGTATATCTTTTTCTTGGATTACTGAGATATTCCTGTATAGATCCTGTAAATTCAGATTGTGGTAGCTGAGCATCAACCTAATTTACCCCTTTACAGTGATCATATTAGCAGTTAAGCCATATGGATACCAACATTTTATCTACTCTTGAATCTAATTCTGTTTCTCCAATCTATAGTCATACCCTCACCTTTCTTAATGACTATAATTCTTCTTCAGAGTGTTTTGTTTTGTTTTTAGTTCCTTTATCTTCTACACTGCTGCAGGACTAATCTTTCTACAATTTTTTAAAAATTTATTTATTTGTTTTAAGAGAGAGAGAGAAAAAGAGGGAACAAGCAGGGGAGGGACAGAGAGAGAGGGAGGGAGAGAGAACCTCAAGCAGGCTCCACCCTGGCAGTGTGGAGCCCTATGTGGGGCTCGATCTCACAAACTGTGAGATCATGACTTAAGCTGAAACCAAGAGTCAGACACTCCTTATTTTGAGAGAGGGGGGAGAGAGGGAGAGGGAGAGAGCACGAGTGGGAGAGGGACAGAGAGAGGAGAAACAGAATCCCAAGCAGGCTCCACACGGTCAGTGGAGACCAACACGGGGCACAAACCCACAAACTGTGAGACCATGACCTGAGCCAAAACTGAGCCACCCAGGTCCCCCAGGACCCATCTTTCTA
Source organism: Neofelis nebulosa (assembly GCF_028018385.1). Classification (NCBI taxonomy): domain Eukaryota; kingdom Metazoa; phylum Chordata; class Mammalia; order Carnivora; family Felidae; genus Neofelis; species Neofelis nebulosa. The sequence continues at coordinate 91,128,234 of NC_080788.1, forward strand.
AAATAGGAATCCATATTTATTATTCTTCTGCATAAAGCCATTTAATGACTTCCTGCTGACTACCAAATGGAGTCAAACCCCTTAAGCAGAGCATGCAAATCACTCTATGTCCAGAACCTGGATGACCTTGCCTTATCCTGAGGGTTTACTGTCTTGTATCTTTTCATTTGGCTCATGGCATTCTGACTTGTTAGAATAACCATCTTTCCCTTACTGCCTGGACCATTCCTACTTATCTTTACAGACCCAGCTACAGTGTTTACATTTGCAAATCTTCCCTGACTTACCAAGTAGAGCTAATTACTCCTTTCTTTATTTTTTTTTAACATTTTTAAGTTTATTTATTTATTTTGAGAGAGGGGGGAGAGAGGGAGAGGGAGAGAGCACGAGTGGGAGAGGGACAGAGAGAGGAGAAACAGAATCCCAAGCAGGCTCCACACGGTCAGTGGAGACCAACACGGGGCACAAACCCACAAACTGTGAGACCATGACCTGAGCCAAAACTGAGCCACCCAGGTCCCCCAGGACCCATCTTTCTAAAATAGGAATCCATATTTATTATTCTTCTGCATAAAGCCATTTAATGACTTCCTGCTGACTACCAAATGGAGTCAAACCCCTTAAGCAGAGCATGCAAATCACTCTATGTCCAGAACCTGGATGACCTTGCCTTATCCTGAGGGTTTACTGTCTTGTATCTTTTCATTTGGCTCATGGCATTCTGACTTGTTAGAATAACCATCTTTCCCTTACTGCCTGGACCATTCCTACTTATCTTTACAGACCCAGCTACAGTGTTTACATTTGCAAATCTTCCCTGACTTACCAAGTAGAGCTAATTACTCCTTTCTTTATTTTTTTTTAACATTTTTAAGTTTATTTATTTATTTTGAGAGAGGGGGGAGAGAGGGAGAGGGAGAGAGCACGAGTGGGAGAGGGACAGAGAGAGGAGAAACAGAATCCCAAGCAGGCTCCACACGGTCAGTGGAGACCAACACGGGGCACAAACCCACAAACTGTGAGACCATGACCTGAGCCAAAACCAAGACTCAGACGCTTAACTGACTGAGCCACCCAGGTGCCCCTATTCCTTCCTTTAGAATATATGTACATACACATTTATCTACTCTCTTTTGTTTAACTGGTTTTCCTTCTTTCCAGAATATGAAGTTATTGTTGATAAAGAACAATGTTCCAGTCTTTACATAGCATTTGTCTATTTACTGTAATATGAGTAAACTCAGGAAGTTACTAGCATAATCTAAACTAGATCTAGATTTCCTGGATCCTAATGATTAACCACTGGTTTATGTGTTAAGCGTAATCTTTTACACTTTCTCCCCAAGAAAAAGGGCAACTTTAGAATTATTATAGTTCATACCACATTTCTTTTAAATGTCAAGGAGCTCATGTTAAAAGATAAACTGAGGCACATTAAAAATTTTAAGTTTATTTGAACACATATTGATTCAAATTGGGCAACACCAAACCAAAGGTGGTTAGAGGAGATCCACAAACAGGAGACAGGAGAGAGGTTTTTGTTTGTTTTAAGTTTATTTATTTATTCTGAGAGAGAAAGAGCGAGCTTGCACACAGTGGGTGAGGGGCAGAGAGAAGGAGAAACAGAATCCCAAACAGGCTCTACACCATCAGTGCACAGCACGATGTGGGGCCTGAACTCAGGAACTGTGACATTATGACTTGAATGGAGACCAAGAGTTGACCCTTACCTGACTGAGCCACCCAGGTGCCCCAGGGGGAAAGGGGAGGTTTTTATAGAGAAGATGTGGAGAAAGCAAGGGAATGATTTGATTGGCTGTAGCTTAAGCAGTTGCCTTATTTGGGAGAGCCTAGGTGGCCATTTATGATTGGTTGTTTCATTTTCTCACATTAAAGTGCACTGACTCTGGTTTAAAGTTTTGATTTGCTTGTGGAAGCCAGCAAGGCATCAAAATCATTTTAGTCTAACGAACTCCTTGTTTACCTTCCACTCATAAATCCCCAGTCTTAGTTAAGTTAATGGTTCTCTTCACAGCCTTCAAATTGTACCACATATTGCTATTATTCCTGGAACCACAATTCACCTTCTCCTACTCAAATTCAACAAGCATTTTTTAAACCAACTTCTTTTATACAAATGTAGCCCAGGTGATTCTTTCTTGCTTACAGTAGAAGAAGCCTTACTAATAGGACTGGAGAGTGGTAGAAGCTGGCAGTGTGATCTAGTTGATTCTAACCCTGCCCTTGCTTCTCTCCATGAAGCATGGAAAAATTAGCGTAGGGTCTCTGCTTGTCAGTTTTTAAAAACAAAATTAGTGGTTGAAATAGCCAGTCTTCAGATCGTAGTTACACTTGTGATACCATAATGTATAGAGCTGCTCAATTACTATGTTTTACACTGCAAACTAACATTATATGTCAACTACAAAACAGAATTAAATTTTAAGTAGTCTGTAAATTCCCTTCTAATGATAAATTTCTGTTCTTGAAAAATTAAAAGTTTGTTAATAAACTGTATCATTTGGAAAGTAATCATTAGTGATCACTATATATATATATATATATATATATATATATATACTTAAAGGTATATATCACTGCTTCTATAAATATAAAGTAAGATATATTAATGAATTTCTCCCTCTCTAGCTGCAAGTACAAAACATTTTGATTATAGTAACACACATATAAGTATAGGGGCTATCTATGGAATTAATGTAAATGTCAATTATCCCTTATAGTTTTGAGTAAATCAAAGATACAGTACAATTAAGATGCCAGATTAGATAGAAAAAGTGTTACGGAATCTGGTCTGGATCAGCTGGCGGAAGAACCAAGCGGCATTGAGTGATCTTGGCAGGCAGGTGGTTTATTTCACACCAGCGGGCTCAGAGGAGATCACTGCTCAGAGGTCTGAGTCCCAAGCGCAAGCATGGGGGACAATTTATAATCTGTTCTTCCACATTAGTAGTGATTTGGCCAGCCGCAAGCAGGGTAGGAAGAAGAACCAGGAAAGGGGAGTCTTTGGGCGCGGACTGGAATTTCCCTATCAGTCCTGTCAGCCATCTTATAACATAATTTTTCCCTATCAAAAGTACTTATTTATTTGGAGGTAACCACTATAGATTGTGTTCCAAGAACGTTTCATTATCAGTTCATGCTGTTAACACCTGAAACACAAACACCACCAGAAAGAGAAGATGGAACAAAGTGTCAATTGCTTTTTCATCATGACTGCTAAATATAAAAAACTTCTTATTTTCATGGGCTGCAGTTTCTCAAAGTCAGGTATTCTGTTTTACCCATGAGCCGGTTGCTGGATTAGAAAAAAAAAGTACATTTAAAAAATAAGTGTTAAACCTCTATTGAACAGTTTGCTCCATGTAAGTTATATATATATATATATATATATATATATATATATATATATATATAATTCTAAGATTAAAAGAACAAAGGAAAAATTGAACTGTCTGAAATCACAAACTAAATGATTAAGAAAAAAGCCTGGTACAATACCTTATGCATATTCATATTATCTTACTGCAACATTTATGAGATACAGAAATAAATATTATGTTTGAAAATACGAAAGACAAAAATTAAAGAAGTCTTTGCATTCATTACGTTTTAAAAATAGTTATCACCTTGTGTGTAAATGTGATCTACAGAGAACGTGAAACACTAAATTTGCTGACTGGATCATAGCTGAAACTACAAACACACTTGGGTATATTGTGGATAATGCTCACTTTCTTTTCCAAAATTCAACTTTGTTCCAATCCAGGGTTAACTCTCTTGGGGTACTCATTACTGTTGCCTTTCCGTTTCAGCATTTACTTCCTAGTGCACACTGTAGCACAGATACATTGTACTAAGGCAAAAAATAGCAAATGAACCACAGTGGGAGAGATTTCATACCTAAAAGTCAAAGCAACACATAATCCAAAAAGGTAACTGTGTATTTGTATGTTTCACAAAGCAGAAAAAAATGTTTCAAATAAAATTAGCTTTCAAAAAGCATAGTTGCCACTTGAACCGGACATTTGCTCTATGAGGGTAAAAATTACCTTGAATATTTTATAAAGACAAATGCTTTAACATTTACAGAAAGTAGTCTAAGTATGGCCACTCTATACATACTGTTTTTCTTCTTTAACATTTTAAGTTTCAGTGTAAGTTCCAGTTGGGGCATTATCTGCAAAATTTTCTAGAAGGCTCTTTTGTAACTATTCAAAGAAGTTTTTCTAATTCTCTTCTAATTCCAAGCAGAATCATTCCTGTGTTGCTTGGTGTTGGAAAACAGGCCTGCATTTCACCTGTAAAAGGGTATTCTCTTGCTAAGGAGACACCAGAAGTGATCAAATAACAAAAGCTGGATAGGGAAGCTAGTTGCATAGTGTAAAGACAGAACATAATGGCAGAAATGAGTTCAGGAGGTCAAGGAATCCATCTGGAACCTCACTGGCAATTTTCTAAATGAATGAGTAAGTGTAGTACTACTGAATCCAATCAAAATTTCCACGATAAGGTCACTAGAAAAAGAAACAGTCTTATTCTAGTTCATTGCATCAAACTAATGTCCATCTTTCAGAATTAATAAAAAATGTATTTTATTTTTTGGATTATGAGCATTCCCACATTCAAGACAAAGTTCAGGTTTAAAACTACATTTCAAACTTTCTACTATTCACCAACGTGAAAAATAAAACCTTTAATGTGTTATACAGATCTTCCATGCAGATAGATGGTCCATTTTTCTCCATCTTGTTAAAAGTATATAAAACAGGGGCACCTGGGTGGCTCGGCCAGTAAGTGTCCGACTTCGGTTCAGGTCATGATGTCACAGTTCATGAGTTCAAGCCCCGCGTCGGGCTCTGTGCTGACAGCTTGGAGCCTGAAGCCTGCTTTGGATTCTGTTTCTCCCTCTCTCTCTGCCCCTCCCCCACTCACACTGTGTCTCTCAAGAAATAAACATTAAAAAATTAAAAATAAAAATAAAAGTATATAAAATAAAGATCTCAGTGGAATAGTATGAAAATATTTTTGAAAATAGAGAATTAATGTTGGAAGTCGTGGGGGGGGGGCGGGGGAGGGAAGCACTCCTAGACAATATATAAGGAATTGTTTTTATGGTTCTAAGCAATTATTAACTTTACAATTTGCCCACTTTCTTTGTTTCCCATTCTTTCCCCCTCCCCAAGACATATTGTCCCATTTAGTATGAATGGAAACTAGAGAACAAAACATCTCTTAGTCAATGTAGTCAAGACCAGGAAGGACCCATTCTTGAAGCATAATATGTATGAAAATGAGTGAATGAATGAATGAATTCAATGCCAATGTTTTTACATTTGTGGTTACATTTATCAGTATTATAGAAATCAAGAGTCTTAAGCAATTTCTACCATAAAATGTAGCAAGTCCTCAAATTTATAAAATTGTAACAGCTAACTATAATTACTGTTGACCACATGTTTGAAAAACATATAGAAAGGCTGCAATCTCATATAATTTTTCACAAAGATTTCCCACCTAACTTTTTCTTAGTTCCTAAATTCTGTTGCTAATGAAACAACATAAAACATCTAAGATATCTCCACAATCAGTAAGTTATGTTAATTATCCAATAATGTATTTTTTGGTTTAAAAAGGTTCTAATTTTATATTATCGAAAGGTTAAAACACGTCAATGTAACACAAACCAAGAATATTTTATGGTTTGGGCATATCCAAGCAGAAACAAAAGATACAACAGAAGGATAATAGTTAAATTAATGCTGCCAAGATACAAATTCACTTCCGAGAAACCGGGAATATACTATCGTATAGCAATATAACATAATAAAAAGATAAATGTTTAAAAATAAATATATTTTCTACATATATAAATGTTACTAAGGATTTTAATAAATCAGAGGCCAAATAACTTAAAATATGTACTCAATAATGTTTCTGTTTACATTTTCATATTGTTCAACTTTTCATATTCTCAACATACTTCTTCATTTTTATAATGACATGAGTAATGGCCAAGAGACATTTTATGTGTAGTAACTAGTCTGTGAGCCAGGGTTAAGCTGCATAAATTTGAAGAAAGTTTCTTTGATTATATTCTTGCAAGAGTACCTCTCTTAAAGAGAAAGGTATTAACTTTTAAAATACATATTGAGGATGAATAGTACCTGAAGAGAGCAACTTGAGTGTTCAAGATTTTTCCCAACAATATGTCACTAAAATTACAGAATATTTAATATAAAGGAAAATAAAAATATTAGTAAAATGTTTTAGGCATCTTCCTGAGGGTTTTTATCTCACTTTTATGAACAAATTTTATTGATTATAAATATATTTTCAGAAACTAGATAATTTATAATACACTTTCAGTAAAATTAGTTATTCATTACATAATTTTAGACTAAAGACAAAGAACAGAAGTGATATGTACAGAGTACTTGCTTCTACTGGGTAGTTTAAAATGGCAAAATTATTACAATCACTTAACCAACCACAAATATGAGTTTTATAATTTTTATAGTCAAAGACTCAGGCTAGAGGGAAATGTGAATTTCCACAAGTAATGCGGTAAATTTCAGACCCAAGATTCGAATCCCAGACATGTTATATTCTAACATTTTATCAAATATACTGTGTTGTATCTTGTACTTTGGTAAAAGATTGTCTGGATATTTCATAGGCTACCTTTCAAGACAGTTTGGATAAATGTGGGAAAAAGCAAACTAGAAACTAACAGCAGTAAAGAAGCTATTATTGGAGTCAAGGGAGATGGTTTCCAGAGGTCTAACTGAAGAAGATTTGGGTTTAATAGCAAATTGTCATTGTGAAATAAAGCAAAGTCATATTGTTGTCTATAATCTGCATGAGATGGTAAGTGTGTGCTATCATGGGGACAGAGACCAAGAGAATTATGATTATTCTCTCCCCGGCACCTAGTGCTGGACACTGCCTAAGACAATGAAATGACTAGCACTGCATGCAGAAAAAAGTCATTCTATGGAGAGAAGGTTTTATGGTAAACAATCACAAAAGGATTTGTTCATTACAGAAATCACCGGCACTGCAGCTGAGAAATACATCCAAGAGAACTTTACTACCAAGCTACCTAAGAATGTTCCATCAGTGAAAGGACCCAAAAGAGTAGGAGGTAAAACACGAGTAGAGTAATGAGAAGTAACTCAATTTCCTAAAGAGACCATAATTAAAGGAGTAGGGAACTGGTGAAGAGATTAGGAGGAAATTACCTAATCATGCTTTAGGAATTTATGTTAACAAGTAATTGTTCTAAAAAAATTATCTGTTTTCATGTACATGAAAAACTTATCTAACATTATTTATCTTAATGAAAATGCATCTTTAATAAAATAGATAAAAAATAGTTCTTAATTCTAAATCTGTGGTGGCTTGTAAGAGGAAAGCCAAACCCTGTGGTTTCAACCACATGAGTGTGTCACATTACTGCCGACTTGTGGCCACCTGACTGAAATTCAGGGGCAGATTTTAGAGAACAATAAACATTAAAAAACAGACTGTAAAACACTAAAGCATAAAAGTGAAAGCTTTCTCATATAATTTATTATCAGGTTTTTTTTTTTTAGAACTGAGAGTAATATATTCAGTTTGAAGAAGTTAAGTCCATAGACTTCCAACAGCATCACTGCCATCTGATATGACTTGGTTTGCCTACCAATACTCACAAATCAAGTCACAAGAACAATCATGCAACTTTTTAAGATAATTTGTTTTTAAGACAATTATGTAATGACTGGCTTCACTTTAAAACAGAGTGTCAGGATCAGGTGGTGGAGCAGTTGGCTGGCTTAGTAAAGAGCATGCAATCATCTCAGGGGTCATGAGTTGAAGCCCCACATTCGGCACAGAGCTTACTTAAAAAAAAAAAAAAATCAAGTGGAAATGTTCCTGAAATACTATCTGGATCTATAAATATAAGACTTTCAAAATGATTCTTCCCAGATTAAAAACTAGGTTCATAGCATTTTCAAAAATATAAAAAAGAAATAGAAAAAGTAGTACCCTACTTAACATAACACAATTTTAAGAAGGACTGTGGTGCCTTTGCTTCCTGGACATGTAACACACTTTGCCAGAAATTCTACTTTTTATATACTAAGTTACTTCATATTTCTGAAGTAGGTTAACAGCTAGTCATTGACACTTTAGTTTGAATTAGCGTGATGTGACTGTTTTCTTAAGAATTTAATTAGATCCATCTAATAATATGACTAAATAGAGGTTTTGACAAGAGGAAAATAAATCACGATATTGTACCATTCATCTCTGGATTAGATATTTCTAGGTAGAATGCTGTGCTTTGGGGGCTTCTGGGTTAACTAAATGGAAGCACCAGACAACAGGGAATTGATACCAGGACATAAGCAAATAAGGAAGAAACACAGATAGATGGATATGAAAGATAATATCTACTTCTTGCTTGCAATATTGCCTAAGAATTGCCTTGCCTCTCCAGCAATGTTTATCTCTGAAATAACCCCTTCTCTTTGAACTCTCAAAAAGTTCTTGCTTTTGACACAATCTTTAAAAGTCATTACATTTGTGTTTCAATAATTAATTTCAATAAAGACCTTTCTCAGTAAAATAAATGGGCACTTTTGTCCAAATAATTTATTGGGTTCTTAGGGCGAGTTCCAGCTTTCATGAGGTAGACCCTGATCACTTCATACATCATTACCATCAACCATCAAGGTTAAAAAGATAACAAAGATAAAGGAAGAAAAAAAGTAAATGTATATTTTACGCAAGTGAAAAAATTACAAATCAAGACAAAGTTTTTATTTTAAAAAAATGGAAAATATCTTCTGTATCTAGTAAGAATGTTAAATAGTAAATAAGCTTGATTTTTTTGGAAGACCCAAAAATAGATACATGAGAAATCTGTTTACTTATGAAAGAAATATGTTGGGTCTTCAACTCTGTTTAGAGTTCAGTTGAATCTGTTTTTGTTGTTGTTGTTGTTGTTGTTTTTTTTGTTTAAATCTAATTGGCAACACAATTTGTACCTTAGAACTTATAGGCAGGTACAACATGAGAAACATGTTTCTAAGATAATCAAATCTCTTTTTACATTTCAAAACTATGGAAGGCACAACTATGACAGTTATTTTTTTAAAATGTTGATGTTTGGATTTCACTTGCTTTAACTAATTTTTAATGTTATTACTTCATTTCAAAACTTGAATTTCCCTGTTGTTTCTTCATGTCATTTTTCAGTCTTTAATTAACAGAGAATTTTATGTTAGTAAGAAGAATTGAAAGCTCTTCATAATAGCGATTCATCACCCAGAAAATCTGGAGACAATCCCAACTTAAATAAGATTTTAAAAGTGTATATCAACACACAATGAACTGAAAAGACAATTTATCACACACATCAATCCACAGAAGTCAGAAAATTCATGGAGTAACCTGTTAACAAAAAATTTAGAGTAAATCATGCCTATCTTACTGCCTAAGAAGAAATTCAAATGCCAAATAATAACGTAACCAGAAACTCAGGTTAGCTTTTGGTTGTTATTATTTTAACTGAAAAACATTCACAATTCCATTTGTTGTCTTAAATTGCCAAAACACAACTTTTTCAAGTTGTGGATTATTCTGGGAAGACAGTGCAACATTTATGACCATGATCATTAGAAAAACAACCTGGGAGAGAGAAGCTTAACATAATTTTAAAAGTGATTTGGCATTAACATTGGATTTCAAAATAAATAAAGTCAGGAAGATATACTGAGAAAAGCAAAACCTAAATTATTTAGTGAAACACATTTTAGATCTCTTTAGTTGGCACTGTAAAAACAGACTCTTCTACCAGGAATTTGTTTGGACTCGTAAAAGTTCACCAATTACAATAGTCGGTTACTGCCTATAATAACCATATAGGCAAACCAGAAATTGCTCTCTCTCTTGCTTTCAGGGGCCCTTTTACCTTTGAAGGAAATAAAAATTAAACTAGCCTTTGTTACCTTTGAGATCCTTTTGGAAAGAGTATCCTAGCCTCTCCTTGAGAGTCTTGCCACCTTCTACTGACAACCATGTAAAAAAAAGCTCAAACTACTCAGCTTCCACAGGAGGGAAAGGAACAAACATTGTATGTGGACAGTAAGAGTTACAAGGCTTTACCAGCCTTTCTTGAAATGAGATAAAACTGGGAAAGTAGAGGAAAGCACTTTCAGATATATAATGTACAGAAAGGCTAAACTAAATGAAGAAAGGATGTTTTTATGAGCTTGGTAGGGCTTGCAACATAAGAGAACATTGAAAAGTTATACATTATTACTCCTTCACTTTAATGAAACATTGATGTCATCTTCGTCATACACACACACACACACACACACACACACACACACACACCTTTTCTTAAAAGCACATACTTATATTTGAATTTTGCCCTGTTCTCAACTCTAGACTTCTTACAGCTGGTTAAGCATGCCCCCTCCTCACCTCTGTCCGGACACTAGAAAAAGGAAGGAAAGAAGGAAGGTAGAAAAGAAAGAAAGAAAGAGAAAGAAAGAAAGAAAGAAAGAAAGAAAAGAAAGATAAGGAAGGAAAGAAGGATGGAAGGGAGGAAAGAAGGAAGGAAGGGAGAGAGAGAAAGAAAGAAAGAGAAAGAAAGAAAAGAAATATAAGGAAGGAAGGAAAGAAGGATGGGAGGAAAGAAGGAAGGGAGGGAGGGAGGGAGAGAGAGAGAGAGAGAAAGAAAGAAAGAAAGAAAGAAAGAAAGAAAGAAAGAAAGAAAGAAAAGGAAGGAAAGGACAGAAGGAAGGAAATAAGGAAGGAAGCCAGGGAGGGAGGGAGGGAGAGAGAAGGAAAGAAAGAAAGAGAAAAGAAAGATAAGGAAGGAAGGGAGAGAGGGAGGGAGGGAGAGAGAGAGAAAGAGAAAGAAAGAAAGAAAGAGAAAGAAAAGAAAGATAAGGAAGGAAGGAAAGAAGGAAGGAAGGAAGGAAGGAAGGAAGGAAGGAAGGAAGGAAGGAAGGGAGGAAGGAAGGAAAAAGAAAGAAGGAAGGGAGGGAGAAAGAGAGAGAGAAAGGGAAAAAACGAAAAGGAAGAAGAAAAGTTTCTTGGTCCAGCGATGTAAGGTCTTTGGATTTCTCATTCAACATCTCTCTATACTTCCCAGGAGGAACTGCAGACCTTCACTTCCTGGACTTTAGCGGTTCCTATCAGCTCAGCAGGGAAGGGTGGCAAGTGGGATGATCCTGAAGGAGCAGGAGTCACCCCCGCGTCCTAAAGTATTTGGAAGTGCTCGCTCGCGGCTGCTTCTCCTCCGTACTGGTGCACCTCCGCCGCCCTCCAGCGAAGTCCCAGAAGTGGCCAAGTTACAAAGTGAAGCGGGGATGGCAGCACTCTCTCTCCCTGTTCCACGGGGAGTCCCCGGACCCAGGTCGCCGCAGGTGCTTGCCATAGACTTCTCGGACTCTCAGGGTTTTCACTTCGGGGGACAAAAAGGCGCTGGGGAAGCACTGACGGTTTTAGAGGAGACTCGCCTGGACGGTAGCGGCGTCCCCGGGGGTTACGTTGTGAGGTGTGGCCGCGCAGCCCCCGGCTGTGTGAGTTTGACGCTCCAGCTCTGGAACTCCGACCGTCCGGCGCCGCGCGGGCTCCGCGGTTCTCCCCCACCCCCCAGCCCGGGACCGGGCGCCGCCGGCTGACCCGGAGGAAGGAGGCGCCGCCGGACCTGCAGCCCCGGAGCCGCGCTCCTTCGGAACGAAGCAGCGGCGAGGGTTGCCGACTCCTAAACCCTGGATTGGACCCGGAGCCGGGGGCGGGGGAGGGGAAGCAGAGCGGAGCAAGGAGATGAGCGGTTGGCACCTCCAGCATTCCACCCTTCGGCTTCTTTCCGCAAAGAGGCGGCTGTGTGGGTCCTGCCTGTGCGTGGGTGCAAGTGTGCGCGCTTGGGTGAGCTCCGTGGGTGAGCTCAGTGGGTGTGCTACTGTCTGAGTGCTTTCGTGCCTCCGCAGGGCAACGCGCACGCCTGGGAAAGCCCTATTGGTAGCAAAATTCGAGAGCGCCCATCCGAGGGGGTCCACCAACACGTGGCTTTGCCAAGTAGGCCAGGAAGAGGCCCTTAGTAGGCTGCTTCCCCCCTCTGCAACCCCTAGCTCTTCCCTTACCTTTGGGTTCCCTTTGGGTTTCCTTTGGGTTCTGACCAGTGTCAGGGGCAGCCTAGATCAGAGCTAAGACAGCAGGTGCCTCCTGGGGCTGAAGACCAAGTGCTGGGGAACCCGTCAAAGAGAAGGGGGAGGCTTTCCTGGCTCCAGCAGAAAACAACGGCGTGGTTTCACTGAGCGGGGGGGGGGGGGGGGGGGGGGTGGTCCCGGAAGGAAGCTTTTTCCAGACTGGAGGGACTGACTGGCGGGTCTAGGAGAGAAGCTCGATGAACTTGGCGCAGGGTCACGAGATATGTGGCCCCCTCGACCCCTCTCGGCAGGACCCAGTCTAGAATTCTCCCCACCACCCTTCTTTTTGCTGCTTCAGATCAGATCTCTTTCCCAGTGACCTGAGTGGTCAGTCCTGGCTAATATCGACTATTGGACTGGCTTTCTGCCCTGGACATACTAAAATGTGGCCAATTGCAGCACTGTAATGTCTAATGCTGGGCTGAGTTGATTCTCAAATATAAATGTTCTTTTCAGCTTCTTTTCCAATCTGCTTAGTGAGAGAACCACCGCCTACTACTAAGGGGACCCTGGATGCCAGTCGCAGGCGACAGAGACCTCAAGTCAGCAGCCTTCCGTCTCAGATTTTCCTGGCGGTTATAGCTAATGACTTTTCCCACCGCTGTTAGTAGTCGCAGCTTGACCCGGTGACATTCCTTTATCCTGTAACTGTGGGCTGTAGGTAGTCCGCAAGTTGCCTTCTGCAAGAGGCTTGAGGACGCCCCTAGAAGTTCGCCTTTATCTCCAGTTTTTCCGCCTTCTCCCCTCCCCCTCCCTGCAACGCCCCCGCGACTCCTTTGCCAGGGGATTTGCAAGCACCTCGTGGACCCTCTCCTCCTGCCCGGGGTTAATCAGTCCGGAGCGAGCCGGGCTTGCAGGCGCGAGGGCAGAGGGAGGCACGGTGGCCCCGGCGGGGGTCTCGCCTGACTCTGAGTCTGGGAGGCGCGGTAGTTCCCGTCATTGCGGCGAGGGCCGGGCCCACGGCCGCGCGCCCGCCGCCGCCGCCGCCGCCGCCTCCATGCTGCAGCGCCGGACGCAGTCCTTCCCGGCGGGGCGGCTGCCGCTGCCCGAACAGGCTGCGGTGGGGAGCCTGGGACCGGGGCCCGCCCTGGCCGCAGCTGGGGTCCTTGGCTGCCAGCCGCACGCCTGAGCTGCGGACTCGCCCTGGCGAGGTGGGCAGCGGGCGGGGCGCTGTGTGCAGCGGCTCGCAGAGAGTCGGCCACCGTGTGCAGAGCGGCCCGAACTGAGGACTCGTGTCTGTGTGTGTGTGTGTGTGTGTGTGGTGTGCGCGTGTGTTTGCGCGTGTTTTTCCTTCTTCCCTAGAGGATGTGAATGGCTTCGCAGCTGGCTGCTCCCTTAGGATTCTTGACTGTGGAGCTCTGGGCTGTGAGAACAACCCACCCATATAATCCATTTTGCACGGTCGGTTTATATCAAGAGAAAAAAGCGCAACTGGACGGGGGTGGGGCCGACCGAGGAAACCTTCTGGAAATACACACACACATTCACAAGAGAGGAAGAATGAAAGACCCGGGAAGATTTTTATAACCTTCCTGCTGACCCTTCTGTTTTCAGAAAAGATTCTGGATCTTTTCTACCTTTTGAAATCATCTTGGCATCTATTTATTTTTATTTTTATTTTTTTTTTGTAAGCAGCTCTTCAGCTAGCTGCGTGTGTGTGTCTGCGTGTGTGTGTGTGTGTGTGTGTGTGTGTGCGCGCGCGCGCGCGCCTGATGCATTTGACTGTCTTTTATCCAACTGCCCAGAAGCAAATGTTAACTCGTCGGTGCCCCCTCGATGCCGAGGTTCTTGAAGAGCAGGGAGGACGCCCAGACCCATTTTCCCGGCTGGATTCGGAACCGCTGCCTGCCTGTGGACCCATGTGTGTGGATCGCTTTACCCAGAGGCTTGGAAAGCGCCAGTATTAACTTGCTTCCAGGTACATCACAAGGTCACCAGAGGGTCTTGTAGCCGTCTTGTTTCCGTGCATCTAGACCTTCCTGTCTTGGCCAGAGATATTTATGTTTCCGTCCACATCATCTGAAGCCAAAAGTTCAGCCCTTCGAGCTGGGTTCTGTACAAACAAGGTAACAAGGATTGCTTTTCAAACTGTTTAACAAAATTCCCGACTCTTCCTCAGCCCTTTCCCGGCTCTCTCCTCTCCACCAAAATGTCATCAGCCCTTGAATTGCTTGGATTTGGGTTGGAGGAGAACTTAAAGGAAACGTGATCAAAAGGCTTTGCCAAACCACTCTCTTTTCTGCCTGTGGTCCGGTGGGGATCAAAGCTGATCGTGAGAAGGACCAGTCCCCTCCCTGCTTCTCCCTCCCGGAGCTGGGCTGGATGTGCGTGTGCAAGAGTGAATGCGAGTGCGCGCGCGCCTGTGTGCGAGTGTGTGAGTGTGTGTGTGTTTGAGTGTGTCTGTGTGTGCGTGCGCGGCCGCCCTGCCTCTGCCCGCTCCCCGGGCGCAGAAACGCGGGTTTCATGGGGCGATCTCCGCGGATCCCCCACCCAGCGCGACCTGCGGGCAGCGGCGGCAGTGGCAGGAGCCGCCTTTCGGACTCCCTAGGATGCGGGTGCTGAGCTATGGCAAAGGGCAGCAAAGTGACGAGCGAGACCCGCGTACGACTGTGAAAGCCACCTGGAGCCACCTTGCCGGGATTGTACCTGCGGGCAGAAAGTCCTCCTACGACCGTCTTTTCCTCTAGAGGCACCAGGTAACAACCCAACGACTATCCGCCTCACCCAGTTTCCTTCTGATCTTGTTGCTAGTGTCTTGTCTGCATTGCAGGCTACTTTACTTATTAATGTTTCGAAAATCATCAGGAAGGGCTGAAATATCCAAGGGCGCTCTGTGATGTTGTAATATAATTTCTAGTAGGTGGGATATAAATCTATACCTGAGCATTTAATCTAGCAGTGAAAGCTAAGGGAATATGGATACACTCCACCCTAAGTGATGATATTGGAAAGCTAGGCATATTGAACCTGTCTGAAGATGCCAGAGATTAAAATTCCGTGTTTCCTTCAGGCTATGGTTGCCACGGACCATTTGGTATCCAACCCTCCCCAGACCGTGGAGTGCGAGAGGGTGTTTGGTTTCCACCCATCATTTCAGGCAAAGACCATTTTGACCCTTCTCTACCTCTGGTGCCAGGTTGTTTTCCTTTCCTTATTGTGGAGGAGCTTGCCAGATCCTTTAGTAGTTGTAAATTACGCATCTGGAGACTTTAATCTGAAATGGAGTTTTCTTGGAACTTGCTCTGCATGAAAGGGAATTCATTGTCACCGGCGTGTGTGCTGAGATATGGTATTGAACTGCCAGCGTTGGCTTCTGTGTAGCAAAATACATCCCAGAGAGAAGTCATTTTTATGTCTAGAGGAGCAAGGCTAAAACCATAACCACCACCCCAATACTGTCCCCAGCTGTATTGTCTCGGTTGTGGAGCTCGGGTACGCGTGGTTTGTGTGGTTGGTTTTGGTGTGCTTGTTTCTGTATAATATGTATTTTTGAGCATTTTTGCCAGAGCATTGATTTACAAGGAATAGGGTGGGTTTGCGACTGCCTAATTAACATATTGGGTCTGATACGTTAAAAAGGAGATTCCCAGGGCTGGCGGAGTGGGAACAAATTTAGCGAACTTCCAAAGCCCCTTACCCTTGCAGCTTATTTCTCTCATTTGCTTTTTTTTTTTTTTTTTGCATCACCTCTGAGTCCCCTACAGAAATTTCACCCCTTCTAGAGAGCATTCAGATTAACAAGATAAAGCACTTCCAAAGTAGTCTCATCAATGTTTTATTCCATAGTGAAGGCGGTCTGAATAATTCAGCTAAGTAGTGCTCGTTTGTCTCCAGTCTTCGGTAGCTGCCTGCTGGGTGCAGCCAGCGGAGGATGTGGCCGGGCCGAGCGCTCGGCTCCTTGCTCTAGGAGGCAGCGACTGGAGATGCACCGAAGGTTTCTCTTTGCCACAGCCGCTTAGAAAGTGTAGGGCGCTGCCTCTTTTCCTCCGCTTGCTGCGTTTCTATAGATATCCATATGATGGCATTTGCAGACTACAAGCTGGCCACTAGCTGGATGCTCTCGCGGTCTCTGCGCGTAGATGTCCCTGACTGCTCTGGAGTCTGGGCTCGGCTGCTGCTGCAGCCCTCGCAGGCTGGTGGTGCTACAAGGCCGTAAATGCAGCGTGCTTGGGGGCTGGGCTCCGCCACTGCAGCTGCCAGGCCCTGGTCGACACTTTTTGGGGAGGGGCTGGAGAGCTCAGCGGGCCCCCTGGCAGACAGCGGGCGCATCATGGCTGAGGTGGCGGCCTGGATATGAGAGGAAGGAGGTGGAGAGAGACGCGTGGAGGGCAGTGAGGTCCTGCCTGACTTCCTGCGCCTGCAGTCCTCCACCCCCTTGTAAATGAATATTCAAGAACATAGAAGAAAAGCTGGCTGCAAAAATGCCTTGATACTCAAATGTCGCTTGATTTCTCAGGGTTGGAAACCTGAAACTAAGTGTTTTTCCTAGATTTCCATTTCCTCCTATCTCTTCTCTCTCCTCTCCTCCAGCTCGCCTTTATTTAATTAGGTCATTTATACTCCTGTTTTCTCTCCAGTTGAAATACCACTGAAAAGACAACTGCTCTCCCTACCCCGACCCCCAAGCCCAGTAAACACGAGGGCTGTGAGGGCCACTCTTCAGACAGATTTGCTCTGTAAGTTCCAGCTCTAGGGAGAACCAAAAAAGGATATAGAAAGTAACTTGACTTTAACAGAAAAGCAGGTCCACATTCTCCTCTCTGAAGACTCAGAAAGAAAAGGGTACTGCCTGAATGAAAACTCAAAATAAGTGGGTATTTGGGAGGAATTAGATGGGGGGAGGTTCTTATCGTTTATCTTCTTTTTTTTAAGTTAACTTCTATGTATTTCCCTCATCACTCAGGAAATCCTGGACAGAATACCTATTTATGTGTACTAAAAATCTGACAAAGACACTTCTTTGTCCCCCAGGTATCTCCAGAATAGTATTACAACAGAAACCATATTCATAATATTTGTTAGCAGATAAGGCATACCCCTTTAGAGGGTACCCAAGAAAGAAGAAATGCTGGGGCAGAATATCAGTGACTGGGAAAATAGTGGTTTTTCTCTATTTCCCTCCTCATTTCACTTCTCTCTGGCCTTTTCTCACCACGAATTCACTATTCTGCAGGTTTGTGTCCTCACCCTGAGGGAAGGCAAAACAAATGCATTATCTGGTTGTTGAGTGCTTAGAAGCCTAAACATGGATGACTATGTGATATATGTTTAGAATCAGCATTCATTGGTACATGGAGTTAGGTGGAATGTCAAAACCAAATCCACCTCCTAGCACAGAGTTTCATGTATAGAAGTTACTTAAAAATGGAGATTTCTGCCTCCCTTCCCTTCTCCCTTGCTTGAGTGGCAGAGAGGTAGACACCAGTTAGTTTGAAGATCTGAGACCACTGACCTTGTACTTAGATAGAGCTGGCTTGGCTCACTAATGGGTTAAGACTGTCAGGTGTTAATAGGAAATTTCCCAGCAAAATGTTCCTTCCTTTTAAGCTCTCTTATGTTTAACAGCAAGAGGGCCAAAACAATAGGAAAGTCAGGGCACCCATGGGAACAGATGTGAGCATGTAGGCAGGTGCAAAGAAGTTGCCCCTTGACTCCTGTCCCCCAGACCATTTCTTTTAGTTACTTTTCCTTTTCTCATTTCAAGAGGAGAATGACCTTGAGCAACACCAGTCTTCTGTGCTTTACACACCTCTTTCCCACTTCAAACATGTGATGTATATATGAACACACACAGACATATGCATATCTACTTCAGTTTTGAAATATGAGACTTTTGTGCTTGAGTGATTTGGGAGGGGTTCATTAAGATATATCTTTGACTAATACCAGGCAGAGATGATTTTTTTTTTTTTCTTTTTTCTCATGAGGGGCTAGCAAGAGCTTTGGTCACTTGCAAGAAAATTGTCCCACCTATATCCCCTCTTCCATTATTTTTGTCTCCTCTGTCATTAAAGGCATTCTTGGTGGCAAAGTATTGTGTGGTTATGGCGTTGGTGTTTGAATGACCATCGCATGTTTTATCTGCTGTAAATCTTTTCATGAATGACCATCAGTTCTCTTTTGTTCATTCACACCAATGTTCTGCTTCCTCTTGCTGCTTGAAGCACTTTAGGCTCAGTAGTTTTGCTGAGTTTTCTAGCTGGTGAAATTAGGATCTTGCTTTCTGCTGATACTATTGCTGTGTTGTTCTGTGGTTGGGATGAGATGCTTGTAGATATCTAACAGTGTCCCTGCCTCTGCATAAAAGTACCATGTAATAAGCTCTATATCATATATCTTTAGTTACTTTAAGAACAATTGACAGTAGATAAGATTACTGATAAATATGTGCCAATTTTGAGGTTGGAGAAAGAAAGCTACATAAAACTTTCTAGAACTGGCTAATTTGTTAACTCATTCCAGTGATTTTTATTTTTCATTTACTTAGAAATATAACATTTTGGCATTATTTTCATAGTTTTGTGTATATGGTAATCACTTCTAACTTTTATGCTTTATTGAAGAATAAATACAAGAATTTAGGCCTTTAAATAGATAGGACACATGACTAACAGGTAATTTTGCTAAATCATTCCACGGTCACACATGTGTATGGCTCTGCCTTGTTCAGTAAACCTTGAAAGTGAGACTGCTTATTACATTTCTACAGCCCACATTTTTATTCCTGTGGCATCCTTCAATCATTGAGAACTATTTAAAACCTAAGGCAGTATAATTTGTCCATTACATGGTATGTGCATGGTAAAATTAAGAAGAATTATGTTTATCAGTATTGAAGCTATTCTGGTTAGAAGTGAACCATTTTTGTTATGCCCTATCAACATAAATTGTGTGTTTTTATGAAAACTCCAGTTTCATATAAGTGTAACAAGAGATAGAAATATAAGAATTTAATTTAGAAATGGCTAATGCCATTTTAAAGCTTTTCATCATAGTGTTCTGATACATACTCTTCTGACACAATGCTTTTTACTGAACTATGACATAATTTAATACTAATTATGAAGATGGTTAACAAGTGATAGAAAATAATAATGAAATTACATGGTTATATAAATGTAGTATCATTTTATTGACAGCCTGTAAACCACATGAAAAGGCCTTATTATTAAGCTATGAGCTATATCAGTAAGATTTCTCAGAATTTGGCTTTGAGGGTCTATGTTTATTAAGTTACAAACTAGGTCACATTAGGAAGAAAATGCAAATTGATCAATCTGAGTCTTCCTAGATAATATGTATCTTTTTATAGAAGAAATCTGTCTAAACTTAAACCTCATGCTACTCTTTGTTTCTTCGTGGGACCATATATGCAATTTATTGCTTTAAAAATCCTTCCAATCCTACCATTGGATATTGAATCTACTTTAGATTCTATGGCAAAAAAGCCTCTAGAAAGAAGTCATAGGATAAATGCATAATGTTATAGCATGGACCTTTTTTCCCAACTCTAGAAGCAGTTTCTGAATTCGTGGAAAAATGCAAGAAAAAGCTATTTAGTTCAATAGAACCAGTGTATTTAATCAGGGATAGAAGCCAAAACAGTATTGTTTATATTTCTCTATTTTTTACTTTGCTCTGTGCAGCTCTTTTGAGGAAATGCTAGAGACCTGAAGTTTGCATATTAGTTGCTTTCTCCATTCCATCCCCCATGTTGACTTCTCATTTCCTGTCTTAATAGATTTTTCACGAATCCTAGTGGTGTTGCTTCCAAAGTTATTGGATATTTGCTTTAAAGTGATTTATTAGTGGGAACATATCAACCCTGTTATGAAAACTAACTTTCTCTTATCTTCTTTGGAAGTACAGGCTGTGGTGTTTTCTTAGCAATTAGCTCTTTTTGTTATATTTCCATGGTATGTAAGTGATTTCTATGCATTCATTTTATTAGTGTTAAGACATTTGTATAGCGACATTAAAATGCATATGACTTGCATGGCGATATTGAACACTGTATGGAGCAGCACATACACTTTTTCTACATGGAGAGATACTGTTATAGCACTAATAGTCACAGATATTTTAATTTAAAATGCCTCATTTAACAGGAATGTGCCTACCTTCATACTGAAATTTAGGGGTTATTTATAGGAATTTTGTAGGATATTGGCCAGGTATTTACTGTTCAAATGTCAGGCACTTTAACAGCATATAAACTAGACATTGGATCCTGACCTCAAGGAACTTATTTTCATAGTAACAGGAAGGATGTAAAAAAATACATAGGCTGGAAAGTTAACTGATATTTTTTATTCTATCTTGATATGTTATACTCTGTAGTAAGAGGGACAAAGGAAATTGGGAAATTGTTAATGTGTTTTGTGGAGGTTGATATTGTGCAGTGGTTAGAAGCATGAACTTTGGGATTGCACAAACCTGTGTTTCAGGCTTATGTAACCTCTCTGAGCCTTAGTGTCCTCACCTATAAAAGGAGACTAATGATAAAGGACATTCAGCTGCTATCATCACCAACATCATCGCCATCGTCATTATCACTTCATCATTAGTTATCATGAGAGGAGAGGAAAAAACTAAAGGTGTAGTAATTGAATGATGTCAGAGTCTATGCCTGGGGTCGTAGACCCTCAGGGTTCCAGGGAATGCTAAAGCTTATTCAAAACAAGGGCCCCACGGTCCACTGTCTTCAGAGACCAGGCACATGTAAAGCAGGAAATCTGGCAAGGTTTAAGAAATTATAGGTTGAAGGATCTCTGGTACTCTGGTGATTGCATGATTTACACAAGACATTCAAATTTAAATTAATTTTAACCCCTGATGGGTCTGGCATTATAAAACTTCTGAGTTCTTCTGACATCTATTCAAATTTAGATTTTCACTAAAGCATCCCTGCCAAATGGTCATTTTGACAAAACTTGAGTACCTTCAAGGATTCTAAAATCATTCCACCTAAACCAGATTATTCCATTTTTGTATAGGCATATCATAAAATTTATTTCTGGAGTTGAGCCAAGTCTCTGGCATCCTTGGCTTCGAATTAATTTTGATATGGAAGGAAGGGCACATAATAAATCTAATTCCCAGTGACAGTACCTCGAATATTTAAACTGAGTTACTTGAGATCCTCAAACCATGATTGCTCTGCTTATGATTAAACATAATTAGGCCTAAACTGGTTTGGGACAGTTTTCTATGTGTCATGATTTTAAGCCTTTTTACACTTTATACTCAATAAATGTTATCTATCGTAAGTTTTTATCACCATCCTTTTCTAGATGGACTCCAGTTTGTTTGTCTCACTTTACATTGAAGTGTGATACCAGCTCCAGCAAACCATGTGGCATGACTAGTGTAGTGTTGAGCAGAACTATTCTTTTCTTGCTTTTGGAACAGAGAAAGCAGGCACAGACTGTTACTGTCCATCCAGCACTCCTGTCACATTTACTCTTTCATCAATGCCTTCTCTCCTTTTGAGACTGAACAAGGCATTGGAGTCCTTAACATAGACCTCCAAGATGCTACAACTCATCAATCCAGAGTGGAGTCTGACTTCACAACGCTGGGATCATGACCTGAGCCATGATCAAGATTCAGACGCTCAACCAACTGAGTCACCCAGGGGCCCATCTCTTGATCTCAGCTCGGGCCTTGATATCGGGGTTGTGACTTTAAGCCATGCAGGAAGCACGCAAAAAAAAAAAAAAAAAAAAAAAAAAGAAAGAAAAGAAAAGTACCCACTGTGGGAAAACTGTTTTTGTTTCTCACTCTAGAAACAAATATTCTCTCAGAGAGGCAACCACATTCTTCAGTCGGTCTTGATACTTTTGCATCTTTGTCTCTTAATTTACCATTAAACCTAGATGATACTGATTTCTAGAATATTTACTAAGCTTGTGTTACCTTCTCCATAATTGAATAAAATTGATGATTGGGCTTCCAACCGTTTTTATAGCCTCTGTATGAGGTCACCAGATTTCTAATAAGGGGAAAATAATGTGAATACTGGAGAGAATGGCAGTAAAACTCTCTTTATCTGGTATCCATACAGGATGAGTCTTGGTTATCAACATTCTCCATAATTTAGAAATGTTACTCTTTTTAGACGCCATGTTTAAAAATGTTTCTTTTGTTTTTTCTTTTTCTTTTTTAACATTTATTTATTTTTGAGAGACACAGCACGAGTAGGGTAGGAGCAGAGATAGAAGGAGACACAGAATCCGAAGCAGGCTCCAGGCTCTGAGCTGACAGCACAGAGCCTGACATGGGGCTCAAACTCACAAATCATAAGATCATGACCTGAGTCAAAGTCAGATGCTTAACCCACTGAGCCACCCAGGCACCCCTAAAAATGTTTCTTTAAAAATTTTACTTTTTAAAAAATTTTTAAAAATATTTTTATTTTATTTTTGAGAGAGAAACAGAGAGAGAGAGAGAGAGAGAGAGAGAGAAAGGGGGAGAGAGAGAAAACATGAACATGGGAGGGGCAGAGAGAGAGGGAGACACAGAATCTGAAGTAGGCTCCAGGCTCTGAGCTGTCAGCATTGAGCCTGACATGGGGCTTGAACTTGTGAACCACAAGATCATGACCTGAGCCAAAGTCAGATGCTTAACTGACTGAACTACCCAGGCGCCCTGAAATTTTACTTTTTAAAAAGTATTTATTTATTTATTTTGAGAGACAAAGAGAGAGCATGAGTGGAGGAGGGGCAGAGAGGGAGAGAGAGAGAATCCCAAGCAGGCTCCACACTTAGCGAAGAGCCCTATGTGGGGCTTGATCTCACGAACTGTGAGATCATGACCTGAGCAGAAATCAAGAGTCAGCCACTTAACTGACGGAGCCACCCAGGTGCCCGTAAACGTTGTTTTAATTCTAATGTGAATGGTAATAGTTATTAAAATTGACACATCAATTGTAAATACAGTTAACCTTTTCTGAAAGACTTGAAGTCTTTGTTGTATATGTTAGTGATGCCAGAAAGCCCTCAGGGACCAATCCATGTCATGTTTAATTTTTTTTTTTAACGTTTATTTATTTTTGGGACAGAGAGAGACAGAGCATGAATGGGGGAGGGGCAGAGAGAGAGGGAGACACAGAATCAGAAGCAGGCTCCAGGCTCTGAGCCATCAGCCCAGAGCCCCACGCGGGGCTCGAACTCACGGACCGCGAGATCGTGACCTGGCTGAAGTCGGACGCTTAACCGACTGAGCCACCCAGGCGCCCCTCCATGTCATGTTTAAAGCACAGATATTTGTACGGATATGACATTTTCCATAGCTTCTTTTCTTTCCTGTCTGTGTATGATTTTTCTTTTCCTTGCTTTCATATAGCAAACTTTTTCAGTGGGTTTGTTTTCTTTTTTAAATCACTGATAGGAAGTTATTAACAAATGACAAGATTGTTAGATATCTTTGTGAACTAAGAGCCTGAGGATGAATAATATTCTAAGACTCTCTTGGCTAAGGAAAGCACATGAATTTTCCTTCATATACTTTATGTGGAAAGTACTTAAAAATGATAATGTATCTTTATCTAATAAATATAATAGATGATGACGATTATGATCATAAACACATTTTCTTAGAATATCATCTATGCCGGATACTATTGGTTTTTACTTTCTTCCAACCCATGCAATAATCCTACAGCTTGGGCATGATTGTATTCCTTTTTTTTTTTTTTTTTTTGGAAGATCAGGTTGAGGCTGAGGGCAGTTAACTTGTCCGTGATCAGATGACTAATAGATGATAGGGCTAAAATTCAAATCCAGATACTTCTGATTCTAAAGAAACATGCTATATCTACTATACCTTGGAGGTTTCCATTTTCTTCTCCCTGTTAAAGCTGTTTTCTGTTGATTGTTATTACATAAATGTGTTTTTAACCTCCTTCAAGGATGATGGCCATCCTCTGAATATGCACCTTGTTCTTAATTTCTTTTCCTTTCTGGTACTTTGTGAATTACTGTATTTTATATCTGGAAGTTTATGAAAGACTTTATGGTGATTCATTAGGGGATTTGGTAGCTCTTTGTATGGAGAAATGTTTGATCCTGGCTCTGAGATTTAAGTATATCCTAAAATTTTTTTGCTAAACTAGACTGTGTGATTTTGGGTGATTTACTGTTTCTAATTCCTCCTAATTTCCATCTACATAAGGGTCTTGCAAGCTACTGTGAACTTGCTGGTGTGTCTTAAGTAATTAATAAGTAATTGCTCCCTGTAGCGCTTTTCCTAGTACAGAAGAATTGGAATAAATCGGAATTCTATAAATGTTAGTTAGGATGAGATGGAGCTTGGAGATCATTAATGATCATTCATCATTAAAATGTTTGTATTTGTCTAATTGTGCTCTGCACTCCACTTACCTCTTATTCCCGTTACTATGTCTTTTGTGCTGCTGTTGCTGTCATTAATGAGTGCTTCAATCTTTACCCCTAGTTACCTCCTTCCTTTGAGACAGGGCTGGAAAGATGGTCAAATAACAAACTCATTGTGTCATCCTGAATCCGGATTTCTATGCTGTTATTTCAATGACAGAGGGGCCTGATAGCCAAAAT
The DNA here is from genome assembly GCF_028018385.1 of Neofelis nebulosa. Classification (NCBI taxonomy): domain Eukaryota; kingdom Metazoa; phylum Chordata; class Mammalia; order Carnivora; family Felidae; genus Neofelis; species Neofelis nebulosa. The sequence goes on from NC_080788.1 coordinate 91,153,045, forward strand.
TGGATGCTTAAGTATAGATGTATTTGTTGGCAGAACAGACCATTTCTAGATTAAGCCCTGTGGTGTGTTCCCATCTGTGATTTGCTTTCTTACTTCCTCTGATGGATTCAGGATGGCCACAAACTCATTATAGGTATCCCTATCAAGAGTACATGTCGTATTTCCCTTCCCATTGCGTCTGGACTGGCCTTGCAACTAGCTTTGAACAATAGGTGTGGCAGAAGTAATAGGATATAACTTCCAAGCTGCATCCTCCAGAGATCATACAGTCATCCCTCTTGCCCTCCTGGAAAAAATGTTAACATCATGTGAAGAAGCCCAGGTTCCCCTGCTGGAGACAAGTGGCCCGGCTGACAGCTGGTACCAGTGGCAAGGCATGTGAAGGAGGCCTCCTTATAGCATGCAGACAAAGTAGAGCTTCCAGCTAATTATAGTCACACGGGTGACCCCATATAAGACCAGCAGAAGAATCAGCCCAAATTGATAATGTACAAATCATGAACAAATAAACTGGTTGTTACTCTAAGCCACTAAGTTGTGGGTAGGAGTAAATAGCTGAGACATGCTCTGGAGTGATGGGATGCAGCCAGCCATCATGCCTGTTTTGGAAGACAGTCCTGTCTTTCTTTTTTATCCTTTCAACAAATGTTGGTTAAGTATCTACTAGATCTAGGTATGCTTCCCCATGTATGGATTCGTGGATTTTTGAAGAGGAATATAGTGCTTAAGCTTTTGGAAGTAATTTGCTGATTCCTTAAATGCCTCAGATTTCCTTTTCCTAAGGTGTTTCCTAACATGGCTGAATGTACATGGGGATTAATTTTGATTTGCCTGTTTACTGCTGTACCCACTTTTCACTGCATTAGACAAGCTTCTCTGAAAGAGCTGTCCTCTTATGCTAGGGATAATGCCATTCACCTAAAGCCCAAGGGAGAATTGGTCTTTGTTTCTCTAAGTTGCATTTTGAGCTTGGTTTGGTTCAGAGGGACAGTTTGTCAATTCTCCAAGATTTTATTTTACCTTCTAATTATGTTTCAGTGATTCATATTTACTATTCATTTCTTCTGTAAATTGCATCTAGATTGCACAATTACTTTATTCTGGGACTTTATACACTCTCATTTTTTTAAATGATGTTCTCATTTATGTATCAAATTACAGGCATTTGACATACTGTTATAGGTATAATAAGGTGCAGGGTGTAGGCCATGGGGCAGGATAATTATAATGGCTTCATACTTTTCTGATTACTGTTTAATTGTAAAAAATACATAGTTACAAAATGAATACAGTAAAACTGAGTGTTTTTACTTTTAGTAAAAGAGATATGTTTGTGAGGGGGTGTGTGGGAATGCAAGTCACATTCACCTAAATATTTTTTATGAAGGTGTTGTCCAATGGATTTGAAAGTCTCTCTGTATATATCAAATATTATCAATTTTATTTACATTTCCTTCTTGCTATTTCTTTCTGTGATTTTAGAGTTTAATATAAGGTAGGTAATATATGGTATGCTAATTACTTGAAGTTTCTACTAGTGAATACTTTTTTTAATGTTTATTTATTTGAGAGAGAGAGAGAGAGAGAGAGAGAGAGAGAGAGAGATCACACAAGCTGGGGAAAGGGAGACAGAGGATCCAAAGCAGGCTCTTCACTGTCAGCACAGAGCTGGATGTGGGGCTCAAACTCACCAATGATGAGATCGTGACCCTAGGTGAAATCAAGAGTTGGATGCTTAACCAACTGAGCCACCCAAGCACCCCATCTACTAGTGAATTCTAAAATAACCAAGTACATATTCCATCTGCTGCATGTTTTGATGTACATAAAAATTTATCTTCTTAGCATGATATGTATCAACTTCCAGGATCCCATCTGCAAACTCCAGTGTGCGTATGGTGTTTTACTCAGCATGCCCCTTCAGTGGTCACCAACATAATTTTCCCTCTATCCTTCTGGGTTCTTGCCTAAAACCCCCTTGTAATGAAAATACAGATTAACAGAAGAAAACAGAAATTTAACAACGTGTATGCTTTGCGTATACATAGAAATACCCAGGAAAACTGAGTACCTCCCCTAAATGGCCCAAGCCATTACCTTAAATACTATCTCCATGAGGCACCTGGGTGGCTCAGTCAGTTAAGCGGCTGACTTTGGCTCAGGTCATGGTCTCAAGGTCCATGAGTTCGAGCCCCCCCGCGTCGGGCTCTGTGCTGACAGCTCAGAGCCTGGAGCCTGTTTCAGATTCTGTGTCTCCCTCTCTCTGACCCTCCCCCATTCATGCTCTGTCTCTCTCTGTCTCAAAAATAAATAAACGTTAAAAAAAATACTATCTCCAACTAAAGACAAAAAAAAATTTTTGGAGGGGATGGAAAGCCAGTTATGGGAGATTTTCAAGCAAAACACAGTAATGATTGTTATGGGTATGGTTGTTATGCAGTTTGTGCCTCTGCTATGGATAAGAGTTTTTAGAGGTTTAGTTGTCCTCCTCTTCCTAGTACAGAGAGGAAGACACCCTTACAAGTGGAGACTTCTTTTATAAATGTGAATGTCTGTTACAAAAGGGTAACTTCTACTTGTTTTTTAGAGCCTTTCCTATGTCTGCTACTTTTTAAAAGTAATCAACCTAAATTAATGTTTATGCCAAAAAGGCATATTTTGGGGTGTCAAATTCTCCCCTTCACTGCTTTAAGATTTCTTAGCAAGTTTCGTTGTTTTGGGGAAACAAATTGAAAGTAGTCAAGCCATAGTCTGACTGTAAAATCTTTAAAATGAATGTCTCTAGAGGCAGCTGGCTAGCTCAGTTGGTGGAGCATGCAATGCTTGATCTTGGGGTTGTGGGTTCCAGCCCCAATGTCAGATGTAGCCATTACTTAAAAATAAAATCTTTAAAAAATAAATAAAAAATGATAAAATGAATGGCTTTAATAGAATTTAGCTACAAAGGAAATTACATCCATCTGTTCATCATAGAGAATTGAATAACACCTGTAATATTTATGTAAGGCAGGCTTCATTTTATTATAATAAAAGAGTAAGAGAGTATTCATACACACACACACACACACAGAGCTTGTTTATTTTATCAAAACTAAATCATTATTAATATGCATGCTATATATTGTACTGCTAGCAATTATCACACTTTAAAGGAAGATTGTGAATAAATTCTAGGCTAAATGATTGTGGAAAAATAATCATCTTTCATTCATTTTAAAATAATGTGCAGTAAAATTATAAGAAAGTGACAATGACTGAATTTAAATAATACTTTTTAAAAGTAGCACGTAGCTTCTTTTTCTTTTTTTCTTGGTAAAACAGAGATCATACAAATGCTGCCATATTGTATCTTGCATTTGTTCTCACTGTTTTTCAGCCTTCTGAAGTGTAGCATTCTCCATTGTGGCTTAGTCATTTCTTAAAGTCATACTGTTTTTTTTTTTTGTTGTTGTTGTTGTTTTGATAAGAAGTCTGTATTTTCTGATGAACCTTTTTTCTAACTTTCTACTATAATTTAGATGTTATAGTCAATAATAATGAACTGGGTTTTAGCTGGGATAAGCCATCATTTTGTACTGACTTTTTGGTAAGCTTTCAGTCAAAAGAAGGAAGTAAGAAACCCTTGGCAAGGGGTGAGCAGGGTCAGTTTGAGAGCCGCTGTCTCAGCATAGGGTCAGCTCAGCTGTTAAAGCTCAGCCTTCCATCTCCCTAAAGGCTCATTACTGTTCCCTCAGGACCACAGCGTTCCTACAGTTATTAAGGAAAGAAACTTCCATTTGACAAATAAAATGGCTAAAATTCATACCTGTGGGGATTTAAAAAATGGCTGTGTGTTTGAGTTCCTATTAAGTGGTACATCAGAAAAGTAATCAAACACACCCGTGTTTTTTAGGGAACTCTACTATAATACAGTTACTGGTGTATGGACCCACTATTAAATGGTTTTAATAATCAGTTTTCAGTGTCTCTGTTTAAAAAGTCATAAAGAAAAAGTGTAGCTCTGCCTCGCTAGCCTTAATTGACAACTGTAGGCAATATCTACTTATATTTCTTTTTTTTTAAAGATTTTGTTTTTAAGTGATCTCCATGCCCAATGTGGGACTGGAACTCACGTCCCTGAGATCAAAAGTCACATGCTCCACTGACTGAGCCAGCTAGGTACCCCCGATATCAACTCGTGTTTCTTTTTTATTCTTTTTTTAAAATTTTTTAAAATTTTATTTACTTTTGAGAGAGAGAGAGAGAGACCAAGTGTGAGCAGGGGAGGGGCAGAGAGGGAAGGAAACACAGATCCGAAGCAGGCTCCAGGCTCTGAGCTGTCAGCACAGAGCCGGATGCGGGACTCGAACCCATGAACCGTGAGATCATGACCTGAGTTGAAGTTGGATGCTTAACCAACCCAGCCACCCAGGCGCCCCTCAACTCATGTTTCTATTAGATTTTCATTGCTCGAGGCTTCTTAAGGTATCATCCATTCTTTAGGAGTTGGATATTTGCCTTCATTTTAGTTTATTTCAATATAGTGCAGATAGAAACATCCTTTTCATAGTCAGTTTTTGGCCAGCGTACCCTAAAATTTACTAATTATAGTGAAATCACAACTCTGCATTCTTCATTGAGAAGAAGCTGGTGGCAGCCTGGGAAGAAAATAATGTAGTGTGGGTTAGCCAATGTTCCTGTTTCCTCTAGTGTAGTGTGACTAGTTTAATCAATTACAGATGCAGCAGTTAAGTTCCGGAATTACCAAAAAGAAAATGTTTCCTGGCCACTATATATGTGGTATTTTAATATCAAATACCTTGAGCTTCAGCTATCCAAGGTTTGAAATAATTTTGTTGGGGAGCAAGAATTTCCTGTCCTTTTCTAAATCTTTCTAGCTGAACTGAAAATCAAACTGACATGAGACAGATTAACAGGAGAAAATAAGATTTAATATCGTATATACCAGGAATCTAAATAGACGTGGAAATTCCCAAGACAGTGAGGCAAAACGAGGTATATATGTCATTCTGAACAAAGGAGAAGGGGTAGGAGTCTGGAACCTCAAAGGGAATGAATGCAGCTCATAGGGCACTCGTAAGAGGAGTGGATGTTTGGTAATTAGATGTTTTCCCTGCCATACAGATGGGTCACTCAGATAAAAATTATCTTTGGTAATAACAATTGTTCTGAGAAAGACCCCCAATTTTAGATTCTTCTCTGTAGTTAAGGATGGACAAAGGTTTCTCTTTAGTCCTCAGAGTCTGCTTTCAACTCAAAATAGTCCATATGCTGAAGTGGCATATTTTGAGTGGACCTCAAAAAACCAAAACAAAACATATTTTGTATATCTTTTAAAGTATAGTCAAAGACACTGCACTTTTTTTTAATGTTTATTTATTTTTGACAGAGAGAGAGAGAGAGAGAGAGAGAGAGAGAGAGCGAGCATGAGCGGGGGAGGGGCAGAGAGAGAGGGCAGGCTCCAAGCTGTCAGCACAGAGCCTGACGCGGGCCTTGAACCCACAGACCTTGAGATCATGACCTGAGCTGAAGTCGGACGCTCAACCGACTGAGCCACCCAGGCGTCCCCAAGACACTGCACTTTTAATCGGTCAGTGTGGACTGCAGTGTGAACGACTGGTTAGTTTTCCTGCACTTAGTCTTTTTGTGGAAGTATCATTGCTATTCTTTAATTAAAATCAACAATAGATTGTTGCAAATTGTGAACAAAGAAGATGTAATATAATATGATATCATTTGCAACCTCTTAAGATGATTCTACAGACAGGAAAAACATTGAGCTGGAAGGTTATCAGCAAAAATAGAATATAGCAAGAGATATAAAAATAGCACTCTCTTCCCTGTCATTTACAATATGAGTCGAACACTCATTGTATGGTTCCTCATGAAATTTGCAGAGTGCTGAGAGATTCACTTTTAATTGAGGTAACCCTGAGCTTTTTGAAGTGTAACCAGTGACAGACTAAAGTGACATTTTGAAGAAGCACTGGTTGAATTATGAAATACTGTTACTCTACAACGCTGCTGGGAACCTTAATTGGAGTATAGAGTCTAACTAAGGGAAAAAGCAAAAACAAAGGAACAAATGATTGAATCATGATACATTTTTATATTGGGTTCTCTCACAGCTCACACATACACAAAAACATAATTTTCTGTATTCCATTCTTTTGTCTTTTGTTTGAATCAGTGAAGAATGTCCCTCCTGATTCCTTCTTCCTTTTTTCTTTGTCTTAGTTCCAAAAATTGATTAATTCCAGATAAAATATCTTAATTACAGCTTAATCAGTTGCCAGTTTAATTTTTAATGAAGCAACTCTCAGGATATACTTTTTGCTAGTATTTGCCTTCATATTTTTCTAAGATATAGATTACTGTATTATCTTCATCATGATTAAGTGATGGATATTTAGAGATACATTAATGAGTCAGAGAGGAGAGTACAACTGTAGAGTGCTTTTCATTACAGAGTACTTCAGAGTTGTTAAAGGATAGGATCACAGTATGGCTTTGAAATTTATCTCACAGAAACAGCTACTTAGGTTAAATGTACATTACAAGAAAGTTTATTGCAGTAGTGTTTGTAATAGCAAAAACATATTTTACAAAACATTGTACAGACTGAGTATTCACCAATAACAGGCAGGTTTCTTAACGGAATATTGTACTATTCTTTAAGTAACTGAAATAGATCTATATTTGTTGATAAAGCTGTCCAAAATAGATGGTTACATAAGAATAGAAGTTATGGTGGCTATAATGTTATCCTCTTTGCATAAAAAATAATACACACACATATGCAGATGCACATAAATTCATATTTATGAATTAGCATTCTTTGGAAGGGTACATACTCACAAAAAAGTAGATGGTGGTTTCCTCTGGGTGGGAGGGTCAAATGATTTTCAATTTTATCCTTATAGAGAGTTTGAAACTTTTTTACTTTTACATGCTATAATTTGTAATAATAAAAAGCTTAAATATAGGGTTTAAATGACCATTATTGTTATAGATCAAATAAAATTAAAAATGAATCTTCTAAATAATTAAAGGCTATTATATGCTCGATGGTACAATATTACATAAGTCAACAAAAATGTGAATGATATTTGCAAATTTATTTTTATAGATAAATCGCAGAGATTTAGCAACCAAGCTTATCTACAATACTGTTTGCACTGTTTAAAACAAACTATATGTCTGCCTCTTAGAGTGGATTTCCTTAACAATATGAAATACCAAATGTTCAATTGCTTTAGAGTTTCTGCTCAGTCTTATATTGCAAATTTTTAAAGGAAAAGTATCTCTAAAACTTAAACATTTAATTTAATCTGAAGTAATAAGAAAGACAAATACCATATGATTTCACTCAGGTGGGGAATTTAAGAAACAAAACAGATGAACATAGTGAAAGGGGGGAAAAAGGTAGGGAAGCAAACCACAAGAGACTCAACTATAGAGAACAAACTGAGGGTTGTTGGAAAGGAGGTGGGCGGGGGATGGGCTAAATGGATGATAGGTATTAAAGAGGTGACTTGTAATGAACACTGGGTGTTATATGTAAGTGATGAATCACTAAATTCCATACCTGAATCGATTTTACAATATATGTTAACCAACTAGAATTTAAATAAGCAATTGAAATTAAAAAAAATAAAGTGATAGGAAAATTTGACTTCCATGATAAAGGATGTTTCATTCTGGATTTTACTTAAGTTCACAGCTTTATATTTCCGGAGAGGAATTTTGAGTTTTTTGTGTTTGCATCAGACCCCAGCACGATGTTTGCCATATAGATTAAAGATTGGATCATTAAATCAAAAAAGTAATTAGCTTTTTTTTTTCTAGAATCTTAATGTAAATTGAAGATAAAATTATGTTTTCTAATATTCTTCAACATATTAACAGACTAAATAAAACAAAACACAAATATATGTGAGGTCTTGCTAGACCAGTCTAGAAAATTGGAGGAAAAAATACCACTAAATTCCACATTAACAAAGATTAAAAGTATTATTTAAATTTTGTACAACACTAACCTTTGTATAAAAGGTTAGTTTTTACTCCACATTTAACTTTCACAGCTGAATTCTAAGGGAGTATATTTCTTGAAATTTATTTTCCACATTTTTATTGAGATATATGTAATTAACATACCATTTAAGTCACCCTTTTGAAGTGTAGAATTTAGTGGGTTTTAATATAATCACAAGGTTGTGCAACCATTACCACTATCTAATTCCAGAACTTTTTTTTAAAGTTTATTTATTTATTTTTTAGAGAGAGAGGGAGAGAGAGAGAGAGGGAGGCAGAGAGAGAGGGAGAAAGAATCCTACGCAGGTTCCATACTGTCAGGGCAGAGCCCAATGGGGGTGGGGCTCGAACTCACAAACCGAAACCCGTGAGATCATGACCTGAACCCAAATCAAGAGTCGACACTTAACTGACTGAGCTACCCAGTCACTCCTAATTCCAAAACTTTTTTTTTATTCTCACCCCAAAGAAACTCTACATCTATTAGCAATTGTTCCATATTTCCCCCTCTCGGGAGGCTAATTTTTGGGGGGAGAAAAAAAACACAAAAAAGAAAATAAGTACACTGAAAACAAACTAGAGCTTTTTCAAAGAATTAATTTTCCCAAAGGCCTTTTTTAATCTTTCAGGTAAGTAAACCGATTTCTTTTGACACATTCTTGTAGATCTATTTTTTCATTTATGCAGTTTTGTTTTGTGAGATCCTCATTTGCCTAGGCATTTGATTCTGGTAGTTACTCCACATCATTTCATTGGATTCACAAAGTACTAATTTTTATAAATGAAATTGCAGTTTACTATAGACATGCAATATGTTTTTAAGGAAAAAATAATGATAAAGAAATTGGCAACGTGGTCAAAGATGTAGCTTTCTCTATATTGATCTATCCAACCATCTGTCTATAATGGTGTTAGGTGGGAAGAGATTTGAATGGGGTGAGTTCTATAAGTGAATAGTTCAGTAGTGAATATTGTTTATAGCAATACTTTTTGCTGCTTGAAACAATCTGGAAATTTCAGTGACTAGAGGAAAGAATACTTTAGCCACTTTGTATATCATTTGAAATAATATATGTTTTTCCCCTGTTTAGAGAGAGACAATGAAATATACTTAAAGTTTCCATGTATTCAATTGATGATTGTGATTGCTGTATATTAGGAATTGATTTTATTTATTACAGATAAGAAAATTAATATTTTCTCAGTATTTAGCATTCTAAGACATAGTGACATTTGACTGATAACTTATTTCAAGATTGCTGACTTAATATTTTGTTGCACAGAAGGTCCATGTACTGTGCAGAGACTGTTCTGTCCAGAGTGAAGCTTATCTGATCTCTCAATTCTGAGTTCTTGAATGTTGACTATATTTTAAGTTCCTTTTATACCTCAATTCTCCTAAAGAATATTTACTTTTGTCTCACTAAGTGTCAGTGAAACCATTTATCAGAATAGATAAAAAGAAAACAGTTCTAAGCCGGTTCTCTTTTTCTGTAGTTGGGTGCTGTATCTTTAACTTACTGATTCGTTTATTCAACAAATATTTATTGATAACATTCCATTTATACCAGAAATAGTAGTAAGATCTAGAGATCCAACAGTAGGTAAGAGAGATATGATTGTTGCCCTTGTGGAATGTACATAGTAGCAGGGAGAAAGACACTTGGGAATTCATGGATTCATTCTGTTTAGCATCAATTAAGTGTCTGATAACTGGTGCTGGCATTAAAGAGATAGAGTTGCTTTGAATGAGTGGAGACTTCTGACTCCCAGTGTGCTCTGGGAGTGGACAAGGTGGGATCCCATCTGTCAGGCTCACCTTCTGGGTGAGCCCATGCTGCACACTGATGAATCATGGTGCATGCTGGGCTATCTTGTTCTGTCTGGACTGCTGTTCTGTCCCCTGTAAATTCTCATTTAATCTGTAAACTACTAAAATTCACATGTTAGGCTAGATTCACCACCTGCTGTTTTTTTTTTAAAAAACAGTATTGCAGATTATATACGTATGCATGTATAATACCATGTGTCTCTTTATTCACACACACACAAAAATGCGTTTCCTTGGTTATTTATGAGGTTTGAGGGTTTTTCTGCTTTTATGTCTTTTTTTAGAAGTTTTAAAAGTTTTTATTTATTTTTGAGAGAGAGAGACACAGAGCATGAGTCGGGGAGGGGCAGAGAGGGAGAGGGAGAAGGAGGCATAGAATCCGAAGTAGCCTGCTTTTCTTTCTATTTTAGATAATTTAGACTGCTCTGGCTCAAACGCTGGCTTAAAAATTTGTTTGAAGAGTATTTCCTGTTAATCAAAACCATATTATGTTTGATTTGCATTTATGGTTGTTTCTTATATTATACTATCAGATAAATTATCCAACAACTGGAGCCTGAAATTTACTGTTCAGTCAATCAACTTTGGGCTCACTTATTTGTGGGTTCCACTTCCATGCTGTTTTATGGCCTTGAAAGAATTCACACTTACTTACGTGTTAAAATAATTACATTTTTTTACTTCAACTCATTTTCTTCAACATAACCAGGTGTTCAAAGGTTCCTATACATTATTTACATTTTACTTCTCTGGATGGAATTTTCTAATTGGTTAGTCAGTATAGTGGGTACAAAATCTTGTCCAAGCATTACTAAAGTATTTGCAGTTCTCTAAACATACTCAGCTATTTTATGTTTCTGTCTTTGATTCTACTCTGTTTTCTCTTCCTTTTGTTTGTTTCACAGACAAAAAAATGAGTATCATTTTCTAATCGTCCTCAAATTATTTATTCAACAGGATTTCCAGAATGTTTTTTTGGGAAGGCTTTTCTGATGCCTCAGAGTTGAGGTTGTTGTCACACATCCTTGTTTCCATCCTGCCCTCATAGCATATATCCTGGAGAGGCTTCAGGTGGTTCTCTGTGTTTCCATGCAAATGTAATGTCATGGCCATTCTGTATCAGAGCATTTTTTTTTTAATTCACAGCACTTACACATTCTATTTAAATTGTTTTCTTATCTTTCTCTCCACATTTTCTAGACAGACTCTGATGTATTTGAGGGCATGATATACTTAACATATTAAAAATTTTTTTTAATCCAAATGCCTAGAATAGTGTTTGGAATTATTCAATTGAATTATTGAAATGAATTACTCATTTATGGGTAAGGCCGTAATGGTGACACAAAATACAGGCAATGATTTTCTCAAAAATTCTCCCAAGTTCGTTGATACCAAGCTAAGGATATGCTGTCAAGTAATACTTGAAGACCTTTTCTCAGAAAAAAAAAATACTGGGAAAAACTAAGAAGGACCTTTGTACACATCCCCATTAAAATTAAAGAAAAAATTTCCTCTGTGTTGAACCAGTTTAAAGCAATGACTTCTTTCAGATATTTAATTATTGTTCTGAATTGGCTGTTAGAGCATGTAAACTTAGAAGATACTGTAAATATTTATCATTTCAAAGTTATAATTTGAATTATTGATCCTTTTCAGGGATTTCTGAAGGCTCTTTTTGAGGAATGCATGACTTTAGAACAGCTCTCTTTCTTGGATTATAATCTTCCCATTTGTTTGAATCCATACTATTTTCTCAGAATACAGAAATTGTAATTCCATGTTGTACGTTATAGTACAGTATAATTTCATACATATATATACATATGCTATATGATAATATAGTACACATAGTATAGTTGTCATTTACTTGCTGCAATTCAGATGTACAATAATAAAATAGTGAGAAGGTTCTCATTTCTTCAGCAGCATTACTATTTTGCATCAGATACTTTTGAGAAGACATTAGTGGAAACATATAATTCTCTTTTACAGTAGAATAATTTAATCATATAAGACATATGATTGCTTTAATCACTGGACATGAATTTGTCTACTCTCATCTTCTTTGATCATTTAAAAAAGTCCTTTATATCAATTAGATATATTTTATATTCTTAGTATTTTTTCCTTTGGTATTTGTGTTATTTCTTTACCATTTTGTTTACATCTTTTATTCTTAATTTATTGACCTTAAATGGAAGACTTCCAAATTAAAATCTGACTGTCTCTTCTGACTTATTAAATGTTAGGGTGAATTAGGTTGCAGTGGCTTATGTAAAGTTCTGGACTCTCTACTTATACTCTTCCCTCTTTTATTTATTTTTTTTTTAAATTTTTTTTTCAACGTTTTTTATTTATTTTTGGGACAGAGAGAGACAGAGCATGAACGGGGGAGGGGCAGAGAGAGAGGGAGACACAGAATCGGAAACAGGCTCCAGGCTCCAAGCTGTCAGCACAGAGCCCGACGCGGGGCTCGAACTCACGGACCGCGAGATCGTGACCTGGCTGAAGTCGGCCGCTTAACCGACTGCACCACCCAGGTGCCCCACTCTTCCCTCTTTTAATCTATACTTCTAGTCCTGCAAGATAAATCTTCCTAAAGTGCTTCACTCATGTAATTTCCCTAGTCAAAAACCTCCAGATGTTTCCCATTGCTTACTAAATTAAATTCAAACTTGTTCTCTGACATTCATGACCCTCCAAACCCCAATAAGATCCAGTTTCTAGTCTCAACTATGACACTCCTCTGTTCACACTACATATAGCAATAAAACTGAATTATTTGGTTTTCACAGACTCTACTGTCTTTTATTTCACTCCTTATATTTCTTTAGGCTTCTTCCTGGAATACCTGCTTTTGTATCATTTCTGACTGTTCAAATTCAACTGATTATTCAGAACCTATTTCAGAAATCTGAAGCATCTCCTGATTTGTTTATTCAACACATACTTATCTGTCAGGCATTTACCAAGGGTGCAATGAATGAAACAGTTAAGAGCTTTATTATAATGAGTTTTTTTTTTATTAGGCCAAGGTGTTAGGCAATAAATAAATTAGGAAATAAAAATATAAAATATTAAGTGCTGATAAGTGCTATGAAGGAAAATATTAGAAGTGCCATGAATGTGTAATCAGAGGTGGAGGGCTTATATATTATTAAGGGTGATCAGGCATATGTCCTCTCTTATGAGGGGACATTTTCAGAGAGACCTAAATGAGCAGGGGACTAAGTCACAGAGATATCTAGAAGTCCTGAGAATGAAGCAAGAGAGTGAATTCAAGACCTCTCTGGCAGCAGCCAGCTTGCTGTGTTTACAAAATAGCCATCAGGCACTGGTGGCTAAAGATGAGTAAGTGAGCAAGAGAGTCACCAAAGGGGTTAGTAAGTCCTATGAGCCAGCACAAGGATTTTGACTTTTAACATGAAAGATAGTAATCCAAGGAGGGTTTTGAGTGGAGATTTAACATGAACTCATTATTAAAAAGGATCACTCTGGTTGCTGCCTTTGAAATAGACTACAAGGTCACAGAGGGAACACAAGGCAGCACAAAAAGCTACGTGGGTCAAGATTTGATGGTGGATTGAACCCGGATTTGGTGTAGGAAGTGACCACATTAAGGGCTGGTTTTGTGAATTAAGGAAGTATGTTTGAAAGGAGGGTAAGAAATCGCACACAAAATATCAGCACCATTTTGTAGACTCTTTTTTCAAAGCGGCTGTTACTTATTTTTAACAGTAATATCTTGTGCAAGGTTGTTTACTAAACTATTGACTTCCATTATTTCTATTTAAACCTCATAACAACCTGATGGAGAGTAGGTATTCAATATTATTGTTACGTTTTTATATATGAGGTGCTTGGAAGACAGGTTGAATTACAAGAAAATTTTCTATGTATCTATCTTCTTGTATTCTTAGAGAAGGAAAAAAAACAGCTAGGAATAAATATACCACATTGTTAATAGTGGTAGAAAAATAGATAATTTTTTCTCTTATTTATGTTTACCTGCATCCCTTTTAAGAATATTGATTTTCCTTTACTTATTTTTAAATTCCTATATTTAGATACACCAGGATATCACTTTTGTAATCTAATAAGTGTTAAATATGAAAGCATGATTTTTAAACCCACTTTACTGGACTTTTAAATCTTATAATAATTGACAAAGTATGGGATTTATACTTAGACTTGGTTTCAGATTCTACCACCTTGGGCAAATAATTTAGCCTCTCTGAACTTCATTGTCTTATCTATACACTGAAACTAATAATCCCAAGGTTTCAGACTGGTTTTCAGGATGCAAATGGCTAACAAAATGGGTTGGACACAATTCCTGAAACAATAGAGTACAACAAAATGGTCACTATTATTATCATGTTCATATTATGTAGATTTTTGGATTTAATTACTCAATAGATAAGACAAAGGATACAATACCATAATATATATAAAATAATACAGCTGTAATCTGTTTCTAATTAATTGCTATGAAAATGAATTTCAACTAAGAGCTTTGTTTAATTGGTCAATTTTTAAAATATCCCAATGTCTGCCTTGATTATAGGCTCTCATATTACTTTGGAGGATGGAATTTATTTTCTCTTTAAATGTTTAAAAATATTTAACATATATTGATTTTCTTTTAAAATGCTTTCGTGAGTACTTTTAAATAGATTTGAATAATTAAAAATAATCAATGAAGGACCACTTTTAGATACTGCTTTACTGTGGGCTACTGCTCCTTGGTGAAAAATTCCACTGAAGTTTGTTGCAACCACACCTGACGTCTATCTTAGTTCATTGTGTGTTCAAGTTTTAGGATCAGGTGTGATTCCATAAAAAACATTGCAAGTATGACATTATGTGTGCAATGTCATGAGTGTAAGTTAAGATATTCCTTTATACATATAGATGTTTAAAAAACAGCAGGCAAAATGTTCTCTGCAGTTTTTGTAAATGTTGCCCTCTATAGTTAAGGATTTTTTTATGTCATAAAAGGAAAAGTATTTAGATGAAGTAGTTATGTGCACCCCTAAGATAATAATGTAGACCCTATTTTTCTAATATGTATGTGTGTATAAATTTTACCATGTCTTATATCTAGCAATCCAAATGAACAGCTGTTAGGCATCAATTGATGTGACTGAATTGCATTTTTTCCTGGGGATAGGAATGTGAAGAAATAAAAACCAATGCGGTCTTCTGCAATGTTATTTCAAAATGCTAAATTACTGTTGTATGATTTGCATTATCTTGGTTTGCCTTGCCTCTAAATTCAGTTATTTTCATTGGCTTTCACTATTCTTAAATGTTACTGGATTTTTTAACATTACAATGATTGTTCTAAAGTAAATTCAAGATTACTATGTAATGGTTTTTAATAAAACTAAGCAAATCTGGGTTCAGTGTGTGAAGGACATTCACCATAATGAGCTTCATTACATCCACTCAGTGGTAGACCTGTGTGAATCGCTAAAATGATTCTAACTTTCCTGAAATTAAATGTTTTAACATTTCTAGATTAGAAGTTATACTCATTTTTTAATTGTGCCAAAAAAGTCTCTCTATATTGGGAGGTGCTTCCAGTGATGGAATCCTCCAGAAATACCTGTTCGTCTAATGCGCTTTCTCCCCATGGAGTCTCCTGGTCATCAAGAAGACATTAAAGCAAATAGCTTAATACAGAGACAGGACATATAGTGCTGTTGGCCAGTTATGAGAGCTTCTGTACTTTAAGAGGGGAAATAAAATAGAGAATAATATAATTTGGGAGCCAAAGGAGAGTTTTGTAATTTTCATGAAAACACTGACTGTATAGATATAATTCATGAGACATTGAAATATGAAACTTTTTCTAAGGCATGATTAACTGTAACATATTTTGTGGACTGACTCTAAGAACCGTATGTCCCAGTGTATAACTAAAGACCTGTTGCCTAAATTATACCAAAGTGATCTGATTTCCTTTAAGCTGTGAGATTTGGGTCCATTTTGGTTTTTTTATTTCTATTTTTTGGGTCCATTTTTATTTTTGTCATTTTCAGTTTTGATTCTACATATTGAAAGTGAGATCTGTTCTTTCACTTTTCTACATATAGTGGATTAAAGTTCCTCTGGGTTATTCTTCAACATGGTATATAATTTAGGAATTGCATTACTATAGTCCCTCTAGGAAACAGTTCACCAGTGGTTACAAATTGTTCCCAAATGACGAGTATAAAAGGACAGCATGTTAATATTTTTGATTTTAGGACTAAGAAAAGCATTATTTTTGTTTTGTGATGAAACTAGAACCCATTACTTTGCAGTAAATGGTATTTTGTTAAGGTCAGCAAACCATATTGGATTCTGAACACTGACTCAGATATATCCTTCAAAAAAGAACATTTAAACTGTACCATGATATTTTTGAAAACTGTCTTAATTGTTATAAATTATTTTAAAGGACAGGTACAAAGCTTGTATATTCACAGGACTCTCTATATACAATATAACTGAAACTTGACAAGTCAAAAAACCCAAGTATTATTCATATGTCAAGATTTTGAGTTCAGTTTTAAAAGTTAATACATGCAGTAGAAAGTTAAGTTGAAATGCCTTATTCTTCAAGTAAATGTAATGATTTAACAGATTTTCCCGAGTATCATAATGTACTATGTACTATAATGTGAGTGATTAAAAGATAAGGAAGTTGTAATTTTTGTTTTAAATAAAATAGTTATATTTTGGGGAAATATGACAACCTCACAAATGAATCTAATCAAAGCAGAATATGAATGGTGCAATAGGAGACCATGGGATTATGAGGTTTTATGACAGAAAAAACTTATAAAAGTATATCTTATAAGATCTAGTTAGGAACCCAGAAAATATCAGGAAGAAGGATGTATCTGATACGGTTCTTGAAGAACTGGTTGGATTTGAGTGGTTTGAAGTGAGAGAGTAGGCATTTTATTTTATTTTTAAAGATTTTATTTTTAAGTAATCTCTCCACTCAATATGGGGCTTAAACTCACAACCGCAAGGTCAAGAGTGAGTCACCCACTCTACCGAGTGAGCCAGCCAGGTGCCCCCAGAGTAGGAATTTTAGAACAAGAGGACTGTGTGAAGAAAACAAAAGGAGGATGAACAAGTCATATTTAGGAATGACTAGTCTAAATATTGCTGGAGTTATAGGGTATAAATAGGATAGCAATGGAAGAAAATGCCTGAAAATATTTTAGAGGTAGGGAATTCATATGAAATTTTGATGGAAATTGGGAGCCATTGAAGTTTAATGAATTGGGGAATTACACAGTTGGAACTTCCTTGTGAGTATAATCAGAAAATGGTTCATCTGATGAGTTAGAGAAATACTGGGTGTAAAGAAACTGGTTAAAAGACAGCGAAAGCATTCTGGGTGGGAGGCAATAAGGACCTGCATTGTGAAGTTTGTATCAGAAATGGAAATAAGCATCTGGCTCAGTGATCTCAGTGAATTCCAGTTTACTTTCATTAGAATTCAGGAATCTTGTTTTAATACATTTTTTTCTGTGAGATCACAGTAAGAGTTATTAATAAACTGTCTTTTGATCTCAAGCTCTTAGAAGGGGATTTGTTTCATGCGTCTCCCACACTCTTACTGACTATGGGCATTTGCTGTGGCCTTTGGGCCCCTCAGTACCAGTTCCATTGTTTAGGCCAGATAGAAAAAAGGTGCTCAGGCAATGGTCTTCAGTGGGAGGTGCTCTTTGTCAATCAGGCTCCTTTAGTCTATTATTTTAATTAGTGAGAATTACTCTCTCTTCTTGTACTTCCATCATTTTATGATGGTGGAATTATTTAGTTATCAGCATGTTGTGTTCAGGTATATTGTTTTGTTTTGATTTAATTACATGACACTTTGAAACTACCAGAATTGAGGTAAGGAAGAGGACAGGATTTTTATTTCTTTTTCTGAAGCTGCTTTCTTCTTTTCTAGGCATAAGCCAAGGTGCCGTGATTAGATCCAGAATCTGTCCAGAGTCATCTCTAACTCTTAAAGAATTCCATTCTGAATTTGTACACCCTACCCTTAGCCTGCTATCCCAGCACAATAGTCAGGACTAGGATTATTCTATTTACCCAGTTTTGGGGTTTATCTCAGTCAAGGGCCAGGCCTTCCAGGGTATTTATTTTATTTTATTTTATTTTTTTGTTCTGAGCTTTTTACATTTCATTTAGAGTTGTTAGATAAATATAGGGTTGCTTAGGGATAAGTGAAAATTGCAGTATATGTCGAAGGGCAGGATCAAAAGTATTAAGAGCTGCTTGACTTGCTTTTTTTTATTGAGAACCTGAGATATGATGACATTCTCCACAATTTCAAGGAAGTCTTTAAAACCTTGTGACAGGAACCTGATCAAGTCATTTCAGAGCCTTGAACAGTTCTTCTCTGCCCCTGGGCTACTGTGGGTACCTAGGAAGGTTTCTTTCTCAAGTTTAAATTTTCCTTAGGGAATCTTTCCAGGTTTTGCATGAAACAGATTCCATTCTCTGTTTACTCCCTTGGCTATAAGAGGTTTAAGATTAAGACCTTCCCTTATTCCCAGATTTATTTATGCCTCTCCCATCAACACCAAACCCACTTGGCTGTGGCCCTGTGGCTTCACCTATGAGGAGTTCCGACATTCTAAATAGATGCTATAATATGAGATGAGTCCATCTACATAGGTCATGAGACTCTGGATTCTTTATTCATCTCACAGACATGATGCAACCCTGAGGACTTTGGACCTCTGGGATTTCTGCTGTTACTAGTGAGGAATTTACTGATGCTAATATATATTCGTGTTACACTAGGTATCAGTTGTTTCTCCTAATTAAAATGGTAGGGCATTTAGGATTCAGGATGGTTCTACCAAGTGCTGTTGCATTTTCCTTCGAATTCAGCGGGGGTTTTTGTTGTGTTCTAGTAGAAACTCCACACTGTCAGGGCCTGCTGTCCTCAGAAGTTACTGTAAGGCGGTTCACTACCCATTTAGGGAAGAAAAAACAAAGTTCCAGCATTTCGTATAATATTCTAATTGCTTTCTCTTGCTAAATGAAAAGAAAAAAAAGCGTTGAAAAATATCTGACTTGCCAACTTCCAGTTTGCAGTTCTTCTAGTGTTGAATATCAGTACTCACTAAAATTTGTATTCTTTGAGAAAAAGATCCTAGTCCTTAAAAGTAATTCTAAGCAATCTTAATTTTTGGAAGTCAGTTTTAAAATTAATATAACCTAATTATATGAGATATGTATTTTTATAACACAAGCTAAATTATATGCAACATAAGCAAATTTAAATTGTGTAAAGCTTAGAAGTAATGATAATGAAATATGTTAACATACATTAAATATTTTTATCAGGGCCTTTAATTATGTTTCTGGAAATACATTAGATGTGGTACTTATAATACAGAAAGAATGATATTAATTTATATTTGTGTGTCTCTTTGCATCTGTTAGAAAGCATTTTTCTCATGTCATTTTATTTAATCCTTACAGAAATACTGTGAGGTAGAAAAGGTTGGTATAATTGTCGTTACAGTACAGATAGGAAATTTGCTTGATAAAACATACTTGAAAAGTGACAGAAATGGATTCCTAATATTTTAGTATCTTAGTATTATTCTGACTCCTAGTACCATTTTCCCTCTATCAAAATTCTAACAATTTTTAAAAGTTTATTTTTGAGAGAGAGAGAAAGAGCAA
Organism: Neofelis nebulosa; assembly: GCF_028018385.1. Classification (NCBI taxonomy): domain Eukaryota; kingdom Metazoa; phylum Chordata; class Mammalia; order Carnivora; family Felidae; genus Neofelis; species Neofelis nebulosa. Next base: position 91,172,630 of record NC_080788.1, read on the forward strand.
GAGCACACATGAGCAGGGGAGGGTCAGAGAGAGACAGAGAGAATCCCGAGCAGACTCTGTGCTGTCTGCACTAGGGCACGGCATGGGGCTCAATCTCATGAACCGTGAGATCATGACCTGAGCCAAAACCAAGAGTCGGGTGCTTATTTGACTGAGCCACCCACGTGCCCTGCCTCTGTTGAAATTCTAAGATAATTTTTTTTTCCTAGAGACAGAGCTCATGAACTGCTCATCAATAGCAGGAATCCATTCTTTTCCTCTTATGACTAGTATTTTATTAGGCATTGGGAATGCAAAGTAGATAATACTGCCTTCGCCCTCAAAGGATGGATGGTCTGGTTAATATTTTTTATAGACCATGTCATAGCCTAATTTGGAAATCACAGACATAGGGAATAATTTGCCTCTTGTTCCCTTAGCAAATGATAAGATTCAGTATTATTTTTTTTCCTACAGTGTTACTAATTGAGCAAAGAGAAGGTCATGAATCCAGATCTACTTGTTTTTTTCTGCTGAGTTGGAGTGGATAGCCTTAAAAAGGGAACTCTCCTAGGAACAGGACATCTGGTTTTTGTCTTTGGCTCTGAAATAACTTGTATGACTTGAGAATATCATGTAAACTTCTCAGTAATTTTTTTCATTTATAAAACAATCATATTAAAACTTACCCCACTTACCTCACAAGATTGGTGTGAAGAAAAAATATTATTTTTTAGGTGAAATTGAAATAGAAAAATGTGTGAGGACTAAACAAATACAGACTAATAATGTCTAATTCTGGATACTGTGTCAAGAAATTCCTTACAGATAACTGGAGTTATGATAAAAACTGCCACCTTAACAATATTTATCACATTCTTTTTTTAAAATTTTTTAATGTTTATTTATTTTTGAGAGGGACAGAGTGTGAGTGAGTAAGGAGCAAAGAGAGGGAGACACAGAATCTGAAGCAGGCTTTAGGCTCTGAGCTGTCAGCACAGGGCCCGACGCGGGGCCCGACGCGGGGTTCAAACTCGTGAACTGAGAGATCATGACCTGAGCTGAAGTTAGACGTTTAACCGACTGAGCCACCCAGGCGCCCCTCTAGCACATTCTTTAGGTGCCATTATCTACTAGGATCAGAGGTGAAAGGAAATTTAGGTGATGGAAATGTCAGAGGTGAAAACATGCTTAATTGTGAGTCTGAAGATCCTGACATTCCAAGTCAGCTTTGTCAATATAGTCTTACAGTCTGAGGTAGATTGGAGTGCCATTTTTCCCTTGCCTTGGGCTGTTAATATAAAAACATACTTTTTTATGCCAAAGCAAGTGGAAATATGTATAATAATTCCAACATTGGAAGACATCAGAGCACTATATGGTAATGCAGTTCTACACTACAGGAAAACTTCTGCTTTGGGATAAGCAAATTGAAGTTGTGTTTCCACCCCGTGATTGTTTCCATCGTGATGTTTATTATATCACATTTTACTTGCGTTTATATCATCAAAGGAGCGACACACAGGAAAGACTAGGACACTGTGAAGACAGAATCATGTGGGGAGCATTCATGAAAAATTAAATGCCCTCAGCATACCCAGAAGTAGGTCATTTCATTCTTTATCAAATTTATATATATTCTCTATTAAATTTATATATCATAGTCACTGATTAACCTGTATTTGGGTACTATAATTAAATAAATCAGAACTTTCTTTATTATCAAAGAATATACCATGGATAACAGACAGTATCAAGTTAAAAGATTATCCAAGAAATTTCTTAGTCAAATTTCTTTGCTCTTTGTCTCATATCTCATGATTTTACACCTCTGTCTTGCATACTTTTGAGATTCTCTACCTAAATGACCTATTTTTATCTTTGGTAGCTTATATCAGCGAAAGATGAAAGATCTCAGGTCTAAATAGAATACACAGGGCATTACCTTAGAACTATATCTGAATCCCCTGGTGTTAGAATTTCAAGGATGAGTATTTGAAGAAATAGCACTAAGAACTTTATGTTTTTCAAAGATATAGGATGGCTGAGTAGACAAAGAATAAAAAAAAAATTCACTCTCTCTCAAGTGCAAATTATATAAACTGTCGGCTGATATTCCCCTCCTAATGTAAAACCACAGCACAGTAACTTGAGACATATTTGATCATTTCTGGAGACAGGATGATCTTTGGTGGGCATTTGAAAGCAATATTCTGAAGGTCTGAAAAGGACACTGGATGGGTCATATAAAATATTAGCTATACATTCAAGTATTAGAGAATTCCAGAAAAATGGGAATGCATTTGATTGTGGATTTCAGAAAAAAAATGGATGAATGCAATAAATTCTTATGTCTCTTTCATCAACATTGAGAAAATATGACCATGTAATCATTTTTGATTACATGCTTATAGGCTGGAAGAGTAATATTTTGGTTAATTTAAATTACAAATTTTAGCTATTTTATGGTAATATATTTTTCAAAATAGTATATTTTTCTAAAACACCATGCTATACTAATAAGATTACTATTTTTCTCATTTCATGTACACATGAGTACGTTTAGTATGACATGACTTTCCTATGCATTTTTATATGCATATTTTTAGAGTTCTTGGGAAGATAACACAAAATTTCACACCAAATTGCTCCTTAAATTCCACAAATATGTTGCCAAAGTCATAATTATCAGGTCTGTAGTGTCCTATATCAGATATTCATGTGGTTCTTTGTGGTTTGATAATGGCTTTATGATTTAAAAGATTTTGAAAGGTGAAGGATAATTCTACTGCCCTGAAACATCACAAATTGATAATGTGAAACATTACTGTAGTCCATAAATCAACCGATTTCCCTTTGTTTTCATAGTTCAACACATTTTCCCTTGTTGAAAATGAGTGCATCAGCATAAAAGCCTCTTGAGCAAGAAAAATGTATATTGATCACTGAAAGTGCATTTCTGTAATACTTTGAAGTTATTGAAATTAACCCTAAACTATGTTTTATTTGACAATAGATTCCTTTCATGTTGTTTATATTTATTGTTTTATACCTTAATAGAGATGCAAAAATAATTTCCATTGCAAAAAAACCCATGTAAGACCTGTCTTACTATTTGAATTTTTTGTAACATTTGGTAAACATCACAAGCCTTATACTCAATGTAAGAGTTAACAGATTATCCATCATAACTTTTATAACACTTTTGTCCCCTGACAAGGTGTTGAAATATATATATGGATGCTGAATCATCTGTGTTACTACAAAGTACACCTGTCTAGTAAACATACAGAGAAGATATAGACTCTAGAGCAAACGGATGTTTGTGTTGTAACCTGAATACTAGCTTTTCTGATTTACCATATCATCCCTTTGCATTTCACATTTTCCATTTGGAAAATGGTGATAACATTAGTCTTCATCTAGCTCAATGAATGTTACAGAAATAGATGAGACAGCATATTCGAATAGCTCACAGAGCTTTGAAAGAAAGTTGCTATGCAGATTGAGGTAATGTGTAGGTCAAAGCTACTGGCTAAGGCAGGTGCTTCCTCACTGATATTTGGTTTCTCCCATTCTAAGATCAAAGTAGGCTGTCTGCCAAGAGACATGGGAAATCATGAAGAACTGGCATAAATTTCGAGATTTTAGCCCTGTTCCCCACTTCTCCATTCCTGATGACTTGAATTAAATGGTGACTGCCAGTGTGGATTGATAGAAAGACAATTTGCACCATGATTCATAGACTTATTAACCAGCTTTTTTTTCCCTCCTTTTTTGTTTTTTCCCTCCTTTTTTGTTTTTTCCTTGGCATCTTGCACTCTGAAGTAAAAGGCTGTCTTATACAAAAAAGATGTCTTATACAAAATTGTAAATAATATGACATAGGTGTTTTGAACGCTAAGTAAAGATTAGAGAAACATTAATTAGCTGGGTTAAATCACCAGTCATTTAAATATAAATAATTTGGTATGCCTATATGCTGATACCTCATCCTTCATTGTCACAGTTTATACCATATATATTAACAAAATATAATAAAAACGGATTAATGGCCTTTTGTAATCAGTCACACTAAATTCAGTATAAAAATACATTTTAATTGATTTATAATTGAGGAAATCTAATGCTTAGGAAAATCATTTGTACTTTTGACTCTCCAGATGTTTTACTGGTTAACTAATTTAGGATTGTACAGGTATGAATTTTGTAACTTTTTCATAAAATAAATCAAGAGGAAAAGATACCAATCTGAATTTTAAAATATTCTAAATTTCACTATATTTGTTAGAACATTGTGCATAAATAAATTTGGCCAAACAGAAATGAAACAATTGAAACCAATGGAATGTTGAATATATATTAGTGCAATTAAAGATATATATTTTGATTTATACAATATCCTGTGAAAATATTGAGATGGAAAAATATTTTAGAATGTATTTCCTTTCATGGGTATTTTTGAAAACTAAATAAAATATCTCCCCAACCCACTAATAAATTATGCATATTAGTTTCTAAATGTTCTAGTATATTTGAAAATCCATTGTTTTTACATGAGTGGGTTCCTTCAAGATCCTGATTCCATCTTCAGCAGCTCCCCAGCAGGCACTAAAAAAAAAAAAACAACAAAAAAAGGTAAATTCAATAATGTCATAAATAACGTCATTTCATGTTCTTCTATAAATTGTCTTCCCTTGAGGCGCCTGGGTGGCTCAGTCGGTTAAGCCTCCGAAGTTGGTTCAGGTCATGATCTCGCAGTTTGTGAGCTCGAGCCCCACGTCGGGCTCTGTGCTGACAGCTCAGAGCCTGGAGCCTGCTTCAGATGCTGTGTCTCCCTCTCCCTCTGCCCCTCCCCTGCTCATGCTCTGACTCTTTCTGTCTTTCAATAATAAATAAACGTTAAAAAAATAAAAAAAATTATCTTCCCTGGGTACAACCTCTCCTTCTCCACTGGGACACACACACACACACACACACACACACACACTTCCTGCTTAAATTTATTTACTGTCAATTCCATATATTCTTTAACTGTCCGCTTTAGGCGCTGTAGTATTCTCATCTTTTCACACACAGGAAACCATTGTTTCCCTCTCTTTGCTTGTGCTCAGATTTTCCTGGGACGGAATACTCCCTATTCTAATCTCTACCTGCCAAAGTCTCAAAGTGAATTCTTCACTTTTCTAAAAGTAATCTTTCCCTCCTCAGAACCACTGTAGCCAATGCACAGTTTGGCAAATTGCCCCATATAACAGGTGGTGATGTAAAAATAAATTGCTAATGTAGAAAATTGAAATCAGAAGTAATTAGAATACTTTTCCTGCTTCTTGAAGTCACTGTTGACAATAGAAGTGGTGTTTTGTTTTTGATACTATTCACTGGCTGCTTTATTTGTGCAAACCTCTGAGAGCTTTAGAGTTAACAGACACTCTGAGATCCTAAAAGTCCTATAAAATGATTGTAACCAGTTTTGGTACTTCAGATACTTCATATATGAATTTCAGACCTGCAAACTGAAACCATATGTATTTATAGCGTGCATGCAGGCAGATTCCAAGTGTTATCAGTTGGTCATTGAATCTCTTTTAAATAACATGGCTTTATCTTAGTGCACATTAAAAGATAAAAACCACAAAAGCCATTTATGTTGCTTTAAATAACTGTTCAATACTATCATGTAACCAGAAATATAGTTTCTTTAAATCTTCTTTTTTTAAAATATTTATTATTTTTGAGAGAGTGCAAGTGAGAGTGGGGGACAAAGAATCAAAGGCAATCTTTGCACTGAGAGCAAGCCCTATGTGGGGCTTGAACTCAGGAACTGCAAGATCCTGATCTGAGCTGAAGTCGGACGCTCAACTGACTGAGCCACCCAGGTGCCCTTAAATCTGCTTTTTAATGCTTCTATAGCATAATAATCTATAAACTATAAATTATGTTGTACAATAATTATATATAATGCATAATCTATAAAATGACACGTATGCTACTGTATGCCATCGGTTTCATTACATATCATGAACCATATAGATATAGCACATACTATGGCAGATAGCAGTAAGCAGAGAGACAGAAAGAGAAAGAGTATGTGTGTGTGTGTTGGCAGAGGTAAAAGTTGAAGATACCTTTTGATGCCTGTAATGAAAGGGGAAACAAGGATGATCCTAAGTAAAATGTATATTTCTGTCAGCATGAGTTTTATGTCCTTCCCTTGCTTCCTCCAACTTTCAGGCACTCTATTATTTGATAGTTCAATCTCAGACACCGAAGACCAGAACAGATGGAAGCTGAAATCCTGGGAGAACATTGGCTAAAGACACGGGTTTATCTTTCCTAAAGAAGACAAGCGCAGAGAATCTTAAAAGTGAGATGAGAAGAAATTTCAAGGATCATCTTTACCATTCCAAATTAAAGCACAAATTCTTTTTTATAGTCTTCTAAAAGCAGCTGTCTGCTTCCTTGAGAACAACCACAGCAAAGTAACTAATGTAATGGTTAATAGCTATTGCTGTGGGTAAGTCCAACTGGGTCTATCTCTTCTACCTTTGCTAGCTCAGAGAGCTTAACCTTTTTTATGATTCAGTTTCTTTGTAATATAGAGTTAGTAATAATGATACTTACTTCAGAGTGGTTGAGGAGATTAAAAGAGATGATGCACTTCAAGTATAGCATAGTGCCTGGAAGAAAACTCTCAATGCCTATTAGCAGTTGTTTTTATATGATTATATTGTTGGAGAGCTCATTAAAAAGTTTTCCCCGTATTTTAGGTCCCAAACAAGCATGCTTTTACAACTTAGAAGAGTTTATGCCTTTTGGAAGTTATTCAAAAGGACTGTCCATTTCAAATGAGAACCATTTAAGTAAGGATTTCAGTACCTGTAACGTTTCTCTAAATCTTTCTAAGGCTAAAAAGTTATTTGATCTCTTCATATGTCATGATTTATCATTGGGACTGTTCTCCTCTTGGTACTGAGTATGCATTAATATTTCTGTAGATAGTCAATGCAGTACTTGTAGAAGATTGGACAGGCAGAGTCAAGCAGAATAATCACCACCCTTTCCTATGTTCTCTGCTTCTGCTGCCGATGGCACTTTTGCATATGATGGCAGTTGCACATTTCATTTTAAACAGGTTAAGTTTTCTTGTTATGTTGAGGCAGTTGCACATGACGGTTTGAGCAGCATCACTGAAATCAAGTTTGCAGCCAACTCAAAATCTGAAATGATTTTATTCTCTGTCCTTATGATTGGATACTATTGCCATGTTTCCTTCATCATGTATATCTTAGTTTTCGTTGATATATTTCTTTAAAAGTTTATTTATTTTAAGAGAGAGAGTACAAGTGGGGAAGAGGCAGAGAGAGAGAATCCCAAGCAGGCTGCACACCATCAGTACAGAACCCGATGAGGGGCCCGAACCCACGAACCACGAGATCATAACCTGAGCTGGTCAGGTGCTTAACCGACTACGCCACCCAGGCTCCCCTTTAATTGATATTTTTAAGTCTTAGTTAAGAAATTTCCCTCTATTCCTATAAAAATAATTGAAGCCCCTGAGAACATCTTGTCTGTTACCAGACTAGAGCAAGTATTGCCTCAGTTTCCTGGTGAGGATATTCAAAGGGGAAGGAGAAATAGTGTTCCCTAGACAAGGCAGAAGTCTCAGGGACACAAACTTCCTGTTTCCATCCCATTTCCCAGGCTCACTTCCCCCTGTAACTAACCCCCAAAATTCTTTCCTTAGCTATGTAAGATAATATGAGAAATCTGCCTACTAATTATGCTCTGATGAGCTCACAGTATCAGTTTACATGGGGGCTAATTTTTTTTTTAATGTTAGTATATCCTCAATTGTGTTAGAAAGTTTAGTTCAACTTAGTGAATATTTATTGAGTATCCATGCTGTACAACACTGTGCTCCCTGCCATTTGGGGGATCTCTCCTCACAAAGCACCTTTGATAATGGCCGTGGGCCTCAATACAAGTTTGGGAGCCACCTTCTTGTGGACTAGTGTGACTGACAGGATGTTTCCCAAGAGCCTTCAAGTCTAATTGATTTAGAGTTGGATCAAGGCAGAACCTGTGCAGTCACCACCATTAACAAATGTAAATTTACACAAGGGCTGAGAATATTCAGAGAACTCTAGGACTCCATTGGTTTTCCGGGAGTCTGTGAGGAAGTAGAAGACATAACTGGAAAGGTGACTTTGATGAAAGAGTTTTGAAGTGCAGATGTGCATATTATGCTTTTATTGTTATACATCCATATAGGCACCTGGACATTAGCTCAAAGATTATTTCAAGAATTGGCTCCCACCTTCTTTGAGCCCTGTCTCATCAAGTTCCCCTGTAGTTTATACTTTGTTGGTTTTACAACCAATAGCCCCTCTCATCCTGCTATTATAATTTATGTATTCGGACATCATGAAGAGATTTTGTTTCTGCATATCCTAAAATGCTTTCAGTGGTCACCACTCACCATATCACAGGAACAAAAGATGACAAATAACAATCCCTGGCTAGGTACCCAGAATATGGATCATATAATGGGCCTGTGGCCCCAGGTTATCTGGAAAAGCATATCAGTCATCAAATATCAGAAAAAAGGAATTTGAACATTACTCTATAAATATTTTATGTTATGGAGGAATTTGGGCAAGAAGTATTATGACCAGCAATTTCACGTGGATAACAATACACAGGAGATGGGATTTGGGTTCCTCAGGAGACCTGCAGTAGGTATGAGCAGAAGACCAAGAGGCCATGAAGAAGCACAATCCACAGACACTGGCAAATGAAAGGGGAAGAGAAAAGGAGGAAAGGATTAGTTGAAATAATACTATGGGGTTTTTGTCTCATTCATTAATGGAAGAATTATGACTTTAACAAGGGTAATAAAGGCTGGAGAATCTGGGTCATCAAGAAGAGGGAAGGCCAGTTTAGTTAGACATGCTGATTTTAAGGTGATTTTTCAGTTGCAAGTAGGATAAGAGCAGGATACTTTAATATAAAATAAAAGTAAAAAGAGAGGCCAAAGCTGGATCAAGAGATTTGGGGTCAATTAGAGAAATTTTGAAGTGATTAGATGGATAAGCCTATCAGTTGGGAACAAATTGAGAGGAATGGACCTACATGGTCGGAAGAATAATGACAAATTTTAAATAACAGGAGGAGCAATATCCAAACCCAGGGAATTTCACGAAGAGTAAAGATTACGTAGGCAAATAGAAGTGAATACAATCATAGTTAATAAGAGTAATGACCAAAAGAGAACTATTCAGCTTAGTAGTTTGAGATCTATCTCTATGTAAACCCGTTTTAACTTATCTGCATCTGTATCTTTCTCTATATTTTCATATTGTTTTAACACTTTTTAAAAATAGGAATACACTTTTGAAGCTAATATCCAAGCTATGTGAGCATCATGTCTAGTGGGTAACCATCAAATCCATTATTGGAAATCAAACAATAGCAGTGATTATTGTTATCACCAATACTATTTAACAAGGTTCTGGAATATGCCTAGCTGGCTCAGTTGGTAGAGCATGTGACTTTTGATCTGAGGGTCTTGAGTTTGAGCCCCACACTGGGCATAGAGATTACTTAAAAAAATCAAAAGAAAATAAAATTAGCAAGGTTTTGGAATGGAAATTATCATTATTGTTTTATATTGTTCTCATTGAAGTATACTAGAAAAAAAATAAGTGTTGGAAATCAAAAGTTCTGTTTATTATTTTTTTTAATTTTTTTTAACGTTTATTTTATTTTTGAGACAGAGAGAGACAGAGCGTGAATGGGGGAGGGTCAGCGAGAGGGAGACACAGAATCTGAAACAGGCTCCAGGCTCTGAACTGTCAGCACAGAGCCTGATGCGGGGCTTGAACTCACTGACCGTGAGATCATGACCTGAGCCAAAGTCAGCCGCTTAACTGACTGAGCCACCCAGGCGCCCCAAGTTCTGTTTATTATTAATTGCAGATTAATTTTTCAATCTGGAATTCTCCCCAAATCAATTAATATATTAGAAATACTAGGGATTGATTCATATGCCTGGTCAGAATATAAATATGTACAATTGAGGAGGTTGCTTTTGAAAATCAGCAATAATAAAATGCTTCTGTTGTCAAAATAGTAACAAAAGCATAGTATACCTGAGAATGATAGCAACCAGATATATAGAATTTTTTAAGTAAATAAAACTGTAAGATATCATGAGGGAAACTTAAGATACAAATAAATGGCATTAACAACTCTTTTGGGTAAGATGTCCCAATATTTTAAAGATATCATTTCTCCCAAAATATTTTATTCATTTATTAGAGTCCCTGTATCACCCACTCCCTACAAATCTTTTTCTGGGACATGACCAAATAATTCCCAATTTCATTTGAAGAATAAACCTGTATGTTGAAAGAATAAATCAGGAAAATTATGGCAAAAAATAATAATAATATAAAACTTGCTCTGTTAACATGTCAGTTTCTAACATGTAATTAAAATATTGATGAAAAAGGGGCACCTGGGTAGCTTAGTTGGTTAAGCATCTGACTCTGGATTTCGGCTCAGGTCATGATCTCGCAGTTTCGTGAGTTTGAGCCCCGGCACAGACTCTGCTTGGAATTCTCTCCCTCCCTCTCTCTCTGCCCCTCCCCTGCTCACGCTGTCTGTGTCTCTCTCAAAAGTAAGTAAATTAACTTAAAACAATAATATTGATGAAAAAATTGACAAGGAATTCATTGGGACTAAAAAGTCATAAGGGAAGCAGGCCCAAGTAAATATGGCAATTTACTTTTGAGGATAGAATTTTTACAATCTTGAGAAAAAATTAGATTATTTAGTAAATAATGTTGACGTAATTTTAAATTTGGAAAATACTTAGAGAAGATATTTATTTATCATCATAGGTCAAAATAAACATTCAGGTATTAAATATTTAGCTATTCAAGTACTAAAATAAAAAGTGAATAAAATTTACTTTTGTAGTGCTTAAAGTAAGAATCATTAAGAAAAAAAGATTTCAGTATGTAAACATTATTTTCTTTGTTAAAAAACAGAAACAAAGTTAATAAGTCAATGATATACTAGTTAAAGATATTTGCATTGCATATGAAGGACAAAGATTTAATATGTCCATGATATAAATAAAAACATGACAATATAAAAAGGACCAGCAATGATTAGGCAATTTATAATAGGCAAAATGGTCAAAGTCAATAACAATGAACATATAACTAAATTCATTGGCAGTCAAATATGTGCCTCAGTGCACAAATATGTGCAAGTCTGTGAGCAAATGGGAATTTACATGAACTCTTTGTTGGAAGATAAATTGATAGGTCCTTTTGAAGGGCTACCTGATTATATGTATAAAATTTGAAGGTAAACAAAACTTTTAGTTCAAAAAATCCACACTGAGAAATATCTGTTAAAAATAATTTTAAAAATATGAATACCAAAATATATTATAAAACTAGAAAAGAAAAGCATCTTGGGGCGCCTGGGTGGCTCAGTCGGTTAAGTGTCCGACTTCGGCTCAGGTCATGATCTCATGGTCCGTGAGTTCGAGCCCCGCGTCGGGCTCTGGGCTGATGGCTCAGAGCCTGGAGCCTGCTTCCGATTCTGTGTGTCCCTCTCTCTCTGCCCCTCCCCCGTTCATGCTCTGTCTCTCTCTGTCTCAAAAATAAATAAACGTTAAAAAAAATTAAAAAAAAAAAAGAAAAGAAAAGCATCTTAAATTATACAAGTCATGGTTAAGTTAAAGTACATTGCTGTATACAAATACACGCACATACACACACACGTACTGGAATATGGTGCGGCTACCAAATACTTAAACTAACATGTCTACAATATACTCTTAGGTAAATACTACAGGCTACATGTGTAATACAATCCGATTAGGTAAAAAAGAGACAGGTAGAGGAAAAGGGAGAGAGACATGATTTTAATATGCAGTTGCTGGAAATATATACACCAAAATCACAAAAATGATGCTGGGCCTATAAATTATTTTCATTTTCTTCTTTGTATTCTTTTGTATATAAAATAAGCATATATTAATTTGTGGCTGGAGAGATAAGCCTATTTATAAGTATTGTCTTATTTATTTTGACATGAAAACAGCAAATACATTCTGTCCTCAGCTCATGGAAAGAGAGCAAATTGTGCAGATTATTTGCTATTACAACACTGTCAAGAATCCTCCACAACCACAGTCAATTTGAGCTTCTTTAATGGAAACTTTTAATGAGTGTTCGAGTTACGCTATACTAATGCAGTGTTACTCAGATGACTTTCGCAGATAATGTTGAGATCATTTTAAATTTGGAAAACATTTAAGGTAAGATATTTACTTATCACCAGAGATCAAAATAAAGACCCAAATATAAAATATTTAGGTATTCAAATACTAGGATAAAATGAGGTGAACAAATTGTACTTTTGTAGTGCTCCAAGGCAAGAATCATGAAGAATTTCAGATTTCATTTCTTAAACATTATGTTTTTCTTTTTGATAAAAAGAAATGAAAACACAGTTAATAAGCAAATGATAAGTTGGTAAAAGATATTCTTAGTGTAGATGAGAGACAAAAGTTTGATATATCCATGATATAAAGAGAAATATAACATTATAAAAAGACTCTTAGGATGGAATGATCTCCATGTGTTGAAAGGGCAGAAGAAGGTGATTGTGTCTAAAATGGTGTGATAAAAGAAAGTGGAGGGAGGGATTGTGTTCAGAGACAGAGAGAGAGAGAGAGAGACGCCTTCAGATTATAGAGAGATTTGAGAGTTTCACTGTAAAGTTTAGGTTTTAAGTGTAAGTATATTCCATTGAAAATTTGAGGCAGGAGAGTAACTTGACCCCCTAAACACTTAAGAAAGATCACTCTTACTCAGAAGGGAGGCTGGGTGAGGAGTATGGAGACCAACAGAATGGCTGCTCTACTGGTATTGGAAAGAGGTAAAGATGGACTCCAGAAGGGCTGGAGAAGTGGAAATGGAGAGAAGTCACCAAATTTCGGATATATTTTGGAAATACAGCTGACAGGTCATGCTGAGTGAAACAGTAATGCTCAACCACTGAGTTTTTTGTTTTTCTAATTGAGGTATAGTTGACATAACATTATATTAATTTCAGGTGTACAACCTAATTCAATATTTGTAAGTATTGCAAAATAATCACCCCAAGAAGTCTTGTTAACATCTGTCAACAGTTACAATTTTTTTTCTTATTATGAAAACTTTGCAATCCATTTTCCTACTACTTTCAAATGTGCCATACAGTATTTTTAACTATAGTCATACTTCTGTACATTACATTCCCATGACTTATTCATTTTACAGCTAGAAATTTGTACCTTTTGATCCCCTTCACTCATTTCATTTACCTCCCAGTCTCTTGGCTAAGGTAACCATCAATCTGTTATCTATATCTATGAGGTCGGTTTTTTGCCCTTTTTAAAATTTTTATTTTAGATACCACATGTCAACGAGATCATGCAGCATTTACCTGTTTCTGTTTGACTTAAATCACTTAGCGTAATATCACCAAAGTTTTATGTGTTTTTGCCAATAGCAAGATTTTATCCTTTTTTATGGCTGAATAATATCCTATATATATATATATACAAGAAAATGTTGTGTGTGTATGTATATATATATATATATATATATATATATACACATGTATATACATCCATTTATTTTGAACACTTATGTTGCTTCCATGTGTTAGGTGTTATAAATAATGCTGTAATGGGAGTGCAGGTAATCTTTATGAGATACTGATTTTATGTCCTTCTAATAAATATCCAGAAGTAGGATTACTGGATCATGTGGTAGTAGTCCTATTTTTAATTTTTTGACTAATCTCATACTGCTTCTCATAGTGGCTGCACCAATTTATATTTCCACCAAAAGTGTACAAGAGTTCTCTTTTCTCTACATCCTTGCCAACACTTGTTATTGCTTGTCCTTTTAAAAAATTTTTTTTAACATTTTATTTATTTTTGAGAGACCGAGCACTAGTGGGGGAGGGGAAGAGAGAGAGGGAGACACAGAATCCGAAGCAGGCTCCAGGCTCTGAGCTGTCAGCACAGAGCTGGATGCGGGGCTCAAACTTGCAAACCGTGAGATCATTGCTTGAGCCGAAGTTGGACACTCAACCAACTGAGCCACCCAGGTGCCCTTGCTTGTCTTTTTGATACTAGCCACTCTGACAGGTGTGAGATGATATCTCATTGTGGTTTTGGTTTGCATTCCCCTGGTGATTAGTGATGTTGAACACCTTTTCATATACCTGTTGGCCATCTGTATGTTTCTCTGGAAAAATGTCTATTCAGATCCTCTGCCCATTTTTTAAATCATGTTGTTTGGTTTTGCTATTGATTTGTATTAGTTCATTTTATATTTAGATATTAATTACTTATCAGATATGTAACTTGAAAATATTTTCTCCCATTCTGTAGGTTGTCTTTTCATTTGTTGATGGTTTCCTTCTCTGTGCAACCTACAGAATGGGAGAAAATGAAATGAATGTTGTCTGAGCAAGAAGGATGTTGAAAATGTGAAGAAGGTGAATAATGAAAATCTGATATGGTAGAGAAGAGGCCTCCATAAGATCAGAAAACTGTTGAAGTGATCATTTTAGAATAAGAGTGACTGGGAAGGATTGGATGTGATAGTCAGATAGGAGGTGCTATTCTCAGTTATGAGAGGTCTGTTGTACAACCATATGCTTGGGTGACTGAGGTATGATGGAAGAAAATATCACTGAGCCAAAGATACAAGGAAATAAAAGGCCATGGTGTTAGATGGATCATATTTCTGACTTTAAATGTAGCTAAGAATGATGAGGGTGTCATTTGTAGATGAGGATACAGTAAACCAGGAACCAAAAATCATGATTGAATGAGGAATATGATACAAAGAATGTCAGCTGGTGAGAACAACTGGGAAGGGTATGGAATGGAAAAGTCTGATGACATGCATTTCAAAGGAGTTGGGGTTTTGAAAGCGGGAGGAAACAGTTAAAAAATACCAGGGAAGAGCAAAGAGGACACTTACTCTACCTCCATGCTTTTCTTACTCTCCTTATTCTTCTACTTCTGTGTATCAGAGGGGGAAAAAGCCTCTTCTTGAGGAGGGGAAGGAGAAGCATGTCTTCAAGAAGAGCCAAGTATCAGAGTAATAAGTTGAAGTGAATTTCAGAGAAAAATTAGAGAATCAGAGAGCAAGTTTTAAAGGGAATAATAGTAAGTCTTGTGAGGGAATACAATACAATAATTGAATTATATTGTTTTAAATACAATAATCACAACAATTGGTGTTTTAATGATGGATGAGTGAGGAATAGTTGTAAGGAATCATAGCAATATCTCTGGTCCTTAGGTCTGGATGTTATTTAAAATATCAGGGAACCTACCACCAGGGACTGATGAAATTTTGTCAAGGAAGGAAAAACTTGCAGTGACCATTCAAGGAAGTTGTTTGTAGTCTTGGGAGAATGAATGCATGAAAAAGGAGGTGATTGAAGAAGGGCTGGACTCTGGGTGGAGGAGGGCTCTGGATTTTCCTGTGGCTGGAGGTATTTTTAAGTCATTGTAGAACATAAGTCAGGAAGGTATCTGTCATCTCCTGAATTGCTTAAATCAGTGTCAATGCCAACCACCATCTAATGGGCCTTCCTGTACGACAAAGGCTGGAAGAATAAAGGCTATAGTACCCAGCCAAATTTCAACAGAGTTTCTGTATGTGTTTTAGATTTTGTCAATCAAATGGATTTGAGTATGAATTGAATTTGGAACTGAGTTAAGGGGAGGAGGGCAAAGGAAGAAAGCCATCGTCATTCTGCTGGTACAGATGGCGAGAGGGCAAAATGCTTGTGCAGTTGGCAGTTCCCAGCCCCAACACCTGGTTTTAGTGGAAATAGTAGCAGCTCCTTTGCATTATTTTTGGAAGCATAGCTTGGAATCTGCCTCTTGGGCCCTGTCAGTGGATTTTTAAAAAGTCATCTCTATACCCAATGTGGGGCTCGAATTTACAACCCTGAAATCAAGAGTTGCATTCTCTACTGACTGAATCAGCCAGGTGCCCCTCTCTTAGTGATTTAAAAAATATTTTTTTAATGTTTCTTTTATTTTTGAGAGAGAGAGAGAGAGAGAGAGAGAGAGAGAGAGAGAGAGAGCGTGCACGCAGGGGAGGGGCAGAGAGAGAGAGAGAGAGAATCTGAAGCAAGCTCTAGGCTCTGAGCTGTCAGCATAGAACCTGACCCTGGGCTAGAATCATGAACAGTGAGATCACGACCTGAGCTGAAGTTGGCACTTAACCGATGGAGCCATCCAGGTGACCCATCTCAGTGATTTTTTTAAACCATTGTATATCCTATGATAAATGTCCTTTGCTTAAACTACCAGAGTGAATTCTTTCCTTTCCTAAAACCACCCCTCCCCAATGCAGATGATTCACCTGAGGTTGGGCAGCTGATCTAATATTACATTGGTTGGGAAGTTAAGAAGTATTAACTAGGATCATCAAATTTTCTCTTATGATTTTTTTTTAGAAATAAAGTCATTTATGAGAGATAATGGATGTTACTTACAAATTTTTTTTTAATCTTTATTTATTTTGAGAGAGAGACAGAGTGTGAGCAGGGGAGGGAGACACAGAATCAGAAACAGGCTCTAGGCCCTGAGCTGGCGACACTGAGCCCAACACGGGGCTTGAACTCACGAACCGTGAGATCATGACCTGAGCCGAAGTTGGACGCTTAAGCCACTGAGCCACCCAGGCTACCCCATGAATGTTACTTATAAAAGGTGAGCCTCATTCACTGGATAATTGGAGAGAGATAATCTTGAGTGGATTTGTAGTGTGTGTGTGTGTGTGTGTGTGTATGTGTATGCACATGTGCACACATACTCATGTAAGCATATGTCTCTGAAATATTGCTGAGTAGCTTAGAAATGCTATAAAGTGACTCTTGATCATGACAGTTTTCCCAGAATCAGAAACTGCCCTCACCAACATACTATCGATTATTTTCTCCTATTCACCTTTCTATTCTCAATTAGACAGAAATGTTACTTGAAACAAGTCACTCATTAATTTCTGAGATATTTATGGTAAAGCCTATGTGTGTGTCAGCCAGTAGGCTAGGTGTTGGGAATACAGGTAAGGAATGAATAGACAGGATCCTTGACTGCATCAAGCTTTCTGTCTGCTACAGAGGTAGATGCTAACAAAACATATTAATTAAATATGATGAATATTTTGAACAGGGAAGACTTGGGTTTAGGGAACAACTTCAATAGGGGGATGTAAGCTTGTGTAGGTGGTTCTTCTTAGGGAAGTTTGCTGCCAACTGATTTCTGACAGATGTAATAGGTTTAACAATACATACGGTAGCAAACGCAAATCTCAAAGGCTTGACTTAACAAAAATTTATTTCTTGCTCCCTTGAAGCAAATGGGGGTTGATTGGGTGGCTTTCCTCTCAGTGTGAACCCCCATGTCCTTTCCTTTCTTCCCATTTCTCTGTTTTCTCTAGGGTCTCCTCAGATTCCCCTGCTGCATCGACAGAATTCAGCTGCCCAAAGAACTGAGCCGATTTGAGGAAGATTGTGTATCTGATACTTAATAATTTCAACCTAAAAGAGATTGCTCACATTCCACAGAGAGCAGTCACATGGGCCTGCGGAGATGCACGGGCAGGGTGGAACAGAGCCATTTGGGAAACACAGTCCTTGACAGAGTAACTGCTTCCCAGTACTCTGCAAAAGAGGGAGACATTTACTAGTTTAGTAGCTACTTGTCTCTGCCACAGGAACAGAAACAAACACACTTGCATTTTTGAGAGATAACTAGCCTCATAAAAAGCTGACTTAGAGAACAATATGACTGAAAGTGAACTGTTACTATTATTAACTTTCGTACCTTTGAGGAAATGCTGGGCTTAAATAGATATTTTCATCCAGCACATAGAAAATCTAACCCTTTAAATTTGGGTCAGAGATTAAAGTGAATAGTGGGTATGATGTGCTCTGGGAGCTAATGCTAGTGTTCTCTGGAAGTAATCTCCTAGAATTTAACCCATGACCCCATTTACAAACTTGAAATATTTAGGAGAATCCCAGTGGTAGAAAAAAAGTGAATTTGACACAAATTCCACTTTCAGTTATTGTGTAATCTTCAAATTTAACCATTGTTATTGACATGTTTTTATATTAAATTTCTAATATCTGAGAAATCAATGCAAACAATGGAGAAAAGCTACAGAATTTGAATTGTTACAGAAGAATTGTAGGGTACAAAAAACTCAGTAGTAATACAAATGGGCCTGGGACAGCAAATTTTTTTTCTTTTTTACTTTTTAAAGTTTTTTAAATGTTTCAAAATTTCTAATGTTTTTAGAAAGCAGACTGTGATAGTGTGATTTGTAATAAAAAAATATATGTATCTGGTCTTTGTCCCTGTGTTTTGGCACTGAGCTCCTAAAACTCTTGGAATTTCCAGACAGAAGCAGCAAAGGTGTTTCTTGTTATGTTAATGGGGTGACTGTTAGACCCCCCCACCTGAGGATGGCAGCTGGTTGCCAGGAGAACCAACGTTTGATTGAGAGTTGGAACTCTTAGTCCCACCCCTGAGGTCTGGGGAGGGGCAAGGGCCTGGAAACTGAAACAACTGCCCAAGGCTAACGATTTAATCAATCATGACTGTGAAATGAAGGCTCCTTAAAAACCCAAAAGGGCAGGGTTCAGAGTTTCCTGGTTGGTGCATGCTGGGGGAGTGGCCTCCGGGAGAGGGTATGGATGCTCCTAGCTCTTTCCCTCTCCCTTGCCCTATGCATCCCTTCAGCCTGGCGGCTCCTGAGTTATATCTTTACCATAAACTGGCACTCTAGTAAGTAAAATGTTTCTCTGAGTTTTGTGAGCTGCTCTAATAGGTTAATTGCATCCAAGGAGGAGATTTTGGAGCCTCTGATTTATAGCAGGTCGGTCAGAAGCAATGGTAACAACCTGGGCTTGTGCCTGGGCATCTAAAGTAGGAGGGGGTGGGGGATAGTCCTGTATGTAGGACTGATGCTATCTATCTCTGGGTAGATAGTGTCTGAATTGAATTGAATTGTAGGACACCTTAAGGTGTTTGAGAATAGCTGGTTGGTGTGAGGAAGCCTTCACACACACATGTTGGGTCCAGGAACCCAAAATAGAGCCTTTTCTCCAACTACTTTTGAAAAAAAAAATTAGGAGTAAAGCTGAAAAAATACATTTCCAATAAATTTTCCTCGAGATGAGTAATATTTTGTCACATATTTGTTCCCTCTTCCTGTTTCTTTCTCAGATAAATGGATAGCTAGCTAGCTAGAGATACAAGTGTTTTGCTGACTAGATGAGCTATTGTAGTTATCATGACCCAAGACCTCTATATTCTTGAGCGTAAATCTCCTCTAAGAACCAGGACATCCTCCCATATAAAAATAATACAGTTTGCCATGCAAGAAATGTAACACAGATGTGATACTCTTATCTAAATACAGCGTGCGTTCAAAGTTCTCTAATTGTCTAGTCATGTCATTTATAGCTAGCTTTTAACCTAATCTGGGATGCAAACAGAGATCATGCCTTGCACTTAGTTATTGGGATGGCTTTCTCTGCCTTTAAAAATAATATTTTAATGGCATTGACATTTTTGAGGGGTCCAAGCTAGTCCTTTGCAAAATGTTTCTGAGTCTCGTTTGTCTGGTCATTTCCTCATGAGTAGATTCAAGTTGAACATTTGTCATAGGGTATTGCATTAAGATGCCTGTGATACTAGTTTCCCCCATTATTGCTGTTGTCACGTGTCTATGTAGTTAACAGTGGTGTCTGACTTACTTCTCCATTGGAAAGCTACTACCTTTTTCCCTTTTGTCATTGATAAGTAATCAGAGAGATGATATTTTAGGAATATGTAAAAATCGCTTTCCTTGACAACTTTAATCCTATTGAAGAACATTGACTAAACTGAAGGGTTAAAAGCTTATGGCAAAGTGATTATTTCTATTTTGATTGTTCCCGTGTCACTCCTTCCCTACTCACTACCTGTCTCTCTTGTTTTGTCCGGCCCTCTTTTCCTTCCTTCCTTCCTTCCTTCCTTCCTTCCTTCCTTCCTTCCTTCCTTCCTTCCTTCCTCCCATCCTTCCTTCCTTCCTTCCTTTTTCCCTTTCCTTCTGTGACTTCACTGCAGAGTCATGGATTCAATGCTTTATACCTACTGTGATCTCAGTTTCCTTTTCTATAATTCCACTAGGCAAAGACATTGTGGTGGTGTCTACCACATCTGAGATACGTTGCTGCCTCCCACGCAGTAAAATGTATGTCATATGCAGAGTTGATTTGGGGAGAGCACACAGAATGATGCCCTGTACATGATAGTTATGAAGTATGTATATCCTTTTGATACAACTTCTCAGTTTTCCAGTATTTCCTTACTTCTGGCACAAGAAGGTTGCTTTGTCCTCTTCCTACCAGTCTTGTTATCAGTTATGTCTCCAGGAATTCTAGTTCTTCTTAATAGGATCTGTGTTTAGAAACCAAGGTCTGGGCATTAGGTTTAATGATGTCTTTTAAAAAAACAGCCTTATAACAACAAGTAGAAAATAAGCAAGGGCAGGGCATTCCTACAGTACTGCTATTATAGTAGCATAGGTATTTTTAGGTCACTGGAATTTATCTAGAGAGCAGTGTGTTCAGTGGCTAGGAGTGTGCACTCTACCACCACATTACACAGTTGTTGTTGTTGTTTTCCAAGCTGCGCCTGATCTACCTTTGTGACTTACTAAGTTATTTTATCTCTGTACGCCTTTGCCTCTTCATCTCTAAAAGGGATGTAACATAGAACTTACCTCATTGAATTGTGATTCCGTTCTTTTGTTCAACGTATTTTTATTGAACACTTAATATGTGACAGATACTCAGCTGTGTACAAGACAGGCAAAATATATCTTGGAAGCCTTCATTGTCATGGAGGGATAGACTCCCATCCCCTCCAAAACAAACAGACAAACAATATATATATGTGTATATGCTGATAGGTTCCAAGGGAAAATGAAACTGGCTAAGGGTGGGTGGTTTTGGGGAAGCCTGCGATTTTATACAGACTGGTTGGAGAAGTGCTCAATGATAATATTTGAACAGAGACTTGAGGCAAGTTGAGCACTAAATCCTGCTAATGACTAGGAGAGTTTTTCAGACAAGAAACTGCAAGCACACAACCCCTTAAAAGGGTGAGTGATACCTGGAATGTTCTAGAACAGGTGGCCATGGTAGTGGACCTGGGTCAGTAGGAGGCACAGTTAAGTGGCAAGGATGAAGCCATGTCAGGAGGGCCTTTTAGAAGTTTGTAGAGACCTGTATTCTGCCTGGGGTGTGAGGAACCATTAGAAAGTTTTGAGAGAATAATGGTGACACTATCAGATATGGTTTAAAGAGATTGATTATTCTGGCTAATTGGTTAGAGAACAGACTTGATTAGGAAGAGAAAGAGTAGTTATTGCAATGACCCTATATTATCCTGCAGATAGGGTGTGGCAGATGGTGGGAGGAGGTCAGATTCTAGATATATTTTGAAGATGAAGACTGCAGGATTTGTTAGGTCAGATGTAGAATGTGGGAGAATAAATGAAATCAAGGATGGCTTCACAATTTTGGCCATTCATTTTAGGGCTATGATAAAGATTACATAGATAATTCATATAAAGCATTTTCAAACAAGGCCTAGGACGTGATAAACAATCAATATATATGGACTTTTTACTATTTTTCATGAGTGTCACTCTTTTTTCCACTCTTTTCTTTATGCCTTTATGTTTGTTTTCATGTTTTTGACTTCTGGATTTTAACTTGGCTGACACCTTAATGCTTTTTCTGTCAACTGCTAACCATCTAGCTATATAAATTTTAGTAATGCAGTAATCTTAGTGCCAATGACTAGGACTGAAATCAGCATATAGTTCACTTACTGTGTAGCTATGGGCAAATTACTAATCTCTCAATTTCATCTCCTATGAAATGAGGATAATGATATTTACCTCCCAAGGCTATTATGAAAATTAAAGAATATCTAGATTCAAAAATGAAAGTCACTACAAAGTATGAGTTATTGCAGTTTTTATTGTTGCCTACACTCTGAGAAGGCTCTTTATGCTAATCCTAGCCACTTAAAGCCATGAAAGAAATGAATTTGAATGCATTAGTCATTCACACTGAGTTTTATTCTTGTTTGGTGATATTTGAATGTTTTTATTGGTGAGATTTGTTTTTTATATTTCGCAGTTTGGGATTTATTGAGACCTGAGCAGCTCTATTGAACCACTTTTAAAAAGATTTAATGAACCCAAATCTTTCACTCAGGATGAACATTGGACCCAGGAAGGGAGTGAGGCAGAAAGCAGTTTTGAATATATGTTTAAGTCATTCAACCTAAGAGGGCTCCACACCTTAGTGCATATTAGATGCTGCCAGGGTACGACTATGGAACACTACTGTTAGGCTTTGAATGCCTTGATCACTTATGCAAAAATTAAGGAAGGAACACCAAGGGACTGAGGGTGGCTTTTGTTCACCTCATTTCAGTTGTTAGGTTCTTACTGAGACTGAAGTTGGGGGAAAAAAGCCCTGTATGTTTTTCTTAAACCAGGTAGGAACACATAGCACCACCACTGTTCATTATTTTATAGGAGTTTGTGGCTCACAGGTATCTCTTCACGTAGACTTATTTTAAACTAAAAATCCTCATTCTCTCACCCATGGAGTTATGCTTCTTAGCCTGATATAATTATTCCTAATTATTAGAAAAGGGAATTGAGGCCAAGGGAAACTAAATCACAGGGTCATTCGCTTACTAAGTGGAAAGACAGGAATAGAACCTTGTTTTCCAGTGGGTCCTCTGTATCTCCCATCTACATTTCGGACCTATGTTTGCTTATGAAATATTGGTCTTTAGATATCAGAACTGTCCGAATTAGCAGAAAAAAAAAAGGTGATAGTTGAGCTTTTGCATTTCTTTATAAAAGTTTTATGGAGAAGAAGCAAGGTTATATTTTAATTAAGTTTTAAACACAAGACAGATAAAATAACTTCACAATCCTGTTTTCAGTAAAGGTTTGGGGGTCCTTATGTAATCTGTTCAGCCAGCATGTGCATATGCATTTCACTTTTACCATAAATGATGTAAGAGCAAGTAGAAAACTGTGCTTGTCACCAGAATTAGTTCTCCTGTCTGACCCATCTCAGGAGAATATCAGAAATGTAGCATTTTAGAATTAAATATAAAATAACTGTATAAAAATAGTTACTGCATTTGGTAGGAAGCTCATAAGGTAACTTGAAAAATTCCTTTGTAACTAAGATACAAATGGGTTTTAAAACCCTTTCATATTTATGGGCACCTTCAAAATATGGGAAGAACATTTAAAGCCATTTAAAATATTTAAGTATTTTTTTAATATTTATTTATTTTTGAGAGACGGGGAGAGGCAGAGAGAGAGGGAGACACAGAATCTGAAGAGCCTCCCGTCATGGGGCTCTAACTCTGGACCATGAGATCATGACCTGACCCAAAGTCAGATGCCTAACTGACTGAGCCACCCAGACGTCCCTAAAATATTTAAGTATTTATAACTTGTTAGGCAATATTGTGAACACGTGATGAAGCCATATATATATATATATATATATATATATATATGTGTGTGTGTGTGTGTGTGTATGTATATACATATATATATATATATACATACACACACACATAGTCATTTTAAAAGCTTAGTTATAAGGGGAATAGGTATGAAATAACTTAATAAGTCCAACCCCCCCCCTTCCCCTTCCTTTTCTTTGTCAAAGACACCTTATGGAATTGATGAGTCTTAAATATATTTGTCATCAGGAATATTCTTGCTTTCTTTTACACAGAGAATAGGAATAGGAATTGTTTGGTTAGGTGAAAGAGGCTTTTGAATATGAGATTTGAAAAAAATCCTGTAGCCTATATCTGCATTTTTTCAAGCCTTAATTAATGTTTATGAATTAAGCAGGAATTTTATTTCTAAGTCATCAAAGATTGTTACAAACACAAATAAAGTATCCTTTTAAAAGTATCCCACATTAAATCAAAGGCCCATCATCAAAGTAGGGGCACCTGGGTGGCTCAGTCTGTTAAGTGTCCAGCTTCAGCTCAGGTCATGATCTCACAATTTGTGGGTTTGAGCCCCACAACAGGCTTTGTGCTGACACCTCAGAGCCTGGAGCCTGCTTGGGATTCTGTGTCTCCCTCTCTCTCTGCCCCTCCCCTGCTCATGCTCTGTCTTTCTCTCTCTAAAAAATAAATAAACGTTAAAAAATGGAAAAAAAATAATTCATTTAGGTTGTAGTATTTTCACATTATTTTGTTTTTAATCATTTGCACTGTTCTGAAGATCACATTTAAAAAAATTTTAAAGACATGAAATAATGCATTTTTATTTGTTTTTAAGTATAACCATAACTATAAAGTAGAGGAACTTAAGACAAAGACCTAATTTGCATCATACACAGACAGGATGGGGCAATCTAATACACAACACAATGTGAATCTTTCCAAACAAGTTTGCTAAAAATACAGCTCCCATGTTTAGTGTTACAAATAAAACAATCTTCTCATTTAGAAAAATCAAGACATCATCTGATTAATAAAGCCTGTTCTTCCCCCTGTTTTAGAGTTGCTTGTCTTCATTTAGAAGCTGTAAATTCATGAGGAAAAAAACAGGTTTTGTTATGGTCTATAAAGATCTTAGGAACAAATTACAAATATGCACTTTTTTAACAAACACAAATGTTTTCTTTCTCAAAATGTAAACATTCAATAAATAAAGCAAACACAATATTCCAAGTATAGAAACACTAGTAATTCATTTATGAAAGAGGTATATTTTAGTATATATTTGGTGGTGGTGATGTAGAAAACATTGGAGCTCAAGGAAGAATTCTTGAGCCGTCTTTGGGGCAAAAAGGTGGTTTTATTAAAGCACAGGGACAGGACCCATGGCAGAAAGAGCTGCCCAGGGTTGACTGGTGACTGATTATATACCTTCAAGTTGGGAGGGGGTCATGGACAGTGTTAAGCCTCTAAGGAGTTTTGGAAGCACGGTTTCCAGGACCTTGAGGGGGCTAGCTATTGTTAAGATAAGCTTATTTACTATTGTCTAGTAAAATATGAGTCATGAGACCCTTCAGATATATTTCAATGGGCCATAAATTTGGAGGATTATTGCTAACATATATCTGGGGCAGGGAAGTGGGTTGGAGATACAGGAAGTTTCCAAAGGGATTTTTATATGTTAAAGAAGACTTACTGGGTCCTGGAGGTCTGGCTCATGTCAAGCTAAGGTTGCCTTCCGCCCTTAGCAAAGTGTCATCATCCCCGCAGCTGAGTTCCTAGAGGATTGTCACTGCCTGTTTCAAGGACTTGTCCGTGGGCTGTAGACAGTAAGGAAATTTACTTTTTCACTTGCCTTAGTTTCCCACATCAGTAACTTTTTTTGGTCTTAAATATAAAAGCACTTCACCAATAGAATCAGGCCATTATTATTTAGTCTCCTTATCAGAAGAGAAACAGTAGAATTTTGGCTCTAGGATCAGGTGACAGGAAAGGATTGAAATATCTAAAAGTCATTTGGCTGGAGAAAAGTGTTTTCTTGAGACTTGGAGGCAGTCATTCATTGCTTTGCACTTACAAGTATTCCTCAGTGAACTTCTTCCCTACAGTCTTTAGAATAAAGCATAGGATCTGGACTCCTGAAGGGGTTCCTTCCAGCTGGAGCACCTACCAGCAAGGCACCCTTGCGAGCAAGCAGAATGCTGTGCTGTTGAAGCTCGATAGCCACCTGCAAGACCTTGATTTTCTCCATGGTGGCCTCTAGCTGGAGCTGCTCCCTTGGGCACTGTGGGCATTCTCGCTGGCCCCGGAAGACAGGGTGGCCAACCGTGCTAGGTGCCCTCAGGCCTGAATTATTACATTCATCTGTAGTCTAATAATTTACAAAGTACTAAATAATCAACAATTTAATACTACTTTACCATTAATTAAAGGAACAAGAGATTTTCTTAAATCTTACACCTAAAAAAATCATTATTTTTGAGGGGTCCTGTGCTTAAAGAGTTAAGTTATGTCACAGGAATCTATAAATCATTTTAGACCCAGTGCAGACAATAGCTGTTAGTATTTTACATTTGAATAAGATATTGAAAACACATTTGTCAGAGATGTTTGACCTTGAGAAAATACCAGACTGATTTTCCAATGAAAAGACAGGCATTTTTATTCATAGAATTATGAAGGGGAAAGAAGAACCTATAATTTTACTTGATATACTTGTGGTAAGTGTGTGATTGGCACTTAGACCATCTTCCTTTAATCACGACTTAATTAATACAACTTTGTTCAGGAAAAGTGGTGAATAATAATTCATTGATGCTTTAGTTATTCACTTTTTACTCTCTGAAAGTAACCTCTAAAATCTTGTATCTTTCAAACCATTTTTTTTCGTTCAATGTGTGCCATAGAATTCATTTCTAATATATCAAAATTTTTTCATGTAAATGTAAATGATTTATAATGAACTTCATAAAAATTTTGCATATGTAGCCAATGACAGATATTTATCCTATTAAAAGATTGAATTACATGTACCTTTTTCAAAAATTTTTTAATGTTTATTTATTAGTTTTGAGAGAGAGAGCATGTACACACGAGTGGTGGATGGGAAGGGGAGAGAGAGAAGGAGAGAGGGGATTCCAAGCAGGCTCCATGCTGACAATGCAGAGCCCAATGCTGGGTGGATCTTGAACCTGTGAGATCATGACCTGAGCCAAAATCAAGTGCTGATTGCTTAACAGACTGAGCCACCTGCGCCCCTACCTTTTTCAAATTTTTAGCATAAGTTTCCCAAATACTTTAATGCCTTGAAAATTTTCTGTTTATTTTTCGTTTTAGAAAGAAGGACAATCTTTATTTACTATTAGTTTAATATTACCTATGCCCTTGGATATGATATATCAATGGTCACTACATTTTAATACATGTAGTTTTTGTTCAACCCATCAGATGATTTCTAATCACAGATTTTTGTTTTTTTAATGTTTATTTTTGAGAGAGAGAGAGAGAGAGAGAGAGAGAGCAAGTGAGCAGAGGAGGGGCAGAGAGAGAGGGAGACACAGAATCTGAAGTAGGCTCCAGGCTCTGAGCTGTCAGCCCAGAGCCTGACACAGGGCTTGAACTCACAAACCACAAGATCATGACCTGAGAGGAAGTTGATGCTCAACTGACTGAGCCACCCAGGTGCCCCTGTAATCACGGATTTTAGGGTTAACACCAGTTTATCTAATTAAGCAAAACTGGTTGCACTTACTTATTTTTTTATTTTATTATTTTTTTTGCATTTACTTATTAATTCATAATTCTCTTCCTTAATTGTTCTTTTCTCCTGCCTCTCTGTATACTGTTTTTATTGTTGTTGTTGTTGTTGTTTGTCTTAGCCCCCAGAGCCTCTTTCTACTCTTTGGTCATCTCTCAGATCCTGTTCATTGCCTTTCTTTCTACCCAGAACTATGCTGGATCAAAATTTTTGAACATTTGCAAGGCACTACTTATATACTGGATTATAATTGTATCCTGGCCCACAGCCTTGATTCTCCCACTCCTAAAGTCAGAAAACATGCTGTTTTAGTCCACATGACTGCAAGGATTTTCTGTGCATGTTCAGAAGACTGGCTTGCATAAGACATTAGAGGATTTATTTATCCTTTTGTTCTAGAGATTGGAGCAATTCATTTGTCATGTTTACCTTAATGTAACTACTTAGATTATGTGGATCAGTGGTACTCCGATGGTAGGTAAGTCCCCTGGAGTGCTTGTAGAGATACTTACTGTTGGTCAAACATTCTGATTCAGTAGGTAGTGGGTGCTACCTGGGAAACTATAGTATTAAGCGAAACCTAAGTAATTCTGGTTCATGTGGTCCAAGGATTATACTCTTTAATAAAAAATGGTAATATTTCCCCATCTATGAACTACTTAGGGTAAGAAATTAAAGAAGTTAAGATACTTTGGCCAAGTCCTTTACTTTTTTCTACCTATTTGCAACAGAAAGAGTAGCTCTAGCCCCAACTTTGGATTCATTACACTTAAATCTCTTGCATCCTTATATGACTTGAAATTCATTTCTATGACGTACAAAAGACAGACCCCAGTTTCAGATGTCTTAGAGGAAACTTAACTTGCAAGTATATCACTGGTTCTTCAAATTATTAAAACTAAGAGAATGTTTTAGAGATAGAAGATACATATTGTAGATAATTTATTCTAATCCCCTGCTTCTAAATGAAAAAAAAAATATCTAGTCTTTTTAAAGGTTTTCTAAATTAAACATAAGCTAGTTATTGGTATCATCACTAGTAGAAGACAGGTCTCTTCAATCTGAGTAGGAACTTCTCCCCATTGAAGCAATATTTTATTTTATTTATTTATTTTTGAAGTTTATTTATTGAGAGAGAGAGAGAGAGAGCGAGAGAGTGAGCACATGTATGCACGAATGGGAGAGAGGGAGGAGAGAATCATAAACAGGCTCCATGCTGCCAGCAGATAGCCCAATCTGAGGATCGAACTCACAAACTCAGGAGCTCCTGAAGCAATATTTTAAAAATTTTACTATTTATGAGAATAACCTGAGGTACCTATCAAGATGAATATTCCTGGACTCAACCTTGGAAATCTTGTTATAGTAAGTAGGGAGCATAGGAAACTTTTTTTTTTTTTTGGTAAATGTTTATTTATTTATTTTGAGAGAGACAGAGAGCATGAGCAGGGTGGGGGGGGGGGCAGAGAGAGAGGGAGAGAGATAATCCCAAGCAGGCTCCATACTGTCAGCATAAAAGCCTGATGTGGGGTTCAAACTCATGAACAGTGAGATCATGACCTGAGCTTAAACCAAGAGTTGGAGGCTTAACCAACTGAGCCACCCAGGTGTCCCAGGAAGCTATCTTTTTAACCATCATCTAGGGAGATTTGAGTATAAGTGGTCCAAGGACCACATTATGTGAAATATTGTATAATATCCTGCTAAAAGGATTGAAGAGTTAAATAAATAAAACATGATAACTAGCCTTAATTAGTTAAGGAAAATCATTCAACTAGGCTCCACAGCAGGCCCTGGGCTAATAGATTTAGTCTTTACCCTTCAAGAAACCCACTGGTTAGAGGTGGTGGTGACAATTAGGCAAATGAATTATTTACAGCGTGTTAGATGACATGGAGCACAGGGAAAGGAGTGTCAGTAAGGCCATCAGGAAAAATACCCAGAGAAAGTGACCTTGATGGGGTGAGTAGACTGTGACCTAGGGCTCTCAGGCAGTGCATGTAGCTTGGGCGGGGGGGAACCATAAACAACAAAAATTTGTGATGAGGGAAAGCATGACACATAGGATTGTTACAGGATATAGTGTATGTGCTTAGCACCCATCGTAAACATTCGGGAAATGCTTGTCATTATGTATATTTAACAGCAGACTAAGGCTGTGATAAATTGGAAAGAGAATCCCATGAGAGACATTGATTTGGGAGGGCCTCAGGCCACTTGAAGCTTTATATCAAATAGTGAACAAATACTTAGGGCGGATGCTACTGTCTGTAGCTCATTTTTATGAACTCACTAATAAATTATTTGTGGGAGAGCCAGCAATTTTCTAGGACCTGGGCCTTGAGCATCTGGGAAGATGAAATTTCAAGGAGATATCATAAATGGTATCAAATATTGCAAAAAGGTCAAATGTGAATAACAGCTGAAGAGTCTCCAACAGATAAGGTTGTTAGCTCTTCATGACATGATTCTGATGTGGGTGGTTAAGAATAGTTTGGAATGCTGATAAATATTCACACCCCTGCCTTCCAAATTGGGACTATTAAATTAGAATCTCTGGGGTATATGGCTTAAGGATCTTGACTAAAAAAATATCTGGGAGATTATTTTGCAGACTGGGGTTTGAGAACCAGTGAACTAGAGAAATGTATTTCAGTATGTGGTAGGAACAGAACTGAAAAGCTTTAACCAGTATACAGGGGAGAGGAAGTGTAGATAAAGTAAGTGTAGATAAGATTTGTTATGTAAGCAAGGCAGGAGTTAGGAAGATGATTAGGTCAATGGAGGATTTTTGTTTTTATATTTTGTTTGAATTAACACAAACCATGGGAGTCCTTAAGTATGTTATTTTCTGATTAGAGACTTCAGAAGATACTCTGGGATCATTTGCTTACTACCAAATAACTTGTATCTTTATTTGAGTTCTGAGGCTGTAGGTTTTTATTAATTTGCCAATACAGTGATCTAATTTATCCAAAAGTCAAATATTTAGGAATCTTCAAATTTGAAGCACATTCCCCCCCAAAAAAAGACTTAGTAAAAGGACTTAGTAAAAAGATTTAGTAAAAAGACTTAGTAAGTGGATCACAGAGCTGGGATGTGAGAAGGGCAGAACAGCATTTTAAATTGTCACATCATTCATTTTAATAAAAAGTTTTTAGGTTCTTACTGAGAGGTAGTTTAGCACACCATTCTCATCATTCTTTTTTTTTTTTCTTAGTTACTTTGTTTATTTTATGTATGTATGTATGTATGTATGTATGTATGTATGTAATCTCTGCACCCAACATGGGACTTGAACTTCTGATCCCAAGATGAAGAGTCGCATGCTCTTCCCCCTGAACCAGCCAGGTACCCTTTAACACATCATTCTTTTTTTTTTTTTTTTTTTTTTAACGTTTTTTATTTATTTATTTTTGGGACAGAGAGAGACAGAGCATGAACGGGGGAGGGGCAGAGAGAGGGAGACACAGTATCGGAAACAGGCTCCAGGCTCCGAGCCATCAGCCCAGAGCCTGACGCGGGGCTCGAACTCACGGACCGCGAGATCGTGACCTGGCTGAAGTCGGACGCTTAACCGACTGTGCCACCCAGGCGCCCCAACACATCATTCTTAACACCCATGTTTATATTTCTAGTACTAGCATAATTTTTATGCCAGATAGCATTAAACTCTTTAACTGTCTTCTATGCTAAATACCAAATAATGACTATGCAACCATGTTTGTCTGCAAAAAGACTGTCAGGAAGTTATGATAGATGCTTCACTTCTGCTTTCTAAATCTTGCAGAATTTCAACTTTTGGTTGACTCTCACCTGGGCAATTCAGAGAAGGAAATTCTGCGAAGCATAGCTTCCAGCTTAACCAAGTTGCCACAGCACAATCACCCCATAACTTATATTGGGAGTACTTTGTATTTAGGAGTCTTCTGTACTTTGTATTTAGGAGTCATGATGGTTCCACATACGTTATGAAGTTGTGCCTTGACAACAACAGAAGGGATGCCATGTGAATCAGAAGGCAGTCTTTACTATTGTTCTTATTTCTCCTCTTCCTCTTACTTTATAAAGAGGTAGCTTTTATTGACTATGGTCTGCATGAACTGTGGAAATTGTTTACCCACAGTTTAATTTTATTTTCTTAGAAACATGAGAGCTAGGGTAACATTATCATTTTCTTCTAACAGATGAGAGAGCTGAGGTTAATGGATATTGAGTAATTTGGCAAAATTATAAGATCTTTCTATTTAAAAAAATGTTACTCATAGTTTGTTAGATTCAGGAGTATAGTCAAACCACTGTGCTATGGAGAGAAAAACTAGGATTTCATTATTAGTTTGAATAATGGTAAGAAGAATGACCAGAGTTCAGGTAGGTGTTTATACTTCTTCCTGTTTGGAGAGGACTCACTTTGATCCCTTGATGTAAATAGGCCAGAGGTTGACAGAAAGGCCAACCAGAAGGTCACAGCTCACCAAAACAAAGAGGACTGGGAGACATAGTACAGAGCCTCACAGGACAGAAAGAACTGATAGGAGGTAAATTGCTTGCCTTGGTATTGGTAGGGGAAAGCCTCCTAGTTTCTAATCTACTCTGAATCCTTTGTGTAGAGACAGAGCGGGAAGAGTACCTAGAAATATCAGAAAAAAATAAGAATAAGGAAGGATCAACTGAATGGAGTATAATTTTCCTTTTAGAAAACGTTGCTCATATGTAAAGCAACTGCTCATAAGAATTATTCCATTCTTCACTTTCTAGCATAACATGACTGTCCATTTTAGTTGTGCATTGATAGCCTAGTGAGAATCTGGCAGAGAGTTTGTTTGTTCATATGTGCTCTGTAAGCTGGTCTTCATGCAGACAAAGCAGGATATGGAGCCATGAACTTGGAATTTGAGAATGTGGGAAGAGTTACTAGTTATAGGGAGAAAAAAGGTAAATGATACCTGTCCAGTCTAGTTTATAAAGGGATTATACTTAAATATTAAGGTGAGCTGATATAAAAATCAAATATGTTATTCTTTGAAAATGAAAAATATCTCATGGGAGGGATACAGCTTGATCAATATACATTAAACAACAAAAATAGGTTTACTTTATTATTTTTAAAAATTTTTTAATGTTTATTTTTGAGAGAGAGAGACAGAGTGTGAGCAGGGGAGGGGCAGAGAGAGAGGGAGACACAGAATCTGAAGCAGGCTCCAGGCTCTGAGCTGTCAGCACAAAGCCTGACGCGGGGCTCGAACTCACAAACTGTGAGATCACGACCTGAGCCTAAGGTGGACGTTTAACCAACTGAGCCACCCAGGCACCCCCAAAATAGGTTTACTTTAGATTGGAATTGTTCATATGTTCACAGTAGCAATCATGATAATATGTTTTCCATTATTTCTTTCCTCCCCTTTTTTTCTCACATAATAGTCCTGAGTGTTACAAACACTGGGAAAATATCCTCATTTACCTCACCTTCCATCATTCCCAGAAACATAACTACAAAATTAATCTCTCCTTATAAGTGTTTGCAGATCATTTGTATGGAATACATAGGAGTTA
Source organism: Neofelis nebulosa (assembly GCF_028018385.1). Lineage (NCBI taxonomy): Eukaryota > Metazoa > Chordata > Mammalia > Carnivora > Felidae > Neofelis > Neofelis nebulosa. Next base: position 91,205,596 of record NC_080788.1, read on the forward strand.
AAGTTACAGTAATATTCTCTCCCATAGGCAGTTGCTAATTTTATCTGAGTGCTGTTACACCTTTAGTATTTATTTATTCATTCATTCATTCATTCATTCATTCATTTATATTGAAGTGTAGTTGACACACAATGTTTCAGGTATACAACAGTGATTTCACAAGTTTACATGCTATTGTTTAAAAAATTTTTTTTTGCATTTTTAATGTTTATTTTTTGAGAGAGAGAGACAGAGCTCAGATGGAGGAGGGGCAGAGAGAGAGTGGGAGGGGGAGACACAGAATCCGAAGCAGTCTTCAGGCTCTGAGCTGTCAACACAGAGCCCGGCGCGGGGCCTGAACCCATGAACCGTGAGATCATGACCTGAGCCAAAGTTAGATCCTCAAACGACTGAGCCACCCAGGTGCCCTACATGCTATTCTTTTAACTAAATTTTAAAGTGGTGTCCAAAATCGCTAATAAGTAGACAGTATTTAAAAATGCAAAATGTATGCTATTTCTCTAACTGCAAAAGGTAACAGCACGCCAGAACATGTTTAAAGCAATTTTCAGTTATTTGTGCCAACATTTTGTATCTTTTTTCCTAGTGGCAATTTTTCTTGGTGGTATTTATTACTAAGATTAATGAGTTTGACTTTCACTAGCTTGAGAGCTAAGTAAATAAGTTCTTAATTTACTTGGGGTGTTTTAGCACTCAGACATTCTGGAATTTCTTTTTTAATCCAATGACATTAAAAAACCACTTAGGAATAATTATACAATGTACATTCAATCTCAGAAGAATTGTTTTTCTACTGTGAGGTAGAATCCAATCAGAAAGAATTTTTAAAAGACTTTCTCCTAACGTGTTTGTATTGATTGAATTGAGATATGGTCCACACAAATCAATACATGAGAAGACAAGTTGTGTGTGATGACAGTAATTCTATCTGCAGGGTAACTGCCAAATGTCTGGGTACCAATGATTGTATTTCAGCTGGCTGGTCAGCACATGATAATTTGTCAGTAAGTCATTTTGCTTTCTCTGACTTACAAAATAATACTCATTTTCCTCAAAATATACATTTTGCTTACTATATCAATATTATTATATTATATATGTAATATATATATTATATATCAAGACTCGAAGGGTTGAAAATGCCCATTCTTAAATTTGACTTCCTTATCTGGCTCTTCAGAGAAGGGATGGTCTCAGAATCCACATGCTGCCTGGTTTCCAGTATTGGTTTATGCAAGAAGGTGCTTGTGGCCAGGTGTAAGACAATGATACGCTACTGCAGCTACTGAAATGTTCTCTACTAGGGACATTTCTGCTTACCAAGGCTAAAGAAAACCAAGGGAAGTAGAGCAGCAGATTACATTAGGAATTTCTATAAGGGACTATCAAAGGCAGGGGTAAGAAGTACCATTCAGAGAACCATGTAATTGGGTGGGACTTAGAAGTCTCTAATCTATCCTCCATCCAGTGCAAGAAGCCCAGCTGGGTATTTTCTCCCACCACTTACTCATTTCTTGGATTGGCAGTGTTAATTACCAGTCAGTGAAACACATTTTACATAAGTAAGAAATGATAAACATCAGAGTACCAGAAAAACAACCCACAAAGAAGAAATATTTACGATATTCAGTTCAAGGGCAAATACACTTTACTATCATATGATCCTGCTTAGTTTCTTACCTTTCTTAGTTCTGAAATTTTTAGTAAAAACATGCAATTTCTATTTTTAGAAACCAGGAATGAGATGAAGCTGAAGTTCTCTTCAACAAGAGAATAGTGGTTCTTTAAAAAAGGCCCATTGCAGTTTTAATGTCTACAACTGATACCCACTATTCACCTAAATTACAAATTACATTTCTTTTATGATATATATGTCCATTTCTAGTTAGAAATGTAAATCCAACTATAATACTGTGTTAAATTTATTTTTACATCTCTCATATTCCATTGTGACTGAATATTTCATAAAATTTAAGTTACCAACTTTGTTATCAAGGCATATTTTGCATCAGTATTCAGTATGTTTGGTTGTATATTAATTCATGGGTATTTTCTTTTAACCAGAGAGATTTCTTCAGAGACCACTTCTCACTCCAAATTTAACCGCATTCTGTTTTGTTCTCTTAGGAAGAATCTGTATTATTAACAGTAATTGAAAGATGGTAAGAAGTCACATATTCTAAGAGTTTTTACATTATGTCATCTGGATGTCTGTAGGTGCCTTTGAAAGAAAATTGTTTAATCTGTGCTTTTCTTGTTTTGTCAACACCCTGAGTAGTAATTGTGGTTACAAGGCACTGAAGTCCATTTAGAGTAGTTTTATACTTTTTTTTTCTTTTTTGGTAGGCAAAGGGAAGAGTGCAGTAATTTTATTATATGATCATCATGACATTGGAAATGTATCTCTGGGTTGTAGAGGACATTTTCTGCAAAACCTCATGATTGTAATTTTGGATCATTGAGGAAATGTTTGAAACCAGTTTGCACAGAAGAGTTTCACAATTTAAAAAATCTCAAAATCCTAGCCATAGAGGAAGATACTAGTTTTGTCCCCATTTTTCAGAAACGAAAACTGATATGGGACATGTTTAAAGTATGCTGTGCTGGGCCACACTAACCAACAAAGATGATATATTTTAGTAGTTTCCTTAATGAATATTTCAAATGAAATATACTTCTGTGAATGGCCAAGTGAATCATGCAATAGATTTTGCATTTTTTTTTCCCCTCTGTGGTTTCTCAAGACTCTTTTTAAGTAGGGAGCATGCATGTTTTTGAGGGAAAAATGCGAGCTAGAGGAATTAATTTTCAGTTGATGAAAGTGTTGTTTTTATTGTTGGATTTCATTCTTTTAAAGTTTCAATTTTGTATTTTAGGAATTGTTCAGCTAAGGAAGAAAAAAAAAAGCCAGGAAAATTCTGACTTCTATTAGGACCTTTCCATGGGGTAGGAGGTTCTTTGCAAGGGCTTGTCAGCAATTACTTCTGGAGTTTGTGAGTAGTAAGGATCAAGGTAAACAGAACATATTGGACTGTTGGTTTAGACAAGAATGATGATATGACTTCAATATGCAATGTTGGCTGTCACTCACTCCTTGTTTTTTTCTCCTGACTCTATATTCTCAAATTTTATGGTTATACATACATGCTGTCCACATTAGGGTTGGAGTCACTTCATTCTAAAATTTGATGTAAAACAATAATAGAGAACAAAATCACCCTATACTTAGAAAGGGGGATATTTGGTAAAGTTGATATACTCTAGCACTGCTGTTTAATATAATAGTCGTAGCCATTTATACTCTTTAACACTCGAAATGTGGCTCCTGTGATGGAAGAACTGAATTTTCAATTCTGTTTAATCTTAGTCAGTTTAAATTTAAATAACCCCATGTGGGTGAACACCCCTGGGCAGTGATGTGTGTAGCTCTAGAAGTGACTGCCAAATGTCCATGCCCCTGACCCTTTCCCGAATATGTGGAGTGCCGGTTCTTTCTTAGGGCTCATTGACACCTACCTCATTGACAAATTTGAGCATTCTTTTTTCCCTAGTGTGGGCCCAGCTTGAATAGCTAGATCTCTATCTATAAAAGTCTTTGGTTAGCCAATGTCTCCTGGTCATCCTCTAGCTTTGCACCACTGGTTGCCTGTTTGCTTTCTCTGAGTCTTTTTGTAATTGGGACTGGATCCTGTTCCTTCCAATTCTGGCTTACACTGACAGCTACTGAGCATGCCTTCTGTCAGTTATAGCCATTTCCAGTTGGTGATTTTCGATTCTTGGACATAGAAGTGCCTTTCAGTAATGTGCAGTGGACATCTTGGCCGTGTTCATTAGGGCACCATAGCTAGTTTCTGCAGCTGTCATAGATGCCTGCATGTCAAATCTGGTGATGAAGCTGTCATTTTTCATTTTGTTGCTGCACAGCTGGCTCATTGGGCAAATTATTTAATCTGTTTGCTCTAGCTTCCTTATAAAATGGAGATAATACTCATATCTAGCTCACTTGGTTACTTGAGGAATAAATGAGTTAATACAAGAGAGGGGCTTTGAATGGTGCTTGGATATATGATTGTTGTATAAATCACCATTAGTAACAGTACTTGAGTGGTTTACATCAGATGCTCTGATTAAAACGATTTCCATTTAGCTCTTCATTTTTATTACATGTCAGAATATTATAAAAATACATTCTTTTAATTTTTTCTGTAATTTAGCCTGACAATGTTGTAGGGGAGGCTTAAGAAAGTGACTATATTACATATTTAACTTCAAGAACTTGAAATTTTCATTCAGTGCTCAATTTTCATCCTAAATGATCTAATCTGTGACCTTGGGCCATTAAATATGTGTGTGTTTTCTTTTTCTCTCCTATCTCACATTACTGTCTGGTTTAATAACAAATCCCGAGTCAATAGGAACTTCTTAGAAGGTAGTTTAAAAAACATCAATTATTAATTACATATGCCCTTTTGAGTTTTATTGCTACCCAAAAAACTTTAGAATTTTTCCACGCAGAATCCCCTCCCCAAGCCCAAGACAGATTTTCAAACAACTTGTAAGAGAATCATATTACATTTATTGGCTAGGATTAGTGTCTCTCAGGTTTGAAATAATTTGTTAATAATTGGTGTCTTTACCAGATACTAGGCAGATTTCCTAAAGAATAACCAAGCCAAGGACACTGTGCACTAATCTTCATTCAGAACCACTGACTTTATCTGTTGACTTTAGTTATGGCTTCTGTTCTTCTAAACATTCAATTCATATATAAATATACACATACATGTATATATGCATGTATATCTTGGTAATTTCTTGTTGTTTTTAAGCATTTGTGCCCTGTAGAAGAGAAGGAAAAAGTGGAAAATCAAGATGAATAATCTTGGCAGCTATGTTGTAGAAATATATAATTTTGTTTACTGAGACAAATGACTAGTCGTGTTGTGAGAAATGGTTAGCCAACTAGCAGAAAACAAGACAAAACAAAACAAAAAACCATATTCCAAGATGAAAAAATAAAACATTTATGTGTAAAATATGAACTCTTAGTAATATAAGAGGAAAACCTGAGAGAATTTATAATCTTACAATGGAGCAGTGCTTCATAACCATAACTCCTAGTCTGGAGCCCATGGAAGGAAGAATGATAACATTACAAAAATCAGTTACATTAGAATAAAATCTGTATTGCAAAAATACCAAAATCAAATACATAGGCCGGGAAAACTATTTGCAATTTATATCACAGGAATGTGTTAATATTGCTTAAGATTTTCTAGAAATCAAGAATAACACAAAAATTAAACCTGTACACAAAGGGAAGACATTTTTTTTTTTAAATGTTTTTATTTATTTTTGAGACAGAGAGAGGCAGGGGGGCAGAGAGAGAGGGAGACACAGAATCTGAAGCAGGCTCCAGGCTCTGCACTGTCAGCACAGAGCCCAACGTGGGGCTCGAACCCACGGACTGTGAGATCATGACCTGAGCCAAAGCCGGACGTTCAACCAACTGAGCCACCCAGGCGCCCCAAAGGGAAGACATTTTTAATAAAAGAAGATGATGAAATTGTTCTTGTACATAGGGAATTATGTCTTAATCCTAACCCTAATGTCCATCAGAATCCTATAGAAATTCAAATCCTAAAGCAGCATTGATAGAATTTTTTAGTCTCTTGAATTGATGGACATCTGTAAGCTTGTTAAACTCACACTATTGGTATAGTCACTAGTAGCAAAATAACACTCTCACTTGTTGCTTGTGAGAATGTAAACAGTACATCTCCCATGTTGGACAGTTTTGCAAGATCTATAAATATTAAAACTCCATGCATATTTTAACCCAGACATTTTTTTCTCCCATGAATTTATTACTGGTTCTATGGTTGAATATTCATGACATAAAATTTGTATAAAAATTATACTGTTGGGTACTTGACTGGCTCATTCAGTGGAGCATGTGACTCTTGATCTCGGAGTCATGAGTTCGAGCCCCATATTGGGGGTAGAATTTACTTAAAACACATGCACACCCACACACACACCAAAATAAAAAAGCATTAAAAATTTTATACTGTAGTATTATTATAATAGCAGAAATAACTTAAATTTCTGTAGCATTGATGGTTAAATGAATTAAGGTATGTCCATACAATGGAAACCTCCCCAACTGTAATAATTAACTAAAAAAAAAACAGAAGAAGAATAAGGAAGTTTCCTATACAGAGATATGAAAGACAGCCAAGCTATAATGTTAAGTTAAAGAATCAAGGCATTGTGGGAGCTCTTTCCTTTCTCTCTCCCAGCCATTTTGGCAGCTGCTCTTGGTTGGGGCTGTCCTGCATCTAAGGCATGGAGGTGGTGGCTGAAAAGAAGAAAAAGTCAGTGGAGTCAATCAACTCTAGGTTCCAACTCATTATGAAAAGTGGAAAGTATGTGCTGGGGTACAAGTGGACTCAGAAAATGATGAGACATAGTAAAACAAAACTAGTCATCTTTAACGACTGCCTAGACTTCAGGAAATCTGAAATAAAGTAGTCCACTATGTTGGCCCAAACTGTTGTCACTATGTGGCAATAATATTGAATTGGGCACAGCATGTGGGAAGTACTACAGAGTGCACACTGGCTCTCATTGATCCAGGTGATTCTGATATCATTATAAGCATGTCAGAACAGACTGGTAAATTATAAATCATGCAAAATTTTTCCTTAATAAAACTGGCCAGACCTTCTTTAAAAAAAAGAATCAAGTTGCTATATGGCATGTGAAGTAAATAACATAATTCAGAAATACAGTCCAATAAAAATATGTGCTTGTATATTCATACATATATAAACCTCTGGAAGAAGGCATATTACTGGAACTTTCATATAGGAACTGGATGTATGAACATAAGGATTAGAAAGAAACTTTTTACTGTATAATTTTATGTATGTTTTGATTTATGAACAGCATAGATGTATTACCTATTCAAATACACATATAAGTTGAGTAAAAATGTTAATTAAGGGAAGTATCCCTTTGAGAAACTCAAAATAAATTATATTTCTATAAGTTATGTTTCAAGCCATCTGTAACAATATTAATTTCATTTATTATTTTGGCACAGTGGATCTTTGGGCCTCTGAAGCTCATTGTTTTAAATTTCATATTTGGTTATATTTCGTTAAGTTATGAAGTCATAATTCCTCACTGGAATAGTCCCGAAATTTGTATCGTTTTTATTTCAGCCAATAGCAAAATGAAACCCAGGAAGATTACCTTTGCATAATGTCAGAAAGCACGACTGTGGGAGAAGTGGACTAAATTTTCTATTTTCTAACTTTCAGTCAGTATTCCTTCAATGATGTTGAATTCTATTACATTGCACTATCATTTCTTACATGTTCTATTTTAGTGTTAAAAGCTTCTATTTTATTATTTTGTAAAAACCTTGAACGGCCTCTTCAAGGACAAAATGTTAGCAAAATGGAACATGAGAATTATGAACTAAAATATTAATATCTATTTTTCTTTTAACTTATTAGTCTGTTAAGATCATCCTTTGCTACAAAGGGAATTCATTTTCAAATATGAGAATACTTTAAAATATGTCTAGAATATTCTACAAAGTTATGTAAAGATATTTCTATTAAGAAATTTTACAATTTAAAGACGAATCAAGTTCTTAATACAATAATTGTCTAAAATGAGAATTTGGACTTTCTTTTCTGAAGTCTAAAAATTGTCTTAATGGGAAACTAACAATTATTTTAGCCTAAAAATGAAAGACAACTAACTGGCATTTCCCTCTTTAAAGTATTGTCCCCCCACTCTTAACATCTTTTATTTGCTGCTCTTACATCTTAGAGACCAGATGCTTCAGCTTGTCATCTGTATTTGTTCATCCTCGCCTCTGTTGAGGCAATTAATCCTTGTTTCTTTCACTCCAGTACCACTTTCGACAATCCACCTCTCTTCAAACAAGATTGTTAAATAAATCTTTCTAAAGTACCACCTTCTGGTATCACTTCCAAGCCCAAAGAAGCTCCAATATCTCACAATATGTTCAAGAGAGATAAAATGCCTCAGAGTCAAATCTTGATTCCAAATCTATTTATTGAGCATCTAGGCATGTTGCAAGGTCTACAGAGACTTATTTCCTCTCTTCCCTATATCACTCTTTCTGGAGGTCAGAGTTTTAATTCATTTTCAAGTTCTGGCTCTCATAGGTAAGCAAGGGCCAGTACCCTTCCTCTAGATGCCACAGTCTCCTTATTTGTGAAATTGGAATGATAAAGTATACTTAAATTACCGTTGTTAGGATTCAATGAAGTTGATGCATGTAAGATGCTTTGGAGATGTGTTTGGTATATAGTAATCACTCTACAAATATGCACTATATTGTGCATATACAAATATGCACAAATATTTGTATATATTTACTCCCTTCCTCCTTGAAGAGTCAGGGTTGTGTTTGACTTCTCCCTTAGGTATATCTGTTTCCTGTGTTTAAGATTCTCTTCCTCCTCATCTCTACTTATTCAAATTCTGTCCTTCCTTCAGATCACAGTTTAAGTAGCTTCTTTCTGATACAGATATCTCTGTGCACTCCAGCCAGACACCTAATAGCACTAGACTGCAAATTCCACTTAGCTCTTAATCACATACTACTCAGGAGTAGAGATCATGTTTTAATTATTTGATTCCATCAATGCCTGGGTGCTGAGGCTTCTTTCACAACAAGACAGAATCAATAAACAACAAATTTCTTACATGTTAGGTATATACATCTTCCGGACCCAATTTGGAAAAAAAAATTATGACCTTTAGTCCTTCCATCATATTGGCAATCCACATGTCTTTTATTTTTACATGATACTCATTGGATGTTCCTTGAATATAAGAATCCTGTCACTGGGATTTGTGAATGGGCTTCAGAAGGGCAGCAAAGCCTCTGAAATTGCAGAATTTGGAGTATGGGAATATGTGTATTTTCTCCAGGCGAAGTGGTAGGCCCACAAAAATACTAGGAACCATTCTTAATGATTTGTTTTTATCCACGTTTGGTAAGTAGGAACCAAATTAATAATATTCAAATTGATCATGTTATATATCTTATCATTTGCTTAAATTTCCATGTTTTCAATGCAAGATATGCATTTTAAGACTTAAGTATATGAGATTCTTATGATTCCATTTTTATTGTTTTTTTTAACTAGATGAAGACTTAAAGAATATTTCTTTTTTTCCCCCATAATTGTCCAAATGAAATTGATGCTTTTAAAAAATGAATGGTGAGAGCTGTGCCTGTCTGGCTTAGCTGGTAGAGCATCCAACTCTTGATATTGGGGTCATGAGTTGAAGCCCCATATTGGGTGTAGAAATTACTTAAAAATTAAAAAAAAATAATATAAATGGTGGTTTGTTAACTTCCGTCAAGATGAAGTAGGGAGCTTGGCAGAACTCCTCAGCAAAACAAGTTACATGAAAATTATAAAATATTGTTACTTAAAGTCTATTGAAATTGGGGTGGTTGGCTGCCTCAGTTAGAAGAGCATGTGACTCTTGATCTCAGGGTTGTGAATTCATGCCCCATGTTGGGTGTAGAGATTACTTAAAATAAATAAATGAATAAACTTTAAAACACAGTTTATGGAAATTAACCATAAGGGAATATAACAAACAAATATCTATTCAAGAGTATCTACTATATTTTTGAAAGAACAGCAAGAGACTATGGCATTTGAACCGTGACTAGCTGCATTACCTTTATACCACACAGCTCCATGTTACGGAGGCTCTATTATAGGCATAGGTAGCCAAAAGCTGAAAGGCTACTTTTCTACCACATTTCAGTCTAGGATTATGATTTTACCCTGAGAGGACTCTTATGATTAGTGGTTGCCAGGTTATTGTTTTTCCATTCATTTTATTTACAATTTGTCTATGTCTTTAGCCTATTATACATTCTAACAATCTCCCTTTACAATTACTGTTTTGCTTTTTACGTGTTTCATTTCCTCTTTATATGTTTAATATTCATTATATTATCTATCCAATACTACCTCCTACCGCTTGTACAATTATTTTTTTTGTAAATGTTTATTTATTTTTGAGAAAGAGAGAGGCAGAACATGAGCGGGGGAGGAGCAGAGAGAGAGGGAGACACAGAATCTGAAGCAGGCTCCAGGCTCCGAGCTGTCAGCACAGAGCTCGATGTGGGGCTCGAACTCATGAATCGTGAGATGATGACCTGAGCTGAAGTTGGATGCTTAACCAAATGTGCCACCCAGGTGCCTCTTGTACAATCATTATATCAGCATATTCTATAAACTTCAAAATACATTGTTACTATTTTTTTGCTTTAAGAAGTCAAGAAATTTCTACTCCTGATTGGAAGCAGAAGTCTTCTTATTTATTGTTTGATTATCTTCTAATTACTGTGAGACATGTTAAAATCTTGGATTTGTCTATTTCTTCAAGTTTTGTAATTTTTCTTTAAATATCTTGATGCTATAAAAAGCAGAGATTTTAGTAATTAACATTTCCTTTGTATTGACTCATTAAATTTTCCTCTTTATATTAGAGTTTTGTTTAAATTTTTTTTTCAATGTTTGTTTATTTTTGAGAGAGAGAAAAACAAAGTGCAAGCAAGGGAGGGGCAGAGAGAGAGGGAGACACAGAATCTGAAGCAGGCTCCAGACTCTGAGCTGTCAGCACAGAGCCCAACGCAGGGCTTGAACCCATGAACCATGAGATCATGACCTGAGCCAAAGTCGGACACTCAACCAACTGAGCCACCCAGGCACCACTAGAGTTTTCTTTTAAAATATACTTCTCTAATGTAAATGAAACTTCACCAGTGGTTTTTTGCTTTTGTTTTGTGTGTGTGTGTGATTTTTTTTTTTTTGAGAAAGCTGTCTTTTTCCATCCCTTTATTTTCAACTTTTCTATGTCCTTTTACTTAAGGTATAACTATTATAAACAGAATATAGTTTTTAAAGAGTGTCTCAATCTTTATATTTTGAATGTATTTTAAATGAAATTCTGGTCTGCTTACATTGTATGTGATTAATATGTTTATAAGATTTTATTTTATACCACAGACAACATGGGTTATTAAAATATTTCTGAAGTTAAAATAACATGATGAGGATTTTACTGTAGGAGAATTAGATTATGTCATTGCTAAGGCAAGGAACGAGGTCAGAGAAATTAGAAAATTATTAAAATTAACACATGTTTGAGATATTGATTTCCTATAAAATCAATAAGGCTGGGGTGGGGGTGGGAATTAACAGAATTGGTGCACAGAGAGGACAGTTGTAATTTTTCCCTTTTTTCTAGTTTTATTGAGACATAATTGACATGTAACACTGCATTATCTTTTTTTTTTTTTTTCAACTTTTTTAAATTTATTTTTGGGACAGAGAGAGACATAGCATGAACGGGGGAGGGGCAGAGAGAGAGGGAGACACAGAATCGGAAACAGGCTCCAGGCTCTGAGCCATCAGCCCAGAGCCTGACGCGGGGCTCGAACTCACGGACCGCGAGATCGTGACCTGGCTGAAGTCGGACGCTTAACCGACTGCGCCACCCAGGCGCCCCAACACTGCATTATCTTAAAGTGTACGGCATAATGACTTGATATTGTGAAATGCTTACTATAGTGACTGAACTTCCATCATTTCAAAGATACAAAAAATATTTTTTCCTTGTTCTGAGAACTCTTAGAATCTCCTCTCTTAACAACTTTTAAATATACCATATGCAGTGTTAACTATAATCATCAAGTTGTATGTTACATCTCCAGTATTTATCTTATGACTGAAGTTTGGATCTTTTGACCAGCTTTATCCAATTCCCCAACCCCGACCCCCTGCTTCTGTTAACCACAAATTTGATCTCTTTTCTATGCATTTAATTTTTAAAATTTTTTTATTTATTATTTTTTTCTTGTATTTATTTTTGAGAGACAGAGCACAAGTGGGGAAAGGACAGAGAGGGAGAGAGGAATAGAGGATATGAAGCAGTCTGTGCGCTGATAGCAGTGAGCCCGATGTGGGACTTAAACTCATAAACTACGAGCTCATGACCTGAGCCAAAGTCAGCCGCTCAACTGACTGAGCCACCCAGGCATCCCAGTTTTTTATTTTTTAATTTTTATCTGTAGATTCCACATATAAATGAGATCATATAGTAGTTGCCTTTCTCTGACTTATTTTACTTAGCATAATGCCCTAGAGTTTCATCCATGTTGTTGCAAATGACAGGATTTTCTTCTTTTTCATGGCCAAATGATATTCTATATTATATGTAAATTTTTTATTTGGGAAAAACAAGGCAGGCTATAGGTTACACTTAGGTGATGGACAACTTTAAGAAATTTGTAGAGCAAGAGAAACCTATGAAAAATAAAGGGAAGGAATCTGAGAGATTACAGGAGAACCTGGATAGTTTACATTCTGAAACTCTTCCTTTTGGGCTAGGGGCTAACTTTGCCAAATGCTATAGAACCTTCTTATTAAAATGTGGTTCTAGGGGCGCCTGGGTGGCTCAGTCGGTTAAATGTCCGACTTCGGCTCAGGTCATGATCTTGTGGTTCACCAGTTCGAGCCCCGTGTCAGGCTCTGTGCTGACAGCTCAGAGCCTGGAGCCTGCTTCCGATTCTGTGTCTCCCTCTCTCTCTGACCCTCCCCCCATTCATGCTCTGTCTCTCTCTGTCTCAAAAATAAATAAACGTTAAAAAAAATTTAAAAAAAATAAAATAAAATAAAATGTGGTTCTAAAACCAGTAGCACTAGATTCACCTAGGACCTTTATCAGATTCTACTTTTAAAAAAATTACAAAATGATTTCCTACACATTAAATCTAAACACTGTATAATGCAGTAGTTCTCGATCTTGGCTGCTTATTAATATTACCTGTGGAGCCTTGAGACACTGCACCATGTAGGCTATAGCCCAGACCAAAGCAGAATCTATAAGTCTGGGACTCAGAAATCAGTATGTTGAGAGCTCCTCAGGTGGTTCCCTTGTAGCCAAGGTTGAGATTCAGTGCTACAGAGACACATAAGAGAACAAGGACTGGAACTAGATGATTCAGAGCAAGGAGAACTGGGGAGGATTTCAGAGGCTAGATTCTAGTCTTTGTTCTGCTATGCATAGAATTATTTATTCTCTGTAAAATCTGTTTTCTCTTTGTATTTTTTTTTCTTATATTTGTTAAATATTTATTAAGGCCATGCTTTATGCCAGACACCATGAGAGGAGTTGGATTAATAATCTCCAAACCCCTCCAGTTCCTAAATCATCTGATTTTACTGTCTATGATTTATAAATTGGGAGATCATTGGTAATACCTAATGGATTGGTGGTAATCATCTGTATACGGTCACTGTGCGAGTGGGTGGTAAAAAAATTTGCTGGTTGTAACCAAGGAATTGAACGTACAGTATTGATCAGAAGCATCTATTGTATCAAAAATGGAAAAGCGATCCAAGTTGGTTTCTAGAAATGAAACTGTATAAGGCAATGAATTTATTAGAGTATAAGTTGAGGAGAGTTTGAGAAAAGAAATATGGGGAAAAGTAGATGACAGACTTACAGATTTTTTTCCCCATTTTGACCACCAGAGAAGTGACAGGAGCTAGATCAGGGCATCTCAAACATTAATGTACACAGGAATCACCTGGGAGAATTTGTTAAAATGAAGATCCTGACCTAGTAGGTCTTGGGTGTAGGGCCTGTTGCTTTTCAAATAAGCTTCAAGGTGATGAAATGCTTCTGGTATGGAGACCACACCTACAGCAGCAGGGCCAGAAGCTCTCCTGCAAGGTACATGCAGAGTGAGGATCTTGCTAAAAGCTAATCTGCTCATGCCTGTTTCTTAGTCCTTGGGCACTATTTCCCCACCCTCACCCTCACCCCTACCCCCAGAAAGATAGGGGCACAACTTTAAAAGATACATGTGAAAATGAGATAAACTTCAGTGAGAGATAAGGCAATATGTCAAAATAATATGAGGGAGGAGTTTGGGGAGAGAGGTTCTGCAGTTCACAAAGGTAAGACTATTTCAAGAACTTGGTTCGTCTTTGAAAGAGTAAGTAGAATCTAGGGTACAGCAGGGCTGTTTTGTTTCCAAATGACTTTGGTCATAGTGTCAAAATCCACATACCTCATGAACACATGTCCTTACCTGTTATGTGACATTAATATCACATGGATGAGAGCCTTACTGAGAACAGGGTCATTGAGTCAAGACAGATACTAATCAGAAAATGACATGCACTGGATATGGAGATATGGCCAATAGTAAAAGGAAGACTATTACAAAGAGCAATGAGAGAAATAAAATAAAATTGAGAGTAACCATGGAAAGAGAAAAAGACCCATTTTTGTCTGTTTCAACAATGAAAAACAAATTGAAGAGGGAAAGTGTATCATTGGGCTATTCACATTAGGAGAAATAGCTGTCAACAACGAAAAAGAGGAGAGGATTTACAGATCAGGAGAAAAGTAATCAGCAAGACATGACTAAAGCACTTTTTTTTTCTTTTTTGAGAGAGGGAGAGAGGGTGCAAGTGAGCGAAGGGCAGAGAGAGAGAATCCCACAAGGGGCAGAGAGAGAAGCGGGGCTCACCCCAAGTGGGGCCCGTGCTCACCTGAAGCAGGGCTGAGGCTCACCCATGATCTGTGAGATTATGACCTGACCTGAAGCCAGATGCTTAACTGACTGAGCCACCCAGGCGCCTGTGCCTAAAGCACTTGTAAAGCAACATTAAGAGTGTACTTGCTACTTGACCCATACATTTTTGGATGAATAGATGCTTGGTGTTGACGCTTTCTCCACCTATGCTCTGCAGCCTAGGGGAGGCAGCAGAGAAGTAGTTGAGCGTGTGCAGAGAGGGACTCATTGATAGCGTCACAGAGGATACTGTTGAGAGTATCACAGAACCCAATTGTGGAGAGGAGTAAGGTTTGCTTACTGGGAATGGGAATGGCTGACCATACATTTCAGGGAAAATACAAGTAGCTGGAAATGAACCAATGAATTGAGTGAATTAGAAGGCACTTTGGTTTAAAGTTTCTGATGAATATAAAGAGGGAAATGTTTTACTTTGTGAGATCTGTGGGTGAAAAGATATTGGAAACAGTGAGATTAGAATATGTAAGAGATGATAAATTACAAAACATGGTTGTACAAGGCACAGATGACTGACACAGAGTGAATATTATCATAAATGGCTTGAGGGAGAGAAGTTTCACAATGTGATTATTAAAGGTAGTAGATGTCTGCAAATTTGAGATGGAAAATAAACCATACACACCAGTTCTTGGATTTATCAAGGAGGGAGAAAATGTATCCCAGTTTTGAACATTTGGAAAAAGTGTATAGTAAAATTATAGATTAATAGGGTTGGGAAAGGATTTAGAGCTAATACAGTCCAATACTTATAACTTATAGATGAGGAGGCTCATAATGAAGAAGGTAAATTACTTGTCCAAAAGAACTGGAATTAAGATATAAGATGATTGACCCCTATTGTTCTTTGTACTGGTAAAGATGATGGCAACAATTTTGACAATATGAGCTAAGGCATACATATACATACCAAGGGTTTACTGTAGACAGGAACTTTGCTCATAGCTAATGCAAACAAGTTAAAATGAATTTCTGATTCTAGTTCCTCCTCCAGAATGTTCCCTCCACGAGGGAAGTGACTTTTTAAAAAATTTGTTTGTGTGTTTATTTATTTTTGAGGCAGAGAGAGACAGAGCATGAGCAAGGGAGGGGCAGAGACAGAGGGAGACACAGAATCCAAAGCAGGCTCCAGGCTCTGAGCTGTTAGCAACAGAGCCCGATGCAGGGCTTGAACTCACAAACTGTGAGATCATGACATAAGCCAATTTCAGATGCTTAATCGACTGAGCCACCCCGGTGCCCTGAGGGAAGTGACTTTAATTGGTTTATTCCCTGGTATATCCATAATAGGTATTTGGTATTCCATGTGTATCTGCTAGATATATGAGTAAACACATTTTTTAAATTTAGGATTTGCTAATCAGCTAGCTGCTGCTCTAAAACTATGACTTTGCGAATTTTTTTTTTTTTTTTTTTTGGTGCTAATCACTTCAAGTGCTCATTAAGTATTGATGGACAGTAAGGATAGATAACACTTACTGAACACAGACTGTGAACCATATGATGTACATATTATTTTTATCTACATAACAAGTCTTGAAAGTAATAATTATAATATGGGAGACCTAATGTATTTAAATTATTTCCTACTACTGAAGTTCTGGCTAGTAATATATGGTGAACTTATCGGGCAAAACATACAGAAGATAATTTAGAAGGAAGATTAACGATTTTCGTGGAAAATAATGTCTCCTAAAACAAAGATGATGCCAGCCAGAGTGGGCTCAAGGAGAAGGCAGGCAAAAACCTCTTTGATCTTGCCCACAGCAATTTCTTACTCAACGCATCTCCGGAGGCAAGGGAAACAAAAGCAAAAATGAACTACTGGGGCCTCATCAAAATAAAAACCTTATGCACATCGAAGGAAACAATCAGCCAAACTAAAAGTCAACCGACAGAATGGGAGAAGATATTTGCAAATGACATATCAGATAAAGGGTTAGTATCCAAAATCTACAAAGAACTTATCAAACTCAACACCCAAAAAACAAATAATCCAGTGAAGAAATGGGCAAAAGACATGAATAGACACTTTTCCAAAGAAGACATCCAGATGGCCAACCAACACATGAAAAAATGGTCACTCATCATCAAGAAAATACAAATCAAAATCACAATGAGATACCACCTTACGCCTGTCCAAATGGCTAACATTAACAACTCAGGCAACAGCAGATGTTGGCGAGGATGCAGAGAAAGAGGGTCTCTTTTGCATTGTTGGTGGGAATGTAAGCTGGTGCAGCCACTCTGGACAACAGTATGGAGGTTCCTCAAAAAACTAAAAATAGAACTACCCTATGACCCAGCAATTTCACTACTAGGAATTTATCCACGGCATACAGGTGTGCTGTTTCGAAGGGACACATGCACCCCTATGTTTATAGCAGCACTATCAACAATAGCCAAAGTATGGAAAGAACCCAAATGTCCCTCAGTGGTTGAATGGATAAAGAAGATGTGGTATATATATACAATGGAGTATTACTCAGCAATCAAAAAGAATGAAATCTTGCCATTTGCAACTATGTGGATGGAACTGGAGGGTATTATACTAAGTGAAATTAGTCAGAGAAAGACAAAAATCATATGGCTTAACTCATATGAGGACTTTAAGAGACAAAACAAATGAACATAAGGGAAGGGAAACAAAAATAATATAAAAACAGGGAGGGGGACAAAACAGAAGAGACTCATAAATATGGAGAACAAACTGAGGGTTGCTGGAGGGGTTTTGGGAGGGGGGATGGGCTAAATGGGTAAGGGGCATTAAGGAATCTACTTCTGAAATCAGTGCTTCAGTATATACTAATTTGGATGTAAATTTTAAAAAATAAAAAATAAAGTTAAATTATAAAATAAATGAATAAATAAATAAATAAACCATTTAAAAGGAAAAAAAACAAAAAAACCAAAAAACAAAACCATTAGTTACCAAATGGGAGTTTCTGATGTGTTAGATGGAAAATTTTCCCAGTTCAGCTGCATGGATTTATTGTTGCATTATACCTAAGTAATGGTGTAATACTTAGGGAAATGAGTAATGTGATGGAGAGGTAAATTCCCTCAATTCTTTTGACACAGACAGTTCATTATTGGGAAAGGCTCAAGACAATGGTAATAGTATCATAGCAAAGGAAAATTGAGTTTAGCACACTAATCTGAAAGTCTGTGACCTCTCAGATTTAGCCCATGGGCCAGCAGCAGCATCTGGGAACATTTCAGAAATGCAGGACCTCAAGCCCCACCCCAGATCTACTGATTCATAAACTGCAGTTTAACAAGCCTCCCACCTTAAGGTAGGTGATCCCTAGCCAAGCAGTTCACTGAAACAGAACCACACAGAGCAGTGACAATGGCAGGGAGATAAGTCTTGCCCAGGAGTAGATGTAGGATTTGTGAAGATTCTGTACTGATATGGTAGATTGATAAAGATGTTATGGGAGCAGAGGAGTGAGAATTTAAATGAAATCTTGGTAATGATTATTGTCAGGACTCCATCTGTAAACACAAGTCAGTGAAGCCTAGAAAAATTGAGGTCTTGTCTACTTTACCAATGAAGACACCACAGGTCAAGAAAGGTAACTTCCTCAAAGTGGTGCAGAGAGTCTGTTCTTGCTCTACTGCCAGTATTTCAAATGAAAAGTGACCTGTCTAACAGAAAGTATGCCCTCACTACATTTTCACACATAATCAGGAGCCAACAGAGACAATATGGCCTTTTTGTAATGAGCACTTGGGCAAGATGGCTGTTGATGTGTGGGAAATGCCAAGTTTCTGCTAATGCAAAAAAGTGGAGATGGAAGGTGATAAAAATTTGGTGGTAAAAGGACTCAGTTGATTTGAAATGTCATCAAAAGAGACAAAGCTGACTCAAATGCGAGTACACAGTAAGAATTCCAGGTGTAGCTCACAAGAATGATAGCAAAAAATCAGAAGAAAGATGAGAGGCCCCCAGAGGTGAAGGTGGCAAAGTGACTCACCAGGATGAAGATAGAGTTGGTTGGGGGTGCTGGCAGGAGAATGATCAAACAGTAAATCCAACATCTCACAGACAACCTACACTTCTGAATTAAGTCAATATGAACACATTGGCACAATACTTAACTAAAATCCTGATTATAAAAAGTCCAGTTTCTATTTAAGGGCTCAGGAATATTTTACAAGCCTAATCACGTTAATTCTCACTCTACTCCCTGGAAACCGATGTATATACAATACTATTTAAATGTATACATTTTCTATTTCTCAGTTGAGACACAGAAAGAACTTGGTGAAACAGCCTCCTTCTCTCAAGCTGAAGTAGTTCAAAGTATATTATTATGTGCTTTAAGTAATCCAGCTAGCTCTTCAAACCATGGTACTCTTGTATCACTGTCAAATTCTGGTGTCTGATTTAATTATTAGAAGATCCTCTTAGATGTCCTGGTAAGACTTCAAGAAGAAAGAAATGAAAATCCAAATTTAAAAATTAGGAATATTTTAAGACTTCAGTGTAGCCATCAAAGGCTGATGATGATGTCTATATTTATCCACAAATGGAATATAGTTGCTTAATTAGCAATTAAATATTGTCATTATTTTAATTAACTTAATTTCTTCCAATCTTTAAAAAAAAGTTATGTTTTATTTTATATTTGAGAGAGAGAGAGAGAGCAAGCAGGGGAGGGGCAGAGAGATGGAAACAGAATCCGAAGCAGGCTCCAGGCATTGAACTGTCAGCACAAAGCCCTATGTGGGCTCAAACTGATGAACAGTGAGATCATGACCTGAGCCCATGTAGGATGCTCGACTGACTGAGCCACCCAGGAGCCCATCTCCCAATCTTTTTAATGTAGATGATGGGTAGTGATATTCGATGATGAGTCGACTTACATACCATGTGATTATGTTAGAGGAAATTTAAGATAATTAATGTTGCCTCAAAAATGTCTCCTTAGGGGCGCCTGGGTGGCGCAGTCGGTTAAGCGTCCGACTTCAGCCAGGTCACGATCTCGCGGTCCGTGAGTTCGAGCCCCGCGTTCAGGCTCTGGGCTGATGGCTCGGAGCCTGGAGCCTGTTTCCGATTCTGTGTCTCCCTCTCTCTCTGCCCCTCCCCCGTTCATGCTCTGTCTCTCTCTGTCCCAAAAATAAATAAAAAAACGTTGGAAAAAAAAAAAAAAGTAATATTGTTAAAAAAAAAAAAAAATGTCTCCTTAGAAGAAAACTTTTCTACAATCTAGCATTGGACTTTTTCCTTTTTTTTTTCTTGAAAAATCAAATTATTCTCCATGTCCATTGAATCAAAATATTTCCTGCTTTTAAAAAATAGCATTAATTACTGTCTATTTGACCAGTTTTCTCAGTGTTCTTTTTGAGTACATTTTATTTTCCCCATTAAACAGAATGGCCTTCAGAGCAATGGCAGTAAGACAATGCTCTTTCCCGGCTAAAGTGTTTTCCTTTTTAAAAGGGCTGCAGTTTTTGCTCCTTGTCCTCTTTCCTTTGGGAGAATGACTATTTATAAATACTTGTCTAGAATGCTGTGCACTTTTCCCAGAGTAAATGCCCCAGATTTGATGATCATTTCATTGTAAAAGCCCTTGGAAATCAGTACACTTCAGTCTCTAAGATGGTATTGGCAGGTGGTACAATAGATGTCAAAGTGTTTTATTAGTATTATTATGTCTGCCTTTTTTTTTTAAATCACACCCTGATAGTGTAATTTTTTTTTTCCTTTGGAGGACTTTAACCTTCATGTATTTTGGTTTCTTAATTAAAATGGGTGGAATATATTCTCTACCTTGCAAAAAATACTTCACACAATATATAAGCCCCTCTGACTTTCCAGAATACTCAACTCTTACCTGAATGAACGCTTTGTGTATAAATGCAGGGTGTTTTCACATCAAAGTGCTTTCTCCTCTGCTTAGTTCCAAGTTTTTGAAGTAGGAGAAAAAGAATATACCTGAATTAAGACTATAACTTAATTTTGCACACCCCTGAATTACTTAAGTTGGATGATTGATACTAATCCATTCTCTGGGACCAGAAAGGAATGCAAATATTTTTAATATTTTAATATATGAGAATTGGTGGCATTTTCAGATTTGACTCTCCTAGAGACAAACTTTCATTTTTATTCCCTCCTTAGCCTATACTTAGAATTAGCCTAAATATTGATAATAGCATTACTTCATTCTTTAGGGTTGTAAGTGATTGAATATCTTTTTCTTTCTTTCATTATATGTGGGAAGTGCAGTATTTCCAAATACGGCTCTTCTGGGAACCAGCCTTAATATTTAATTCATCCTTTTTCCCTGGAAGTAGTGGGAGCTCATAATTATGGGCAGTAGATGATTCAGTTGGATGTGGGAAAATGGAACATCAGGCATGTTCAGCTCCAAAGCTGCATAATGCATAAATGATCCTGTAGCACTGGGTTCTGAGGTGCATTTCATCACATTGAGAAGACACTTTGACATCAAGTTGACCCCCAAGATAATGCATTTCTGGTTGACATTTTAATCAGTGTATCTGGTCTTCAGAGCTAGATTAGTATCACCTGAGTTGGAGGCGGTTTTCTTTTCACCATAATTCTATGAATGAAAAGATTCCTCTTCATAGAAAGTGTTTTATTTTTAATCCTCTACCTTTCCAATCCAGGCATTTGTAAGGTCTAGCACCTCTTTATGTTAGGAGATTCTTCCTGGAAGTCAGCCTCCAAATGTTTTAGGTAGCCATGTTGAGATTCCGTTTAAATCTGAGGTAATTTTTGTGCTGCTTAAATTAGTTTTCAGAAGTATTTACTTGTTCATGATTAGAAACACTTTCCTATCTGCTGAAAGTCATAGTACATTAAACTATTAAATTTCTGAATTT